>NC_082638.1:51197500-51851250 GCF_002263795.3 Bos taurus
AATTATATTCGTCCATTGCAGTGAATTTTAATTCATTGAATCCTGAAAGTCTGATGTTCACACGTGTCATCTTCTGTTTGACCACTCCAATTTACCTTCCTTCATAGACCTAGCATTCTAGGTTCCTATGAAATATCGTTCATTACAGCATCAAACTGTACTTTTATCCATAGTCATATCCACAACTATGTGTTGTTTTTCCTTTGGCTCCATCTCTTCTTTTTTAGTGATTTCCAGAAGCATAGAGGACACCGACAAACCTGGAGAGTTTACCTTTCAGTGTCCTATTTTTTGGCTTATCATATTGTTCATGGGGTTTTCAAAGCAAGAATACTGAAGTGCTTTTCCATTTCCCTTCTCCAATGAACCACATTTTGCCAGAATTCTCCACCATGTCCAATCCATCCTGGGTGGCCCTACGTGGCATGTCTCATAGTTTCATTGAGGTAGACAAGGCTGTGATCCATTTGATCAATTAGGTTAGTTTTCTGTGATTGTGGTTTTCATTCTGTCTGCCCTCTGATGGATAAGGATAAGAAGGCTTGTGAAAACTTCCTGATGGGAGAGACAGACTGTGAGTGAACCTAGGCCCTGTTCAGGCCTAATTATGGTATGAGTAATGAAAGTAATCGGTAGGAGTCCTTTCTTCAAAAGGACTTGAGCAGGCACTCTTGTATTCAATGCCCACCACCTTGCTGCATCCCATTCTTGGACCATGCCTCTGCTGGAGACTCCTAGACACTCACAAGCAAGTCTGACTCAGTCTTTTGTGGGGACACTGCCCTTACTCTTGGCTCCTGGTGGACACAAGGTTTTGTTTGTGCCCTCCAACAGTCTGTTTCAGTCCTGTGGAAGTTCTATAATTAAATCAATTGGCCTCCAAAGTCAAATTCCCTGAGGGTTCTCAATCCCTTTGCCAGATCCGCAGGTTGAGAAATCTCTAGTGGTCCTAAAACTTCCTTACCTGTACAAGAAATTCTTTAGAATAATTATCCTGCAATTTGTGGATTGTGCAGTAGGCCACTTTTTGGTGGGTTGAAAGGTTACCTCCTCTGAGAGGGCTTATATCACAAACTGCATGAACAAGGTCTGTAGCAGACAGAGCCTCTCTTCCATGTTAGGCCATTGCTGACCCATGCTTCTGCAAGAGACACTCAATCACTCAAAAGCAGTTCTGACTCTGTCTTTGTGCGTTCCTTGGGTATAGGTGCACAAAATTTTTTATTGAGCACTCTCAGTGTGGCTGGTAAGTATTGATTTTAAATGGAAATTCACCCCTTCTACAATCTTGTTGGGTCTTTTCCTTTGCCATGGACATGTCTTTTTATTGTTGTTGTTGTTGTTGTTGTTGTTATTTTTGGTGGGACCCAACATTCTCCTGTCAATGATCATTCAGCAGAAAGCTGTAATTTTGGATCTCTCACAGGAAAAGATGAATTCACACCCTTCTACTTTGCCATCCTCACTTACTCTTGGGCACAAACCGGCAAAGGGCAAAATGTCTACATCCCACCTCTGAAATTTCTTCACCTTTCTGCACTGTCAGATAGGCTAGAAGCCCATGGACAGAGCGAAGGTCACCTCCTCTCTTCTAGGATGTCTGTCTTTTCACAATGAAGAATCCTACCTTATCATGTCATTTGTCTCACATGATGATATTATTTGTGACGTGTAAAGAGAGAATGTGCTTTTTGATGGGCTGACCCAAGGCAGCACTATCCCAGAGCCTTCCTCTAATATTTAAAACTTCTCCAGTGCAGTATTTTATCTTTCTGTTCCTCCTCCTTCCAGTCTCTACTCTTTTCTGAAGGACCTTCACCTCTTCACAGACTTAGATCCAGTTATAGCCATATCCACCATTTCGACAGGCCAGCCCAGTTATCATAGACTGAAAGGTCCACAGGTTATGCTTTAAAAGCCCCACACCACTGGATTTACACTGGATGAGTCCTCAAGCCTTCCACATACATTTTATGTACACACACACATCAACACAGCAGACACTGTGAGCTTCTTTATGTCTCTTGATGTAAACCCAAATTTGTGAACACACTGTTCTGTGTTGTCACTGGCCATTCTTTCCTCATTCCTGTCTTGAACAGGACGACCTCAGAGATGCATGGGCCAGTCTCCCACACTCTGTGGATGCCTGGTGCAGCCTTCTGCTTGCTCCATATCTCACGGTCTGTAACATTCATTTCTGTCAGCTGTGGTTGGACACAATCCACACAGAAAATCACACAAACGTGGGCAACAAGCTCATGTGGGTAGGCACACAAATGTTTAAGGCACGTGGAAACATAAGCAAACAGTGAATATAGATGTTTCCAGTGCTTCATATGAAATACAGCTATTTCCATTTTCTTATAGGAAAATCTCCATTCTAAGCTGAAATATGAAGTATAGAGAAGTCCAAGTCCATGATGGAGACTTAGCACCTAGGTTTTCATGCAGTACATTCAAACCATTCCCCACTTCATGGAATCAATCCTTTGTTTTGGTATATATTATTAGAAATACAGCAAACTCCTTACTTCACTTAAAAAAAGGGGTGCCCAGATTTTCATTTGTACAATAGAGATAATTCCATTTTCATAAGGGTTTTCCATATCTTCAGAAACCACTGCCAAGATTGTCCTATGTGAAATATCCAGAACTTCACATTTAATGGTAGAAAACCACCATCTAGATAGATATGAAGGATGGACAAGTCCAAATTTCACATAAGAAAAAGAGGTTCAAGATTTTCATAAAGTGAGATAAAAACTGTGATATATCATGGAGGAAAACAAGCATCACTATATTTGCATGTAAAAATATAGGTACTTCTACATTTGAGATCAGTTCAGTTCAGTCTCTCAGTCGTGTTCAACTTTAATGACCCCATGGACTGCAGCATGTCACGTGTCCGTGTCTATCACCAACACCCAGAACCTCTGTAAACTCATGTCCATCAAGTTGATGATGCCATCTAACCATCTAATCCTCTGTCATCCTCTTCTCTTATTGCCTTCAATGATTCCCAGCATCAGGGTCTTGTCCAATGAGTCCATTCTTCACATCAAGGGCCAGACTATTGAAGTTTCAGCTTCAGGATTAGTGCTTCCAATGTATATTCAGGACTGATTTACTTTAACATCCTTGCAGTGGAAGTGACTCTCAAGAGTCTTCACCAACACCACATTTTAAAAGCATCAATTCCTTTCATATGAAACGAGTTGCCAGTCCAGCTTCGATGCACGATACTGGATGCTTGGGGCTGGTGCACTGGGATGACCCAGAGGGACGGTATGGGGAGGGAGGAGGGTTCAGGATGGGGAACACATGTATACCTGTGGCGGATTCATTTTGATATTTGGCAAAACTAATACAATTATGTAAAGTTTAAAAAATAAAAAAAAAATTTCAAAAAAAGGAAAAAAAAGAAAGAAAGAAATTGTATTGGTGAAGGGTTTTTCACTTGTTAGGCCAATGTTTGTTGCTAAGTTTCCATATCCCTTACCTGCTGTGTCCCTGGCAGTGTATTTATTAATATAATTGGTGTAAGTAGTAGCTTTAATGTTTGTAACCTTGGACCCTTGAGTTAATTATTTTTCTTGTTGTAGCCCACCACACCTTTACCCTATAGGAATGCAACTTTATCTAATGCTTTTGGATGGTGGCACCTGACTAATCACCTTCAGAGAAAAATAAGTTTTCTGAAGAAATGATCTTAAAATGTTAACAGTCCTCTGGGCCAGAAGATGATGCAAATCACCTAAACTTTTGCATATGATAAGTTTGCAGGAAGAAAGCCTGGCTTACTGTATGACTCTACCCTTTCCCCCATTATCCTCTATGCATAACTTAAGGTATAAAAACTACTTTGGAAAATAAAGTGTGGGCCTTGTTCACCGAAAAAATAAATAAATAAATAAATAAATAAAAGCATCAATTCCTCCATGCTCAGCTGTCTTTCCAGTCATGACCTCTGGAAAAACCATAGCTTTGACCAGGTGGACCTTTGCTGGCAAACAATGTCTCTGTTTTTGAATATGTTGTCTAGGTAGTTCCCGGCTTTTCATCCAAACAGTAAGTACCGTTTAATTTCATGGCCGCAGTCACAATCTCCAATAATTTTGGAGCCCCCCAAAATAAAGTCTTTTGGTATTTTCATTGTTTCTCCATCCATTTGCTAAGCAATGATGAGACCAGTTATCATGATCTTACTTTTTGAATGTTGAGTATTAAACCACATTTTCCACTCTTTTTCATTTTCATCAAGAGCTTCTTTACATTTCTTCACTTTTTGCCATAAGAGTGATTTCGTCTAAGTATCTGAGGCTGTTGATATTTCTCCCAGCATTCTTGATTCATGCTTGTGCTTCTTCAAGCCTGGCATTTAGCATGTTGTACACGACATAAGAACTATGGACGGAGGTTTGTGACATTGTACAGGGAACAGAAATCAAGACCATCCCCAGCACAAAGAAAAAGGAAAAAAAAAAAAAAAAGCAAAGCGGCTGTCTGAGGAGGCCTTACAAAGAACTGTTAAAGAAGACAAGACAAAAGCAAAGGAGAAAAGGAAAGATTTATCTATTTGAATGCAGAGTTACAAAGAATATCATGGAGTGTTAGAAAGTCTTCCTTAGCAATCAATGCAAAGAAATAGAGGAGAACAATAGAATGGGAAAGACTAGAGTCTATTCAAAAAATTAGACATACCAAGGGAACATTTCTTGCCAAAATGGCCTCAATAAAGAACAGAAATGGTATGGACCTATCAGAAGCAGAAGATATTAAGAGGTCTCAAGAATACACAGAAGAACTATACAAAAACCATTTTCATGACCTAGATAATCACAATGGTGTTATCACTTAGTCTCACCTAGAGCCAGACATCCTGGAATGAGAAGTCAAGTGGGCCTTAGGAAACATCACTATTAACAAAGCCAGTGGAGGTGATGGAATTCCAGTTCAGCTATGAGAAATCCTAAAAGATGATGCTGTGAAAGTTTTGCACTCAATATGTTAGCAAATTTGGAAAATTCAGCGGTGGTCACAGGACTGGAAACAGTCAGCTTTCATTCCAATCCCAAAGAAAGCCAATGCCAAAGAATGCTCAAACTATCGCACAATTGCGCTCAACTCACACACTAGTAAATAATGCTCAAAATTCTCTAAGCCAGAGTTCGATATGTGTGACCATGAAGTCCTAGATGTTTAAAGTGGTTTTAGAAAAGGCAGACGAACCAGACATCAAATTGCCAACATCAAGGCAATGGCACCCCCACCTCAGTATTCCTGCCTGGAAAATCCCATGTATGGAGGAGCCTGGAAGGCTGCAGTCCATGGGGCCACCGAGGGTCAGACACGACTGAGCGACTTCATTTTTCACTTTCAGGTATTGGAGAAGGAAATGGCAAACCACTCCAGTGTTCTTTCCTGGAGAATCCCAGCGATGGGGGACCCTGGTGGGCTGCCGTCTATGTGGTCACACAGAGTCAGACACGACTGAAGTGATTTAACAGCAGTAGCAGCAGCTACTATCATCAAAAAAGCAAGAGAGTTCCAGAAAAATATCTATTTCTGCTTGTTTGACTATGCCAAAGCCTTTGACTGTGGGATCACAATAAACTATGGAAAATTCTGAAAGAGATGGGAATACCAGACCACCTGACCTGACTCCTAAGAAACTTGTATGCAGGTCTGGAAGCAACAGCTGGAGCTGGAGATGGAACAGCATTTTGGTTCCAAATAGGAAAAGGAGTATGCCAAGGCTGTATATTGTCACCCTACTTATTTAACTTAAATGTAGAGTACATCATGAGAAAAGCTAGGCTGAAAGAAACGCAAGCTGGAAGCAAGATTGCTGGAAGGAATATCAATAATGTCAGATACGAAGACAACACCACACATAGGGCAGAAAGTGACGAACAACTAAAGAGCTTCTTGATTAAAGTGATGAGGAGAGTGAACAATTTGGCTTAAACGCCACCATTTACAAAAACTAAGATCATGGACTCTGGCCCCATCACTTCATGCCAAATAGAATGGGAAAGGGTGGAAAGAGTGCCTGACATTATTTTAATTTTTATTTATTTATTTATTTTTGGTGGTGCGTCTCCAAATCACTTCAGATGATGATTGAAGCCATTAAATTAAAAATGCTTACTCCTTGGAAGGAAAGTTATCACCAACCTAGACAACATATTAAAAAGCAGAAACATTAGTTTGCCAACAAAGGTCTGTCTAGTCAAGGCTATGGTTTTTCCTGTACTCATGTATGGATGTGTTATTTGGACTATAAAGAAAGTTAAGAACCAAGAATTGATACTTTTGAAATGTGATGTTAGAGGAGAGTCTTGAAAGTGCCTTGGACTGCAAGGAGGTCCAATGAGTACATCCTAAAGGAGATCAGTCCTGGGCTTTCATTGGAAGGATTGATGTTGAAGCTGAAACTGAAATACTTTGGCCACCTGATGCAAACAATTAACTCATGGAAAAGCTTCTGATACTTCAAAATATTGAGGGCAGGAAGATAAAGGGATGGCAGAGGATGAGATGAGTCAAGTTTACCCACAATTGACATGAGTGGGTAAACTCAAGGAGCTGGTCACGGACAAGGAGGCCTGGCATGCTGTGGTTCATGGGGTCACAAAGAGTTGGACACCACTGAACTATTGAAGTGAACATTACATACAATTTAAATAAGCAGGGTGACAGTATGCAGCCTTGTCATACCCTTTTCCTTTTGAGAAGCATTCAGTTGTTTTACATTCAGTTCTAACTGTTGCTTCTTGAGCTGAAACAGATTTCCTGGAGGCAGGTAAGGTGATCCGGTATTCCTATCAGTTTAAGAATTTTCCAGTTTGTTTTGATCCACACAGTCAAAAGCTTTGGTATAAACAATGAAGAAGAAATAGATTTTCCCCACCTTTGGAGCTCTCTTGTCACTTTGATAACCCCACACATATTGGATATTTGATTATTAGTTCCTCTGCCTTTATTAAATCCAGCTTGAACATCGGGGATTTCATGGTTCATGTACTGTTGAAGCCTGGCTTGGAGAATTTTGAACATTACTTTGCTTCCGTTTTAGATGAGGACAATTGTATGGTTGTGTGAACAGTTTTTGGAATTGCCTGTCTATGGAATTGGATGAACTTTCCCAGTTCTGTGTCCACTGTTGAGTTTTCCAAATTTGCTGGCATATTGAATGAAGCATTCCCATAGCTATGAAATAACTCAAGTAGAATTCCATCAATTCCACAAGCGTTGTTCATAAGGATGCTTCATAAGGACTCCTTGACTTCACATTCTAAGATGTCTGGCTCTAGGTGCGTGGTCATTTTGGCTATCTGGTTCATGAGTACTTTCTTTGTGCAGTTCTTCTGTGAGCGCTGAAGAATTGATGCTTTTGAACTGTGGTGTTGGAGAAGACTCTTGAGAGTCCCTAGGACTGCAAGGAGATCCAACCAGTCCATTCTGAAGATCAGCCCTGGGATTTCTTTGGAAGGAATGATGCTAAAGCTGAAACTCCAGTACTCTGGGCACCTCATGTGAAGAGTTGACTCATTGGAAAAGACTCTGATGCTGGGAGGGATTGGGGGCAGGAGAAGAAGGGGACGACAGAGGATGAGATGGCTGGATGGTGTTACTGACTCGATGGACGTGAGTCTGAGTGAACTCCGGGATTTGGTGCGGACAGGGAGGCCTGGCATGCATGGGGTGCTGTGATTCATGGGGACACGACTGAGCGACTGATCTGATCTGTGTATTCTTGCCACCTCTTCTTAATATCTTCTGCTTCCATTAGGTCCGTGAAGTTTCTGTCTTTTATTTTGACCAACTTTGCATGAAATATTTCCTCGGTATCTCTAATTTTTTAGAGAGACTTCAAGTCATACCCATTCTATTATTTTTCTCTATGTCTTTGCATTGATCACTGAGGAAGCCTTTCTTAAGGGATTTGACGTAGGTTATACCTGAATAGTCTAATGTTTTTCTCTACTTTAAAATTTTAAGTCTAAATTTGGCAATAAGGAATTCATGATTTGAGCCATAGTCAGGTCACCATCCTGTTTTTGCTGACTACATATTGCTTCTCCATTTTGGCTGCAATGTGATGTCAGTCCTGAACTTACGGTGAATCCATGAGTAGAGTCTTCTCTTGTGTTGGTGGACCAGGGTGCGTGCTATATGTTGTGTGGTCTCTTGGCAGAACTCTGTTAGACTTTGACTGGATTCCTTTTGCACTCCAATGCCAAATTTGTCTGTTATTCCAGGTATCTCTTGATTTTCTACATTTGCATTCCATTCCTCTATGGGGAAAATGATGTCTTTTTTTGGATGTTAGTTCTAGATGGTCTTTCAAGTCTTCATACAAATGTTCCACTTCAGCTACTTCAGCATAACTGGTCAGGACACAGACTTGGTTTACTGTGCTGTTGAATGGTTTGTCTTGGAAATGAAGAGAGATCCTTCTTCTTCTTACACATCTTGTGATCTGTCAGCTTCATCTCTTCATCAACTGTGGAAGAACACACAACCACGCAGAAAAATATACAGAAAAGAGTCAACAATCTCACATATACAGACACAAATTAATATTCAAGACACAGGAAACAGGTAAACAGGAAACATAGGTGTTTCTGTAGCTGCAGAACCCGTTCTTTGTATGAAATATAGAGATTTCCAGGTTTTTATGGTAAAATCTCCATTCTGATCTCAAATACTATATCAGTTCAGTTCAGTTCAGTCACTCAGTTGTGTCTGACTCTTTGCGACCCCATGAATTGCAGCACGCCAGGCCTCCCTGTCCATCACCAACTCCTGGAGTTCACTCAAACTCAAGTCCATTGAGTGGGTGATGCCATCCAGCCATCTCATCCTCTGTCTTCCCCTTATCCTCCAGCCCTCAATCCCTCCCAGCATAAGAGTCTTTTCCAATGAGTCAACCAACTCTTCACAAGAGGTGGGCAAAGCACTGGAGTTTCAGCTTTAGCATCGTTCCTTCCAAAGTAAACAGGACTGATCTCCTTTAGAATGGACTGGTTGGATCTCCTTGCAGTCCAAGGCACTCTCAAGAGTCTTCTCCAACACCACAGTTCAAAAGCATCAATTCTTCAGGACTCAGCTTTCTTCACAGTCCAACTCTGACATCCGTACATGACTACTGGAAAAACCATAGCCTTGACTAGATGGAACTTTGTTGACAAAGTAATGTCTCTGCTTTTTAATATGCTATCTAGGTTGGTCATAACTTTTCTTCCAAGGAGTAAGCGTCTTTTAATTTCATGGCTGAAATCACCATCTACAGTGATTTTGGAGCCCCTCAAAATAAAGTCTGACACTGTTTCCACTGTTTCCCCATCTATTTCCCATGAACTGATGGGGCCAGATGCTATGGTTTTAGTTTTCTGAATGTTGAGCTTTAAGGCAACATTTTCACTCTCCTCTTTCACTTTCATCAAGAGGCTTTTGAGTTCCACTTGACTTTCTCCCGTAGAAGTCCAAAATTCTAGATGGAAAATTTGCACCTAAGTTGTGATACAGCTGATACAGAACATTACATATTTCATCAAACAAACTCTTTGTTTTGATATATGTTTGAGAAATGCAAACACTCTCTATGAAGAAACAGTGGTGTCCAGATTTTCATTTGTGAAATAGAATTGAAATTTCATACGGGTTCTTCTTATCTTCAGATCGAAGATTCAAATCTTCAGTGCCATGGTTTTCATATGTGAAATATACATATGTCCACATTTAATGGTAGAGAACCACCGCCCAGATTTTCATGCATGAGGTGGAGAGAATTCCACCTTTCATGTAAGAAGAACAGCTTCCATATTTTCATGAAGTGAAAAAGAAATGCAATATATCATGTGGTAAATCCAGCATCGTTATATTGGCATGTAAAAATATAGGTGATTCTACATTTGTGTTTAGTTCAGTTCAGTTTCTGGATCTTGTCCAACTCTGCGACCCCACGGACTGCAGCATGCCATGCTTCCCTGTCCATCAACAATTCCTTGAGCATACCCAAACTCGTGTCCATCGAGTAGGTGATTCCATCCAACCACCTCATCTTCTGTCATCCTCTTCTTCTCCTGCCTTCAATCTTTCCAAGCGTCAGGGTCTTTTCAAATGCGTCATTTATTTGAATCAGGTGGCCAAATTATTGGAGTTTCACCTTCAAAATCAGTCCTTCCAATGAATAATCAGAAACGATTTCCTTTAGCCACCTTAAGGCCAAGAGACCCTTAAGAATCTCCACCAAAAGCACAGATTAAAAGCATCGATTCTTCCACCTTCAGCTATCTTTAGACTCCAAATCTCACATCCATACATGACTGCTAGAAAAGCCGTATCTTTGACTATGTGAGCCTTTGTTGGCAAAGCAATGTCTCTGCTTTTCAGTATGCTGTCTAGTTTGGTCATAGCTTTCTTCCAAGGAGGATGTTTTAATTTCATGATGAAGTCAACATCTGAAGCAATTTTGGACCCACCAAAATAATGTCTTTTGCTCTTTCCATTGTTTCTCCATCCCTTTACTAATCAGTGATTGTATCAGAAGTCATGATCTTAGTTCTTTGAATATTGAGATTTTAAGCCAGATTTTTCACTCTTCTCTTTCATTTTCATCAAGAAGCTCTTTAGTTCTTCTTCATTTTCTGCCATAAGGCTGATGTCGTCTACTTCTCTGAGTTTATTGATATTTCTCCCAGCAGTATTATTTAAAGCCTGTGCTTCATACAGCCTGGCATTTCTCATGTTGCACATTGCATTGAAATTAAATAAGCAGGGTGACAATATACAGCCTTGGTATAATCCTTTCCTTATTTGAAAGCACCCTGTTGCTCCATAGCCTGTTGCTTCTTCACCTGGATACAGATTTCTCAGGAGGCAGGTCAGGTGGTCGGTTTTCCCAGCACTTTGCATGTATTTAACAATTTTTTCTGATCCCCTCAGTCAAAGGCTTCTGTATAAAGAATGAAACAGGTCTTTTTTTTTTATATCTTACTTTTTTGATGACCCCATGGTTGTTGGCAATTTGATCTTTTATTCCTCACACTTTTCTAAATTCAGCTAGAACATGTGGAAGCTCATTGTTCAGGAACTGCTGAAGCCCAGATTGGAGAATTTTGAGCATTACTTCTCTCCCATTTGACATGGGGGAAAATGTGTGATAGTGGACATTCTTTGGTAATGCCTTTCTTTAGGATTGGACCGAAAACAGATATTTTCCAGTCCTGTTTCAACTGGTGAGTTTTTCAAATGTCCTGGCATATTGAATGTAGCACTTTCATAGAATCATCGGTTAGTCTGTGAAATAGGTCTACTGGAATTCCATCAGCTCCACTAGTTTTCTCCATAGTGATGATTCATAAGGATGGCTTGATTTCACATTCCAAGATGTCTGGCTCTAGGTGAGCGATCATCGTGGATATCTGGATATTGAAGATCCTTTTTGTATAGTTCTTCTGTGTATTATTTACACCTCTTCTTGATACATTCTGCTTCTGTTAAGTCAGTACCACTTCTGTTCTTTATTTCGACCATCTTTGCATGGAATGTTCCCGTGGTATCTCTAATTTTCTTGAACATATCTTGTCTTTGCCATTACATTATTTTCCTCTGTTTCTTTGCATTCTTCACTAAAGTCAGCTTTCTTATCTCTCCTTCCTCTTCTTTGTAATTCTGCATTCACATGGATATATCTTTGTCTTTCTCCTTTGCTTTCGCTTCTCTTCTTTTCTCAGTAACTTGTAAGGTATATTCAGACACCCATTTTGGCTTTTTGCAGTTTTTTTTTTTTTTTTCTTGAGGATGGTCTTGATCACTGCCTTTTGTACACTTTCACAAACCTCTGTCCATAGTTACTCAGAAACCCTTTCTATCAGATCTAATCTCTTGAATCTATTTGTCACTTTCACTGTGTAATCAAAAGGGTTATGATTTAGGTTCTACCTGAAAATTCTAGTGGTTTCCCCACTTTTTTTTTTCAATTTAAGCCTGAAATTGGCAACAAGGAGGTCATGATCTGAGTTACAATAGATCCCAGTCTTGTTTTGCTGAGTGTATATAGTTACTCCATGTTTGGCCACAAATAAAAGAATCAATCTGATTTCAGTATGAGCATCTGGCAATGTCCTTGTGTAGAGTCTTCTCTGGTGTTCTTGGAAGTGAGTGCTTTGTATGAGCCGTGTGTTCCCTAGGCAAAACTCTGTTTCTTTTCAGTGGTTTCATTTTGTCCTCCAGGGCCATATTTGCGTGCTACTCCTGGTGTCTCTTGACTTCCTATTTTGAATTCCATTTCCCTGTGATGAAAAGGACATATTTTATGCATGTATGTTCTATAAGTTTTTGTAGGTCTTCATAGAAAAAGCTATTACTTCATTTCCTTCAACATTACTATTACTTATAGTGGCATAGAATTAGTGGCATAGAATTTCATTTTGAAAATGAACAGGGATCATTCTATCATTTTTGAGATTGCCTCCAAGTACTACATTTCAGACTCTTTGTTGACTATGGCCACTACTCCATTTTTTCTAAGAGCTTCATGCCCACAGTAGTAGACATAGTGGTCATTTGAGTCAAATTCACCCATTCCAGTCCATTTTAATTCACTGATTCCTAAAATGTTGATGCTCACTCTTGGCACCCCCTGTTTGACCCCTTGCAATTCTCCGTAATTCATGGACATAACCTTCCAGGTTCCTATGCAACATTACTCTTTTTAAATTTAAATATATTTATTTTAATTAGAGGCTAATTACTTGACAATATTGTACTGGTTTTGCCATACATCAACATGAATCCGCCACGGGTGTACACATGTTCCCCATCCTGAATCCCCCTCCCACCTCCCTCCCCATACCGTCCCTCTGGGTCATCCCAGTACTCCAGCCCCAAGCTTCATGTATCCTGCATCCTGCATCGAACCTTGACTGGCAGTTCTTTTCTTATATGATATTATATATGTTTCAATGCCATTCTCCCAAATCATCCCCCCCTCCCTCTCCCACAGGGCCCAAAAGGCTGTTCTACACATTTGTGTCTCTTTTGCTCTCTCCCATACAGGGTTATCATTACCATCTTTCTAAGTTCCATATATATGCATTAGTATATTGTATTGGAGTTTTTCTGTCTGGCTTATGTCACTCTGTATAATAGGCTCCAGTTCCATCCACCTCATTAGAACTGATTCAAATGAATTCATTTTAATGGCTGAGTAATACTCCATTGTGTATTTGTACCACAGCTTTCTTACCCATTCATCTGCTGATGGTCATCTAGGTTGCTTCCATGTCCTGGCTATTAGAAACAGTGCTGTGATGAACATTGGGGTACACGTGGCTCTTTCAATTCGGGTTTCCTCAGTGTGTATGCACAGCAGTGGGATTGCTGGGTTATATGGCAGCATTACTCCTTATAGCATCGGACTTCATTCCATCACCAGTCATATCTACAACTGGGTGCTGTTTTTTCTCTGGTTCCATGCCTTCATGGAACAAGAATTTTCTTTCTGTAGTTTCTTCTCAACTGATCTCCTGTAGCATATCAGGCACCTGCCACCCTTGGGAGTTCTTCTTTCTGTATGGTATATTTTGCCATAGCATCCTGCTAACGGCTTTCTCAAAGCAGGGATACTGAAGAGGTTTTCCATTTCCTTCTCCAAGGACCTCGTTTTGTCAGAACGCTTCACCATGACCCGTCCATCTTGGGTGGCCCTACACCCATGACTCATAGTTTCATTGAGTTAGACAAGGCTATGGACCATGTGATCAGTTTGGATAGTTTTCTGTGATTATGATTTTCATTCTCTTTACCCTCTGATGAATAAGAATAAGAGGCTTGTGGAAACTTCCTTATGGGAAAGACTAACTGAGGGGGAATCTGATTCTTGTTCTGATGGACAGGGCCATGTTTGGTTCAGTTTTGTGGCTCAATCATGTTCAGATCTTTGTTGATTTGAACAAGCTCCACATAAACTGGAGCTTGCCAGGAATCCCTGTTGGTCACCATCTCACTAAGTTTACTCAGTCTCATATCCATTGATTCAGTGATTCCATCCAATCTTCTCATCCTGTGTTGTCCCTCCTCCTCCTGCCTTGAACCTTTCCCAGCATCATGATCCTTTCCAATGTGTCAGTTCTTCACATCGTGTGACCAAAGTATTGGAGTTTCACCTTTAGCCCCAGTCCTTGCAAAGAATATTCAGGATTGATGTCCTTTAGGATGGACTGGTTGGATTTCTCCTAGCCATCCAAGAGACTCTCAAGAGCCCTCTCCAACACCACAGTTCAAAAGCATTAATTTTCCTGCTCACCTTACATTATAGTTCATCTCTCACCTCCATACATGACTTCTGGATAAACAAAGGCTTTGACTAAATGTATATTTCATGTAAAATTGCTTCATTCAAATTTTCATATCTGAAATATGTACAGTTCATATCTTATAAGACAAATTGTGGCCTGGTTTCCACATGTGAAAGGAACAAAAATCCGACTTTGCCATGTCCAAGATTCCTCAGCAGTTTTTCTTACGTCAAATATAGAGAATTCACTACCGCATATTGGAGACCCTGCTTGCAGATTTACATACATGAGATATAGAGAATTTCCTATTTCAGTTAGAAACATCTAATCTAGATGGCGAAATAAAAAATATAAGGAATACTATGTTTTAAGCAACTTTGTTAGTATATATTTTTAACTGATGGACAATTATTTTACAGAATTTTGTTTGGTATTAAACTTTAACATTCAGTTGAGAATACCATATTTCATGCAAGAAAGTATGTGCCTTGATTTTTATACATGAAATAACGTGCATTCCATAATTCATGTTAAATTATCAAGGACCCACCTTTTAGTGCATGAATTCCACAGATTTCATCTATCATACTGCCAAGTTCAAAGCTATATTTTCAAAAGGGAAATAGAAACAATTGCATATTTCATGTAACAAAAACTGTGCTCAGTTTTTGGTCCTGGAAATACGGAGAATTTCATCTTTAATATAGGAAAATGGACACCCAGATTTTCTAATGGCATGTCCCATAAGGACGTGTATACCCTCATTTTCACATTTGAAATGTACAATACTCTGTATTACATGTAAAAATCGTTGTATTAAAATTTGCTTCCTGAATAATTGAATCTCTCATAGATTAAGAAGTGAAATATCCACCCAGACTTTCATAAATGAAATGGAGAGATATTCGTAATTCATAAAGAAGCATTTAATTTTTCTAAGGGGATATAGAAAATTCCATATTTCAGGTACAAAAATCTCCTCCTGATTGACATATATGAGACAGAGTTTTTGCTGGTTTTCAGTTGACTGGCCAGTTCCAACACTGTAACACCGTGGACAGCATCACTGCAGCCTTCCCAACCCTTCCCTGTTTCCAACACTTTGCTCAGACTCACCTTTGTTGAGTCAAGAGATTCCAGGATGGACGTCCAAGCAACTCAACTTCTGTTGCCTTCTTCTCCTTCACTCAGTCTTTCCCACATTAGAGCCAATAATGTTTCATGACAAGTTAGAGTGGCAGTCTTTTCTCATGAGTCCTTTAGCCAAAATATTGGAGCTTGAGCTTCAGCATCAGACCTTCCAATGAACATTTACAGTTAGTTTCTTTTAGGATTGACTGGGTTGAACTCCTGCTGTTCAAGGGACTCTCAGTAGTTGCCTTCAGGACAGGGTTCAAACCTCAGTTTTGATACTCAGGCTTCTTTATAGTCGAACTCTCACATCCATACATCGGCTCAGATCAGTTCAGTTCATTCTCGCAATCATATCCAACTCTTTGTGACCACATGGACCACAGGAGTCCAGGTCTCCCTGTCCATCACCAACTCCCAGAGTCTACACAAACTCATGCCCATTGAGTCTGCTATGCCATCCAACCATTTCATCCTCTGTCATCCCCTTGTCCTCCTTCCCTCAATCTTGCCCAGCATCAGGGTCTTTTCCCATGAGTCAGCTCTTCTTATCAGTTGGGCAAAGTATTGGAATTTCAGCTTCAACAGCAGTTTTTCAAATGAACATCCAGGGACTGAACTCTTTAAGATGGAATGATTGGATCTCCTGCAGTCCAAGGGTTTCTCAAGAGTCTTCTCCAAAATCACAGTTCAAAAGCATCATTTATTCTTCTCAGCTTTCTATATAGTCCAACTGTCACATTCATATATGACTACTGGAGAAACAGTAGCCTTGACTAGACAGACATTTGTTGGCAAAGTAATGTCTCTGCTTTTTAATAGACAGTGTAGGTTGCTCATAAATTTTCTTTCAAAGAGGAAGCATCTTTTAATTTCATGGATACAGTCACCATCTGCAGTGATTTGGACCCACCATCCACCAATAAAATAAATAAGGTCTAACATTGTTTCCCTATCTATTTGGCATGAAGTGATGGGACCAGATACCATGATCTTAGTTTTCTGAATGTTGAATTTTAAGTCATTTTTTCTCTCTTTTTCACTTTCATCAAGAGACTTTTAGATCTTCCGTTTTTTCTGTCATAAGGGTGGTGTCATCTGCATGTTTATATTTATTGATATTTCTTGGTGCAAGCTTGATTCCAGCTTGTACTTCATACAACCCAGTGTTTCTCATGATGTATTATGCATATAAATTAAATAAGCAGGGTGACAATACAGCCTTGACTTACTCCATTTCCTATTTGAACCAGCCTGCTCTTCTATGCCTTGTTCTAACTGTTTCTTACTGACCTGCATCCAGATTTATCAAGAGACAGCCCAGGTGGTCTGATACTCCCATTTCTTGTAGAATTTTTCAGTTTGTTGTGATCCATAGAGTCAAAGTCTTTGGCATAGTCAATAAAGCAGAAATTGATGTTTTTCTGAAACTCTCTTGCTTTTTCAGAGATCCAGCAGATGTTTGCAATTTAATCTCTAGTTCCTCTGTCTTTTCCAAAACCAGCTTGAACATCTGGAAGTTCACAGTTCACATATTGTTGAAGCCTACCTTGGAGAATTTTGAGTATTACTTTACTAGTGCATGAGATGAAGGCAATTGTGTTGTAGTTTGAGTATTCTTTGGCATTACCTCTCTTTGGGATTGGAATGCAAACTGACATTCCATTCCTGTGGCCATTACTGAGTTTTCCTAATTCACTAGAGCAGCGAGCTGTGGCTCTGTGGCACTGGAACAGCCAGCAGTCAGGAGGAGATATCCCACGTCCAAGGTAAGGAGCAGCGGCTGTACTTTGCAGTAGCAGGAGTGAAGAGATACTGCACATCCAAGGTAAGAGAAATCCCAGTAAGATGGTAGGTGCTGAGAGAGGGCATTAGGGGGCAGAAACACTGAAACCACCATCGCAGAAACTTAACCAATCTATCACATGAACCCCGGCTTGTCTAACTCAGTGGAACTAAGCCATGCTTTGTAGGCTCACACAAGATGGACATCCATACATATCCCCTGAGGGGGCGGGGGGAGGAAAAACTAGCTTTGCCTGGGGGTGGGGGGAAGGAAAAACCAGCTTTGCCTAAACGGACCTTTGTCAACAAAATGATGTCTCTGCTTCTCAGCACATTGTATCTAGGTTTATCATAGGTTTTCTTCCGTGGAGCTAGAGTGTCCTATTTTCGTGGCTGTAATCACTGTCCCCAATGATTTTGGAGACCAGGAACACTGTCGTCTTTCTCTGTTTAACCTTTGTATTTGAAAAACTGCATTTAGCCTTTGTTCTGCACCATTTTATACCCAAGTCCAAACTTGCCTGTTACCCATGTATCTCCTGACTTCCTGTTTTACATCACAGTCAGCTATCATGAAAAGGGCATCTCTTTTGGGTGGTAATTTTAGAAAATCTTGGATGTTTTCCTAAACTATTAAAGTTCCGTGATAGCTTCAGTGGTAAAAATTTGAAATGCAGAAATTTGCATTGTTTATCTATGAAAATCTACATTCAAATTTTCATACAAAATTAAGGAATTCCACATGTGCAGTAGGAAGCATAATCATCCTGAATTTCAAAAGTGAATTATAGAGAATAGCAACTTTCAAATAGAATTGACACCTATGTTTTCCTATGTGAAATTTAGAGACTCATATAGGAAAATCTACACCAAAATTCTTATATGTGAAATATAGAGAATTTATATTTCATTTAGGAATAGTGCCCTTGATTTTAGTATTTGAAAGATAGGAATTCCATATTTCAAGCAGTCAATCCAACATCTGGATATTCAATGAAATACAGGAAATTCATATTATATGAAAGAAATTTAAAAATCTAGAATTTATTTATATTTTTTAGAAATTATTTATTTATTTATGGCTGCACTTTCTTCATTGCTGTGCACAAAGTTTCTCAAGTTACAGTAGTTGGGGACTACTCTTCATTGCAGTTAGCTAGTGTCTCATGGTACTCCCTTCTATTGCAAACAGAAGCCCTAGGACGCCCAGATTAGGTAGTTGGGGCAAAAAGGGTTATCTACTTTGGTAGCATGTGCCATATCTTCAGACCAAGGATCGAACCCACGTCCCCTGCATTGGCAGGGAAATTCTAAACCCACAGGATCACTGGAGAAACCCAGCAGGCTTTTTTTAAAGTATATATATATTTTTAAATTTCATTTATATTAATTGGGGCCTAATTACTTTAAAATATTGGAGACTAGTCTAAGATGATGGAGGAGTAGGACGGGGAGAACACTTTCTCCCCCACAAATTCATCAAAAGAGCATTTAAACGTCGAGTAAATTCCACAAAACAACTTCTGAATGCCGGCAGAGGACATCCGGCACCCAGAAAAGCAATCCAACTCTTCGAAAGGAGGTAGGAAAAAATATAAAAGACAAAAAAAGAGACAAAAGAGGGAGGGACGGAGTTCCGTCCCGGGAAGGGAGTCTTAAAAAGAGAGAAGTTTCCAAACACCAGGAAACCTTCTCACTGCCGAATCTGTGCCGAGCTTTGGAAGCACAGAGGGCAACATAACGGGGAGAAAAAAAAAATAAACAATTAAAACTCGAAGATTGCGAGTCCTACAGTAACTCCCCCAGCAGAGAAGCAGCGCAGACGCCTGCACGCACCATTAGCAAGCGGGGGCTGGGCAGGGAGGCGCAGCGCGGGCTGCATCGCTTAGAGTAAGAATCTGGCCTGAATACCCTGAGCACTATCTGAGAGAAATAATCTGGGCTGGCAAACCAGACTGTGGGATATCTACCACGCGAAAAGCCAGCCCCAACCTAAGACACCGCCAGGCTCGTGCAGGGAACAAAGAACTGAACAGAGATAGCTGGCTGCAGACCTTCCCCCTCCAGTGACAGGCAGCCAGAGCCGGAAGGGGGCAATCGCAGCCCCAGAGAGACATTATCTATAAAACTGTAAGCAGGCTTCTTTGCTAACTAAAACTTCTTGGGGGTCTGGACGGTTAACATCTGCCTGAGAAGGTGCGCCGGTTTTATACCCAGATAACCGAGTGGCTGGGAGGCGATAAGTCGCAGTATTGGCGCTCGCCAAACACCTCATCACTTGAGCTGCTCGGACCTGGGAAGAGCACAAAAATCAGGCCCAACTGAGTCTGCGCCTCTGAGGACTGCCCGAGCGCCTGAACCTGAGCGGCTTGGACGTAGGAGGTACATGCAGCCCAGGGCCAGCCTCGGATTGTTCCCAGCGGAACAACCTAGAGCCCGAGCAGTGTGGGCAGGGAGGCTACACAGGCCATGAGTGGGGGCAGACCCAGTGTAGCTGAGGCACTGCGAGCGCACGCCAGTGTTATTTGTTTGCAGCATCCCTCCCTCCCTCCCCACAGCGCGACTGAACAAAGAGAAGAAATACAGCTCCACCCATCAGAACACCGACACATGCTTCCCTAACCAGGAAACCTTGACAAGCCACCTGTACAAACCCACACACAGTGAGGAAAAGCCACAATAAAGGGAACTCCACAAACTGCCAGAATACAGAAAGGACACCCCAAACTCAGCAATTTAAACAAGATGAAGAGACAGAGGAATAGCCAGCAGATAAAGGAACAGGATAAATGCCCACCAAACCAAACAAAAGAGGAAGAGATAGGGAATCTACTGATAAAGAATTCCGAATAATGATAGTGAAATTGATCCAAAATCTTGAAATTAAAATGGAATCACAGATAAATAGCGTGGAGACAAGGATTGAGAAGATGCAACAAAGGTTTAACAAGGACCTAGAAGAAATAAAAAAGAGTCAATATATAATGAATAATGCAATAATTGAAATTAAAAACACTCTGGAGGCAACAAATAGTAGAATAACAGAGGCAGAAGATAGGATTAGTGAATTAGAAGATAGAATGGTAGAAATAAATGAATCAGAGAGAATAAAAGAAAAACGAATTAAAAGAAATGAGGACAATCTCAGAGACCTCCAGGACAATATTAAACGCTACAACATTCAAATCATAGGGGTTCCAGAAGAAGAAGAAGACAAAAAGAAAGACCATGAGAAAATACTTGAGGAGATAATAGTTGAAAACTTCCCTAAACTGGGGAAGGAAGTAATCACCCAAGTCCAAGAAACCCAGAGAGTCGCAAACAGGATAAACCCAAGGTGAAACACCCCAAGACACATATTAATCAGATTAACAAAGATCAAACACAAAGAACAAATATTAAAAGCAGCAAGGGAAAAACAACAAATAACACACAAGGGAATTCCCATAAGGATAACAGCTGATCTTTCAATAGAAACTCTTCAAGCCAGAAGGGAATGGCAAGACATACTTAAAATGATGAAAGAAAATAACCTACAGCCCAAATTATTGTACCCAGCAAGGATTTCATTCAAGTATGAAGGAGAAATCAAAAGCTTCTCAGACAAGCAAAAGCTGAGAGAATTCTGCACCACCAAACCATCTCTACAACAAATACTAAAGGATATTCTCTAGACAGGAAACACAAAAATGGTGTATAAATTCGAACCCAAAACAATAAAGTAAAATGGTGTATAAATTCGAACCCAAAACAATAAAGTAAATGGCAACGGGACCATACTTATCAGTAATTACCTTAAACGTAAATGGGTTGAATGCCCCAACCAAAAGACAAAGACTGGCTGAATGGATACAAAAACAAGACCCCTACATATGTTGTCTACAGGAGACCCACCTCAAAACAGGGGACACATACAGACTGAAAGTGAAGGGCTGGAAAAAGATTTTCCATGCAAATAGGGACCAAAAGAAAGCAGGAGTAGCAATACTCATATCAGATAAAATAGACTTTAAAACAAAGGTTGTGAAAAGAGACAAAGAAGGCCACTACATAATGATCAAAGGATCAATCCAAGAAGAAGATATAACAATTATAAATATATATGCACCCAACACAGGAGCACCGCAGTATGTAAGACAAATGCTAACAAGTATGAAAGGAGAAATTAACAATAACACAATAATAGTGGGAGACTTTAATACCCCACTCACACCTATGGATAGATCAACTAAACAGAAAATTAACAAGGAAACACAAACTTTAAACGATACAATAGACCAGTTAGACCTAATTGATACCTATAGGACATTTCATCCCAAAACAATGAATTTCACCTTTTTCTCAAGCGCACATGGAACCTTCTCCAGGATAGATCACATCCTGGGCCATAAAGCTAGCCTTGGTAAATTCAAAAAAATAGAAATAATTCCAAGCATCTTTTCTGACCACAATGCAGTAAGATTAGATCTCAATTACAGGAGAAAAACTATTAAAAATTCCAACATATGGAGGATGAACAACACGCTGCTGAATAACCAACAAATCACAAAAGAAATTAAAAAAGAAATCAAAATTTGCATAGAAACGATTGAAAATGAAAACACAACAACCCAAAACCTGTGGGACACAGTAAAAGAAGTCCTAAGGGGAAAGTTCATAGCAATACAGGCACACCTCAAGAAACAAGAAAAAAGTCAAATAAATAACCTAACTCTACACCTAAAGCAACTAGAAAAGGAAGAAGTGAAGAACCCCAGGGTTAGTAGAAGGAAAGAAATCTTAAAAATTAGAGCAGAAATAAATGCAAAAGAAAGAAAAGAGACCATAGCAAAAATCAACAAATCCAAAAGCTGGTTCTTTGAAAGGATAAATAAAATTGACAAACCATTAGCCAGACTCATCAAGAAACAAGGGGAGAAAAATCAAATCAATAAAATTAGAAACGAAAATGGAGAGATCACAACAGACAACACAGAAATACAAAGGATCATAAGAGACTATTATCAACAATTATATGCCAATAAAATGGACAACGAGGAAGAAATGGACAAATTCTTAGAAAAGTACAACTTTCCACAACTCGACCAGGAAGAAATAGAAAACCTTAAAAAACCCATCACAAGCACGGAAATTGAAACTGTAATAAAAAATCTTCCAGCAAAGAAAAGCCCAGGTCCAGACGGCTTCACAGCTGAATTCTACCAAAAATTTAGAGAAGAGCTAACACCTATCCTGCTCAAACACTTCCAGAAAATTGCACAGGAAGGTAAACTTCCAAACTCATTCTATGAGGCCACCATCACCCTAATACCAAAACCTGACAAAGATCCCACAAAAAAAGAAAACTACAGGCCAATATCACTGATGAACATAGATGCAAAAATCCTAAACAAAATTCTAACAATCAGAATCCAACAACACATTAAAAAGATCATACACCATGACTAAGTGGGCTTTATCCCAGGGATGCAAGGATTCTTCAATATCCGCAAATCAATCAATGTAATACACCACATTAACAAATTGAAAAATAAAAACCATATGATTATCTCAAAAGATGCAGAGAAAGCCTTTGACAAAATTCAACACCCATTTATGATAAAAACTCTCCAGAAAGCAGGAATAGAAGGAACATACCTCAACATAGTAAAAGCTATATATGACAAACCCACAGCAAACATTATCCTCAATGGTGAAAAATTGAAAGCATTTCCTCTAAAGTCAGGAACAAGACAAGGGTGCCCTCTTTCACCATTACTATTCAACATAGTTTTGGAAGTTTTGGCCACAGCAATCAGAGCAGAAAAAGAAATAAAGGAATCCAAATTGGAAAAGAAGAAGTAAAACTCTCACTATTTGCAGATGACATGATCCTCTACATAGAAAACCCTAAAGACTCCACCAGAAAATTACTAGAACTAATCAATGATTATAGTAAAGTTGCAGGATATAAAATCAACACACAGAAATCCCTTGCATTCCTATACACTAATAATGAGAAAACAGAAAGAGAAATTAAGGAAACAATTCCATTCACCATTGCAACGAAAAGAATAAAATACTTAGGAATATATCTACCTAAAGAAACTAAAGACCTATATATAGAAAACTATAAAACACTGGTGAAAGAAATCAAAGAGGACACTAATAGATGGAGAAATATACCATGTTCATGGATTGGAAGAATCAATATAGTGAAAATGAGTATACTACCCAAAGCAATTTATAGATTCAATGCAATCCCTATCAAGCTACCAACGGTATTCTTCACAGAGCTAGAACAAATAATTTCACAATATTTATGGAAATACAAAAAACCTTGAATAGCCAAAGCGATCTTGAGAAAGAAGAATGGAACTGGAGGAATCAACCTACCTGACTTCAGGCTCTACTACAAAGCCACAGTTATCAAAACAGTATGGTACTGGCACAAGGACAGAAATATAGATCAATGGAACAAAATAGAAAGCCCAGAGATAAATCCACGCACAAATGGACACCTTATCTTTGACAAAGGAGGCAATAATATACAATGGATTAAAGACAATCTCTTTAACAAGTGGTGCTGGGAAATCTGGTCAACCACTTGTAAAAGAATGAAACTAGAACACTTTGTAACACCATATAAAAAAATAAACTCAAAATGGATTAAAGATCTCAACGTAAGACCAGAAACTATAAAACTCCTAGAGGAGAACATAGGCAAAACACTCTCTGACATACATCACAGCAGGATCCTCTATGACCCACCTCCCAGAATATTGGAAATCAAAGCAAAAATAAACAAATGGGACCTAATTAAACTTAAAAGCTTCTGCACATCAAAGGAAACTATTAGCAAGGTGAAAAGACAGCCTTCAGAATGGGAGAAAATAATAGCAAATGAAGCAACTGACAAACAACTAATCTCAAAAATATACAAGCAACTCCTACAGCTCAACTCCAGAAAAATAAACGACCCAATCAAAAAAATGGGCCAAAGATCTAAATAGACATTTCTCCAAGGAAGACATACAGATGGCTAACAAACACATGAAAAGATGCTCAACATCACTCATTATCAGAGAAATGCAAATCAAAACCACTATGAGGTACCATTTCACACCAGTCAGAATGGCTGCAATCCAAAAGTCTACAAATAATAAATGCTGGAGAGGGTGTGGAGAAAAGGGAACCCTCTTACACTGTTGGTGGGAATGCAAACTAGTACAGCCACTATGGAGAACAGTGTGGAGATTCCTTAAAAAACTGGAAATAGAACTGCCTTATGATCCAGTAATCCCACTGCTGGGCATACACACTGAGGAAACCAGAAGGGAAAGAGACACGTGTACCCCAATGTTCATCGCAGCACTGTTTATAATAGCCAGAACATGGAAGCAAAAATAAAATAAAATAAAATATTGTAGTTGGTTTTCCATACACTGGCATGAATCAGCCATGTGTTTACATGTGTTCCTGATATGAACATTCCTTCCACATCCCTCCCCATCCCATCCCTCAGGATCATCCCAGTGCACCAGCCCTGAGGACCTTCTCTCATGTATCAAATCCAAACTGGAGATCTGTTTCTCATATCATAATATACATTTTTCAATGCTAACCTCTAAAATCATCCCACCCTCGCCTTCTCTTCAGATCAGATCAGATCAAATCAGCTGCTCAGTCATATCCGACTCTTTGTGACCCCATGAATTGCAGCACGCCAGGCCTCCCTGTCCATCACCAACTCCCGGAGTTCACCCAGACTCATGTCCATCTAGTCAGTGATGCCATCCAGTCATCACATCCTCTGTCGTCCCCTTCTCCTCTTGCCCCCAATCCCTGCCAGCATCAAAGCCTTTTCCAATGAGTCAATTCTTCACATGAGGTGACCAAAGAACTGGAGTTTCAGCTTTAGCATCATTCCTTCCAAAGAAATCCCAGGGCTGATCTTCTTCAGAATGGACTAGTTGGATCTCCTTGCAGTCCAAGGCACTCTGAAGAATCTTCCCCAACACCAGAGTTCAAAAGCATCAATTCTTTTGTGCTCAGCCTTCTTCACAGTCCAACTATCACATCCATACATGACCACAGGAAAAGCCATAGCCTTGACTAGACGAACCTTTGTTGGAAAAATAGTGTCTCTGCTTTTGAATATGCTATCTAGGTTACAGAGTGCAAAATACCGTTCTGTACATTTATGTCTATATTGCTGTCTCACATATAGGGTCATCGTTACCATCTTTTGTATACCTGTGGTGGATTCATTTTGATATTTGGCAAAACTAATACAATTATGTAAAGTTTAAAAATAAAATAAAATTGGAAGAATTAAAAAAAATAAATAAATAAATTCCATATACATGTGTTAGTATACTCCTGATCCTGGGCATTTTCTTTCCTTTGGCCTCTTCTCATCTTTTGATGTATTCCATAGATACAGGGTCTGTGTCATTAATCATGTATATTTAATTTGCAGCGTGCACAACTGGTTGGAAGGTTTCCAATCCTCTTGCTTAATGGCTCTATCCCTGGGTCTCTGGTGTAATTTTTGTCCTTCCTCACATGTGGTCACCAAAGGAGTCTGCCCTGAGAAACTCGTGGCACACCGGGGCCTGCCTGGGTGAGCACAGGATGTGGTACAGCTGCTTGGAGTGCTGGAACCCTGGTGGTGCCAATTATGAATAGGAGCCAGCAGCCACGGGCAGAAGAGATTTGGCCTTAATGGGATCATTATCTAGCGTGTTTTTGCAGAAGCATGAGTAGTACTTCTGACTGGTCTTTCTCTATTGCCTTGTAGTAGGTGTTAACAGGCAGGAAGAGGAGTGGCTACAAAGGTATCTCTACCTCCTGAGTGTGACACAGCAGTAAGGTCCTGCCTCTTTGGCAGTTTGTGATTTCTCAAAAGGCATTTTCTGCTACACAACTACTCATACGTGCTCCGTCAGGCCATCTCCACATAACCAACAACAGTCCTCTCCCAGGATGGCTCTCTAAATCCCGTGTCCAGCTTCCAGACCCCATGCACACTGGTTGAGCTGCATTGCAGTTTGGGCCATATAGAGCCACGACACACATTATCTGTGTAACTTTTGCTCTACATAAATAATATTTCATCAGCTGTTCTACCTTGCTTCCTTTTAGTCCAAAGCAATTTACCCTTTACTGAAGGGGCTTGCCTCATTCTGGAAATCTCTTCCCTGCTTCTCCATCTCCCACCACAAGGCTCAGGTTTTGTTTTGCTTCCTCTTATACTCCTTCTCCCATCCTAATTCCTTCCCACCCAGGTATGTCTGAAACCCACATGGGACACTCTGGGGACTAGGGTCTTCTGCTAGTATTTATCTGATGCTCTGGGAAAACTGTTGACCATGTAGAAGTATTATTTCTGATCTATACATTGAGAGAGGTGTATTTCATATCCTTCTACATTTCTGCCTTCTTTGAACTTCTCAGTGTTTCCTGGAAAGCTCTATTATTCTTTTTCCTTGACAGCAAAACATGAAACATTAGTGGACATGAATTACTCTGTTTGATGGGACGTTGCTTACGTACACATGTCACTGGCATTACTTTGACTTCCAACATGCAATCAAGCACATTTGTTGTTGTTGTTGTTTTCCCCCTAGAAAATTTCTCTTAATGATGAATTGTCGTCAGCATGAAGAAATGCAGAACTTTCCACATAAAATATAATAGCATAACTGGGCTCAAAAAGTCAGCACTTGAATATATCTAGCTATATTTTGAATGTTCCTGACATTTTCCCAGAGTACCGATGTCTGATTTTGAATCTCAAAGCTTAATTCCATTCAGTGAGTCTCAAGGGTCAGAGTCTGCCATGGGCATAATTTAATTCCTGTAGAATAAGTTGGCAAGTTCATACTGACTTGACTACTTGGTACTTGACTACTTGATAAAGAGAGAAAATGACAATAGCAACAATGACCAAAAAATAAACAAACAAAAAAACACAGAAATGTGTAGTTAGGGATTCAGTCATAACAGGTACACATGAATTGATGTATGGACTATATAATCATCTATATCTGCTTAATTGTTTCTGCTAATGACTTGGACACTGTGAATCGCACACAAACCATTAAAAAAGAAAAGTAATTTTGGAAAATTCTTAGAGAAAAGAATACTATAATCCCTTACCTGTCTCCTGGGAAATGTGTACGCTCTTAAATTTACAACAGTTAGACCTGGACACGGGACAATGAAGTGATTCAAAATCGGGAAAGGAATAAGTCAAAGCTATCTAGTGTTGCCCTGGTTATTTGACTTCTGTGCAGAGGACATCATGAAAAAATAAAATCCCAGATGAATCTCAAGCTAGACACAAAATTTATGTGGGCGATATGATAACTTAGTTATCCAGATGACAACACCCAAATGACAGAAGAATAATAGGAATTAAGGCACCTCTTGATGAAGGTATTACCTGTTTCAAGTACAGACATCCGAAATGACATAGTCCTTCACAAAATATGAAATTCTCAGTTTCACATATGAAAATCTAGATGCATATTTCAGAATGTGAAATATAAATTTCTCTATTAGTCACATATACAAATCTGGGGACAATTTTTCCAACTAGAAATGTGGAATTCTCACATGAAAGTATAGATACAATATTTTCTGTGTAAAATGTGGAATTTTTCATGTTAGAGATATGAAAATCGGGATGCAGATTCTTTGACAGGAAATACAAAAATGGCTATTTCACATATCAAAATATAGTCACAGGTTTTTCTCACATGAAATATGGAATTTTTTCATATTTCTCATTTGAAAATCTTTGTGCTGTCTTTCCTTCATGAAATATTGAATACTGTCTATTTAACATTTGAAAAAAGTGCATTCATTCTCCTACAAGAAATGCAGAATTTTCCCACAGATTTTTATGCTTGAGCTGTGAAATTCTCTATATTTCCATCAAGAAAGCTTGAATGAAGGTCTTCTGATATGAGACTTGGAATTTTGTGTATTTCACATATAACAATTTGGGGAGAAATGTTCTCATATGAAATATGAAATCTTGATTATTCACTTATGAAATTTTTTCTAGATTTGTACACATGAAACTTATATGCAGGTCAGGAAGAAACAGTTAGAACTGAACATGGAACAACAGACTGGTTCCAATTAGGAAAAGGAGGACCGCAAGCCTATATATTGTCACCCTGCTTATTTAAATTATATGCAGGGTACATCACGAGAAACATTTGGCTGGAAGAAGTGCAAGCTGGAATCAAGATTGCTGGGAGAAATATCAGTAACCTCAGATATGCAGATGACACCACCCTTATGGCAGAAAGAGAAGACGAACAAAAAAGCCTCTAGAAGAAAGTGAAAGAGGAGGGTGAAAAAGTTGGCTTAAAGCTCATTAACAAAACAAAGATCATGGCATCTGGTCCCATCACTTCATGAGAAATAGATGGTGAAACAGTGGAAACAATGTCAGATTTATTTTTGGGGGCTCCAAAATCACTGCAGATAATGAGCAGCCATGAAATTAAAAGATACTTACTCATTGGAAGAAAAGTTATGACCAAGCTAGATAGCATATGCAAAAGCAGAGATATTACTTTGTCAAGAAAGGTTCATCTAGTCAAGGCTATGGTTTTTCCAGTGGTCATATGTGGATGTGACAGTTGGACTGTGAAGATTGTTGAGCGCTGAAGAACTGACGCTTTTGATCTGTGGTGTTGGAGAAGACTCCTGAGAGTCCCTTGGACTGCAAGGAGATCCAACCAGTGCATATGGAAGGAGATCAGCCCTGGGATTTCTTTGGAAGGACTGATGCTACAGCTGAAACTCCAGTACTTTGGCCACCTCATAGGAAGAGTTGACTCATTGGAAAAGACTCTGATGATGGGAGAGATTGGGGACAGAAGGAAAAGGGGATGACAAAGGATGAGATGGTTGGACAGCATCACTGACTCGATGGAAGTGAGTTAGAATAAACTCCGGGAGATGGTGATGGACAGGGAGGCCTGGCATACTGCAATTCATGGGGTTGCAAAGAGTCAGACACGACTGAGTGACTGAACTAAACTGAACTGAACTGTATACGTGAAATAGAGAATTTTCAATGAATTAGAAATTGATATTTGAGCTAAAACATCAAAAAAGTACAGCTATATTTCATGTATTTCCTGAATAACAGAAAGGGTTCTCTGTATTTCTTTGAAAAAAGTCTGGGTGAAGATTTCTCTGCATGAAATAGGAGATTAGCATATTTTACACATGCAAAACCAAAACACTTATGATTATACAGTGGAAGTGATAAATAGATTCAGGGGATTCTATCTGATAGACAGAGTGCCTGAAGACCTATGGGTGGAGGCGTGACATTGTACAGTAATCAGGGATAAAGACCATTCCCATATAAAAGAAATGCAAAATGACAAAGTGATGAGGCCTTACAAAGATCTGAAAAGACCAAAGACGCTGAACAAAAACGGGAAAATGAAAACAATACCCATTTGAATGCAGAGTCCCAAAGAACAGCAAGGAGAGATAAAACCTTCCTCAGTTATCAATACCAGTTCATAGAGGAAATAAATAGAATGGGAAATCCTACAGATCTCTTCGAGAAAATCAGAGATACCAAGGGCAAATTTCATGCAAAGAGGGGCACAATAAAGGACAGAAATGGTACGGATGTAACAGAAGCAGAAGCTATTAAGAAGAGGAGGGAAGAATACACAGATGAAATATGCACAAAAGATCTTCATGACCCAGTTAAGCACAATGGTGTGATCACTCACCTAGAGCCAGACGTCCTGGAATGCAAAGTCAAGTCAGACTTTAGAAGCATAACTATAAACAAAGCTCATGGAGGTGATGGAATTCAATTGAGCTCTTTCACATTCTAAAAGATGATGTTGTGAGTGTGCTGCCCTCCATATGCCAGCAGATTTGGAAGACACAGCTGTGACCAGATGACTGGAAAAGTTCAGTTTTCATTCCAACCACAATAAAAGGCAATCCATCGAATGTGCAAACTACTGCTTAACTGCACTCATCTCACACATTCGCAAAGTATTGCTCAAAATTCCCAAAGCCAGGCTTCAATAGAATGTGAACCATGAGCTTCCAGATGTTCAAGCTCGATTTAGAAAGGTCAGAAGAACCTGAGATCAAATTACCAACACACGTTGGGTTATCAAAAAAGCAAGAGAACACCAGAAAACATCTACTCCTTTTTGGCTATGCCAAAGTCTTGTTTGTGTAGATCACAACAAAACATTTTAAATTCTTCTAAACATGGGACTACTAGAGTATGTTATATGCCTCCTGATAAATCTGTATGCAGTTCAAGAAGTAACAGTCAGAAAAGGAAATGGAACAACAGACAGGTTCTGAGTTGGGAAAGGAATATTTCAAGGTGTACTGTCAACCTCTTTATTGAACTTACATGAAGAGTTCATCACACAAAATGCCAGACTGAATGAAACAGGGTTTGGGATCAAGTTTTCTGGGAGAAATATTAATAACATCAGATATGCAGATGGCATGATTCATGTAGCAGAACACGGAAAGAACTACAGAGTATCTTGAGGAAAGTAAAAGAGGAGAGTGATTCAGGTGACTTAAAACTCAACATTCAAAATGAGATTCATGGCATCTAGTCCCATCACTTCATGGCATAAAGATGGGGAACCAACGGAAACACTGAGAAACTTTATTTGGGGGGAGCAGGTTCCAAAATCACTGAAGATGGTGACTCTGTTCAGGAAATTAAAATATGCTTTCTGCTTAGAAGAAAAGTTACAACCAGGCTAGACGGCACATTATAAAGCAGACAAAGGTCAGTCTCATCAAAGCTATGTACAGAGATGAGAATTGGACCTAAAGAATCTTGACCTCCAAGGAATCGATGCTCTTGATATGTGGTGTTAGAGAAAACACTTGAGAGTCCCTTGGACTGCAAGGAAATGAAAGGAGTCAATTCTAAAGGAAATCAGTTCAGAATATTGATTGGAAGGGCTGATGCTGAAACTGGATCCTGGATATTTTAGCCACCTGAAATGAAAGGCTGACTCATTGGGAAAGAACCTGATGCTGAGAAAGATTGAAGTCTGGAGGAGAGGGTGACGACAGAAGATGAAATGCTTGGTGGCATCATGGAATCAGTGGTTATGGGTTTGAGCAGGCTCTATGAGTTGGTGATTGACAGGGAAGCCTGGCATGCTGCAATCCATGGGGTCAGAAGTCGGACTGGACTAAGTACTTAATGATACTCACCGTACTTACTTAGGTTCTCAGCAAAATGAAAATGGTAAAGAACTCTCTTACCCATCAATTGAATCCTGACGATGGGACCTCACCAATCCTGAGGAATGGTCATTGCAAATGGATGTTATCTAAAACAATTTCTGCCTATTACTTTAGTGATGACACAAAGCAAGCACATTATGGTAATCATGCCTTCGTTAACCTTCCCTAACCAAGACAATAGGCTGCACTAGCCATTGGGGAGCTTACAGGATCACAAGGTCTCCTGTAAATGGTTGGAGCCACCTGGGCCTTTCCCACAGAGGGTTTGCAGGTGTGATGAGGTCACCTTTTCCATGGCAAAAATTCTCATCTATGGCCACCAGTCTTACTGCCAGTCCTCTGAATTTGTGAGAACCCCACAAGACCAATTCTAGCTTGCAAAGTATACATCTGCTTAAAAAACAAACAAAAGGATAAAATCCAGTCCAAACTGAAGTGCCTAAGGATAATCAAATGGTCCTCAGGTCTATGAAGGGCCATTAGGGCCACAAAAGCACGGGTCCAGGCAAGTTCATTGTTAACACCTGCAGCCCTTCAAAGGACATGTCCTGGTAATGGATAAAGATTGTAGATTGTAAGTCCTCTACCAATTTGAGAAATTGTGTCAAAAAGACCTCTGAACCTCCCATCTTAGCCAAGCCTAAAAGACAGAATATGTGCATATCAGGCCCAAGACACATTCAACAGGGAATATTTGGAGGTAACAGTACCAGGTATAGGACACTATAGAGAAGGTGTACACAAAAATGAAATAATAAAAAAAAGCCTTTTGTGCCAGTTTCAGACTGAAAATGTGCATTTCCCAGATGCCCAAGTGAACAGGATTCAAGTCACTAATAACACTCAACGTAGCCACATGTCAATGCAGATTCCCACTAGGTAACTTCAGAAGCTTCTGTGCAGGCCTGTCTTCAGCCTCTGCTTTCCATTCATAAATTGTGTTCTTTCAATCAGCAGACAGTATGAAATATAGGCAATGGGTAGGCACCCACGGAAGATGATGAAGACTGTAAGAACAAAGTATCTTTCCAGGGCAAGGGACAGACAACACCACAGGTTGGTGATAAGATGGAGGAAGTTGGAGAGGAGAATGAAGGGCAGATTTCAGATCTAGCTTCTGGACATTTAGGGTGATGGCAGCTGCTCCAGACCTGGCTGCAGGCCTTGAGGAGATATTTCCAAATGTAATAAATTAATGTGGTCTCTATCCTTTATGAGCTTTTACAACCTTAAAGCCTCAGCCTATGATACTATACCAAGTAGAGAGTCATAGCTTAGAAATTCAAGAGATATTAATTTAGGGAGGGTGTGTGAGACTTGTCAGAGATGTGTTCTATCAGACATGTTCTAACATTTAGCATAATTAACGGGGCTCGAGCCAGGACTCACTTATATGCATGTAGACTGCTATCTTAGGAAAATTCCAATTATGAGATCATATAACCTGATATCTGGGATTTCACTTTCTTGGTGAGTACTTCTCCACTTAAGAAAAAGGAAGATAGCACTAGTTAGAAGGTACATCTTTGTATTAGGACTTTTCTATCAATTTCCCAACTCTACCAATTGTTCTAGGTAACTTCCTGACACTACTAAATATGGCCAACTATATAGTATCTCCTCCTGCCATATTAGAGGCACTACAGTAAGTGTAAAGGCAGATAACACACACAAGTACATTTATAGCTCATGATTCTTTGCTAATTTTCTTTTCAGTTGATGTATCCATAGGTGTGAGTGGGGTATTAAAGTCCCCCATTATAATTGTGGTACTGTTAATTCCCCCTTTCCTACTTCCTTGCATTTGCCTTGCATCTTGAGGTGCTCCTAAATGGCACAATGGACTAGTTACACCTAACTGTTATACATAGGCATTACACTCATTAGTAATGGAATCACCTTTTTCCAGTGCAGTCCTGAGCCCAAGTCTTGGTCCCTGCACAATAGCAGGCTGTATCCTTCCCATGTTCAAACCGTGAGAAACACTCCTGAGCCCACATCTCTGTCACTGCACTGAACTAGGCTGGGTCCAGCAGTTGCTCAAACCCCTGGAAAATACTCATGAGTCCACATCTCGGTCACTGCACTGAACCAGTCTAGGTTCTTCCTTAGTTAGTCCCCCGACACATACCTCTGAACCAACATCTCGGGCCCTGCCCTGAAGCAGGTTGGTCCTTCCCATGTTCAAGCCCCGACAAATGCTCCTGAGCCAACCTCTCAGTCACTGCACTGAACTAGGCTCGGTCCTACACTTGAATCTCATGCCCTGCACAAGATCCAGTCTATGTCTTGCCCTTGTTAGATCCCCCAACACATACACCTGAGCCCACATTTCAGTCCCCGCACTGAAGCAGGCTGAGTCCTGCCTTTTGTTCAAGCCTCCGGCAAACAACCGTGAGCCCACAACTCGCTCCCTGCCCCTGAAATTAGGTCTGTCCTGCCCTTGTTCAATCCCCCAGAAAACACTCCTGATCCCTCATCTCACTCCCTGCTCTGAGACCCCGACAAATACTCCTGAACCTACGTCTTAGTTCGTGCACTGAACCAGTCTAGGTCATGCCCTTGTTAGATCCACCAACACATACTGCTGAGCGCACATCTCAGTCCCTGCACTAAACTAGGCTGGGTCCTGCCCTTGTTTAAGACCCCAACAAACACTCTTGTGTCCATATCACATCCCCAGCACTGAACCAGTCTAGATCATGCCCTTGTTAGATCCCCCAACACATACTCCTCAACCCACATCTCGGTCCCTGCACGAAAGCAGTCTGGGTCCTGCCCTTGTTGAAGACCCTGACAAACACTCCTGAGCCTGCATCTCAGTCCCTGCACTGAACTAGGCTGGGTCCTGCCCCTGTTCAAACTCCCGACAAACATTCCAGAGCCAACATCTCTGTCCATGCACTGTCCATGTTCAAGCCCCCTGGCAAACAATCCTGAGCCGACACCTAGCTCCCTGCCCCTGAACTAAGGTGTGTCCTCCCCTTGTTCAACTCTCTGCCCCCCAGGAAACACCCCTGATCCCACATATCACTCCCTGCACTGAAGCCGCCTGGGCCCTACCCTTGTTCAAGACCCTGACAAATACTCTGGAACCCACATGTCAGTCCCTGCACTGAAGCAGATGGGTTCTTGCCCATGTTCAAGCCACGACAAATACTCCTGAGCCCACATATCACTCACTACAATGAACTAGGCTGGGTCCTACACTTGTTCAAGACCCTGACAAACACTCCTGAGCCAACATCTCGGTCACTGCACTGAACGAGTCTGCTGCTACCACTGCTAAGTCTCTTCAGTTGTGTCCGACTCTGTGCGACCCCATATATGGCAGCCCACCAGGCTCCCCCATCCCTGAGATTCTCAAGACAAGAACACTAGAGTGGGTTGACATTTCCTTTTCCAAGAATGAGAGTGAAAGTGAAGTCGGTCAGTCGTGTCCAACTCTTAGTGACCCTGTGGACTGTAGCCCACCAGGCTCCTCCATCTATGGGATTTTCCAGGAAAGAGTACTGAAGTGGGGTGCCATTGACTTCTCCGACTGAACGAGTCTAGGTCCTGCCATTGTTCGATCCCCCTACACATACTCCTGAGGCCACATCTCGGTCTCAGCACTGAACTAGGCTGGGTCCTGCCCTTGTTCAAACCCACGAAAAACACTCCTGAGCCTGCATCTCGGTCACTGCACTGAACTAGGCTGGGTCCTGCCCTTGTTCAAACCCTCAACAAACACTCCTGAGCATGCATCTCAGTCCATGCACTGAACTAGGCTGGGTCCTGCCCATGTTCAACTCCCTGACAAAAACTCCTGAGTCAACATCTCCATCCCTGCACTGAATCAGGATGGTTTCTGCCTCTGTTCAAGCCCTGACAAACAATCCTGAGCCGACAACTCGCTCCTTGCCCCTGAACTAAGGTGAGTCCTTCCCTTGTTCAAACCCCCAGAAACACTACTAAGCCCTCATCTCACGAACTGCACTGAACCAGGCTGGGTCCAGACCTTGTCGAAATCCCTGACAAAAACTCCTAAGCCCACATCTCAGTACCTGCACTAAAATAGGCTGGGTCAAGCCCTTGTTCAACCTCCCCGACAACCACTCTTGAGCCTCCACCACCATCCCTGCACTGAACTAGGCTGTGTCCTGCACTTGTTCAAGACCCTGACAAACTACTCCTGAGCCAACATCTTGGTTCCTGCACTGAACCAGGATAGTTCCTGCCTTTGTTCAAGCCCCGGCAAACAATCTTGAGCCGAAAACTCTCTCCCTGCCACTGAAGTAAGGTGTGTCCTCCCCTTGACCAATACCCCAGGAAACACTACGAGCCCATATCTCATTCACTGCACTGAAGTACGCTGGTCCCTGCCCTCATTCAAATCCCTGACAAACACTCCTGAGCCAACATCTCCATCCCTGCACTGAACTAGAATGGTTTCTACTTTGTTCAAGCCCCCACAAAACCATCCTGAGCTGACAACTCGCTGCCTGCCCCTGAACTAAGGTGTGTCCTCCCCTTTTTCAATCCCCCTGGAAACATTCCTGTACCCGCATCTCACGCCCTGCCTTGAAGCCGCCTGGTTCCTGCCCTTGTTCAAGACTTTGATAAATGCTCTTGAAGCCACATTTCGGTCCCTGCACTGAAGCAGGTGGGTCCTGCCCACGTTGAAGCCCTGACAAACACTTCTGAGCCCACATCTCGCTCCCTACACTGAACTGGGCTGAGTCCTACACTTGTTAAGATTAGATCAGTCGCTCAGTCATGTCTGGCTCTTTGCGACCCCATGAATCTCAGCACGCCAGGCCTCCCTGTCGAACACCAACTCCAGGAGTTCACTGAGACTCACGTCCATCGAGTCAATGATGCCATCCAGCCATCTCATCCTCTGTGGTCCCCTTCTCCTCCTGCCCCCAATCCCTCCAAGCATCAGAGTCTTTTCCAATGAGTCAACTCTTCGCATGAGGTGGCCAAAGGACTGGAGTTTCAGCTTTAGCATCATTCTTCCAAAGAAATCCCAGGGCTGATTTCCTTCAGAATGGACTGGTTGGATCTCCTTGCAGTCCAAGGGACTCTCAAGAGTCTTCTCCAACACCAAAGTTCAAAAGCATCAATCCTTAGGTGCTCAGCCTTCTTCACAGTCCAACTCTAACAACTATACATGACTACAGAAGAAACCATAGCCTTGACTAGACTGATTTTGAATATGCTATCTAGGTTGGTCATAACTTTACTTCCAAGGAGTAAGCATCTTTTAACTTCATGGCTGCAGTCACCATCTGCAGTGATTTGGAGCCCAGAAAAATAATGTTTGCCTCTTTTTCCACTATTTCTTCATCTATTTCCCATGAAGTGATGGGATTGGAGGCCATGATCTTTATTTTCTGAATGATGAACTTTAAGCCAATTTTTTCACTCTCCACTTTCACTTTCATCAAGAGGCTTTTCAGTTCCTCTTCACTTTCTGCCATAAGTGTGGTGTCATCTGCATATCTGAGGTTATTAATATTTCTCCCGGCAATCTTGATTCCAGCTTGTGTTTCTTCCAGTCCAGCGTTTCTCATGATGTATTCTGCATGTAAGTTAAATAAACAGTGTGACAATATACAGCTTTGGGGTATTCCTTTTCCTATTTGAAATGAGTCTGTTGTTCCATGTCCAGTTCTAACTCTTGCTTCCTGACCTGCATACAAATTTCTCAAGAGGCAGATCAGGTGGTCTGGTATTCCCATCTCTTTCAGAATTTCCCACACTTTACTGTGATCCACACACTTGTTCAAGACCCTTACAAACACTCCGGTGCCAATATCTTGTTCCCTGCACTGAAATAGGCTGGGTTCAGCACTTGCAGAAGTCCCCTGCAAATGCTCCTGAACCCACATCCTGGTCCCTGCACTGAGGCAGGCTGGGTCCTGCCCTTGTTGAAACCCCTGACAAACACTCCTGAGCCCACACATCAGAAACTTCACTGAACCAGGCCAGGAACTGCACATATTCAAGTCCCTGACCAACTGTTCTGGGCCTGCATCTGACTCAAAGGCTGGTTTCTGGTCTTATTTAAGCCCCAGCAAGCAATCCTGAGCCCACAAATTGCTCCCTGACCCTGAATTAAGGTGTGTGCTCCCCTTGTTCAATCCCCCAGGAAACACTACTGAGCCTGCATCTCACTCGCTGCCCTGAACCAGGGTGGGTCCCTCCAAAGTTCAAGCCATGACAAATACTGCTGAGCCAACATCCCGGTTCCTGAACCAAACCAGGCTGGTTCCTGCCCATATCAACCACGACAAACACTCCTAAGACCACATCTTGGTTCCTGCACTGATAGCGGCTGGGTCCTGCCCATATTCAAGCCCAGACAAACACTCCTGACTCCATTTTTTGCCCCTGAACTGGACTAGGCTGGGTCCTACATATGTTCAAGACCCTGACAAACACTCCTTGGTGTGCATTTGACTCTCAGGCTGATCTCGTTCCCTACACTGAACTAGGCTAGGTCCCGCACTTGCTGAAATCCATGGGAAATACTCCTGAGCCCATATCTGGGTCCCTTCTCTGAACCAGGCCGGGTCCTGCCCTTGTTCAAGCACCCGAAAAACACTCCTGAGCCCACATCTCGGTCCCTGCACTGATTGCGGCTGGATCCACCCCTTGTTCATCCAGACAGACACTCCTGAGGCCACATCTCAGTCGCTCCAATGAACCAGGCTGGGTCCTGCCTTTGTTCAAGCCCCCAACAAACACTCTTGAGCCCACATCTCAGTCCTTGCACTGAATCAGGTGGGTCCTGCCCGTGTTCAAGCTCTTTGTAGAATGCATGTATCATATATCAGGACTATAGGATGGCTGGCTTAGCTTGGTCCTCTTGCTGCTTCAGGCCCCACAGGCTTGGGTGACAGGGCAGGTTGGGATGTGTTCTCACATGGAGAACAGTGCCACTTTGAAAGGGCCTCAATAGGGTAAATGGCAGACATGCATGTCTCCGACACCGGTGAGTCATGGAACTTAAGGGGAACTGTCTTTAGAGTCTTCCTGGCAGGCATTCGAACAAGGTTCAGGGAGTTCCCTCATGCCAGCAGAGCGGGCCCCATTTCTCCCTCTGTGCAAAGTGTGGCCAAGCCACCTCAGGCCTGTGCAGTGTTCACATCTGTCCAGCGAGGGAGGGAGGGTCGCACGTCCAATTCTGCAGTTCAGCAGTGACCGCCCACTGTTGGCTCTCAAGGTTGAGAAAGCTCTCTCCGAACGTGTGGACTAAAACCGTCTAATCTCCCATTGCTGCAACTCACTCAGGACGCGAAGGGCTTGCAAAGGATAAGCGTCTTTTCTAAGAGCTGCTGTCCAGAGAGTGCCAGACGCCAACAACACTACTTAGAGAGACAGAGACACACAGACATCAGCCCCTGGTACACATAGAGAAGGATTGCCCCAAACAGTGCTATGCCGGAAGCAAAGATAGAGAGACAAAGAGTGAGCTCTGCACCCTAAGGCTCTGGTCTCCCTGAACAGTGAAGATCAACTGTAGCAAATTTGGGGTTTTTTCCCTACTCCCCTAGCATCAGGACAGCAACAGGCTCCCTGTCCCATGAAGAAAAGTATCCAGCCATTTGGCACCCCTGCATATCCTTGGGATAGTCGGGGAGAGCTCCCAGTTATTGCCGGTTCTGGGGGACACAGGAGTGTATTGTTTGGATTGCGGAGCATGAACCCGTGGTTGGAATTTCCAGAGCCAGGTCAATGACAGCGCCTGGGGCTACCCCAGCCATATGCAAAACCCTCTACATTCCTGGGGCAGAATCTGGCCACGTCGGGGCACCGGAGCACAGGAACCGCAGAAGATGCCCTCCGGTCTAGGGGCATGTCCATAAGGGTGCCGCCCACTACCCTCTCCGCCTTTGGTCTAGATTTGGGCAAGGAGCCTGTGCGTGGCTCACAGCCTAGGCTCCTGCCTGTTTTCCGCTGATGTCCCAGGGCCCGTTCACCCTGGCCTGGGCTGTGCGGCACCCCTTTCCTTGGCCTCACGCCATCCCCAACACACCAATCCCCGCCTCCCGACGATCCCCCTCACTCCCCACCCCCAAAGAGCTAGTGGGTCCCACAGGTTTACTGCAGCCTGGGCCGCCATTATGCACCATTGTCTGTGCTGTTATATCGTGTCCCTTCACATCTGCCCCAGCTTGGGCCAAGAGGAGCGTGAGAGGCAATCAAAGGAAGGCGGGAGTGTCCTGGAACCCCCGACCTTCTTAGCTGTGAGCCCCAGTACTCAGGAAGAAACCCCCACCCCTCATCCCTGGATCTGCCGTCCTGATGCTGTGTGCAGCTGGAACCTTGCAACCACCAGTTGTCACGCCAGGTGAAGAAGCCATCCTCTCTAGGGTGGAGGCAGTGCAAGACAGCGAGACCCTGGTGGACGGAGACGTGGCAGGTATCGGGTGGAAGTTCCAGCTGCTTGCAGAAGACATCATGGAAGAGGTGGAAGCTGTGGCAGATGAGCAGTGGGAACAGTGGTCCTCCCAAGAGCTGGAGGAGAAGACGGTGAAGGAGCAAGGCCAGGACAGGCCGGGAGGCCCGAGTGAGCACCAAGTGCTAGATGTCCTGAAGGCACTGGCCGCCCTGCAGGTGGAACTGAGCTCTGAGTGTGAGCAAAACCACAGGGCCTACCATCAGAGGAGGAAGCATCACTTGGCTTGGGGGAGTGCCATCATCCAGGGCATCCCTGGCTTCTGAGCCAAAACTGTATCCTTTCTGCTGCTCCTTTGGGTCCGCTGCTCATGAGAAGGAGGAGATGGGGCAGGAGCAGGAGGAGGGGGAGGGGCGAGGGCACAGGAAGGGCACTGGAGGCCCCTGAAAGAAATGTGGTCCTGGGCAATTGGCAAGCTCCAAAGGCCCAGCCGAGTAGGATCCGGGCAGGGCTACATATGTACACGTTGCAGCCATACCTTTGAGTGTCTCCTTCAGGCCTGCATCTGAGGAGGAGCAGCATCTGAGGCCTCCAAGTCAGGAATGACCAGAGATGGTACACCAGAGCAGCATCGGCACACAGTTATTGCTGTAAATGCGGGTGATCCTGGCATATAGCTGAGACACGTGAGTCATTCATATGCACACACACAACACACACACACATACATACACACGTACACACACACACACACACACACACACACACAACCCCTTTGCTTTCAAACACGGATTGTCACAGGACTGCAAATCTGACCATGTAAGCAGTGACATGCCACTACCCAGCATACACAGGTCTGGAGGAGAACAGTAGTGGTCAGAAATAGCCCCTGCTTGGAGAATGCAGACCACCTCAGATGCACACCACAACAAGGGGCCCAGAGCCATGAGCCTGTCTGATGGTATGGCAAAGCCTGATGACATCAGTGGTGGCCAGGTAACAGGCAGTACCCAGCTCCTTGCAGATGCCTTTTCCAGTATCCTTGTTTCACCCCAGACTAGGACTGATGCTCCTGGCTCTTTTTGGCCTGGCATGTAGCTCCCTGAATGGCTTCTTGACCTAAAGCAGAATATTAGCCACCCTCAAGTTTCCGTCATGATCAGCAACCAAGATCAAGACTTTCTCCGCTACATGATAGACTTGAACGTCAGTGAGGGAGACTGAGGCAGGGTGGGTATGGGACCTGGCGGGGAGTGGGAGGATCCTGTTAGCCATGTTGCTGCACTGTGAGACTTTAGAGAGGCGTCGTGGAAGCTGTTAATGCCTGCCTGGGAGGCAAGCTGAGGCCCCTAGAAGTTTGCACCTTTCCCCTCCTCCCTATCCTGGCAGGTGCAGGTGCGGAACCATCTGCAGTCCCCCTGCAAGCTGGTCTTTTCCTTTCAGGACAACTCCTACTTCTTGAACACCATGATCATTAAGGAGTATTACCTTGACATCACTGGTAAAACGTGGCTCCCAGGGTGATGAATGTGGGTGTGCAAGCATGTAGATGCTCCACCTGTGGAGTCCACCCCAGTCTCCCCTGTCTTTCCCCAGGGTACAGGGCATGTCATTCCACTCCAGTCCACTGGTTCTGGGACTTTGAATGGGGATCCCCCAGCCACAGTCTAGACACCAGGAGCCTTAATTTTCTCAACTGGCTTTCAGGCCACAATGGCCCAGAATCGAACAGGATTGCTGATGTGGGGTTGCTTTGGGCCTGCACAAAGTTGATGATTGATGGTGGAGTTCTTGGCTGCTCATGGGAAGGTTCGGGGCCTGGTCAGCCCTGGGTTGACCTTGCTCGGGTTGCCAGCAGCTCATCAGCAATGACGTGTGGGATGATCCCCTGAAGTACTACCTCAGGGAGGAAGGTTCTTCCATCAGAGATAACTGACAGAAGCACATATAGTGAGGGGGTCTGGAGGTAGGCCCTGAGGGACAGCCTTATCGTAGCCGGGACACTATCCTTTCCCAAATGGGATGCTCAGGCTCATGCAAGCTGGCTGCAGAGCGGGCATTTGGGTTATGCATGTAGCAGGTGACTTGCTGAGACTGGGGGCATGGGGGATTCGGTGTGTCTGTGAGTGAAGTAAGTCTCCCTCAAGTCAGCTATGGTTGCAGCTCGAGAGTCCTAGGTGATACCTAGGTGATACCCTATTCCTCTAGAGGCCTAGAGGCAGGGTGAATTAAGGGTCTGTGTCAGAATCATCCGTCCCTGGGTCCTGCCATCCTCCAGCCTCCTGCTGCTCACTGAGTTTGAGATTAACTGGGCCCTTCACTCCCGCCCCTTACCCTGCAATGGCCTATCATTGAAAGGGCATCCTCTCAGTGGTCCCAATGCACCTGTGTGCTGACTTTGGGATCTTGGGTGAATTTCCACATTCACCACTTGGATCTCACCACCACCACCACACATGCTGAGCTCGAAGTGGCTTCAGGCTGCCTTGGGAAAATCGGATGAATTTGGGAAGAGGTGGACAGGGAGCCGCAAAGGCAGGACATGATGCCGACTGACACCATCTCTGACATTGCTGGACATGGGTGTCTTCAGCTCCTGAAACACCTGCATTCCCTGTTTGCATTTGTGTCCCCATGCCAAGCATGTGTGTATACACACATGCGCTTGTGTTGGCTGTGTTTATGTGTGTGTTTTTGTGTATCCAGCCCAGGGCAGATGCAGAGATGAAGGCGACAGGAAAGGAGGTGCTGAGCAACCAGAAGAGGAGGCACGAGGCCTTTCCAGTCTGAAGGTGGTTTGTTCCGTATCTCTGCACTGACCCTGTCCAGGATGGGAATGAAGAAAGGATGGCCAGTGGTAACTCCCGTCCATGGCTCCAGATATCTGCAATTAGACCAAACACAAAACACGCTCACCATTTCTACTGTGTTGTTGTGTGTGTTTGGACTGGGAAAAGGGATTCATGGTCTGAGGGTTCACTCAGGGCATATCAGGTGGGGTGGGACTTTGAAACCACTGCCTATGGATCCCTGAGTCTGGGGGAACACTGCTGGCCTGTGGAAATGGTGGATGTGGCTATGGCAAGACCCAGGATGGTGAGAAGGCTAAGATTGCCTGCTGCACTGGAGACTTGTTCCACACATGTGAGAAGGAGAACTGGAAAGGTCCTGGGCCAGTGCTGCCCAGAGCAGCCCATCAGCCAGCACATTCCCTCCCTGAGTGTGGCACACACTGTGACACAAAATGCGAGACATGCTAAAGTAAGCTGTACCTGCAAACCCACAGGCATCCTAGGAGAGACAGGATGTGAGCGTGGCATGCCTCCAGGCACTTCCAGCCTGCCTCCCTGGCAGTGCAGAAAGGCGAGGAAAGCACAGGTGGTTGTACGTGTTTGACCCTCTGCCCAGATGAGCCTGTGAGGGAGGGAACGGAGTGAGTAAGGAGTAATTGCATGTCCCAAAGGACCTCAGGAGAGTGGGAGACAGGGAAGCCCCTGGGGGCAGTTCGGGGCCTGCTGGTTTTCAGGGTCCAGGGTCTAGGCAATAGCCGTCCTGCCAAAGATACCCCATGGTGCATGCTGAAAGTCCTGACGAGAATTCCTTCTTTCCTCTGGGGTCTTGCCACTGGCTTTGGGGGCCTGAGGGGCAAAAGTGTGCATTTGAATTTGAGAGAATTTGAGCAGTCTCAATGAAGCAAAATCTCTGATTTAGTCATAGGGGATCTGAAACCAGGTGACACTCAGAGGGAAGCTGCATTCCAGGTGACCGTCTTGGACACTCCTGGGCCCAACTTGGGGCTGGCTTCCTTGGCATGTGGGCTGTGTAGGCAAGCAGAGATGCGTGTCTGTAGGGAGTCCTACCTGGGCCTAATGAGAGCAACTGAAAGACAGTCTTGATATTTAGCAAATCACTGTGGCCTGGGTGGTTCAAGCCCTCTTGGTGCCTTTGAGCTAGAAAAGCTGCTTTCTGCCCAAGTGAGGCATGAGCTGTGGGCCCAGAAAGGGAAAGTTTTGCAGGGCATCATCTGTTCGGGGACTCCGTGTTCATGGGTACTGTTAAACAGAAGGGAGGACGTGTAGGGATGCCACCTTACCTTTATGGCCTCAGGTTCCAATCTTTGTATCTGAAGAGACCCTGTATCCATGTGCACCTTTCTCACAACATTGGATAAGACCCAGGCCTATCACAGTCTCTTGGGGCTCTTGGAGGCTCTTTGGCCTTTTCCTGCTACATGGAGTTAGCACTTGGGGGCACATGTAGACAGGAGCACACAGAAAGCTACACGGAGAGAAAGAACAGAAGGCCTCACTCAGAATGTTGTTGGCCATGAAGGGTTGTAGGCTAGCAAGAGGGACACAACATTGACAAGGAATGACCTAGATAGGTGCACACCGAGAGAGAGGTTCTCCAAGTCAGCTGAGCCCAAAGGTCCTTGTTTTCTGTCCCCACATGGATCAGACCAATGTGACTGGTACTGTGAAGCTGTCCAAGGTGATGGGAGAATGCAGAACGCAAGCGCATGTCATACAGCTGTTCATGGCGAGTGCTTCCAACCCGCTCGCTGCTCTGCAGGTCAGTCCGTGTCACTAGCAAATGCCAAGATTTTGTAACCTTTGAGGATAAGTCACAGAGTTAGATGGAGAAGGCAATGGTACCCCACTCCAGTACTCTTGCCTGGCAATTCCCATAGACAGAGGAGCCTGAGAGGCTGCAGTCCTATGCAGGGGTCGCGAAGAGTCGGACATGATTAAGCGACTTCCCTCTCACTTTTCACTTTCATGCATTGGAGAAGGAAATGGCAACCCACTCCAGTGTTCTTGCCTGGAGAATCCCCCGGACGGGGGAGCCTGGTGGCCTGCCATCTATGGTGTCACATAGACTCAGACTTGACTGAAGTGACTTAGCAGCCGTAGCAGCACAGAGTTAGAAGTGCAAGGTGACATGATTAATTAACAAGTGAAAGGAAACAACCAGGACAAAGAAAGTTACTTTTTCGTTGTGAGTACAAAGGTGCTTACCAAAATTCATATTCCTAGAGAAGAAAGCTTGTAATTCTGCACGTGTGCAAGTTTCCTCTCAGGGATGTTACTGTGTACACGTACATGTGTGTGCTCACATGCGCATAGAAGTCCCTGCCAGTATGCTTGTGAGTATGAGCTTCCAGAATTGACCTAGCCAGGTGATGGAAGTTGGATAGCAAAAACATGAAGATCTTAGAGAAAGGTACATAAACTCTGGCCAGCAGAAGCACTGAAGCCAGGGATTCGATCCCCTTTATCTCACTGAGCAAACACGTTCTAAGTGGGATCACAGGGGTGCACCCAGGATGTGTGGCAGAAAGTAGTGGCAGGAAAAAAGAGCCCGGGGAGTGTGCAGAGAAAAGTCCACTACATCTGCAGTTTGTGAAAAGCAGAAAATGTACCAGGAAGGAGAAACTGTACTTAATTAATTGAGATATCTAGCTAAGGAGATTTCCAGCCAAACAGCCAAAAGTGCTTCCTGATTTCTTCTTGCTGCCTATAGTAAAATATAAAGGGAAATTAAAAAAATATATATTTAAGAGAAAGACTATTAAAAAATAAGACAAAACTTCCTGAATTGGAAATTTTCTAGTCTTTTAACATGACAGAGGATGCTAAAATTAATGGCTCTCAAGCAAGGTTCTATCCAGGGCATTGAGATAAGGTGGTCTAAACATAACATTTTATAGCACCTATACATCAATTCTTATTCCTTTATTTATTTTTAATAAAGGTGGTCTAAAGATGAGTGTGACTGTAAAATTCTTTGTTAAGCCTCAGAAAGCTGGAAGGGGATGCTTCATGGCATTATTTAGGCAGGCCAATGCCCTCCAAAGAGTTTAGGGGTGTCATTCAGAGATCATTTCAGTCACACAATAAGACTTCTACCAGGTTTCAGGGTGTTATCCCTCAGCTATCTCAGCAGAAAACCAAGACAGACTAGGCCTTATTATGAAGACATGTGTGATGGTGGCTTTGGAGTGGGGTGCTTTGCCATGAAAACCAGTAAGACTATCAGGAGACACACCAAGTTTTTAAAATAACATATTTAAGTTCAGATTGGACTGAAAGGACCAGCAATAGTACAAAATAAGAGACCTCTGGATTTCTACCTTCGACAAGCAGAAAATAGGCTAGGGAGACTGTTTCACTGTAACCATATACTATCCACCTTTCATGCAATGGAATCATGTCAGAGGGCAGAATTAAAAATTCAGAGACTGAAGCCTAGGAAGTTTCCAGGCCTTAAATCCTAATCAAAGGACTGCCAACAAGAACCTGTGGGATTTCAGAACTGCTACTGTTGACTCCTATCTCCCCTCCCCTTTCTGGAACAGGAGTGTCTATGAAGGTTATCTATGCCTGACCCAGCACTGTATGTTGGCTGTGAAATGAGCAGATCAACTCATCTCTTTTGCTCACAGATCATCAGGTCTACAGGAACTACACTTTTATAATTTGAACTGATGTGTTAGAGATGACTTGAGAGTCTCATGGACTGCAAGGAGATCAGACCAGTCAATCCTAAAGTAAAGCATTCCTGCATATTCATTGGAAGGACTGATGCTGAAGCTGCAGCTCCAATACTTTAGCTACCTGATGCGAAGAAGTGACGCATTGGAAAAGTCCCTGACGTGGGAAAGATTGAAGGCCGGAGAAGGGGACGGCAGAGGATGAGATGGTTGGATGGCATCACCAACTCAATGGACTTGAGTTGGAGCACGCCTCTGGAGTTGATGGTGGACAGGAAACCCTGGCGTGCAGCAGTCCATCGGGTCGCAAAGAGTAGCACACAACTGAGTGACTGAACACTTGAGATAGTGCCCAAGTGCACCCTGGTCCATATCTGGACCTGACTTAGATGACAAGGTCCTGAACTTCAAGTTAATGCTATAATGGATAAATTATTTGAAAGCATTTGCAGGAAAATGCATTTTGGACATACAAGTATGTAAACAATTTGTGGCCATGGGTTTTAAAGTATGTCCACAAGTCCTTTCCTTCAAGGGTGGACCTTATACTCCCCTTTACATGTTGGCTGGACTTAGTGGCTCATTTCTAATGTTAGAATATTGTAGAAATGAAAATGAAGTGTCTGACTATGCCTTTGTAGGTCATAAAAGGCACTGCAGCCTCCTTGCTCATCCTCTTGGATCACTCACTCTAGAAGCCAGCTTAGTCATATCTTGAGAACACTCAGGTAGCCCAGGGGCCCATGTGAAAGAACTGAGGCTTTCTCCCAATAGCCAGCAAGGAAACTGGTTTCAACAGCTATGTGAGTAAGCCATCTTGGAAGGAAATCCACCAGCCCATGTCAAGGCTTCAGATGACAAAAATCTCATGAAAACCTGAGCCAGAACCCTCAACTGAATTACTCCTGGATTCCCAACTTTCAGCAGCAGTATGAGATAATATTGTTTTAAGCTGTTGCTTTGGGATAATTTGTTATGCAGCAGTAGTTCATTAACGCACTGCCAACTTTGGTTCATGTCTTTATACCGGGGTGCCTGTCCATTTAGTCTAATCTAAGCTAGATTCTGCTACTTCAGTTTAGAAAACATACTTCACCCTTGATCTGACCACCCTCAGATCAGATCAAGTTCTTTATCACTCACTTCAATATCTTATCAGTCTTGCCTAGCCTCAGCAATGATCCTCTCAGTTGAGCCAGAATCCACCGGCACACTTATGGTCGTCTTAATAAGTTTCCATCCACTGACACCCACTCTGTTGTTGTTCATTGCTTTTCAGTCTCCCAGTCTCTCTTTGCTATCACATGGACCCACCCTGTTCCTTAGCTATAAATCCCAGCTGTGTCCCTGCTGGAGTCAGACTTAAAATCAATCTCTCTCCCGTATTATAAGACCTCAGCTGTAGTACTCTTACCTTGAATAACGTTTTTCTTACCACCTTTAGGAAGCGTTATGCATCATTTGTTTAACTTTTCCAGGTTCTGTTAGTAGGGATTATTCTCAAAGGAATAGTTTTATACTTTTACTTTTTATACTATATTCCTTTGGGGAGCAAATTTCTAGAATGAAAACATTTCGTGTTTTTACCGTACAAACAGAAAATATCTTTTAAAATACATTTATATATCTTTAAAAAATGTAGTAATCTGAAAAGTATGTGTATATAGACATGCCAGTGTATATACACACATACCCTCAGACCTCCAAGGAAAACTTAATTCTCAGTAAACTATAAATTAAAACATTCAGCCTGCAGGTAGTGAAATTTTTGTAATTAATGTGCCAAAAATCATAGAGAATGAAATTTTAATTTTAAAAATGTATACATAAAACCATCTGGGATTCAGACAAAATAGGTTATTTAAATAAAGTTAGGTCAAGCCCAAAACCATCTAGTTAAAGAAAAAAAAAAAAAGAAAGAAAGAAAAGAAATAGCCTCATGTAATAACCTATAATGAAAAATAACCTAAAAAATAGATATATTTATGCATAATTAAATCACTCTGATATACATCTGAAACACAACATTGTAAATCAAATATATTTCCATAAAATTTGTAAAGAAAGCTTTTAAAGTATATGATTATAAAGAAAAAATCCTAAACAAAGTAGAAGGTATATATGAATGGAAACAAAAATAGAAAACAACAAAAATAAAACTTGCTGGGATAATAAAACAAGAGCTGCTCCTTAAAAAAAAAATCAGAAACATTGATACAACTATAGCCAATCTAATAAGGGGAAGAGGAGGTTAATTCCAATACTAGAAATGACACATGGAATGGGATTCTGAGACGGTAATATTCAACCCTGAGTGGAATTACTTTTGCTTCAGGAAAGGTCAAGTCAAACCAAAACCTGGGAAAAGAAAGGGAAGGAAAGAAAGAGAAAGACGGCCATGGGAAGAAAGGAAGAAAAGGAAAGTAAGGGAGAAAGAAAGAAAAGTAAATGTCTCAACAGATGTTGTAAATATCCAATGAAACAATTCTCTTTAAAATCTAAAAAGAGAAACAGAAATTCATTAAGCCATATCCTCACTGCCTTTGATGGTACTAAGAACCAGAAAACCCATTTACACATCGCTGTTTAGAATTTCTGGACAACACAATAAGATTATTTTAAAAAAAGAAACAAACAAAAAAATGCTATGTTATTTGTAAAAAGATGGACAGCAGAAATAATTTTTAAAAAAACATTTTATTTTTATAAATAGTAATTTTACTGACAATGTTTTGGCAACATTAATAAAACAATAAATTTTACCTGAACGAACAAGCAAAGTAGACAAGGAAATTCACCAAAGGCAAAGCAAAATAGTCATCTTGACAGATATTCAATACATTTGTAAAAAAACACAAAGTGTCATTGCTTGAAAAAAATAGAGAGGTATCAATAGAAAAAGAGAGGAAGCTCCTGAAAGAACTCAACTCAGTATTAACTATCTTTGTTCTGCAGGCACAGAAACTTGCTCAAGTTAATTTTACGAAGCAAAGCCCTGATGTTATTATCTCTTTTCAGGTTTTGTGTGTATGTGTGTCTGTGTGTGAAAATCTAGGAAGTTTAGTCTGGACAGGGAAGAAGAGTGTAGAGACTTAAAGTACCTTTAAGGAGGAGAAGGAAAAGGAGGGGCGTGAGGATTTCATTGTGTGATTTGAACAGCATTGGTGAAGCTCAAACAAGGGATGTAGCAAGCCATGCTGGCCTAGGGGAAGAGCATTTCCAGAAGAAGAGAATTTGGAAAGTCTTTGGATTGGGAAGAAATGGAATTTGCTTAGGGAAAGCAAGGCCAGTGTTGTCAAACACTGGGCAGCAGTGGGGAAAACAGTAGAGTAGAATGACAGAGAATGGAAGAGAGGAAGTAGTCAGGGACCATATCACTGGAAACTTTTCATTTGGCAGTAAATCAACTTGTACTCCTTAGGAGCATACTACAGAGCAAACAACAGTAACAGTGTTGATAATCCTAAGCAACAATAAAAACATATAAATAAAACATTTCATATTTTTACAATAGAAATAGAATAAAGGAGATAAGAATGCAATAGTCTGCACATTTATACATAGTTTTCACCTGAGACCAGAAGACACACACACACACACACACACACTCTTTATACACCTAAAAGCGGTTTAAGCTGACACTTAGCAAAGTGCTTTGGCCCAAGCAAACTAACTGGAAAGGCCTAGTAAAATATTCAAAGTGCAAACCAATCAATCAAGCATTGAGTAAATAAATACAATTTACTTGTGTTTGAATTCACACTCAGGAAATTACCTAAAATGGAGACAAGAGACTCACTACAGCTTAGTCATCTGTAGTCCTTCCACTTTTGTTCTGAGAGGGATGGTAACCCCTTGGTGATGATCACTTTCTAGCATTTTGTGAAAGCTTAGAAGATTTAAATGAATTGTGGAGGTGGGTCGGGGCAGGGGGGAAAGAGTGGGGAGAGACAAAGAGGAGGAGAAAGGAAGAGGAAACAGAGAGATTTCTCCTGGCATAGGTCTACAGCCAAGATTCCAGGTTCCTTGAATGGTGCACAGAGATTCTAGATATCTGTGCCAGAAGTGGAGAAGGTATGGCATTCAACTCCAGGAGGAGACTCAACTCCAGGAACCCACAGAGGAAGCCAAGTGTGCTGAAACACAGGAACCAGTACTTAGAGGGTACACCACAGGTCTGTGAAAGAGCCCTTGGAGATCACACGAAAAAAGGTTTCCACAAGTATAATCACAGACTAGGTAGTTGGATACAGTAGAGGAAGGATGATAACTCTATGACCTGATAATTACTGAAATAAATGAGAAAATTCCTGCACATCAGACTGTGTCAAGTAAGACAGAAACCAAGTATTAGTTTGATAAAATGGGAAATTAAACAAAGAATTAGCTGTTAACTTTAATACATTCATGCCCAAGGCAAGATAAGATACAAAACTGAAATCGTCACATGTTTAAACTAGGGTAAGACACATGTAACTGGAAAATGTAAGGAAAAGTTCTATAGAGGCTTTAATCACCTTTGTATCCACTACATTTACTATTCTCAGATAACTCCTTTGTAGCTTAAGGGAAAGAGAACTAAATTTAGCTCAATTCATAAACTGAAAAGGTTCCCTGTGTTTGATCCTTTTCAGTTAAAACTATGGGTCCAGTACAAATCAAACTGGATGTCAAGGCTTTTTTCTTGGGGAATCTTAACTTGCTTTACTACTGTGATGGAGACTGATAGGGCTACTTCACTTTGACTAAAGGCCAGCCAAATGGGAAAGGAGATGGAATGAATCAAATTCCCCTTTTGATTACTCAACAGGAGGTCCACAGGCACCAGGCCTCATTCTTTAACTGTCTCTGCTTCTCCAACTGCAGTCAATGATACACAGGTCCTGCTTGATCCTTGCAGGTGCCTCTCACCTAACAGGCATTTTAATGGTTGGCTTCCTTGAGATGTCCCTGGGCTAGGTAAAGACACTCTCAGACAGTGTTCCTCCTGCCTTGGCTCCATGCCTGGAGTGCATGCATGCCTCTTCCTCAACTGGGACAAGAAGCCACAGCTCTCCACTAACTAAATCCCGTGTCTGGTCCAAACTCACATCATAGTTTCTCCATCAACTTCTCCACATCAGGCTTTTGGAACCATTTTATCTTAGAACAGCACAACAGAGGCACTTCACAGAGTTCAGCAGCACACAGGACCATACCATAACAAAGCCATTCCAATCTGGCTATATAGTTAATACTGAGATCTTCAAGGCATGAAAAGAGTTGAAATTTTCATTGCTAAACACTCTACAGATTACATGTATAGTGAAGAAGGCAATGGCACCCCACTCCAGTACTCTTGCAGGAAAAATCCTACGGATGGAGGAGCCTGGTGGGCTGAAGTCCATGGGGTTGCTAAGAGTTGGGCTCGACTGAGTGACTTCACATTCACTTTTCGTTTTTATACATTGGAAAAGGAAATGGCAACCCGCTCCAGTGTTCTTGCCTGGAGAATAACAGGGACAGGGTAGCCTGGTGGGCTGCTGTCTATGGGGTCGCACAGAGTCGAACATGACTGAAGCAACTTAGCAGCAGCAGTAGCAGCAGCAGCAGAGCTTTCAAACTTGCAAATAACATGAAATACCAAAATACATTGTTACTTTTCCTTTCTCCACCTCTCTCGTTCTCTCTCTCTCACACTCACACACACACACACGCACACATAATTTTTACATGTTAAAATACTTATATGAAAAACAGGTACTATATTTTTAAATAACATCTCAATATTTAAACAAAGCTGTACATCATGTATTTAAAATAAAAACACATAAATTACACATTGGTTTCCCTATATTTGATATTATTGAATAATTCTATAATTTGAATTTTTTGTTTTTAATGGGGTTTTTAACTTTGACTGAAATACTTGCTTCAGACTTATTGAAAGCAGAATTAATGTTTTTTTTTTGACCTCCTACTTTTAGATTTGGGGTGATGGTTCAGAATCAGATGTGTTCACAGTAATGGATGCCACTTCCACCAATCTTGTTGAAGGGGTTCCAGTGATACCTGAATAAAAACTCTTGTTTCAGGAGGTAATCCTTCTAGATGCTGAGGCTTCTTATATATTTGATGACACTGGGTCTTGTGCTGTCTTTTCTCTTTAAAAGTTAAAAAGTGTAGCTGACATTTGGAACACTGATGAAAACTTTTCCCAGTGCTGTCTATAATGACATATGTATGGTGTTGCAGTTTTAAAAATTTGTAGATAAAAGGGGCAAAGTAAATTCTTAATGTTACCATGGTAAGCTCTGAAATGTGCATCCACATCTGCAAAGAATGATGATCTGTAACTGCAAACCTGGCATGCATAGGGCATGTCTCCAGGCTTATGATTATCTTTCATGTGCTGTTAGAGAACCCGATCTGTCTCAAAGGACAATTCACAGATTTTACAGACTGTGCAGGGCTCCTGGGAAGTGTGGACACTTTCAATGTGACACTGCAGCTGGAAGGGAGTAGGAAACTGGCAGTTGCAGTGCTGGCAGGTGGTGTGGTATTTCCAGCTGTCACCTCTCTGCCTCTCAAGCTCCAAATGGTGCTTCATGTGATTCATAAACTTGACATTTTTTAGAACCTTCAAGCAGCTGAGGCATTTAAAGGCTGTGTGAGTTTGCGGTTCTGGCTGCCTATCTCCTATATGCTGTCCATAGTAGAAATCACAGAGTAACACAATCAGATTGCCTTCTGTGGGATCAACAATCTTGTTTTGACTTGCTACACTTGGAAAGTCAATGTTTTGTCAGTCCATTTTACCCTAAAGCACTTATAGGCTTGCAATGGACATTGTCCTTTGGAAAATGTGTTGGTCAAGATTCTCCATTCTGAACATGGCTTACTGAGGTGTGCTTTGCTGAGTAGTCACTGTTTGAAAAATACCTGGAGGGGACAAAGCTAAAGAATGTTCTCCTATAATTCCATCACTGAGTTTAGGCCTTTTGGGATTTATTGCTATTTGTTTCAGAAGTCGAAAGTCACTTTGATATATGAGCAATTTTATCCATAGCTCCTGCAGTAACTGCTGTTTCTACTGGATGCTGCAATGAACTTGTGAAGGTAATCAAAGGAGAACATAAGTCTGAAAAGCTGTTAGGCACTATTTGTGGTGAAATATTTTTATAGTCCGCTTTGGACAAAGGCTCAATAATAATAGGACTATATGTTGATCTTGATTCAGAGACAGAAAGTGGCAAGACAGTCTTTGCTTCTGATGCAGGAGTCACATGACTAACACACTGTAATTTCTGAGCATTATCTTTCCTGAAGTGAACATACTTTTTTCTCCTTGAACAAGAACCTGGGGTAACTCTGTTCAGTATGTTTGAAACAACTGATTTTGAATTTGAGGTCATCCCCACAAAGATCACATCAGCATCTTCATTTACATGTTCCACTCCAAACAAGATCAGTTCAGCATCTTCATCATCTACTTGTTTGGTTTCTCCCTCGCTTTTCTGTGGTTCTGGCTCTTGTTCTTTTTCACATACATGGTCGTTCCATATTTTAAGTACTTTTTTTCTTCTATTCTTGGAGGATGTGGCCACAAGTCCCAGTGCTTCCTTTAAATAAACTTCCACCTAAGTATAAATATATTACATATTAGCTAAGTACAGAACAATGTGCTATTTGTTTATCTCCAAAACTCTAGGGGAGTTATAAACACCCTTATCTTACAGATAAGGACATTTAGCATCAAAGAGACTAAATGGCAGTGGAAAAACCATCAATTCTTAATATCTTTTGCTTCTCTTATGTCCGTACCACTTCTGTCCATTATTGTGCCCATCTTTCCATGAAATGCTCCCTTAGTATCTCTAATTTCCTTGACGTGATCTCTAGTCTTTCCCATTCTATTGTTTCCCTCTGTTCTTTTTGTTGATTGCTGAGGAAGGCTTTCTTATCTCTACTTGCAATTCTTTGGAACTCTTCATTCAAATGGGTATATATTTCCCTCTCTCCTTTGTCTTTTGCTTCTTTTCGTTTCTCAGCTATTTGGAAGGCCTCCTCAGAGAACCATTTTGACTTTTGGCATTTGTGTTTCTTGGGTATGGTCTTGATCACTGCCTCCTGTACACTGTCACAAAACTCCATCAATAGTTCTTCAGGCATTCTGTCTATCTTGATTCTGTCTTGAATCTTCAATATTCTGTCTTGAATCTATTTGTCACTTCCACTGTATAAACATAAGGGATTTGATTTAGTTCATACCTGAATCATCTAGTCATTTTCGCTAGTTTCTTCAATTTAAGGTAAAATTCGGCAATAAAGTGTTCAGTGCATAGATGTTTACAACTGTTATGTCTCCCTCTTGGATTGATCCTTTTATCGTAGTGTAGTGTCTTTCCTTATTTTTTATAGTATTCTTATTTTAAGGCCTGTCTGATATCAGGATTAATATTCCAGCTTTCTTTTGCTTTCCATTTGCATAGAATGTATTTTTCCATCCTCTCAATTTCAGTCTATATGTGTCTTTGCATCTGAAGGTGGTTTCTGGTTGACAGCATATATATATGGGTCATGTTTTTGTATCCATTCAATCAGTCTGTGTCTTTTGGTTGGAACATTTAATCTGTTTACATTTAAAGTAATTATCAACCTACCAAAAGTGTTTTTCAGAGAACTAGGACAAATCATTGCACAGTTTGTATGAAGGGGGGGGGGGGGGAGAACCTCGAATAGCCAAAGCAATCTTGAGAAAGAAGAATGGAACTGAAGGAATCAACCTGCATGACTGCAGACTATAGTACAAAGCTACAGTTATCAAGACAATATGTTACTGACACCAAGACAGTAATATAGACCAATGGAACAAAATAGAAAGCCCAGAGATAAATCCATGCACCTATGGTCACTTTATCTTCGACAAAGGACTCAGGAATATACAATGGAGAAAAGACCGATCTCTTTAACAAGTGGCACTGGAAAAGCTGGCCAACCACCTGTAAAATAATGACTCTAGAATACTTTCTAATGATACACAAAAATAAACTAAATATGGATTAAAGATCTAAATGAAAGACCAGAAACTGTAAAACTTCTAGAGGAAAATATAGACAGAACAGTCTCTGACATAAATCACAGCAGGACCTTCTATGACTCACCTCCCAGAGTAATGTAAATAAAAGCAAAAATAAACCAACGGAACGAATCAAATTTAAAAGCTCCTGAACAATGAAGGAAACAAGGAAGGTGAAAAGACAGTCATCAGAACGGGAGAAAATGATACTAAATGAAGCAATTGACTAAGTGAAACTCAAAAATATACAAGAAGCTCATGCAACTCAACACCAGAAAAAATTAATGGCCCAATCAAAAATTAGGCTGAAGAACTCAACAGACAGTTCTCCAAAGAAGACATACAGATGGTTAAGAAACACATGAAAAGATGCTCAACATCACTCATTATCACAGAAATGGAAATCAAGCCACAATGTTGTACCATCTCACACCTGTCAGAATGGCTGTTATCAAAACGTCGACAAACAATACATGCTGAACAGACTGCAGAAGAAAGGGAATCCTCTTACAGTGTTGGAGGCAATGCAAACTAGTACAGCCAGTATGGGGGACGCTGTGTAGATTCCTTAAAAAGCTGGAACTAGTACTGTCATGTGACCCAGGAAACCCACTCCTGGGCATACACACTGAGGAAACCAGAATTGAAAGAGACACGTCTACCCCAATGTTCATCATCACAGCAGTGTTTTCATGTTTAGGACATGGAAGCTACCTAGATATCCATGAGCAGATGAATGGATAGTAAAGCTTTGGTACATATACAGAGTGGAATATTACTCAGCTATTTAAAAGAGTGCATTTGAATCAGTTCTAATGAGGTGAATGAAACTGGATCCTATGATACAGAGTGATGCAAGTCAGAAAGAAAAACATCCATACACTATATTATACATTATATAGTATATTATATATTATATTATAAATTATATTATATATATTATATATATATATATTATATATATATATAAATATATATATATATAAATATTATATGGTATCCATACACAATATATATTATATATATATATGTATAAAATTTAGAAAGATAGTAATGAGGACCCTACATGTGAGAGAGCAAAAGAGGCACGGATATAAATAGCAGACTTTTGGACTCTATGGAAGAAGCTAGGGGTGGGATGATTTGGGAGAATAGAAGCGGAGCATGCATATTACCATATGTGAAATAGAAGGCCAGTCCAGGTTTGGTGCATGAGACAGGGTGCCAAGGGCCAGTGCACTGGGACAATCCTGAGGAATGAGATGGGGAGGGAGATTGGAGGGGGTTCAGGATTAGGCACGCACATACATCCATGGGTATACACCCATGGTATATATTAGCAGACCACGTAACCTGCCGCTTGAGAAACCTGTATGCAGGTCAGGAAGGAACAGTTACAACTGAACATGGAATAACAGACTGGTTCCAAATAGGAAAAGGAGTAGGTCAAGGCTGTATATTGTCACCCTGCTTACTTAACTTATATGCAGAGTACATCATGTGAGACGCTGGGCTGGAGGAAGTACAATCTGGAATCAAGTTTGCCGGAAGAAATATCAATAACTCAGATATGCAGATGACACCACCTTTTGACAGAAAGTGAAGAAGAACTAAAGAGCCTCTTGATGAAAGAGAATGAGCAGATTGAAAAGATTGGCTTAAAGCTCAACATTCACAAAGCTAAGATAATGGCATTCAGTCCCATCACTTCATGGCAAATAGATGGGGAAACAGTGGCTGACGTCATACTTTGAGAGGAGGGAGGGGTCCAAAATCATTGCAGATGGTGATTGCAGCCATGAAATTATAAGACACTTACACCTTGGAAAGAAAGTTATGACCAACCTAGACAGTATATTGAAACGCAGAGACATTACTTCGTCAACAAAGGTCCATCTAGTCAAGCTTATGGTTTTTCCCATGGTCATGTATGGATATGAGAGTTCAACTATAAAGAAAGCAGAGCTCCCGAGAATAAATGATTTTAAACTGTGGCGTTGGAGAAGACTCTTGAGAGTCCCTTGGACTGCAAGGAGACCCAACCAGTCCATCCCAAAGGAGATCAGTCCTGGGTGTTCATTTGAAGGACTGATTTTGAAGCTGAATCTTCAATATTTTGGCCACCTGATTCATTTGAAAAGACCCTGATTCAGGGAAAGACTGAGGGCAGAAGAGGACAGCAGAGGAGATGTTTGGATGGCATCACCGACTCCATGGACATGGGTTTGGGTAGACTCCAGCAGTTGTTGATGTACAGGGAGGCCTGGCATGCTGCAGCGCGTGGGGTCGCAAATAGTCAGGCACAACTGAGCAACTGAACTGAACTGAACTGATACACCCATGGCTGATTCATGTCAATGTATGGCAACAACCACTACAATTTTGTAAAGTAATTAGCCTCCAGTTAAAACAAGTAAATTAATTTAAGTAAAAAAAAAAAAATCTAGAGGAGAGGGTAGACTCTCTGAAATACAATATTAAAAATACAAAACACAATCAATCACAAAATATATTTAAAAATATGAAATATGCTTTAAAAATAGGGTCATATTTTGCAAGGTAATAGGTTGTAAAATTGAAAATTAAAGGATTAATTATGACCCAGTAATCCCACTGCTGGGCATACACACCAAGGAAACCAGAATTGAAAGAGACACGTGTACCACAATGTTCATCACAGCACTGTTTCTAATAGACAGGACATGGAAGCAACCTAGATGTCCATCAGTAGACGAATGGATATGAAAGCTGTGGTACGTATACACAGTGGAGTATTACTCAGCCATTAAAAAGAATACATTTGAATCAGTTCTAATGAGGTGGATGAAACTGGAGCCTATTATCTCGAGTGAAGTAAGCCAGAAAGAAAGAAAGGAAAAAAAAAAAAAAACCCACACCAATACAGTATACTAACACATGTCTATGGAATTTAGAAAGATGGTAACGATAACCCTGGATGTGAGACAGCAAAAGAGACACAGATGTATAGAACAGTCTTTTGGACTCTGTGGGAGAGGAGGAGGGTTGGACGATTTGGGAGAATGGCATTGAAACATGTATAATATCATATAAGAAACGAATCGCCAGCCCAGGTTTGATGCAGGTTACAGGATGCTTGGGGTTGGTGTACTGGGATGACCCAGATGGATGGTACAGGGAGGGAGTGGGAGGGGGGTTCAGGATGGGGAACACGTGTACACCCATGACAGATTCATGTGGATGTATGGCAAAACCAATACAGTATTGTAAAATTAAAAAAAAAAAAAGTAAGAAGGAAAAAATAATAAATAATTTTAAAAAATTAGAAGGTTGATAATAGAAAAACTGTATCTAGGAATTTCTCTGGGCCATTGTGGGCAGTGTGGGTTCAGTTGAGTTTCAGATAATTCCTTGTTCCAGCTTGCATTTCTTTACAAGATCTATAAGCCCCTTCCTATGCTTAGTCAATATTAACTACAGGGTTTTAATCTGTTGCACCTCTCACTCCCAGAGGGGTTCCCTTTTCTTTATTTATTTTGGCTTTCTCTCTTTGCAAGTCTCTTTAGTGTGTAATTTCTGCCCTGGCACAAGGGGGCAAAGGTGGTCACTTATTTCGGCTCACTTGTTCAGTTGAGTTGTAGGGAGGGAGGAACACTGCAAACAAATAATGTTGATGTGTATTTTGGGAAAGTGCTTGCAGTGTATGGAACACACTGGGCTTTCCCAAGATCATGGTGGTGTGTGTTTTCCACGTGTACACTGCTCAGGTTCCAGATTGCTCTTCAGGGGTACTGCCCAATGTGGGCCCTGCATTTCCTGCAATTCCCAGGTCTAAGCTGCTCAGGTTCAGGTTTTTAGGTACACCGCAAAGTCACAGACTCAGATGCACGTGCGTTTTGTGCCCTTCCCAGGTCCCAGCAGCTCAGGCGACCAGGTGCTTGGCCAACGCACTGTCCCAAGTGGGCCATGCATCTTAATTACCTACTGGGTCCAGGCCGCTCAGTTTCCTGGGTGTGCCATGAGAACACTGCCTCAGGTGTATCATGTATCTCCTCTGCGGAGCTGATCTCAAGCTGCAACTCTCCTGGCAGATGTCAACCATCCAGGACTCCAGGAAGACATGGTTAGAAACTGGCAGCCTGCTCACAGTTTGGTGGAGAATGCCGGTCTCTGAGGCTGAGGTCGCCCCTTGCCTTCTGGTTCTGGCTGCCACACACATGGCTGTCTGCCTCTTGTTGGGGGAGGGGCCTGGAGACAGCCGGCTAGTTCTGCTTTGGTATTTGCTCAATCTTTGGTCTCCTTTCAAAGACAATGAGCAGCCTATCTGGGTACCTGGTGTCCTCTGCCAGCATTCAGAAATTGTTTTGTGGAAGTTGCTCAGCGTTCAAATGATCATTTGATGAATGTGTTGGGGAGAATGGGGTCTCCCCATCTTATTCCTCTGCCATCTTAGGACCACACCCCCACCCCGAGGTCTTGTTTATGTATCCATTTAGCCAGTCTGGGCTTTTTGGTTGGAACATTTAATCCATTTATATTTAGAATAATTATTGACATATGTGCTCCTATTCGGAGAAGGCAATGGCACCCCACTCCAGTACTCTTGCCTGGAAAATCCCATGGACGGAGGAGCCTGGTAGGCTGCAGTCCATCGGGTCACACAGAGTTCGACATGACAGAGCGACTTCCCTTTCACTTTTTACTTGCATGCATTGGAGAAGGAAATGGCAACCCCCTCCAGTGTTCTTGCCTGGAGAATCCCAGGGACGGGGGAGCCTGGTGGTCTGCCGTCTATGGGGTCGCACAGAGTCGGACAGGACTGAAGCGACTTAGCAGCAGCAGCAGCAGTGCTCTTATTGCCATTTTCTTAAATGTTTGGGGTCGGTTTTGTTCTCTTGTATTTCTTTTTTCTTCTCTTGTATTTCTTGACTATATAAGTCCCTTTACCATTTGTTGTAAAGCTGGTTTTGTGATAAAGAATTCTCTTACCTTTGGCTCATCTGAAAATCTTTGATTTCTCCATCAATTTTGAAGGAGATCCTTGCCAAGTACAGTAATCTTGGCTGTAGATTTTTCTCTTTCAGTGCTTTAAATATGCCATGCCATTCTCTTCTGGCCTGCAGAGTTTCTGTTGAAAGATCAGCTGTGAAACATATGGGGTTTCCATTGGATGTTACTTCTTACTTTTAACTTGCTACTTTTAATATTCTTTCTTTGTGTTTCATCTTCCTTAGTTTGCGTAGTATATGTCTAGGGCTGTTTCTCCTTGGGTTTATCACAAATGGGACTCTTGGCACCTCTTGGACTTGATTGACTATTTCCTTTTCCATGTTGGGGGTTTTTCAAGTATAATCTCCTCTAAACTTTTCTCATACCCTTTATTTTTCTCTCTTCTTCTGGGACCCCTATAATTTGAATCTTGGTGCATTTAACATTGTCCAAGAGGTCTCTGAGACTATCCTCAGTTCTTTTCATTCTTTTGACTTTATTCTGCCCTTCCGCAGTTGTTTCCACCATTTTGTCTTTCAACACACTGATCCATTTTCTGGTTCAGATACCCTGCTCTTGATTCTTTCTAGAGTATTTTTAATTTCAGTAATTGTTGTTTGTCTCTCTATTTATTTTTCAATTTATTTTTTGCTTATTCTTCAATTCAACTAGGGGTTTGCTCATTGATTCTTGCATTGTCTCCATGTCATTTTCAAAGTTTTTGATCATCTTTACTATCATTATTCTGAATAGTTTTTCAGGCAGTTTGCCTATTTCCTCTTCATTTGTTTAAATTTCTGTGTGTCCAGTTTGTTCCTTTGTTTGTGCAGCATTTCTTTGTCATTTCTTCCTTTTTAAAAAGATCTTATTGTGTTTGAGGTCTCCTTTTGCCAGCCTTCAAATTTGCATTCTTTCTTCCTTTTAGTTTCTGCACTCCTAAGTTTGGTCCAATGGTTTGTGTAAGCTTTGCATTGGGTGAGATTGGTGCTGAGTTGTTTTTTTTTTTTTTCTTTCTTTTCCTTCTGATGTGCAGGGCTGATTGAGAAGGGTAATCCTGTCTGCTGACGACTGGGTTTCTATTTTTGTCCTATTTGCTGTTTGGATGAGGTGTCCTACACTGGGTTGGGTTGTCCTGATTGGTGGTTAGGTTGTCCTGATTGGTGGTTAGGTGATTCTAGGTCTTGTATTCAAGTGGTTTAGTTTGCGTGAGTGAGTTCTCAGTAATTGATACTCCCTAAGGTTAGGAGTTCTCCGGTTGTATAGGGTCTTGGAGTCAGTGCTCCCACTCCAAATGCTCGGGGCTGGATCATTGACCAGGAACACCGTTACAACAGGTGGTTTGTTATGGCATTAATTTAGATTAAAATAAATATCCAAAAAAAAAAAAAAAAAGAGAAACCAAAGGGGAACCCCTGACAAATGGCAGTTACACTGTCACACAAATAATAATTAAAATAAAGGAATATACACATATATTCCAATATATGGTAATATACACATTTACAACCATCAGCAAAATCCAAACAGTTCAACAAAAATAAACTACAATAGACTGACCTAGCAAACAACGGAAACCAAAAATGATATCTACCAGTTAAGCACAAAACTAACGAGTGCACAAGCTGGAAAAGAAATCTAAAGCAAAGTCCCAAGTGGGAATGAAAGCACTGAAAATAAAACTAACAAAATGTTGAGAGGAAAGGAAGGAAAGAAAAGAAAGAAAGAATAGATATCGAAGTTTCAATAGAGGTAGATGAACAAGGTTTGTTTAAAGTTTAACTGCAAGGGGACAAGAACAGAGGAAAGGCAAACAATGGAATAAATATAATAGGTTTAAAAAACTAAAATTTAAAACAATAAAAATAGAAAATAATTAAAAAATCAAAAATAAATGGGAAAACAAGGACTCCTCCAAAGAACTGTAAAAATCCAACGTAGAAGCAGAGGTTTATCACAAGAGTAAAAAGTATGACTGAATAGACACATGTACATATACACCCACCAGCAAAATCAAAACATTCCAGCAAAATTAAGTACAATAGATTGATTGACCTGGTGAACAAAGGTATTGAGGTGAGTGATAAAGAATTTGATCTGATCTGAGGGTGGTCAGATCAAGGGTGAAGTATGTTTTCTAAACTGAAGTAGCAGAATCTAGCTTAGATTGGACTAAATGGACAGGCGCCCCGGTATAAAGACATGAGACAAAGTTGGCAGTGCATTAACGAACTACTGCTGCATAACAAATTATCCCAAAGCAACAGCTTAAAACAATATTATCTCATACTGCTGCTGAAAGTTGGGAATCCAGGAGTAATTCAGTTGAGGGTTCTGGCTCAGGGTTTCATGAGATTGTCGTCATCTGAAGCCTTGACATGGGCTGGTGGATTTCCTTCCAAGATGGCTTACTCACATAGCTGTTGAAACCAGTTTCCTTGCTGGCTGTTGGGAGAAAGCCTCAGTTCTTTCCCATGGGCCTCTCTACTGGGCTACCTGAGTGTTCTCAAGATACGACTAAGCTGGCTTCCAGAATGAGTGATCCAAGAGGATGAGCAAGGAGGCTGCAGTGCCTTTTGTGACTTAAAGAGTCATAGTCAGACACTTCATTTTCATTTCTACAATATTCTAACATTAGAAGTGAGCCACTAAGTCCAGCCTACATGTAAAGGGGAGTATAAGGACCACCCTTGAAGGAAAGGATTTGTGGACATACTTTAAAACCACATGGTACACCCATGGCCACAAATTGTTTACATACTTGTATGTCCAAAATGCATTTTCCTGCAAATGCTTTCAAATAATTTATCCATTATAGCATTAACTTGAAGTTCAGGACCTTGTCATCGAAGTCAAGTCCAGATATGGACCGCGACCTGATGGACTGCCGCACACCAGGGTTTCCTGTCCACCATCAACTCCAGAGGCATGCTCAAACTCAAGTCCATTGAGCTGGTGATGCCATCCAACCATCTCATCCTCTGCTGTCCCCTTCCCCGGCCTTCAATCTTTCCCGCATCAGGGTCTTTTCTAATGCGTCAGTTCTTAGAATCAGGTTGCCAAAGTATTGGAGCTGCAGCTTCAGCATCAGTCCTTCCAATGAATATTCAGGACTGCTTTACTTTAGGATTGACTATTTTGATCTCCTTGCTGTCCAGGAGACTCTCAAGTCATCTCCAACACATCAGTTCAAATTATACACGTGTAGTTCCTCTAGACCTGATGATTTGTGAACAAAAGAGATGAGTTAATCTGCTCACTTTCACAGCCAACATACAGTGCTGGGTCAGGCATAGATAACCTTCATGGGCACTCCTGTTCCAGAAAGAGGAGGGGAGATGGGAGTCAACAGTAGCAGTTCTGAAATCCCACGGGTTCTTGTTGGCAGTCCTTTGATTAGGATTTAAGGCCTGGAAACTTCCTAGGCTTCAGTCTCTGAATTTTTAATTCTGCCCTCTGACATGATTCCATTGCAGGAAAGGTGGGTAGTATATGGTTACAGTGAAACAGTCTCCCTAGCCTGCTTCCTGCTTGTCAAAGGTAGAAGTTCAGAGCTCTCTTATTTTGTACTATTGCTGGTCCTTTCAGTCCAAGCTGAACTTAAATATGTTATCTTAAAAACTTGGTGTGTCTCCTGATAATCTTACTGGTTTTCATGGTAAAGCACTCCACTCCAAAGCCACCATCACACATGTCTTCATAATAAGGCCTACTCTGTCTCGGTTTTCTGCTGAGATAGCTGAGGGATAACACCCTGAAACTTGGTACAAGTCTTATTGTGTGACTGAAATGTCTCTGAGTGACACCCCTGAACTCTTTGGAAGGCATTGGCCTGCCTAAATAATGCCATGAAGCATCCCCTTCCAGCTTTCTGAGGCTTAACAAAGAATTTTACACTCACTCATCTTTAGACCACGTTTATTAAAAATAAATAAATAAATAAGAATTGATGTATAGGTGTTATAAAATGTTATATTTAGACCACCTTATCTCAATGCCCTGGATAGAACCTTGTTTGAGAGCCATTAATTTTAGCATCCTCTGTCATGTTAAAAGACTGGAAAATTTCCAATTCAGCAAGTTCTGTCTTATTTTTTAATATTTTCTCTTAAATATATATTTTTTTAATTTCCCTTTATATTTTACTATAGGCAGCAAGAAGAAACCAGGAAGCACTTTTGGCTGTTTGGCTGGAAATCTCCTTAGCTAGATATCTCAATTAATTAAGTACGGTTTCTCCTTCCTGGTACATTTCTACTTTTCATAAACTGCAGATATAGTGGACTTTTCTCTGCACATTCCCCAGGCTCTTTTTTCCTGCCTCTACTTTCTGCCAGACATCCTGGGTGCACCCCTGTGATCCCACTTAGAACGTGTTTGCTCAGTGAGATAACGGGGATCGAATCCCTGGCTTCAGTGCTTCTGCTGGCCAGAGCATATGTACCTTTCTCTAACACCTTCATGTTTTTGCTATCCAACTTCCATCACCTGGCTAGGTCAATTCCGGAAGCTCATACTCACAAGCACACTGGCAGGGACTTCTATGCCCATGTGTGCACACACATGTGCGTGTACACAGTAACATCCCTGAGAGGAAACGCACACGTGCAAAACTACAAGCTTTCTTCTCTAGGAATATGAATTTTGGTAAGTACCTTTGTGCTCACAAACAAAAAGTAACTTTCTTTTCCTGGTTGTTTCCTTTCGCTTGTTAATTAATCATGTCACCTTGCACTTCTAACTCTGTGCTGCTACTGCTGCTAAGTCACTTCAGTCAAGTCTGAGTCTGTGTGACCCCATAGACAGCAGCCCACCAGGCTCCCCCGTCCTGGGATTCTCCAGGCAAGAACACTGGAGTGGGTTGCCATTTCCTTCTCCAACGCATGAAAGTGAAAAGTGAGAGGGAAGTCGCTTAGTCATGTCCGACTCTTTGTGACCCCATGGACTGCAGCCTACCAGGCTCCTCTGTCCATGGGAATTGCCAGGCAAGAGTACTGGAGTAGGGTGCCATTGCCTTCTCCATCTAACTTTGTGACTTATCCTCAAAGGTTACAAAATCTTGGCATTTGCCAGTGACACGGACCGACCTGCAGAGCAGCAAGCAGGGTTGGAAGCACTTGCCATGAACAGCTGTATGACATGCGCCTGCGTTCTGCATTCTCCCATCACCTTGGACAGCTTCACAGTACCAGTCACATTGGCCTGATCCATGTGGGGACAGAAAACAAGGACCTTTGGGCTCAGCTGACTTGGAGAACCTCTCTCTCGGTGTGCACCTATCTAGGTCATTCCTTGTCAATGTTGTGCCCCTCTTGCTAGCCTACCACCCTTTATGGACAACAACATTCTGAGTGAGGCCTTCTGTTCTTCCTATCTGTGTAGCTTTATGTGTGCACCTGTCTACATGTGCCCCCAAGGGCTATCTCCATGTAGCAGGAAAAGGCCAAAGAGACGCCTGAGCCTCCAAGAGCCCCAAGAGACTGTGATAGGCCTGGGTCTTATCCAATGTTGTGAGAAAGGTGCACATGGATACAGGGTCTCTTCAGATACAAAGATTGGAACCTGAGGCCATAAAGGTAAGGTGGCATTCCTACACGTCCTCCCTTCTGTTTAACACTACCCATGCACATGGAGTCCCCAAACAGATGATGCCCTGCAAAACCTTCCCTTTGTGGGCCCACAGCTCATGCCTCCCTTGGGCGGAAAGCAGCTTTTCTATCTCAAAGGCACCAAGACGGCTTGAACCACCAAGGCCACAGTGATTTGCTAGATGTCAAGACTCTCTTCCAGTTGCTCTCATTAGGCCCAGGTAGGACTCCCTACAGTCACACATCTCTGCTTGCCTACACAGCCCACATGCCAAGGAAGCCAGCCTCCATTTGGGCCCAGGAGCATCCAAGACGGTCACCTGGAATGCAGCTTCCCTCTGAGCATCACCTGGTTTCAGGTCCCCTATGACAAAATCGGAGATTTTGCTTCAGCGAGACTGCTCGAATTCTCTCAGATGCAGACGCACACTTTTGCCCCTCAGGCCCCCAAAGCCAGTGGAAAGACCCCAGAGGAAAGAAGAACTTCACGTCAGGACTTTCAGCACCCACCATGGCGTATCTTTGGCAGGACTGCTATTGCCTAGACCCTGGACCCTGAAAACCAGCAGGCCCCAAACTGCCCCCAGGGGCTTCCCTGTCTCCCACTCTCCTGAGGTCCTTTGGGACATGCAATTACTCCTTGCTCACTCCATTCCCTCCCTCACAGGCTCATCCGGGCACAGGGTCAAACACGTACAACCACCTGTGCTTTCCTCGCCTTTCTGCACTGCCAGGGAGGCAGGCTGGAAGTGCCTGGAGGCATGCCACACTCAAATCCTGTCTCTCCTAGGATGCCTGTGGTTTTGCATCCTAGGAGAGATGCATCCCAAATGCATCCCCATTTGGGAAAGGATAGTGTCCCAGCTACGATAAGGCTGTCCCTCAGGGCCTATCTCCTGACCGCCTCACCACATGTGTTTCTGTCAGTTATCTCTGATGGAAGAATCATCCTCCCCGAGGTAGTACTTCAGGGGATTGTCCCACATGTCATTGCTGATGAGCTGCTGGCAACACGAGCAAGGTCAACCCAGGGCTGACCAGGCCCTGAACCCTCCCATGAGCAGCCAAGAACTCCAACATTAATCATCACCTGTGTGCAGGCCCAAAGCAACCCCACATCAGCAATCGTGTTCAATTCTGGGCCATTGTGGCCTGACAGCCAGTTGAGAAAATTAAGGCTCCTGGTGTCCAGACTGTGGCTGGGGGATGCCCATTCAAAGTCCCAGAACCAGTGGACTGGAGTGGAATGACATGCCCTGTTCCCTGCGGAAAGACAGGGGAGACTGGGGTGGACTCCACAGGTGGATCATCTACATGCTTGCACACCCACACTCATCACCCTGGGAGCCACGTGTTACCAGTGATGTCAAGGTAATACTCCTTAATGATCATGGTGTTCAAGAAGTAGGGGTTGTCCTGAAAGGAAAAGATCAGCTTGCAGTGGGACTGCAGATGGCTCCGCACCTGCACCTGCCAGGATAGGGAGGAGGGAAAAGGTGCAAACTTCTAGGGGCCTCAGCTTGCCTCCCAGGCAGGCATTAACAGCGTCCATGACTCCTCTCCAAAGTCTCACAGTGCAGGAACATGGCTAACAGGATCTTCCCACTCCCTGCCAGGTCCCATACCCATCCTTCCTCAGTCTTCCTCACTGATCTTCAAGTCGATCATGTAGTCGAGAAAGTCTTGATCTTGGTCGCTGATCATGACGGAAACTTGAGGGTGGCTCATAATCTGCTTTAGGTCAAGGAGCCATTCAGGGAGCTACATGCCAGGCCAAGAAGAGCCAGGAGCATCAGTCCTAGTCTGGGGTGGAACAAAGATATTGGAAAAGGCATCCGCAAGGAGCTGGGCACTGCCTGTTACCTGGCCACCCCTGATGTCATCAGGCTTTGCCATACCATCAGACACGCTCATGGCTCTGGGCCCCTTGTGGTGGTGTGCGTCTGAGGTGGTCTGCATTCTCCGAGCAGGGACTGGTTTCTGACAGCTACTGTTCTCCTCCAGACCTGTGTATGCTTGGTAGTGGCATGTCACTGCTTACATGGTCAGATTTGCAGTCCTGTGACAATCCGTGTTTGAAAGCAAAGGGGTTGTGTGTGTGTGTGTGTGTGTGTGTACGTGTGTGTGTGTTGTGTGTGTATGTGAATGACTCACATGTCTCAGCTATATGCCAGGATCACCCGCATTTACAGCAATAGCTGTGCAGATGCTGCTCTTGTGTACCATCTCTGGTCATTCCTGACTTGGAGGCCTCAGGTGCTGCTCCTCCTCAGATGCAGGCCTGAAGGAGACACTCAAAGGCATGGCTGCAACACGTACATCTGTAGCCCTGCCCAGACCCTACTCTGCTGGGCCTTTGGAGCTTGCCAATTGCCCAGGACCACATTTTCTTCAGGGGCCTCCAGCGCCCTTCCTGTGCCCTCACCCCCTCCCCCTCCTCCTGCTCCTGCCCCTTCTCCTCCTCCTCATGAGCAGTGGACCCAAAGGAGCAGCGGAAAGGATACAGTTTTGGCCCAGAAGCCAGGGATGCCCTGGATGATGGCACTCCCCCAAGCCAAGTGATGCTTCCTCCTCTGATGGTAGGCCCTGTGGTTTTGCTCACACTCAGAGCTCAGTTCCACCTGCAGGGCGGCCAGTGCCTTCAGGACATCTAGCGCCTGGTGCTCACTCGGACCTCCCGGCCTGTCCTGGCCCTGCTCCTCCACCGTCTTCTCCTCCAGCTCCTGGGAGGACCACTGTTTCTGCTCCTCATCTGCCACAACCTCCACCTCTTCCATGATGTCTTCTGCAAGCAGCCGGAACTCCCGCCGGATCCCTGCCACGTCTCCGTCCACCAGGGTCTGGCTGTCTTGCACTGCCTCCACCCTAAAGAGGATGGCCTCTTCACTTGGCGTGACAACTGGTGGTTGCAAGGTTCCAGCTGCGCACAGCATCAGGATGGCAGGTCGCGGGATGAGGGGTGGGGGCTTCTCCCTGAGTACTGGGGCTCACAGCTAAGGGTCCCAGGACGCTCCCACCTTCCTTTGATCACCTCTCACGCTCCTCTTGGCCCAAGCTGGGGCAGATGTGAAGGGACACGATATAACAGCACAGAGAATGGTGCATAATGGTGGCCCAGGCTGCAGTGAACCTGTGGGACCCACTAGCTCTTTGGGGGCGGGGAGTGAGGGGGATGGTCGGGAGGTGGGGAGTGGTGTGTTGGGGGTGGCGTGAGGCCAAGGAAAGGGGTGCCGGACAGCCCAGGCCAGGGTGAACGGGCCCTGGGACATCAGCGGAAAACAGGCAGGAGCCTAGGCTGTGAGCCAAGCACAGGCTCCTTGCCCAAATCTAGACCAAGGGCGGAGAGGGTAGTGGGCGGCACCCTTATGGACATGCCCCTAGACCGGAGGGCATCTTCTGCGGTTCCTGTGCTCCAGTGCCCCCACATGGCCAGATTCTGCACCAGGATTGTAGAGGGTTTTGCATGTGGCTGGGGTAGCCCCAGGTGCTGTCATTGACCTGGCCCTGGAAATTCCAACCACGGGTTCCTGCTCCACAATCCAAACAATACCCTCCTGTGTCCCCTGGGACAGGCAATAGCTGGGAGCTCTCCCTGACTATCCAAAGGATATGCAGGGGTGCCAAGTGGCTGGATACTTTTCTTCATGGGACAGAGAGCCTGTTGCTGTCCTGATACTAGGGGAGTAGGGAAAAACCGCAACATTTGCTACCATTGATCTCCACTGTTCAGGGAGGCCAGAGGTTTAGGGTGCAGAGCTCGCTCTTTGTCTCTCTATCTTTGCTTCCGGCATAGCACTGTTCTGGACAATCCTTCTGTGTGTGTACCAGGCACTGATGTCTGTGTGTCTCTGTCTCTCTAAGTAGTGCTGTTGCCGTCTGCCACTCTCTGGACAGCAGCTCTCAGAAAAGACGCTTATCCTTTGCAAGCCCTTCGCGTCCTGACTGAGTTGCAGCAATGGGAGATTAGACGGTTTTAGTCCACACGTTCGGAGAGTGCTTTCTCAACCTTGAGAGCCAACAGTGGGCGGTCACTGCTGAACTGCAGAATTGGACGTGCGACCCTCCCTCCCTCGCTGGACAGATGTGAACACTGCACAGGCCTGAGGTGGCTTGGCCACACTTTGCACAGAGGGAGAAATGGGGCCCGCTCTGCTGGCATGAGGGAACTCCCTGAACCTTGTTCGAATGCCTGCCAGGGAGACTCTAAAGACAGTTCCCCTTAAGTTCCATGACTCACCGGTGTCGGAGACATGCACGTCTGCCATTTACCCTATTGAGGCCCTTTCAAAGTGGTACTGTTCTCCATGTGAGAACACATCCCAACCTGCCCTATCACACAAGCCTGTGGGGCCTGAAGCAGCAAGAGGACCAAGCTAAGCCAGCCATCCTATAGTCCTGATATATGATATATGCATTCTACAAAGAGCTTGAATATGGGCAGGACCCACCTGATTCAGTGCAAGGACTGAGATGTGGGCTCAAGAGTGTTTGTTGGGGGCTTGAACAAAGGTAGGACCCAGCCTGGTTCATTGGAGCGACTGAGATGTGGCCTCAGGAGTGTCTGTTGGGATGAACAAGGGGTGGATCCAGCCGCGATCAGTGCAGGGATCGAGATGTGGGCTCAGGAGTGTTTTTTGAGTGCTTGAACAAGGGCAGGACCTGGCCTGGTTCAGAGAAGGGACCCAGATATGGGCTCAGGAGTGTTTCCCACGGGTTTCAGCAAGTGCTGGACCCAGCCTAGTTCAGTGTAGTGAGGGAGATCAGCCTGAGAGTCAGATGAAGGCCAAGAAGTGTTTGTCAGGGTCTTGAACATGTGTAGGACACAGCCTAGTTCAGTTCAGGGGCGAGAAATGGGGTCAGGAGTGTTTGTCTAGGCTTGAATATGGCCAGGATCTCAGCCGCTATCAGTGCAGGAACCAAGATGTGGTCTTAGGAGTGTTTGCCATGGTTGATATGGGCAGGAAACAGCTGGTTTGGTGCAGAGACTGGGATGTTGGCACAACAGTATTTGTCATGGCTTGAACTTTGGCGGGACCCACCCTTGTTCAGGGCAGTGAGTGAGATGCAGGCTCAGTAGTGTTTCCTGGTGGATTGAACAAGGGGAGCACACACCTTAGATCAGGGACAGGGAGCGATTTGTGGGCTCAGGATTGCTTGCTGCGGGCTTAAATAAGACCAGAAACCAGCCTTTGAGTCAGATGCAGGCCCAGAACAGTTGGTTGGGGGCTTGAACATGTGTAGTTTCTGGCCTGGTTCAGTGCAGTTTCTGATGTGTGGGCTCAGGAGTGTTTGTCAGGGGTTTCAAAAAGGGCAGGACCCCGTCTGCTTCAGTGCAGGGACCAGGATGTTGGCTCAGAGGTATTTGCAGGGGACTTCAGAAAGTGCTGAACCCAGCCTAGTTCAGTGCAGGGAACAAGATATTGGCACAGGAGTGTTTGTCAGGGTCTTGAACAACTGTGTGGATCACAATAAACTGTGGAAAATTCTGAAAGAGATGGGAATACCAGACCACCTGATCTGCCTCTTGAGAAATGTGTATGCAGGTCAGGAAGCAACAGTTAGAACTGCACATGGAACAACAGACTGGTTCCAAATAGGAAAAGGAATATGCGAAGGCTGTATATCGTCACACTGTTTATTTAACTTACATGCAGAGTACATCATGAGAAACGCTGGACTGGAAGAAACACAAGCTGGAATCAAGATTGCCAGGAGAAATATTAATAACCTCAGATATGCAGATGGCACCAGCCTTGTGGCAGAAAGTGAAGAGAAACTGAAAAGACTCTTGATGAAAGTAAAAGTGGAGAGTGAAAAAGTTGGCTTAAAGCTCAACATTCAGAAAACGAAGATCATGGCCTCCAGCCCCATCACTTCATGGGAAATAGATGAAGAAACAGTGGAAACAGAGGCAAACATTATTTTTCTGGGCTCCAAATCACTGCAGATGGTGACTGCAGCCACGATATTAAAAGACGCTTACTCCTTGGAAGGAAAGTTATGACCAACCTAAATAGCATATTCAAAAGCGGAGACATTATATTGCCAACAAAATTTCGTCTAGTCAAGGCTATGGTTTTTCCTGTAGTCATGTATGGATGTGAGAGTTGGACTGTGAAGAAGCCTGAGCGCCAAAGAATTGATGCTTTTGAACTGTGGTGTTGGAGAAGACTCTTGAGAGTCCCTTGGACTGCAAGGAGATCCAACCAGTCCATTCTGAAGGAAATCAGCCCTGGAATTTCTTTGGAAGAATGATGCTAAAGCTGAAATTCCAGTCCTTTGGCCACCTCATGCAAAGAGTTGACTCATTGGAAAAGACTCTGATGCTTGGAGGGATTGGAGCAGGAGGAGAAGGGGACCACAGAGGATGAGATGGCTGGATGGCATCACTGACTGGATGGACGTGAGTCTCAGTGAACTCCGGGTGTTGGTGTTCGACAGGGAGGCCTGGCATACTGAGATTCATGGGTTCGCAAAGAGCCGGACACGACTGAGCGACTGATCTAATCTGAACAAGTGTAGGACTCAGCCCAGTTCAGTGTAGAGAGCGAGATATGGGCTCAGAAGTGTTTGTTAGACCTTCAACGTGGGCAGGACCCACCTGCTTCAGTGCAGGGACCAAAATGTGGTTTCAGGAGCATTTATCAAAGTCTTGAATAAGGGCAGGAACCGGGCGGCTTCAAGGCAGGGCGTGAGATGCGGGTACAGGAGTGTTTCCAGAGGGATTGAAAAAGGGGAGGACACACCTTAGTTCAGGGGCAGGCAGCGAGTTGTCAGCTCAGGATGTTTTTCTTGGGGCTTGAACAAAGTAGAAACCATTCTAGTTCAGTGCAGGGATGGAGATGTTGGCTCAGGAGTGTTTGTCAGGGATTTGCATGAGGGCAGGGACCAGCGAACTTCAGTGCAGTGAGTGAGATATGGGATCGTAGTGTTGCCTGGGGTATTGGTCAAGGGGAGGACACACCTTACTTCAGTGGCAGGGAGAGAGTTGTCAGCTCAGGATTGTTTGCCGGGACTTGAACAAATGCTGGAACTATCCTGGTTCAGTGCAGGAACCAAGATGTTGGCTCAGGAGTGTTTGTCAGAGTCTTGAACAAGTGCAGGACACAGCCTAGTTCAGTGCAGGGACGGTGATGCAGGCTCAAGAGTGTTTGTCAGGGGTTTGAACAAGGGCTTGACCCAGCCTATTTTAGTGCAGGGACTGAGATGTGGGCTTAGGAGTTTTTGCCGGGGGTTTTGACAAGGTCTGGACCCAGCCTGGTTCAGTGCTGTGCGTGAGATGAGGGCTCAGTAGTGTTTCTGGGGGTTTGAACAAGGGGAGGACTCACCTTAGTTCAGGGGCAGGGAGCGAGTTGTTGGCTCAGGATTGTTTGTCAGGGCTTGAACAAAGGCAGAAACCATCCTGATTCAGTGCAGGGATGGAGATGTTGGCTCAGGAGTGTTTGTCGGGGATTTGAACATGGGCAGGACCCAGTGCATGGACTGCGATGCACGCTCAGGAGTGTTTGTTGGGGGTTTGAACAAGGTCAGGACCCAGCCTAGTTCAGTGCTGAAACCGAGATGTGGGTTCAGGAGTATGTGTTGGGGAATCGAACAATGGCAGGACCTAGACTCGTTCAGTCGGAGAAGTCAATGGCACCCCACTCCAGTACTCTTGCCTGGAAAATCCCATGGATGGAGGAGCCTGGTGGGCTACAGTCCACAGGGTCACTAAGAGTTGGACACGACTGACGGACTTCACTTTCATTTTTCACTCTCATGCATTGGAAAAGGAAATGGCAACCCACTCTAGTGTTCTTGTCTTGAGAATCCCAGGGATGGGGGAGCCTGGTGGGCTGCCATGTATGGGGTCGCACAGGGTCGGACACAACTGAAGAGACTTAGCAGTGGTAGCAGCAGATTCGTTCAGTGCAGTGACCGAGATGTGGGCTCAGGAGTGTTTGTCAGGGTCTTGAACAAGTGTAGGACCCAGCCTAGTTCATTGTAGTGAGTGATATGTGGGCTCAGGAGTATTTGTTGTGGCTTGAACATGGGCAAGGACTCATCTGCTTCAGTTCAGGGACTGACATGTGGGTTCCAGAGTATTTGTCAGGGTTTTGAACAAGGGTAGGACCCAGGTGGCTTCAGTGCAGGGAGTGAGATGTGGGATCAGGGGTGTTTCCTGGGGGGCAGGGAGTTGAACAAGGGGAGGACACACCTTAGTTCAGGGTCAGGGAGCTAGGTGTCGGCTCAGGATTGTTTGCCGGGGGCTTGAACAAAAGCAGGAACCATCCTGGTTCAGTGCATGGACAGAGATGTTGGCTCTGGAATGTTTGTCGGGGGTTTGAACAAGGGAAGGACCCAGCCTAGTTCAGTGCAGGGACTGAGATGCAGGCTCAGGAGTGTTTGTCAGGGTCTTCAACAAGTGTAGGACCCAGCCTAGTTCATTGTAGTGAGTGATATGTGGGCTCAGGAGTATTTGTTGTGGCTTGAACATGGGCAAGGACTCATCTTCTTCAGTTCAGGGACTGACATGTGGGTTCCAGAGTATTTGTCAGGGTTTTGAACAAGGGTAGGACCCAGGTGGCTTCAGTGCAGGGAGTGAGATGTTGGATCAGGGGTGTTTCCTGGGGGGCAGGGAGTTGAACAAGGGAAGGACACACCTTAGTTCAGGGGCAGGGAGCTAGGTGTCGGCTCAGGATTGTTTGCCTGGGGCTTGAACAAAAGCAGGAACCATCCTGGTTCAGTGCATGGACAGAGATGTTGGCTCTGGAATGTTTGTCGGGGGTTTGAACAAGGGAAGGACCCAGCCTAGTTCAGTGCAGGGACTGAGATGCAGGCTCAGGAGTGTTTGTCAGGGTCTTCAACAAGGGCAGGACCCAGACTGCTTTTGTGCAGGGACCGAGATGTGGGTTCAGGAGTATGTGTTGGGGGATCTAACAAGGGCATGACCTAGACTGGTTCAGGGCCGGGGATGTGATATGGATACAGGAGTGTTTGTTGGGGTCTTAAACAAGGGCAGGACCCAGCCTAGTTTAGTGCAGGGACTGAGATGTGCGCTCAGCAGTATGTGTTGGTGGATCTAACAAGGGCATGACCTAGACTGGTTCAGTGCATGAACCAAGATGTAGGTTCAGGAGTATTTGTCGGGGTCTTGAACAAGGGCAGGACCCTGGCAGGTTCAGGGCAGGGAGTGAGATGTGGGATCAGGAGTGTTTTCTGGGGGATTGAACAAGAGCAAGACAGACCTAATTTCAGGGGCAGGGAGCGAGTTGTGGGCTCACGGTTGTTTGCCGGAGGCTTGAACAAAGGCAGGACTCAGCCTGCTTCAGTGCGGGGACTGAGATGTGGGCTCAGGTGTATGTGTTGGGGGAATCTAACAAGGGCAAGACACAGACTGGATCATGTGCAGGGCATGAGATTTGGGCGCAGCAGTGTTTGCCGGGGTCATGAACAAGTGTAGGACAGAGCCTAGTTCAGTGCAGTGACCAAGAGTTTGGCTCAGGAGCATTTGTCGGGGCTTGAACATGGGAAGGACCAGCCTGCTTCAGGGCAGAGCCCGAGATGTTGGTTCAGAGGTATGTGTCAGGGGACTAACTAGGGCAGAACCTAGACTGGTTCAGTGCAGTGACCGAGATGTGGACTCATGAGTATTTTCCAGGGGTTTGAGCAAGTGCTGGACCCAGCCTAGTTCAGTGCAGTGACAGAGATGTGGGCTCAGGAATGTTTCTCAGGGCTTGAACATGGGAAGGATACAGCCTGCTTTTGTGCAGGGACCAAGATGTGGGCTCAGGATTGCACTGGAAAAAAACATGATTCCATTCCTAATGAGTGTAATGCCTATATATAACAATTAGGTGTAACTAGTCCATTGTGCCATTTAGGAGCACCTCAAGATGCAAGGCAAATGCAAGGAAGTAGGAAAGGGGGAATTCACAGTACCACAATTATAATAGGGGACTTTAATACCCCACTCACACCTATGGATACATCAACTGAAAAGAAAATTAGCAAAGAATCATGAGCTGTAAATGTACTTTTGTGTGTTATCCGTCTTTACACTTACTATAGTGCCTCTAGTATGGCAGGAGGAGATACTATATAGTTGTCCATATTTCCTACTGTCAGGAAGTTACCTAGAACAATTGGTAGAGTTGGGAAATTGATAGAAAAGTCCTAATACAAAGATGTACCTTCTAAACTAGTGCTATCTTCCTTTTTCATAAGTGGAGAAGTACTCACCAAGAAAGTGAAATCCCAGATATCAGGTTATATGATCTCATAATGGGAATTTTCCGAAGATAGCAGTCTACATGCATATAAGTAAGTCCTGGCTCAAGCCCAGTTAATTATGCTAAATGTTAGAACATGTCTGATAGAACACATCTCCTTCAAGTCTCACACACCCTTCCTAAATTAATATCTTGAATTTCTGAGCTATGACTCTCTACTTGGTATAGTATCATAGGCTGAGGCTTTAAGGTTGTAAAAGCTCATAGAGGACAGAGACCACATTAATTTATTACATTTGGAAGTATCTCCTCAAGGTCTGCAGCCAGGTCTGGGGCAGCTGCCATCACCCTAAATGTCCAGAAGCTAGATCTGAAATCTGCCCTCCATTCTCCTCTCCAACTTCCTCCATCTTATCACCAACCTGTGGTGTTGTCTGTCCCTTACCCTGGAAAGATACTTTGTTCTTACAGTCTTCATCATCTTCCTTGAGTGCCTACCCATTGCCTATATTTCATACTGTCTGCTGATTGAATGAACACAATTTATGAATGGAAAGCAGAGGCTGAAGACAGGCCTGCACAGAAGCTTCTGAAGTTACCTAGTGGGAATCTGCATTGACATGTGGCTACGTTGAGTGTTACTACTGACTTGAATCCTGTTCACTTGGGCATCTGGGAAATGCACATTTTCAGTCTGAAACTGGCACAAAAGGCTTTTTTTTTTTTTCTTATTTCATTTTTGTGTACACCTTCTCTATAGTGTCCTATATCTGGTACTGTTACCTCCAAATATTCCCAGTTGAATGTGCCTTGGGCCTGATATGCACATATTCCGTCTTTTAGGCTTAGCTACGATGGGAGGTTCAGAGGTCTTGTTGACACAATTTCTCAAATTGGTAGAGGACTTACAATCTACAATCTTTATCCATTACCAGGACACGTCCTTTGAAGGGCTGCAGGTGTTAACAATGAACTTGCCTGGACCCGTGCTTTTGTGGCCCTAATGGCCCTTCATAGAACTGAGGACCATTTGATTATCCTTAGGCACTTCAGTTTGGACTGGATTTTATCCTTTTGTTTGTTTTTTAAGCAGATGTATACTTTGCAAGCTAGAGTTGGTCTTGTGGGGTTCTCACAAATCCAGAGGACTGGCAGTAAGACTGGTGGCCATAGATAAGAATTTTTGCCATGGAAAGGGGACCTCATCATACCTGCAAACCCTCTGTGGGAAAGGCCCAGGTGGCTCCAACCATTTACAGGAGACCTTGTGATCCTGTAAGCTCCCCAATGGCTAGTGCAGCCTATTGTCTTGGTTAGGGGAGGTTAACGGAGGCATGATTACCATAATGTGCCTGCTTTGTGTCATCACTAAAGTAATAGGCAGAAATTGTTCTAGATAACATCCCTTTGCAATGACCATTCCTCAGGATTGGTGAGGTCCTATCATCAGGTTTCAGAAGGAAATCAGTGTGAAGGATTAAAGGATCATACTATAAGTTTTTGACAAGGTCATGCTGACTTGCTGATGTGTGTACTTTCTTCTACAACTTTCTGTAAATTATGCCCCTTCCATTATTTCCTAGGGGATATTTACCCATATAATGGAAAGAATGGCCATCCTTGCTGAATCTCTGAAGAAACAGTTAAAAATCTTAGGGGGCATTAGGAATCTGTGAGGATTATCAATTGATGGGTAAGAGAGTTCTTTACCATTTTCATTTCGCTGAGAACCTAAGTAAGTTTGGTGAGTATCATTAAGTCCGACTCTTCCTGATCCCATGGATTGCAGCATGACAGGCTTCCCTGTCAATCACCAACTCATAGAGCCTGCTCAAACCCATAACCACTGATTCCCTGATGCCACCATGCATTTCATCTTCTGTCGTCACCCTCTCCTCCAGCCTTCAATCTTTCTCAGCATCAGGTTCTTTCCCAATGAGTCAGCCTTTCATTTCAGGTGGCCAAAATATCCAGGATCCAGTTCCAGCATCAGCCCTTCCAATCAATATTCTGAACTGATTTCCTTTAGAATTGACTCCTTTCATTTCCTTGCAGTCCAAGGGACTCTCAAGTGTTTTCTCTAACACCACATATCAATAGCATCGATTCCTTGGAGGTCAAGATTCTTTAGGTCCAATTCTCATCTCTTTACATAGCTTTGACTAGACTGACCTTTGTCTGCTTTATAATGTGCTGTCCAGCCTGGTTGTAACTTTTCTTCTAAGGAGAAAGCATATTTTAATTTCCTGAACAGAGTCACCATCTTCAGTGATTTTGGAACCTGCTCCCCCCAAATAGTTTCTCACTGTTTCCATTGGTTTCCCATCTTTATGTCACGAAGTGATGGGACCAGATGCCATGAATCTCATTTTGAATGTTGAGTTTTAAGTCACCTTAATCACTCTCCTCTTTTACTTTCCTCAAGAGACTCCGTAGTTCTTTCCATGTTCTGCCACATGAATCGTGTCATCTGCATATCTGATGTTATTGATATTTCTCCCAGCAAAGTTGATTCCAAACCCTGTTGCATTCAGTCTGGCATTTTGTGTGATGAACTCTTCATGTAAGTTCAATAAAGAGGTTGACAGTACAGCCTTGAAATATTCCTTTCCCAACTCAGAACCTGTCTGTTGTTCCATTTCCTTTTCTGACTGTTGCTTCTTGAGCTGCATACAGATTTATCAGGAGGCATATAACATACTCTAGTAGTCCCATGTTTAGAAGAATTTAAAATGTTTTGTTGTGATCTACACAAACAAGTCTTTGGCATAGTCAAAAAGGAGTAGATGTTTTTTTGGTGCTCTCTGGCTTTTTTTTTTTCTTTTTTTTTTTTGTATCAAATATTTTATTTTATTTATTTTTTTATTTATTTTTAAAAGAAAATCCATCCTGAACCCTCCTCCCTCCTCCCTCCCGATACCATCCCTCTGGGTCATCCCAGTGCACCAGTCCCAAGCATCCAGCATCGCGCATTGAACCTGGACTGGCATCTCATTTCATATATGACATTTCACATATTTCAATGCCATTCTCCCAAATCTTGCCACCCTCTCCCTCTCCCACGGAGTCCATAAGCCTTTTCTATACATCAGTGTCTCTTTTGCTGTCTCGTATACAGGGTTATCGTAACCATCTTTCTAAATTCCGTATATATGCATTAGTATACTGTATTGGTGTTTGTCCTTCTGGCTTACTTCACTCTGTATAATAGGCTCCAGTTTCATCCACCTTATTAGAACTGATTCAAATGTATTCTTTTTAATGGCTGAGTAATACTCCATTGTGTATATTTACCACAGCTTTCTTATCCATTCATCTGCTGATGGACATCTAGGTTGTTTCCATGTCCTGGCTATTATAAACAGTGCTGCGATGAACATTGGGGTACACGTGTCTCTTTCCCTTCTGGTTTCCTCCGTGTGTATGCCCAGCAGTGGGATTGCTGGATCATAAGACAGTTCTATTTCCAGTTGTTTAAGGAATCTCCACACTGTTCTCCATAGTGGCTGTACTAGTTTGCATTCCCACCAACAGTGTAAGAGGGTTCCCTTTTCTCCACACCCTCTCCAGCATTTATTATTTGTAGACTTTTGGATCGCAGCCATTCTGACTGGTGTGAAATGGTATCTCATAGTGGTTTTGATTTGCATTTCTCTGATAATGAGTGATGTTGAGCATCTTTTCATGTGTTTGTTAGCCATCTGTATGTCTTCTTTGGAGAAATGTCTATTTAGTTCTTTGGCCCATTTTTTGATTGGGTCATTTATTTTTCTGGAGTTGAGCTGGAGGAGTTGCTTGTATATTTTTGAGATTAGTTGTTTGTCGGTTGCTTCATTTGCTATTATTTTCTCCCATTCTGAAGGCTGTCTTTTTACCTTGCTAATAGTTTCCTTTGATGTGCAGAAGCTTTTAAGTTTAATTAGGTCCCATTTGTTTATTTTTGCTTTGATTTCCAATATTCTGGGAGGTGGGTCATAGAGGATCCTGCTGTGATGTATGTCAGAGAGTGTTTTGCCTATGTTCTCCTCTAGGAGTTTTATAGTTTCTGGTCTTACGTTGAGATCTTGAATCCATTTTGAGTTTATTTTTGTATATGGTGTTAGAAAGTGTTCTAGTTTCATTCTTTTACAAGTGGTTGACCAGATTTCCCAGCACCACTTGTTAAAGAGATTGTCTTTAATCCATTGTATATTCTTGCCTCCTTTGTCAAAGATAAGGTGTCCATATGTGCGTGGATTTATCTCTGGGCTTTCTATTTTGTTCCATTGATCTATATTTCTGTCTTTGTGCCAGTACCATACTGTCTTGATAACTGTGGCTTTGTAGTAGAGCCTGAAGTCAGGTAGGTTGATTCCTCCAGTTCCATTCTTCTTTCTCAAGATCGCTTTGCCTATTTGAGTTTTTTTGTATTTCCATATAAATTGTGAAATTATTTGTTCTAGCTCTGTGAAGACTACTGTTGGCAGCTTGATAGGGATTGCATTGAATCTATAAATTGCTTTGGGTAGTATACTCATTTTCACTATATTGATTCTTCCAATCCATGAACATGGTATATTTCTCCATCTATTAGTGTCCTCTTTGATTTCTTTCACCAGTGTTTTATAGTTTTCTATATATAGGTCTTTAGTTTCTTTAGGTAGATATATTCCTAAGTATTTTATTCTTTCCGTTGCAATGGTGAATGGAATTGTTACCTTAATTTCTCTTTCTGTTTTCTCATTATTAGTGTATAGGAATGCAAGGGATTTCTGTGTGTTGATTTTATATCCTGCAACTTTACTATAATCATTGATTAGTTCCAGTAATTTTCTGGTGGAGTCTTTAGGGTTTTCTATGTAGAGGATCATGTCATCTGCAAATAGTGAGAGTTTTACTTCTTCTTTTCCAATTTGGATTCCTTTTATGTCTTTCTCTGCTCTGATTGCTGTGGCCAAAACTTCCAAAACTATGTTGAATAGTAATGGTGAAAGAGGGCACCCTTGTCTTGTTCCTGACTTTAGAGGAAATGCTTTCAATTTTTCACCATTGAGGATAATGTTCGCTGTGGGTTTGTCATATATAGCTTTTATTATGTTGAGGTATGTTCCTTCTATTCCTGCTTTCTGGAGAGTTTTTATCATAAATGGGTGTTGAATTTTGTCAAAGGCTTTCTCTGCATCTTTTGAGATAATCATATGGTTTTTGTTTTTCAATTTGTTAATGTGGTGTATTACATTGATTGATTTGCGGATATTGAAGAATCCTTGCATCCCTGGGATAAAGCCCACTTGGTCATGGTGTATGATCTTTTTAATATGTTGTTGAATTCTGATTGCTAGAATTTTGTTTAGGATTTTTGCATCTATGTTCATCAGTGATATTGGCCTGTAGTTTTCTTTTTTTCTGTGGGATCTTTGTCAGGTTTTGGTATTAGGGTGATGGTAGCCTCATAGAATGAGTTTGGAATGAGCAGCTCAAGTGATGAGGTGTTTGGTGAGCGCCAATGCTGCGACTTATCGCCTCCCCGCCACTCGGTTATCTGGGTATAAAACCGGCGCACCTTCTCAGGCAGATGTTAACCGTCCAGACCCCCAAGAAGTTTTAGTTAGCAAAGAAGCCTGCTTACAGTTTTATAGATAATGTCTCTCTGGGGCTGCGATTGCCCCCTTCCGGCTCTGGCTGCCTGTCACCAGAGGGGGAAGGTCTGCAGCCGGCTATCTCTGATCAATTCTTTGTTCCGTGCGCGGGCCTGGCGGTGTCTTAGGTTGGGGCTGGCTTTTCACGTTGTAGATATCCCACAGTCTGGTTTGCTCGCCCAAATTATTTTGCTCAGATAGTGCTCAGGGTATTCAGGCCAGATTCTTACTCTAAGCGATGCAGCCCGTGCTGCACCTCCCTGTCCAGCCCCGCTTGTTAATGGCGCGTGCAGGCGTCTACCGTGCTTCTCCGCTGGGGGAGTTACCGTAGGACTCGCAATCTTCGAGTTTTAATTGTTTATTTATTTTTTCTTCCTGTTATGTTGCCCTCTGTGCTTCCAAAGCTCGGCACAGATTCGGCAGTGAGAAGGTTTCCTGGTGTTTGGAAACTTCTCTCTTTTTAAGACTCCCTTCCCGGGACGGAACTCCGTCCCTCCCTCTTTTGTCTCTTTTTTTGTCTTTTATATTTTTTCCTACCTCCTTTCGAAGAGTTGGATTGCTTTTCTGGGTGCCTGATGTCCTCTGCCGGCATTCAGAAATTGTTTTGTGGAATTTACTCGACGTTTAAATGCTCTTTTAATGAATTTGTGGGGGAGAAAGTGTTCTCCCCGTCCTACTCCTCCGCCATATTGGCTCCTCCTCCTCTGGCTTTTTTGATAACCCAATGGGTGTTGGTAATTTGATCTCAGGTTCTTCTGACCTTTCTAAATCCAGCTTGAACATCTGGAAGCTCATGGTTCACATTCTATTGAAGCCTGGCTTTGGGAATTTTGAGCAGTACTTTGCGAATGTGTGAGATGAGTGAAGTTAAGTAGTAGTTTGCACACTCGATGGATTGCCTTTTATTGCGGTTGGAATGAAAACTGAACTTTTCCAGTGGTCTGGCCACAGCTGTGTCTTCCAAATCTGCTGGCATATAGAGGGCAGCACACTCACAACATCATCTTTTAGAATTTGAAAGAGCTCAACTGAATTCCACCACCTCCACGAGCTTTGTTTGTAGTTATGCTTCTAAAGTCCGACTTGACTTTGCATTCCAGGACGTCTGGCTCTAGGTGAGTGATCACACCATTGTGCTTAACTGGATCATGCAGATCTTTTGTGCATATTTCATCTGTGTATTCTTCCCTCCTCTTCTTAATAGCTTCTGCTTCTGTTACATCCGTACCATTTCTGTCCTTTATTGTGCCCCTCTTTGCATGAAATTTGCCCTTGGTATCTCTGATTTTCTCGAAGAGATCTGTAGGATTTCCCATTCTATTTATTTCCTCTATGAACTGGTATTGATAACTGAGGAAGGTTTAATCTCTCCTTGCTATTCTTTGGGACTCTGCATTCAAATGGGTATTGTTTTCATTTTCTCGTTTTTGTTTAGCGTCTTTGGTCTTTTCAGATCTTTGTAAGGCCTTATCACTTTGTTATTTTGCATTTCTTTTATATGGGAATGGTCTTTATCCCTGATTACTGTACAATGTCACACCTCCACCCATAGGTCTTCAGGCACTCTGTCTATCAGATAGAATCCCCTGAATCTATTTATCACTTCCACTGTATAATCATAAGCGTTTTGATTTTGCACCTGTAAAATATGCTAATCCCCTATTTCATGCAGAGAAATCGTCACCCAGACTTTTTTCAAAGAAATACAGAGAACTCTTTCTGTTATTCAGGAAATACATGAAATATAGCTGTACCTATTTGATGTTTTAGCTCAGATATCAATTTCTGATTCATTGAAAATTCCCTATTTCATGTGTACAGCTCAGTTCAGTTTAGTTCAGTCACTCAGTCATGTCTGACTCTTTGCGACCCCATGAATTGCAGTATGCCAGGCTTCCCTATCCATCACCATCTCCCGGAGTTCATTCTAACTCACTTCCATCGAGTCAGTGATGCCGTCCAACCGTCTCATACTCTGTCATCCCCTTTTCCTTCTGTCCCCAATCTCTCCCATCATCAGAGTCTTTTCCAATGAGTCAACTCTTCCCATGAGGTGGCCAAAGTACTAGAGTTTCAGCTGTAGCATCAGTCCTTCCAAAGAAATCCCAGGGCTGATCTCCTTCCAAATGCACTGGTTGGATCCCCTTGCAGTCCAAGGGACTCTCAAGAGTCTTCTCCAACACCACAGATCAAAAGCATCAATTCTTCAGTGCTCAGCAATCTTCACAGTCCAACTCTCACATCCATATATGAAGACTGGAAAAACCATAGCCTTGACTAGACGAACCTTTCTTGGCAAAGTAATGTCTCTGCTTTTGAATATGCTATCTAGCTTGGTCATAACTTTTCTTCCAAGGAGTAAACGTCTTTTAATTTCATGGCTGCAGTCATCATCTGCAGTGATTTTGCAGCCCCCAAAAATAAAGTCTGACACTGTTTCCACTGTTTCACCATCTATTTCCCATGAAGTGATGGAACCAGATGCGATGATCTTCGTTGTCTTAATGTTGAGCTTTAAGCCAACTTTTTCACTCTCCTCTTTCACTTTCTTCTAGAGGCTTTTTAGTTCCTCTTCTCTGCCATAAGGGTGGTGTCATCTGTATATCTGAGGTTATTGATATTTCTCCTGGAAATCTTGATTCCAGCTTGCACTTCTTCCAGCCCACTGTTTCACATGATGCACTCTGCATGTAATTTAAATAAGCAGGGTGACAATATATAGGCTTGCGATCCTCCTTTTCCTAATTGGAACCAGTCTGTTGTTCCATGTCCAGTTCTAACTGTTTTTTCCTAACCTGCATATAGGTTTCATGTGTACAAATCTAGAAAAAGTTTCATATGTGAATAGTCGAGATTTCATATTTCATATGAGAACATTTCTCCCCAGATTGTTAAATGTGAAATACACAGAATTCCAAGTCTCATATCAGAAGACCGTCATTCAAGCTTTCTTGATGGAAATATACAGAATTTCAGAGCTCAAGCATGAAAATCTGTGGGAAAATTCTACATTTCTTGTAGGAGAATGAATGCACTTTTTTCAAATGTGAAGTAGACAGTATTCAATATTTCATGAAGGAAAGACAGCACAAAGATTTTCAAATGAGAAATATGAAAAAATTCCATATCTCATGTGAGAAATCCTGTGACCATATTTTGATATGTGAAATAGACATTTTCATATTTCCTGTCAAAGAATCTGCATCCTGATTTTCATATCTCTAATGTGAAAAATTCCACATTTTAATAAGAAAATATTGTATGTATACTTTCATGTGAGATGTACAGAGAATTCCACATTTCAAGTTGGAAAAATTGTCCCCAGATTTGTATATGTGACTAATAGAGAATTTTATATTTCACATTCTGGAAGATACATCTAGATTTTCAAATGTGAAACTGAGAATTTCATCTTTTATGAAGGACTATGTCATTTCAGATGTCTGTACTTGAAACAGATAATACCTTCATCAAGAGGCGCCTTAATTCCTATTATTCTTCTGTCATTTGGGTGTTGTCATCTGGATAACTAAGTTATCATATCGCCCACATAAATTTTGTGTCTAGCTTGAGATTCATCTAGGATTTTATTTTTTCATGAGGTCCTCTGCACAGAAGTCAAATAACCAGGGCAACACTAGATAGCTTTGACTTATTCCTTTCCCGATTTTGAATCACTTCATTGTCCCGTGTCCAGGTCTAACTGTTGCAAATTTAATAGCGTACACATTTCCCAGGAGACAGGTAAGGAATTCTGATGTTCTTTTCTCTAAGAATTTTCCAAAATTACTTTTCTTTTTCAATGGTTTGTGTGTGATTCACAGTGTCCAAGTCATTAGCAGAAACAATTAAGCAGATATAGATGATTGTATAGTCTATACATCAATTTATGTGTACCTGTTATGACTGAATCACTAACTACACATTTCTGTGTTTTTTTGTTTGTTTATTTTTTGGTCATTGTTGTTATTGTTGTTTTCTCTCTTTATCAAGTAGTCAAGTACCAAGTAGTGAAGTCAAGTATGAACTTGCCAACTTATTCTACAGGAATTAAATTATGCCCATGGCAGTCTCTGACCCTTGAGACTCGCTGAATGGAATTAAGCTTTGAGATTTGAAATCAGACATCGGTACTCTGGGAAAATGTCAGGAACATTCAAAATATAGCTAGATATATTCAAGTGCTGACTTTTTGAGCCCAGTTATGCTATTATATTTTATGTGGAATGTTCTGCATTTCTTCATGCTGATGACAATTTATCATTAAGAGAAATTTTCTAGGGGGAAAACAACAACAACAACAAATGTGCTTGATTGCATGTTGGAAGTCAAAGTAATACCAGTTACGTGTGTACGTAAGCAACGTCCCATCAAACAGAGTAATTCATGTCCACTAATGTTTCATGTTTTGCTGTCAAGGAAAAAGAATAATAGAGCTTTCCAGGAAACACTGAGAAGTTCAAAGAAGGCAGAAATGTAGAAGGATATGAAATGCACCTCTCTCAATGTATAGATCAGAAGTAACACTTCTTCATGGTCAATAGTTTTCCCAGAGCATCAGATAAATACTAGCAGAAGACCCTAGTCCCCAGAGTGTTCCATGTGGGTTTCAGACATACCTGGGTGGGAAGGAATTAAGATGGGAAAAGAAGTATAAGAGGAAGCAAAACAAAACCTGAGCCTTGTGGTGGGAGATGGAGAAGCAGGGAAGAGATTTCCAGAATGAGGCAAGCCCCTTCAGTAAAGGGTAAATTGCTTTGGACTGAAAGGAAGCAAGGTAAGACAGCTGATGAAATATTATTTATATAGAGCAAAAGTTACACAGATAATGTGTGTCGTGGCTCTATATGGCCCAAACTGCAATGCAGCTCAACCAGTGTGCATGGGGTCTGGAAGCTGGACACAGGATTTAGAGTGCCATCCTGGGAGAGGACTGCTGTTGGCTATGTGGAGATGGCCTGAAGGAGAAAGGGTGACAGAGAATGAGATGGCTGGATTGCATCACCAATGCAATGGACACGAACTTGGGCAAACTTCAGGAAATGGTGAGGGACAGGGAGGTCTGGCACACTGTGGTCCATGGAGTTGCAGATACAACTGGGCAAATGAACAACAACAATTTCTTGAGATAAAGCTGTTCCAGGGGGAGTAGAAGAGGAAAACATTTGTGAGAACAATGGAAGCGCCAAGTTCTCCCCTAGAGACGGAGGAAGTGGGAAGAGTCTGGCCACCTGGATTAGTGCTCTCCTGAAAGGTGTGCCTTCTGGCCACCTTGTAGAGTCCACTTCTCACACAGCCCTGATCTGTAGTCAGCAGGCACCAGCATGTGTCCTGAGGGCCTGACCTCCTACTGGGTACCAGGTTCTCAGTTGGTGTGAGATGCCCAGCCCTGTTGGTGGATGCTCAGGCTGACCACATGTCACTCCACAGCCACAAGCCCAAGGGAGCTTCCTCCTTGACCACAGCAATGGACCTGAACTGGACTCAGCCTTGGGGTTGTCTATGGAAGGAAAGGTGGGAAAGGTCATGTCTGTCTTTTGTTTGTTTGTTTGTTTGTTTTCTATTGTTGGCCAGCCAGTGCAGCTTGCAGGATCTTAGTTCCCCAACTATGTATAGAATCCCTGCCCTCAGCAGTGAAAGTGCAGAGTCCTAACCACTCCAGGACTACCAGAGAGTTCCTAGTAGGTCATTTCTTGAGCCTGGCAGATGGCCCAGAAGTCTGACGTTGGCTGCTGAGAGGCAGCCTTCTATGGGTGAGGCTTGGGTGAAGTCACAAAACATCCCTCTCTCCCTGATCTCTGGGAGCCCTGTGACCATGGCCCATATCATAGAAACTTCTGGAGGTAGAGAGAACTGAAGGACGACATACCCCCTCCCCACTCATATTCCTTTCCTGGCTACAGACCCAAAGGCCTTCCAATAAATTCATCTGCTCTCAACCCATCTACAGAAAGCATGCTGTCCTCCTTCCTGGAAACCTGCCCTGAAGAAAAGGTTGAAATCATGTCCTCTGCTTCTTCCTAACATAACATGTGAAGGCTTTTCTGTACATCCAGTGTTAAGCTTATGCTAGACAGCTATGGGTTTTCTTCCTTTTTTTTTTATTTTTTTGTTAAAACACATACTCCCCTTCACAACCAGGATGGTTTGAGCACAGGCCTTGCTCTGTTCTCAAGGCTCTGTCCCTCACAGTCTAGGAGAGAAGTAAAGAAAGTTGGGGCCAGAACGAGAGTTGGGTGGGGACTTTTAGCAGCAGTGGTCTGCAAGAAGGGGTCCACAGGAGCAGGCTGTGTCCTGGAAAATCTGGGTGGGTGGGCATTTGTTGATGTTTAGAAGTCACCTGGGAGCTGAGTCATCACCTGCATACTCCCCACCTGTCCTTGAGGTGAGCCCTCTCCAGGGACTCCTGATCTAAAGAATGCATTAATGTACTAAGGTGGCCACAAGATATACAAGAGACCTAAACAACAGGAAATTGTTTTCTCCCAGTTCTGGAGGCTAGAAGTCCAGGATCAAGGTGTTGACAGTGTGGTTTCTCGGGAGATCTCTTTCCCTGATGCACAAACAGCTGCATTCTTGTGTCCTCCTGTCCCTTTATGTCCATGCATCCTTGATGTCTTGTGTGTCCTAATTTCCTTTTTTTTTTTTTTCCTGGCCATGCTGCTTCACTTCTGGGTCTTAGTTTCCAGTCCAGGGATTGAAATGGGGCCCTTGGCCGTGAAAATTCTGAGCCCTAACCACTGGCCTTGCAGGGAATTCTGCTCTCTCTTTTTATGTAGAGAACCATCAGATTGGACTAGGGCTTACCCTAGTGCCTTCGTTGAGTTTAACTACCTTGTTAAGAATATCATCTACAAATATAGTCACATTCCAAAGTGTAGGGGGATAGGACTTCTACAGATAATTTTTTAAATGAATTAATTTATTTGATGGCACCAATTGTTAGTTGTGGCATGTGGGGTCTTTGGACTTCCTGGCAGCACGTGGGATCTAGTTCCCTGACCAGGGACTGAAGTCCAGCTCCCTGCACTGGGAGTGGAGAGCTTTAGCCACTGGATCATTGGGAAAGTCCCCTCAACATATGGATTTTGTAGGACACAATGAAGCCCAAAACAGGGTTGATGGTAGGGTGATGTGCCTGGATACACATTGTGGTGTAGCTTCACGTTGCACCCTACCTGCTCCTTACAAATATCTGAGACGCTTAGTAACGTTGACTCCCTGGTCCCATTCCTGGAGATACTTATTCTGTGGGTATGGAGTAAGATCGGCAAAATCAACCAGAACTTTTCAAAATCAATCAGTACTTTTCAAAACTCTCTAGTACTCACTGTTTAATATGGACACCTTAAGCAGCCTGGGCAACACCTGGAGTTTGTGAGAAACGCAAGACTCTCAGGCCCCACTCACAACTGTTGGACGAGAATATGTTTTTACACAAGACACGTAGGGAAATCCTTAGATTCACTGAGGGTTACAAAGCACAGCCCAGGAGATTTGCAAGTGTGGCCCAAACTGAGAAGTTTGGATCCAGATCTCTGAGCTTTGCTTATACCCTAACTTCCTTTAGTACGAAGGACATCCAGAAGCCCCAGGACAGAGTGTGGAGGTCCTAGAATCTCTGAAGAGTGGTGGGGAGGATGAAGCTCCCAGCTCAAGGTACAACATCTGATTGGTTTATTGAATTACCAATAACACGCTTCTCCCAAGGCAGGTGCTCAGTGTGTCACATAAAGAAAAAATTAATTCCTGACCCTCAACCCTCAGGGTCTCCTGAAGGAGTAGATTCTTGGATATTTTAAGCATGTTTTTACTGTTGTTTGGGTTCCCCTTGTGCCTCAGCTGGTAAAGAATCTGCCTGCAATGTGGGAGACCTGAGTTTGATCCCTGGGTTGGGAAAATCCCCTGGAGACAGGAAAGGCTACCCAGTCCAGTATTCTAGCCTGGACGATTCCATGGACTGTATATAGTCCATGGGGTCAGGAAGGGTCAGACACGACTGAGGAACTTTCACTTTCACTGTTGTGGTTTAGTTGCTAAGTTGTGTCTGAGTCTTTTGTGACCCCATAGACTGTAGCCTGCCAGGCCCCTCTGTCCATGGTATTTCCCAGGCAAGAATACTGGACTGGGTTGCCATTTCTTCCTCCAGGAGATCTTTCCAACCCTTTCATTGAAACCAGGTCTTCTGCATTAACAGGTGGATTCTTAACTGCTGAACCACCAGAGATCAATCTTTCCCAAAGTATTGGATGATTTTACACCCTGGGACTCACGTCACATCAGAATCAAGTGAGGCAAACATTGAACTTTCAGATGCCCAGGCCCCCTCCTCAGGCAATTTTAGTTTCTTAGGTATGATATGCAGCCCTGGAATCTCTATGTTTAATAATGTCCCAGGTGATTCTGAGATTTGAACAATCTTTAGAAGCATATGAAAATGAAAGTGTTAGTCATCCAGTTGTGTTTGACTCTTTGCAAACCCATGGATAGTAGTTCCCCAGGCTCCTCTATCCATGGAATTCTCGAGGCAAGCATACTGAAGTGGATAGCCATTCCCTTCTCCAGGAGATCTTCCTGAACCAGGGATCAAACTCCGGTCTCCTCTACTGCAGGCAGACTTTTTACTGTCTGAGCCATTAGGGAAGCCTAGAAGCATAAATATGTAGTCAACATTTTCCTTCCTTTCCCCTAAGTTTTTGCAAACATTTTAAAATTGACATCCAAAATGTTTTTATTGTAAGTGTAAACACAGCAAAGGATGTACCTTTGGGCATACAATAAAAATAAACCCTTTAAGTAATCAAACTAGGAATTCCCTGGCAAACCAGCGTTTACTGCTCAATGCTATCACTCTGGTGATCTGGGTTCAGTCCCCGGTCAGGAAACTAAGATCCTGCAGGAAGTCTCATGGTGTATCCATAAATAAATAAAACTGTTAATATCATGCTTACAAATACATCCAGAAGAATGTAAAGAGCATAGAGTTCAAAAATATATATATTTTTATTCATTTATTTGGCTGCCTCGAGTCTTAGTCATGGCATGCAGGATCCTTTGTCCTTTCTACTGCCCTCTGGTATATGGGATCTTAACCACCATGTATTAAACGCACATTCCCTACATTGGAAGGCAGATTCTCAACCCATGGACCACGAGGGAAGTCCCTAGCCTTGGGTTTTGATACTCACCAACATTGCAGAAGGCCATGGCAAGGCAATCCAGCATTTTTGCCTGGAGAAGTCCATGGATAGAGGAGCCTGGCTGGCTACAGTCTATGGGGTCGCAAGAAGTCAGACACAACTGAGCAACTAGGCACAGCACTCACCATCAACCGTCTTAAAAGAGTCTAAAACGAGCTCTTTCTAATGGTCGGTTCTGTATTTTTTTCCCCTGCTTCATTGAGATGTAATGGACACATATTGTGTAAATTTAAGGTGAACACATGTTGATTTGATAAGAACAGTGTTTTTGATGTTATATCTGGTTACAACACTTGAGATCACGTTCATCAGTGAAGTTCATTTTTGTTCTAATTCAGTGACTCTGTTACCTTATAAGGAATGGAAATACACATATTTCTACTCTGAAACCCTCCCTCCCTCTATGTATCTGTGTGCACAGGGTTGTAAAGGCAGTGGGAAGGAAAGCTTGAGATATAATCTTGGTGGTGCAAAGGGGAAGGAGAGAGAAGACGGGGAGTGAGTGAGGAAGGCAGAAGGATGGGGACCAGGGTGTGACCTGACACCCCTGACCTGGTTTAAGAAAGCATGAGCCCCTGCCTAGAAAAAGCTCCTGGGGTTCAGCATGAAGATCCACAGTGAGGACCCCTGAAATCCAGCAGGTGCTGAGTCTTCAAGTGCAGATCATTTGGGAGTAAGCTTGCTTTCTGCTCTCCTCACCATGCCCACACGCCCCCAACCCACCACCCTTGCTCCCAGAAGAGGACAGGGGTTTGCTGTTTGCAGCTGGAGAATTTTCTGGTATTGGAGGTGAACCCCTGATTTTTCCATTCCTGATACCAGCCCGAGCTCTGTTGGAATAGCTATGTGGACCACCTTCCCCTGCCCTTAAGCTATTGAATCCCAAATAACTAAAGATGCAGATAAACTGGAGATAAGATGGTGGGCCTCTGGATGCCAGAGAGGGAAGTGGGGACTCTCACCACCCTGAGACCTGGAAAACAGCCCCTGGGTGGGGCCCTGCAGCCGCACCCACATTCTTTCCTCTCATTAACAATTTGGTAGAAAGGTTTCTAGTTGAAAGATCCCATGGGGAAAAACTGGCTCAGAAACCTGATTGGAGCACCATTTGGATACTATGGATTGGATTAGAATGGGCTTTCAAAGGCTTGGAATCTCCTGATCCAGCCTCACTGAGAAAAGGCTTTTGGAGAGCCAGGTAGGAGTTTCATGGACACTGGACACAGGAAGCAGTGCTGATATTTCCAGAGAAATCTTTCTGGGGCGTGGAGACAGAGATACTCCAGCTTCATCCTCCAGTGGGACTCAGAATAAGAAGTGTTTAGCTGCACTGAGTCAACTGGACTTCAGGAGCTGGTGAGCCATGGGGTTTGGAATGCTTCATTTTGTTCTCTACAGCCATGAGTGTGCAAAATTGCTCTGTAAAGGCCTAGAGAGTAAACGGGCATTAAGCGCCAATGCAGTCTCTGCCATTAGCAGAGTGAAATAGCCTCGGGTACCCACTCCAGTGTTCTTGCCTGGAGAATCCCAGGGACAGGGGAACCTGGTGGGCTGCTGTCTATGGGGCCACACAGAGTCGGACACGACTGAAGTGACTTAGCAGCAGCAGCAGCAGCAAATGATCATGGCTGTGTTCCAATAAAACTTTATTTGTGACACTGAAATTTAGATATCCTATAATTTTCACATATCGCAAAATATTCCTTTGTTTGCCCCCAAATTAAAAAAATGTAAAAATATTAAATATATTTTTAAAAGTTAAAAAAAAAAAAAAAAAAAACTAAAACCTAAAAATCATTCTTAGCTTGCTGGTTGGGAGAAAAAGCAAACAGGAAGCAAGCCAATTTGTAAATTCCTGTTTAAACCATTTGCCTATATAATGCAGCTAGCATCCCATTAGTGACTTGTGACATGAATTTAGTAGGCTGGATTCTGCTTATGAAAAACAGAAATTTCCATTAAATCTAAGATGACATCAGCTGTAAAATGCAGCATTATTCCTTTTCTTTTTTTTTTGTTTTTCTGCCACACCCAGTGGCATGTGGGATCATAGGTCTCTGACAGGGATTGAAGCCATGACCCTGGCCTGGAAGTGAGGAGTCTTAAATACTGGATCACCAGGGAAGTCCCACAGAATTATTTTTCATACCACTATAAAATATACACATATATACATATGTATGTGTGTGTGTTCAGTTGCTTCAGTAATGTTTGACTCCTTGCAACACTATGGACTTGGAGAAGGCAATGGCACCCCACTCCAGTACTCTTGCCTGGAAAATCTCATGGACGGAGGACCCTGGTGGGCTGCAGTCCATGGGGTCGCTGGGAGTCGGGCACGACTGAGCGACTTCACTTTGACTTTTCACTTTCATGCATTGGAGAAGGAAATGGCAACCCACTCGTGTTCTTACCTGGAGAATCCCAGGGACAGTGGAGCCTGGTGGGCTGCTGTCTCTGGGGTCACACAGAGTCGGACAGGACTGAAGCCACTTAGTAGCAGCAGCAGCAGCAGCAACGCTATGGACTGTAGCCCACCCGGCTCCTCTGTCCATAGGATTCTTCAGGCAGGAATACTGCAGTGGGTTGCCATGCCCTCCTCCAGGGGGTCGTCCTGACCCAGAGATGGAACCTGCATCTCTTACATCTTTTGCATTGTCAGGAGAGACCTTTACCGCTAGGGCTATCATTTATACACAACCAAACAAACTATAATATGCTGCTGATGAAATGTGATCTGGTATCAGAAATGGTCAAATGTAAACTGTAGAATGTCCCTTAATGTCAATGAAACGTGTTAACAGCATGGAAGCTATCAACAAATGTATTATATGGAGAGAAATTGTGTTACAAACCTTTTATTTCAATGACCACTACTGCCCCTGTCAGCATCCAACTACATACTGGCTGACTTTCTCCCTTGCATGATACTTTTAATTCATTAAGATTTGGAATTCATTAAATGCTTGGAGAAATTGCTTGTCAGCTTCTTTGCTAAGATCAAGTGTAAGAACCTGGGGAGCCAGGAATTAGTGGGTCAAGCCTGTGGTACAGATAAAGATTGTATTCATAACAGCTACTGTTTATTTATGCAGCAGACATGTAGCACTGACAGACACCAGAACTTGTTCTAGAAACAACAATACAGCAACCCAATAGCTCTGGAGTTGAATATGGCATGTGAGTTGGGGGAGGCTGTGATTTCTGACATCAGGGTCAGGGAAGCCTGGCAGAGATTGTGGACTGAAGCAGGTCAGGAGTTGGGTGACAGTACTTGAGACAGTGTCCAAGGCAGGGGGAGTAGCAGAAGTCCTGAGAAGGCCCTGTCCTCTCTCCTTGGTACCCTTGGGAGATTGGGTCTGGGAACCCTGCACCCACAGATACCAGAATCCATGGATGCTCAAGTTCCTTATATAAAATGGTATAGTCTTTGCACGTAACTTAAGGGGATGCTCCCACATAGTTTAAATCATCTCCACATTCCTTGTAATACCTAATACAATGCCAATGCTGTGTAAATAGTTTCAAGTACAATGTACATGCTATATATATACACATATATGTATATGCATATACATGTATGTGTATATATGCATATGTATGTATTTTGTATGTATGTATGTATGTGTGTGTATGTATATGTATATATAGTTGCCAGCATGAGGCAGGTTCAAGTTTTGCTATGAGAACTTTCTGGAATTTTTTTTTTTATATATTTTTGATCCATGTATAGAGTCTGGTGCCTTCTGGACTCAGAGAATGGAGGGAGTGAGGGGCACCCCCAAGGGACAGCTGGGGGCTTTTTTGGACATTTTATGTTGGTCAGCATTTCTGAGTGAGATTGGAGATCTATAAGCAAAGTGGTGCCTACCAGCTCTCCTGTAGAGTTTAACAGGAGCACTGGGGCCACTATGGGGAGACAAGGCAAAAGTAGGGTCTGGAGAAGGAAGTTTAAAATGATCATGTCACTTAACTGAGTTTGAGATGTTTCCTTATGTCTAAGGGTGTTAATAGTTATCTCAATGTTTCAGCTGATGATTAAATCAGGTACTAATTTTGTCTTTTGGAAGAAATATAATCATCACCACTTATCTGCAGAGAATAAGTTCCAAGACCCCCAGTGGACATCTGTAACCACACATAGTATCAAACCCTATATACACAATGGTTTTTCTATACAAACATACCTGTGATGCAGTTTATTTTATAAAAGAACAGTAAGAGATTGGCAACTTCCTAATAATAACAGGAAAGTGAAAGTGAAGTTGCTCAGTCGTGTCCAACTCTTTGCAACCTGATGGACTGCAGCTTACTATGCTCCTCTGTGATGGGATTTCCCAGGCAAGAATTCTGGATTGGGTTGCCATTTCCTTCTCCAGGGATGGAACCCAGGTCTCCTGAATAGTAGCAGACACTTTACCATCTGAGCCACCAGGGAAGGTGTAATAATAACATAGAACAATTATAACAACATATTTTTATAACAGTTTTGTGAATGTAGTCTCTATGTAAAATATATTACTGAACTAATTTTGTGATTTTTTTTTCACCCTAACTATGCACTATGCTCTGTGGCCATACCTTTTGCAGTTTGCAGTTTGACAGCAAAACTAACCCAGATTTCTTTTCTCTGCTTCACATTCACCACAGATATTAGCAACCTCAGCATACTTTTTTTTCTTTTTATATCAAATTGAGAACTTTGATCTTTTCACTTAAAGGTAGCACTTAAAGGATTCTCTCTGGCATGTCTAAATAACCAACATCACTCCACTTACGGTTTGGGGCCATTATTGAGTAAAATAAGGGTGACTTGGTCACAAGCTCTGTGACATCTCAACAGTCATTGTGGTAACCGAGTGACAAATGGGTGAGATGTGCAGGACTAAGTTCGATTCACATTTCTGGGCAGGAGGAAGCAGGATGGTGTGAGATTCCAATCCTACTCCTCAGAATGACATGCAATTTAAAACTTATGAGTTATGTATTTCTGGAGTTTTCCATTTAATATTTTCAATGAACAACTGAGGGTTAACTGAAACCACAGAAAGTGACACCTGAGATCAGAGGGGATGACCTTGTTCTGTGGTTGCCTTTAGGTGGAAAAAACACTGGAAGGGGCCACTTGAAGCCAAAAGTGATTGTAAAATGGCCCATCTCTTCCTATGTGAGGAAGCACAAGCATGACCACAACCCGAGACAAAGACCGCAGGGTCCAAACCCAGAGATGAGGATAATGATGATGCTGAGGTCATCTTTGTTGGAGTGCAGCATGTCAATGAGGATGCTGAAACTCTCTTTGTCAGAGTGATTTCAAGTTCAAAGCCAGTCATTTCTAACATTTTGAACAGAGTGACCAGGGATGCATCTTCAAGAAGAAAGAAGGGCCACATGAGTCCAGATCCCTCCTGCACATTGCAACCTGCAAATCTCAGGACCCCAGCATCAGAACCAGTGGCTGTATCATTAGCTTCTCAGTCTGAATGGGGAGGAAAAAACAGTCCTGTTATTTTCGAGCCTTCATCTAAACCTGATTATAAAACGAGCTCTCTGGAAGCTGTGCTTCACAATTCAGAATTGCTCTCTCTGCGGCCTCATTGTCTATCTGGAGCTAGTCTCTCAATAGCAGGCAAGGATGAAAGTCCTCTTAATTCAAAGCAATGTCCCACTTCAGATGTAAAATGTAACAGTGGGAATCCCAAAAGACCCAAACTCAGCAATGGAATCCCAGGGGGACCTGCCTCCACCATGGCCCCTGTAGGTATTTCTCCTACAAAGGACACGATTATGACCTTGGAAGGTCTCCTGACCTCACCGAGCCATGTTCACCGCGGGGCATCATTTTCACAGACTCATGCAAATGACCAGGCATGCTTCAGTCTTATGGATCCAGACAGAACATGTAGTTGGATGGGCTGGAGAAAACGGACTTTTTGACTCTTGCAAGTCAGAGCAAGACTGTTGATCCCATGAAAGGAAATCTGATCATGTTACTTGATGACTTTTACTATGGACAGCATACAAGAGATGGGCAGTCAGAACAGAAGACTCACACAGTCTTTAAATGCCTCAGTTGCTTGAGAGTTCTAAAAAATGTCAAGTTTATGACCCATGTGAGGAACCATCTGGACCTGGAGAGGCAGAAGGGTGACAGCTGGGAAATCCACACTACCTGCCAGCACTGCCACCACCAGTTTCCCACCCTGTTCCAGTTGCAGTGTCACATTGAAAGTGTCCATGCTTCCCGGGAGCCCTCCACGGTCTGTTATATCTGTGAATTGTCCTTCAAAACAGATCAGGTTCTCTTATAGCACATGAAGGACAGTCACAAACCTGGCAAAATGCCCTATGTGTGCCGTGTTTGCAATTACAGACTGTCAGCCTTGGCCAATGTAGAGGTACGTTTTAGAATATGGCATGGAAACATGAACAATTTGCTTTGTCTGTTTTGCTTCGAAATTTTCAAACTGGTGACATTCTTCATAAATCACACTTGGAGGCACTGAAATAAGAGGGTCTTTCCATATTCCAAGTGCTGGCTACAGTGTTTGAAAATGAAGGAAAAGACGGAGCACCAAACAAAGAATCATCAGTCTTTCAAAAAGCCAGAGCAATTTTGAGGGTTGCCTCCTGAAACAGAGGTCATGATCCAAACTTCAGTTCAGCTGGGACTGAGAGAGACAGCATCCATCATTGTGAGGAACACTGACTCCCAAGTGTCACCCAGAAAAACTACAAAGAAGATTGACTACAAACACAAAATATTCCAGACGTGTTGCAGCAAGGGATCTGGCTAAAAATTAAGTTCTACCCACCTCCAGAAATTCAAAAAAGCCCTATTGAGGTTCAGCCAGCTGTACATAGAGACCCTGCCTGGCTTTTGTTGTTCAGTTTCTCAGTCGTGTCTGACTCCCTGTGACCCTATGAACTTCAGTATGCCAGGCTTCCCTGTCCATCACCATTTCCCGAAGCTTGCTCAAACTCGTTCCGTTGGGTTGCTGATGCCATCCAACCATCGTGTCCTCTGTCACACCTTCTGCTCCTGCCTTCAATAGTTCCCAGTATCAGGTTTGTTTGTTTGTTTTTTTTTTTTCCCAATGAGTTGACTCTTCCCATCAGGAGGCCAAAGTATTGGACATTCAGCATCAGTTCTTCCACTGAATATTCAGGGTTGATTTCCCTTAGGATTGACTGGTTGGATCTCCTTCCAGTCCAAGGGACTCTCAAGAGTCTTGTCCAACATCACAGTTCAAAAGTGTCCAGTCTTTGGTGCTCAGGCTTCTTTATGGTCCAACTCTCACATCCATACATGACTAGTGGAAGAACCATAGCCTTGACTCCACTGACCTTTGTTGGCAAAGTAATGTCTCTGCTTTTTAATATGCCATCTAGGTTTGTCACAGCTTTTATTCCAAGGAGCAAGCATCTTTTAAATTCGTGGCTGCAGTCACCATCTGCAGTGATTTTGGAGCTCAAGAAAATAAAGTCTGTCACTGATTCTTTGTTTCCTCGTCTATTTGCCATGAAGTGATGAGACCTTTGACTGTGTGGACCACAACAAACTCTGGAAAATTCTTAAAGAGATGGGAATACCAGACCATCTGACATGCCTTTTGAGAAATCTGTATGCAGGTCAAGAAGCAACAGTTAGAACTGGACATGGAACAAGAGACTGGTTCTGAATAGGGAAAGGAGTATGTCAAGATTGTGTACTGTTGCCCTACTTATTTAACTTATATGCAGAGTACATCATTAAAAATGCTGGGCTGGATGAAGCACAATCTGGAATCAAGATTTCTGGGAGAAATAGCGACAACCTCAGACATGCAGATGCTGCCACACTAATAACAGAAAATGAAGATCCTCTTGATGACAGGGAAAGAGGAGAGTGAAAAGGCAGGCTTAAAACTCAATATTCAAAAAATGAACATTGTGACATCTGGTCCCATCACTTCATGGCAAACAAATGGAGAAAAAGTGAAAATAACAGCAGATCTTATTTTCTTGAACTCCAAAATCACTGTGGATGGTGAATGTAACCACAAAATTAAAAGTAGCTAGCTCCTTGGAAGAAAAGCTATGACAAACATAGATAGCATCAAAAAAAAGCAAAGGCATCACTCTGCTGACCAAAGTTGTTATAGTCAAAGCTACAGTGGCTCAGACAGTAAGGAATTCACTTGTAATGTGGGAGACCTGGGTTTGACCATGGGAAGGACATCTCTGTAGTCCAGTAGTAAGACTCAGTGCTCCCCCATTAGGGAGTCCAAATTCATTCCCTGGTCAGGGCATTAGATCCCACATACTGCTGCTAGAAATACTGCATGTGACAGTTAAAAATCCTGCCTCCCACATGCTACAGTGAAGACTGAAGAGTCCTTGTGCTGGAACTAAAACCAAGCACAGCCAAGTAAATGAATAAATATTTGAAAGAAAGAAAGAAAAAGATATGAGAATTCCCTGGTGGTTCAGTGGTTAGGACTTGATGCTTTCACTGCCAATGGCCAGGGTTCAACACCCTGGTTATGGAACTAAGATCCCACAGGTTCCATGGCATGGCCAAACAAAAACCTAGAAAGATAAATACGGAGGAAATAACTCCCAAAGTTTGAAAATGAAGCAATATAACTTCACCCAGGCTGAGGATAGATTAAGGATTGCCAGGAACCCAAAGCGCAAAAGTGGCACCTCTGTAATTCACTACTGCTTCTAAGTCACTTCAGTCGTGTTTGACTCTGTGCAACCCCATAGGTCGCACAGCCCACCAGGTTCCCCCATCCCTGGGAACACTGGAGTGGGTTGCCATTTCCTTCTCCAATGCATGAAAGAGAAAAGTGAAAGTGAAGTCGCTCAGTCATGTCAGATTCTTAGGGATCCCATGGACTGCAGCCTACTAGGCTCCTCTGAGCATGGGGTTTTCCAGGCAAGAGTACTGGAGTGGGGTGCCATTACCTTCTCCATCTGTAACTCACAAGCTTCTTTAATATTGTGGTTTAGGCTCCTCCTACTCCTGCTTCTGAACCTGAATAACTTACTGGTCCTGAGAGAAATTGTTATGGGAAAAATAAAATACATAAGCTGAATGATATTGAAAACAGAAAATTTTTGAGATGGAGATAAAGCAGTTTCATGTGTTAATGTGCATTACATTTGAAAAGAAGAAAGGTTGGCAAAACAATGATCTAAGTCAGTGCTATTCCCAGAAGTTTCTGCAGCAATAGAAAACTTTTAAATAATTGTTACATGTATGCCCTAATAAGGACAACAAGCTTTTCACATATATAAATGCATATGTTTCTCTTCTCTGAGGTTACCTGTTTATATCCTTTATCTGAATTTTCAGATGGAGTGTTCACCTGGTAGGATTTTTTTTTTTGGCTTTGCTGTGAGGATTAAGGGATTTAGATCTTCAACCAGGGATGGAATCTCTGCTCCCTGCAGTGGAAGCACAAAGCCCTAACAACCAGATCACTAGGGAATTCTCAATGAATATGTTTTCTATGTCCTTGTCTAATATGCCACTTTGGAGATGTTAAAATGTAGCTAGTGTGACTGAGGTATTAAATCTTTGTGTGTGTTCAGCAGCTTCAGTCCTGTCTGACTCTTTGTGACCTCATCAGTGTAGCCTGCCAGGCTCCTCTCTCCATGGGATTACCCAGGCAATAATATGGGCAGGGGTCGCCATTTCCCTTTCCAGGGGATCTTCCTGAACCTGGGTGTCTTTTACATCTCCTGCATTGGGAGGCAAGTTCTTTACCACTAGCACCACCTGGGAAACCTCTTAAATCTTTACTTTAATTTAATTAAATTAATTTAAAATGAAAAGATATGGCTAGAAGAACAAGATCTTCCTTATAAATGAGTTTCAATTAATTTGTATACTCAGTAACTTGTGTTTCTCTTAGATATTTTCCTCAAGATGAGAGTCCATGCCCCTCCCCAAGTGTAGGCTGGGTTTAGTGACTTGTTTCTAAAGAACAGAATATGTCAGAGGGAAGGAGATAACTTTATAGCAGAGGAACTAGTGGTAAGTCATATTGATAGTATGAATCCTTGATGGGAAGTGATAAGAAAGATATTTTGCCTTGGAGGTATAGTTCTAAAAATATATAAACCCCAGTGCAACCAGGAGAAACATATCAAACCCATATTGAGAGTCATTGTGCAAAATGCCTGTCCCTGAAGGACTCCTGAGAATTGTCAAAAGTCATGTAAAGCAAGGAAAGTTTAGGAAACTGCTATAGACCAGAGTAAACTAAGGGAGGTATCTGTAGCTTTTGGCTATATATCCTCATGCAGTTCAGTATCCTGTATGGGAATATGAAACTGGAAAAGAACATTTTTGGAAAAGCTGGTAAAATTTGCATAAAACCTGGAACTTAGTTAAAGGTACCCTACTGAAAGATGCTGGAATAATTGTGAGGCTTAATGGAGGTCATTTCACAGATATATATTTTAGACATTGCAAGTATTTTGTCTACATCACACCCTCTTCATTTTGACTTCACTGGAATGGAAATCTAAAGTATGGTACACTTAACTGAATTGAAATCTTCAAATACAAAGGATCAATAATATTTATATTGTGTGATCTGACCATATGCAATCATGAGAAATTGACAAAGAAACATCTTTTAAAATGCCATTCATTTGGAAAATATCACTAACTACATTAATCCATAATATATATCTCCATGGAATTTTCAGGCAAGACTACTGGAGCAGATTGCCATTATTTTCTCCAGGGGAATCTTCCTGACCCAGGATCGAACCCAGGCCTCTTGTGTCTCCTGCATTGGCTGGAAAGTTCTTTCCCAGTTGAGGTACCAGGGAAGCCCATACAATATATAATCTTTGTCTTAAGAAGAGAATATTAAGATATACTTGAAGTGAATGATAATGAACAAACTATGCAGCAAAAATTGTGAGACACAGTTAAAGTTGTATGGAGAAACGATGGAAACAGTGACAGACTTTATTTTCCTGGGGTCCAAAATGATTGTGGGTGGTGACTGCAGCCACAGAATTAAAAGATATTTGCTCCTTGGAAGAAAAGCTATGACAAACCTGGACAGCATATTAAAACACAGAGACATTACTTTGCTGACAAAGTCCATCTGGTCACAGCTATGGTTTTTCCAGCAGTCATGTATGGATGTGACAGTTGGATCATAAAGAAGGCTGAGTGCCAAAGAATTGATGCTCTTGATCTGTGGTGTTGGCGAAGACTCTTGAGAGTCCCTTGGACAGCAAGATTCAGCAGTCAATCGTAAAGGAAATCAACTCTGAATATTCACTGGAAGGACTGATGCTGAAGCTGAAGATCCAATAGTTTGGCCACCTGATGTGAAAAGCCAACTCATTGGAAAAGACCTTGATGCTGGGAAAGACTGAGGGCAGGAAGAAGTGGGCAGCAAAGGATAAGATGGTTGGATAGTATCACCAACTAAATGGACACGAGTCTGAGCAAACTCCAGGAGATAGTGAAGGACAGCGAAGCCTGGTGTGCTGCGTGCAGTGCATGGGGTTGCAAAGAGTCCTACATGATTGACAGACTGAACAACAACAACAACAAATTAAAGTAAACTTATAGCATTACATATAAGAGAAATGAGAGTTACAAATAACTATCTCAAAAAGTTGTAAAGATGCGCAACAGAACAAACTTATAGCGATAAGAAGGAATGCAATTAATAAAGAATGAAAAATGAATATAATAGAGAAGAAAATATTGTAACAAAACCAAGACTTTATTCCCCCATATGACTACTAGGAGACTTCCAGCAGAACAGAGCATTTTAAAAAGACTCTGTAAAGGGCCCAAAAAGAACTATTTTAGGCTTTGCGAATATGATCTTTGACGACTGATCAAGTTTTCAGTCATAGACAATAACCAAAGGAACTGGTAAGTCCCTGTTTCAACTTTAAGGACACCAAAAATTGAACTTCACACAATTTTCACGTCAGAAAATAATATGCTTTTCGGTTTTCCTCAGCCATTAAAAAGTGTAGGCTCTAAAATTAAAAAAAAAGAAAAAGAAAAAGAAGTAAAGCTCATTCTCAGCTCACTAGGCTGCTGCTAAGTCGCTTCAGTCCCGTCTGACTCTGTGCGACCCCATAGACAGCAGCCCACTAGGCTCCTCTGTCCCTGGGATTCTCCAGGCAGGAATACTGGAGTGGGTTGCCCTTCCCTTCTCCAATGCATGAAAGTGAAAAGTGAAAGTGAAATCGCTCAGTCGTGCCCGACTCTTAGCGACCGCATGCGCTGCAGCCTACCAGGCTCCTCCGTCCATGGGATTTTCCAGGCAAGAGTACTGGAGTGGGTTGCCGTTGTCTTCTCGGCTCAGCTCACTCTAGCTGTGCAAAATCGGGGGCAGGCTGCCCTGCATTGAGCAAAATGGAATTCCAAGAGAAGGGGCTTCAAGATCCAGGTGTACGGTCAAGGTCAAGTTTCTTAAGCAAGGGGCAGGTCACCCCTGAGGGCTGTGAGTGCTAGACACCATCATTGAAGTCCCCTGGTAGACTCGGAGGTCGTTCTCAGCCCTGTGCCCTGGCGACTGTGCAATCTATTTTCTTTTTTCCCCTTTGGTGAGCTGCGCAATCTTGACAGACCCAAGACACTTCAGATTCAGGTTCAGCCTGACTACGCCCCCAGCAGTTGCCTCCAGAGGGGGCCACCGCGCGCGCATGCGCGGAACTCGGCCTAGCGGCCAATCCGATTGCAGGCGTCAACACCTGGCAACCAATCGTCCTTGGCAGCGGACACGCCGGCAGTTGAAGCGGCGTCCCAGGCCTGAGGAGGCATTGTTCCCTCGGGCCTGCCTCCTCAGACTTAACCCAGGGACTGTTTAGGTGCAGGTGAGCTGCCGGCAGTTCTGGCATCGCCGCCCACGGGGACCGGTAAGGACTGGGGCCTGGTGCGGCCAAAGCGGTGCCAGAGTGCCCAGGGAAGGGTTTCTCAGATCCCCAATCTGGCGGGGCCTTGCTCGGCGGGACGGCCTCTGAGGGCCAAGGGAGCTTGAGGCCGGGCCTACAGGCCCCAGGCCCCTTTCGCCCTCTCCCCTCTCTAGTCTGGGTGGGAGCAGCTCTCCAGCAGCCTTCCTGTCCTAGGGGTGGGACAAGCCAGCTCGCGGAAAGGGCCTGTCATGCCCCCAGCCCCCCGCCCCTCCCAGGTCTCCTGTGGAACTTAATATATTTAAACACACACACATATACAAATCTTCACGCGGGTTTATGACTCGGGCCCAACCCGGTTCTGCAACCAGACACAGTCAGGCGGGCACAGCAAAAAAAAAAAAAAAAATCAATCTAGTGGCCTCTCCACTGCCGCGGCGCTTTGGTCGTTTTCCTGTTTGCTCTGCCTCTCCTCGGACTCCAGGGCTGCCCCTGTCCCTGGGGGCCCCGAGATTCAGGCCTTTGGTTCGGAAAGGTGGCAGATGAGGTATTTGTTTGTTTGTTTGTTTGTTTGTTACTGAGAGAAGGGAGGTGGGAGGAAGAAGCTCAGGGAAGAGGAGTTCAATCACTTGCTCTGGTTGAGTGTGAGACACCTGGTCAGCATCTGTAGGGTAGGACCAGGTAGGGCCTGGGGGATAGAATGTTTCAGGAAGAGGTGACTCACCCTGACCTTTCCCTCTGCCCGACCCCAGGATGTGACCTTCTCCTGCCTGGGAAGGGCACTCAGGTTTTCAATGTGCCCCTGAGGTAAGGTGACAGACATTTTTACAATAAGGAACAAAGTTGTGTCTTTCTTGCCTTCCGTTTTTCTCCTTTCATTCATGGGCTGACATGTTGCTGTGGAGAGAGAGTTCTCCTGGGGATTAGCTGACCCTGATTGCGGGTGGTGACTTCAGGGCAATCATGGTTTCAGGTCACTCTGAAGCTCTCTGAGTTGAAACATTAAAAGCAGGCAGGGAGGCTACTGGCTTGCTTTCTCCTGCATTCTTGAAAGAAAAAAAAAGTAAGAGCACCATGGGTTTTAAGCTGTGTAGAGCTGACTCCTACCACTTGGTGAGGCTAAAATGGGGCAATGCACATATCCTAAGGTTTTAGCTACAAAAGCAAAGTAATGAAGGTATGGGAATTCCCTTGTGGCCTGGAGATTAGGATTCTTGGCTTTCACTGCAGTGGTCTGGATTTAACTTCTGGTCAGGGAACTGGGACCCCACAAGCCAAGCAGCACGGCCAAATGAATAAAGTGGTTCATTCAAAGAAAATGTGTTGTGATTTAACATGTTTACATGGGATTACTTGCTCATTTTTGCACCTGTAAGAGCTTTATTTCATTAAGTAATTGAACTCCACTGGATGGGGGTGGGGGAGCATCTGAGTTCATTTCATGCCAGTAAACAAGATGATAGGTAGCTTTATGCCCAGCAACTTGTGCCTACAGCTCTGTTGCATAGTTATCTATTGCTGGTACAGCTTTGAACTTGACAGCATGTTTGGTTTTGGTCACAACATGTGGCTTCATAGGATATTAGTTCCCCAACCAGGGATCGAACACAGGATCCTGGCAGTGAGAGGGCTGAGTCCTAATCAAACCACTGGACTGCCAGGCAACTCCTGTTTTTAGGTGTTTTGGTTTGTTTTGTGTTTTTTAAGTTTTACCATATTTATAGGAGAACTCTTCTGTGTGTAAGTATGATGTGAATGATATTATACCTCGAACTGTTTGTGTTGTACATATTATCTCAAAATTGAATAGTTTGAAAAAACTTACACTTGATATCTATTGGTCTAGAATCCAGTTGGGTAGTTTAGCCTCAGGGTCCCTCCTGAGGTGGTAGTCAAGCTTTTATCTGGTTTGGCAACCTCTGAAAACTTGGCTTATTGAATGTAGGTTCTCTTACTTGGCTGTACTCATGAGGCCTCAGTTCCTCCTTCTGTGGGCCTCTCCAAGGGGCTGCTCGTGTGGAGGCTGCTGTCTTTTCCCAGAATGAGTGATTCAGGAAAGAACTTGCATCCATTATAAAGTGCAGTCTTTTTTCAGACGTTACACATCTTCACTTCTGTATTTGCTTAGTCTCACAGGTCAACCCTGTGATAGTTTGAGAGAGAACTACATAGGGGTGGGAATATCAGGACATGTGATTCACAGGGTCATCTTGAAGGCTGGTGACCATACCCATTAATCCACCATGACAGCCTTTCTGCATATGATCTCAGTCTTGTTACTGTGAGCAAATTATTTGGCTTGTGTTCACTTCTTGTGTGCTGCTGCTTCTGCTGCTAAGTCACTTCAGTCATGTCTGACTCTGTGCAATCCCATAGACAGCAGCCCACCAGGGTCCCCCAGCCCTGGGATTCTCCAGGCAAGAACACTGGAGTGGGTTGGCATTTCCTTCTCCAATTCCTGAGAGTGAAAAGTGAAAGTGAAGTCTCTTAGCCCTGTCTGACTCTTCGAAAACCCCAGGACTGTGGCCTACCAGGCTCCTCCGTCCATGGGATTTTCCAGGCAAGAGTACTGGTGTGGGTTGCCATTTTCTACTCAATTCTTGTTTATTCAGTGATATTCTAGCAAGTCTCTTCTTTGTCCTGGATTAAGTTTTCTGTTTCTCTGGACGGTTCCCATCAGCAAACAGACTGACTATAATGTCACCTCTCATTAAAAACTTGTCTTTTGTGACACATCCTGCTTCTGCTTTTTTTTATTTTATGTTTTCTTATTATGGACTTCTGCAGAGTTGTTTGTAGAATTTTTTATCTCCATTTCTCTCATTTTCCTTTAAATCCACTCTTGTCAAGGTCACCAGTGAATTCCAAATGTTTAACTCAGTGGTCAATTTTTATTTTTTTTTATTTTTAAAAAATTTTATTATTATTATTATTATTTTAAATTTACAATATTGTATTGGTTTTGCCATATCAACATGAACCCGTCATGGGTGTACACGTATTCCCCATCCTGAACCCTCCTCCCACCTCCCACCCCATACCATTCCTCTGGGTCATCCCAGTGCAGCAGCCCCAAGCCTCCTGTATCCTGCATTCAACCTGGACTGGTGATTCATTTCGAATATGATATTATACATGTTTTAATGCCATTCTCCCAAATCATTCTCCCCTCCCTCTCCCACACAGTCCAATACACTATACATCTGTGTCTCTTTTGCTGTCTTGCATACAGTGTTGTTGTTACATCATTCTAAATTCCATATATATGTGTTAGTATACTGTATTGGTGTTTTTCTTTCTGGCTTACTTCAGTCTTTATAATAGGCTCCAGTTTAATTCACCTCATTAGAACTGATTCAAATGTATTCTTTTAAATGGCTGAGTAATACTCCATTGTTTATATGTACCATGGCTTTCTGATTCATTCATCTGCTGATGGTCATCTAGGCTGCTTCCATGTCCTGGCTATTAGAAACAGTGCTGCGATGAACATTGGGGTACACATGTCTCTTTCAATTCTGGTTTCCTCAGTGTGTGTGCCCAGCAGTGGGATCACTGGGTTGTATGGCAGTTCTATTTCCAGGTTTTTTTTTTTTTCTTATTTTTTTTAAGGAATCTCCACACTGTTCTCCATAGTGGCTGTATTAATTTGCATTCCCATCAATAGTGTAGGAGGGTTCCCTTTTCTCCACACCCTCTCCAGCATGTATTGCTTGTAGACTTTTGAATTGCAGTCATTCTGACTGGCATAACATGGTACCTCATTGTGGATTTTGATTTGCATTTCTCTGATAATGAGTGATTGTTGAGCATTTTTTCATGTGTTTGTTAGCCATCTGTATGTCTTCTTTGGAGAAATGTATATTTAGTTCTTTGGCCCATTTTTGATTGGGTTGTTTATTTTTCTGGAATTGAGCTGCAGGAGTTGCTTGTATATTTTTGAGATTAGCTGTTTTTCAGTTGCTACATTTGCTATTATTTTCTCCCATTCTGAAGCCTGTCTTTTTACCTTCCTAATAGTTCCTTTGTGGTGCAGAAGCTTTTACGTTTAATTAGGTCCCATTTGTTTATTTTTGCTGTTATTTCCAATACTCTAGGAGGTGAGTCATAGAGGATCCTGCTGTGATGTATGTCGGAGAGTGTTTTGCCTATGTTCTCCTCTAGGAGTTTTATAATTTCTGGTCTTATGTTTAGATCTTTAATCCATTTTGAGTTTATTTTTGTGTATGGTGTTAAAAAGTGTTCTGCTACTGCTGCTAAGTCACTTCAGTCGTGTCCGACTCTGTGCGACCCCATAGACGGCAGCCCACCAAGCTCCACAGGCCCTGGGATTCTCCAGGCAAGAACACTGGAGTTGGTTGCCATTTTCTTCTCCAGTGCATGAAAGTGAAAAGTGAAAGTGAAATCACTCAGTCATGGCTGACCCTTAGCGACCCCATGAACTGCAGTCTTCCAGGCTCCTCTGTCCATGGTATTTTCCAGGCAAGAGTACTGGAGTCAGGTGCCATTGCCTTCTCCAAAAAGTGTTCTGCTTTCATTCTTTTACAAGTGATTGACAAGTTTTCCAGCACCACTTGTTAAAGAGATCGTCTTTTCTCCATTGTATATTCTTGCCTCCTTTGTCAAAGATAAGGTGTCCATAGGTGTGTGGGTTTACCTCTGGGCTTTCTGGTTTTTTTTCCATTGATCTATATTTCTGTCTCTGTGCCAGTACCATATTGTCTTGATGATTGTGGCTTTGTAGTAGAGCCTGAGGTTGTTATTTTATTTAATTTATTGGCAGCCTTTATTAGAGCAGTTCATTTCCTCCTCCCTGGGGAAAAAAAATGTTTCATTTGGATTATAGAATGCTTGTCTTTCCTGCTTCTCTTCTATGTAAAGTTCTTCCAGATACAATGTGTGACCTTTGTGTCTGGCTTTATTCAGATGCCATGTTTTCTTTTCAAATATTTATTTATCTAGCTATGTGGCATGTGGGATCTTAGTTCCTAGCCCAGGGATGGAACCTGTGCAGAGTCTTAAACACTGGATCTCCAGGAAAGTCCCCTAGTTTGTGTATTTTCAAGATTCATCCATTTCTTGGCTGTATAGCAGCACATTTTTTTTTTTATGGCTGAATATGGTATATCAATATGGTATGTGGCTTACCTGTAGTCCATTGTGAGCATATACCACCATTTATTTATCCATTCATCAACTAATGGATAATATTTGGATGGTGTATTCTTTGTGGCTATTGTGAATAATGTTGCTGTGAACACTGTTTTTGCATGGACTCAACATTTTCATTTTTTATGGATATATACAAAAGAGTGAAATTTCTGGATCATATGGCTACTCTATATTAATTTTTGAGGTACTGACAAACCACTTTTCCAAAGTGATTGTACTATTTTACAGCAATTACATCAACAATATATGAAGATTCCTTTTCTCCACATCCTCTGCAGCACTTGTTATTATTCCTCTTTTTGATTACAGCCAACCTAATGGTAGGAGAAGGCAATGGCATCCCACTCCAGTACTCTTGCCTGGAAAATCCCATGGATGGAGTAGCCTGGTGGGCTACAGTCCATGGGGTCACTAAGAGTCAGACACGGCTGAGCGACTTCACTTTCACTTTTCACTTTCATGCATCGGAGAAGGAAATGACAACCCACTCAAGTGTTCTTACCTGGAGAATCCCAGGGACAGGGGAGCCTGGTGGGCTGCCGTCTATGGGGTCGCACAGAGTCAGACAGGACTGAAGCGACTTAGCAGCAGCAGCAACCTAATAGGTGTGAAGTAGTATCTCACTGAGACTGATTTACATTTTGTTACGGGCTTCCTTGGTGGCTCAGAAGGTAAGATGTCTGCCTGCAATGCAGGAGACCTGGGTTCGATTCCTGGGTTGGGAAGATCCTCTGGAGAAGGAAATGACAATCCACTCCAGCATTCTTGCCTGGAAAATCCCATGGATGGAGGAGCGTTATAGGCTACCATCCATGGGGTCGCAAAGAGTCGGACATGACTGAGTGACTTCACTTTCTTTCACTTTCAATCATGTTAAGCAGTATTTTTTGTGATTGTTGGCCATTTGCATATCATATTTGGTGAAAAGTCCATTCAAATTATTTTCCTGGTTGTTAGATTTTTTTTTTAATTGTTGTAAAAAACCCAAACATCTAACTTAAATTTTTACCATTTTAACCATTTTTACGTGCTAAGTATTTCACACAATTTCATCAGCCTTTTTGGAGAAAGAAATGGCAGCCCACTCCAGTATTCTTGCCTGGAGAATCCCATCGACAAAGGAGCCTGGTGGGCTACAGTCCATGGGGACACAATGAGTCATACACGACTGAGCAACTCACACAAGTACACACACACACACACACACACACACAGAGTCACAGTGTTGTTTTGTTGTTGTTGTTGTCATTTTTTTAGCTGTTCTATGCAGCTTAAATGACAGTTTCCTGGTTGAGAATCATACCCAGGCCCCTAATAGGAAAGTTTGGAGTCCTAACCTCTGAAATATCATGGAATTCCTTATCACATTGCTATGAAATAGATCTCTACACCTTTTCATCTTGCAAAATTGAAACTCTGTACCCATCACCTGTCCCATTAAACAACAACTCCTCTTTTCTTCCCTGTTTCCATGGACCCTGGACTCCATCATTCCACTTTGTTCCTTTCTATTGCTTGACTATATTAGATATTTCGTATAAGTGGAAACATACACTTTTGTCTTTTTTATGACTGGCTTATTTCCTTTGGCTTGATGTCTTAAGTGATCATGAAGTTGTAGCTTGGGGCAGAATTTCCTTTATATGGCTTAATAATGTTCCATTATATGTATGTATCACATTTGATAGATGTTTAGATGCTTCCACCTCTTAGTTGTTGTGATTAGTGCTGCTTTGAGCATGGCTATGCAAATATCTCAAGACCCCATGTTAACTTCTTTTGAATTTATATTCAGAAGTGGAATTGATGAATCATGTGGTAGTTCTATTTTTAATTTTTTGAGGAGGCTTTAGACTGTTTTCTGTAGCAGTTGCACCATTTTAAAATCTATCCATAACACACAAGGTCCAGTTTCTGTACATACTTGCCAAGAGTTTTCCTTTCCTTTCCTTCCTTTTACCTTTCCTTTCCTTCATATGTAAACACACACACATGCACGAACAATTTTTTTCATATCCTTTCCCATTACTGTTTATCACAAATTATGAATATAGTTCCTTGTGCTACACAGTAGGATCTTTTTTTATCTATTCTATATATTAACATTATAGTTTGCATCTGCTAGTCACCAGCTCCCAATCTATGCCTCCCCCACCCTTCCTCTCTTGGTAATCACATAGTCTGCTCACTATGTCTTTGAGTCTGTTTCTGTTTCACAGATAAGTTCATTTGTGTTATAGTTTATAGTCCACATGTAAGTGATACCATATGATATTTGTCTTTCTCTTTCTGACATCCTAAGTATTATTTTTAATGCTAATGTAGAGTCAAGTGTTTACTTGACTTCATTTTCAGAACATTTGTTGCTACTGTATAGAAATGTGATTGACTTTTAAAATATTTATCTTATATTCTTCAAGCTTTTTATTAATTCTAATACCTGTGGTTTCTTTGGGATTTTCTATATATAAAAGTATGGTATCTCCAATATACTTTGACTTTTTCCTTTCCATTCTGAAGGCTGTTTTTTTGTTTGTTTGTTTGTTTGTTTTAAGCAACAACAACAATTCCTTTTTCTTACCTGATTGCTCTGGTTATAGAACTGCCAGTATAATATTGAACCAAAGTGTGGAATAGACTTCCTTATGTTGTTCCCAATCTTATAGGGAAAGCTTTCATTGTTTCATTATTAAGTATGATTTAGCTGTGGGTCGTTTACAGGTACCCTTTGAGAAAGTTCTCTTCTGTTCTTAGTTATTAAGTGGTTTACTTTAACCCCTATTATGAAAAGGTGCTAGATTCAGGGAAATGCTTTTTCTGCAGGCAGATGTGTTTTTTGTCCTTTATTGTGTTAAAATGGCATAATGTCGATTGACTTTCATATAATGAACCAACTTTGCATACCTCCATAAATCCCACGTGATCATGGTATATAATCTTTTTTATATGTTGTTAGGTTTTGTTTGCAAGTATTTTGTTGAGGACTCTTGCATCTGTATTCATACAGAATATCCGTTGTGTGTGTGTGTGTGTGTGTGTGTGTGTGTGTTTGATGTCTCTGTCTGATATTGGTATTAGTGAAATACTGTCATGACTTTGCCTGATATGTGGGGAAGAGAAATGTGGAATGAAGGATGAAGCATTGTTGGATTTAAGTTTAGTCAGGATTAGAGGAAGAAATTTAGGATGTATAAGTGTGGCTTTGGGGGTGAGATTATCAAGAGAGTTCATTCTCAATTTTCTAGGCCTGTGTTAAGTGCTTGACATTGAATTATGCTGTTTGTTAACTGTGTATAGATACTTTATATTTGAATTTGCTACCTATTTTCTGTATTAACATTTATGAAATTAGTATGTGTGAATCAGTTGTAATGTGCATTTAAGATAACTTTTTTTCCAATTTTACTACAAAACAAGATGCCATTAAATAGCTGACGCTTTTTAAAAAGAGCTTAACCTTAAGTCTAAGAAATAAGCATGTTTGTCTTTAAGCTGCGGAAACACATTTAAAAGTTATAAATTTGCCCAAAAAGATGCAGCTGGTGTGTGATTAACTTAGAATTCCAGCTTAATCTTCTTTGACTCCAAAGTCCATGTTTCTAAACACTGTACAATAGTGCAGTTGTAAAAATACTCGTGCTTTACATGTGATTTCTCCTAATGATCAGTGGTGGTATTCGGTTTTTTCTTTTTCTTTCTTTTTTTTTTACTTAGAAGAGATTAAAATCAACATGGAACAAAGCTATTATTCTTGAGTCATGTAGACTTGTAGTCATAGGTTATTCATCTTTCATTTAGTCTCTTTGATGCTCAGTATCTTTATTTGTAAGATAAGGGTGTTTATAACTACCATAGAGTTTTGGAGATAACCAAATAGCACATTTTTCTGTACTTAACTAATATGTAGTATATTTATACCTAGGTGGCAGTTTATTTAAAGGAAGCACTGGGACTTGTGGTCACACCCTCCAAGAACAAAAAAGTATTTAAAATATGGAACCACCATGGATGTCATGTGAAGAAGAACAAGAGCCAGAACCACAGAAAAGCGAGGGAGAAACCAAACTAGTAAATGATGAAGATGCTGAACTCATCTTGGTTGGAGTGGAACATGTACATGAGGATGATGATGTGATCTTTGTTGGGATGACCTCAAATTCAAAACCAGTCATTTCAAACATACTGAACAGAGTTACCCCAGGTTCTTGTTCAAGGAGAAATAGGTATGGTCACTTCAGGAAAGATAATGCTCAGAAATTACAGCCTGTTAGTCATGTGACTCCTACATCAGAAGCAAAGACTGTCTTGCCACTTTCTGTCTCTGAATCAAGATCAACAGATAGTCCTGTTATTATTGAGCCTTTGTCCAAAGCGGATTCTAAAAATATTTCACCACAAATAATGCCTAATAGCTTTTCAGAGTTATGTTCTCCTTTGATTACCTTCACAAGTTCATTGCAGCATCCAGTAGAAACAGCAGTTTCTGCAGGAGATATGGATAAAAGTCCTCGTGTATCAAAGCGACTTTCCACTTCTGAAACAAATAGCACAAGTCCCAAAAGGCCTACACTCAGTGATGGAGTTATAGGAGAACATTCTTTAGCTTTGTCCCTTTCAGGTACTTTTCATACAGTGACTACTCAGCAAAGCACACCAGACAGTGTTCATAACTCATTAAGCCATGTTCAGAGTGGAGAACCTTGTCCAACAGCTTTTCCAAAGGACAATGTTCATTGCAAGCCTGTAAGTCCTGTAGGGGGAAATGTATTGACAAAAACTGACTTTCCAAGTGTATCAAGTCAAAATAAGTTTGCTGATCCCACAGAAGGCAATCTGATTGTGTTACTTCGTGACTTCTACTATGGACAGCATATAGGAGATGGGCAGCCAGAACCAAAAACTCACACAGCCTTTAAATGCCACAGCTGCTTGAAGGTTCTAAAAAATGTTGAGTTTATGAATCACATGAAGCACCATTTGGAACTTGAGAGGCTGAGAGGTGACAGCTGGAAATACCACACCACCTGCCAGCACTGCCACCGCCAGTTTCCTACGCCCTTCCAGCTGCAGTGTCATATTGAAAGTGTCCACACTTCCCAGGAGCCCTGCACAGTCTGTAAAATCTGTGAATTGTCCTTTGAGGCAGATCAGATTCTCTTACAGCACATGAAAGATAATCATAAGCCTGGTGAAATGCCCTATGTATGCCAGGTTTGCAGTTACAGATCATCATTCTTTGCAGATGTGGATGCACATTTCAGAGCATACCATGGTAACACTAAGAATTTACTTTGCCCCTTTTGTCTCCAAATTTTTAAAACTGAAGCACTATACATATGTCATTATAAACAGCACTGGGCAAAGCGTTTTCACCAGTGTTCCAAATGTCGGCTACAATTTTTAACTTGTAAAGAGAAAAGGGAGCACAAGACCCAGTGTCATCAAATGTTTAAGAAGCCTAAGCAGCTAGAAGGATTACCTCCTGAAACAAAAGTTGTTATTCAGGTATCACTGGAACCCCTTCAACCAGGATTGGTGGAAGTAGCATCCATTACTGTGAACGCATCTGATTCTGAACCATCACCCCCCAAATCTAAAAGTAGGAGGTCAAAAAAACCCGGTTAAGTCTACTTTAAGTAAGTCTGAAGCAAGTATTTCAAAGTTATAAACTCCATTAAAAACAAAAAATTCAACTATAGCATTATTCAATAATAAATACAGAGAAACCAATGCGTAATTTATGTGTTTTTGTTTTAAATACATGAAGTATAGTTTTGTTTGAATATTGAGATGTTATTTAAAAATATATTACCTGTTTTTCATACAGTTGTCTTAGCACTAAAAAGTATGTGTGCGTGTGTGTGTGTGAGAGAGAGAACGAGAGAGGTGGCGAAAGGAAAAGTAACAGCCTATTTTGGTATTTCATGTTATTTGTAAGTTTGAAAGCTCTGCTATACGTATAATCTGTAGAGTGTTTTAGCAACGTAATTTTCAACTGTTTTCATGCCTTGACTATCTCAATATTAACTATATAGACAGATTGGAATGGCTTTGTTATTGTATGTTCCCTTGTGCTGCTGAACTCTCCGAAGTGCCTCTGTTGTGCTGATCTAAGATAACCTGGCTCCAAAAGCCTGGTGTGGAGAAGTTGATGGAGAAGCTATGATGTGAGTTGGGACCAGACATGGGATTTAGTCAGTGGAGAGCTGTGGCTTCTTGTCCCATTGGAGGAAGAGGTATGCATTCCCTCCAGGCATGGAGCCAAGGCAGAAGGAACACTGTCTCAGAGTGTCTTTACCTAGCCCAGGGACATCTCAAGGAAGCCAACCATTTAAATGCCTGTGTTTGGTGAGAGGCCCCTGCAAGCATCAAGCAGGCCCTGTGTTATCATTGACTGCAGTTGGGGAAGCGGAGATAGTTAAGAGAATGGGACCTGGTTCCTGTGGACCTCCTGTTGAGTGATCAAAAGGGGAATTTGATTCATTCCATCCCCTTTCCCATTTGGCTAGCCTTTAGTCACAGTGAAGTAGCCATATCTGTCTCAGTCACAAAAGTAAAGCAAGTTAAGATTCCCAAGTGAAAAAGCCTTGACATCCAGTTTGATTTGTACTGGACCCATAGTTTTAACTGAAAAGGATCAAACACAGGGAATCTGTTCAGTTTATGAATTGGGCTAAATTTAGTTCTCTTACCCTTAAGCTACAATGGAGTTGTGTGAGAATAGTAAATGTAGTGGATACAGAGGGTCCAGGGTGATTAAACCCTCTATAGAACTTTTCCTTACCTTTTCCAGTTACATGTATCTTACCCTAGTTGAACATGTGAAGATTTCAGTTTTGTATCTTATCTTGCCTTGAACACGAATGTATTGCAGTTAACAGCTAATTCTTTGTGTGTGTAATTTACCATTTTATCAAACTAATACTGATTTTCAGTCTTACTTGACACCGTCTGATGTGCAGGAATTGTCTCATTTATTTGTGTAATTATCACGTCATAGAATTATTATCCTTCCGCTACTCTATCCAGCTATCTAGTCTGTGATTATACTTGTGGAAACCTTTTTTCTTGCGGTCTCCAAGAGCTCTTTCACAGACCTGCAGGGTACCCTCTAAATATTGGTTCCTGAACATCAGCACACTTGGCTTCCTCTGTGTGTTCCTGGAGTTGAGTCTCCTCCTGGAGTTGAATGCCATACTTTCTCCACTTCTGGCACAGTTACCTAGCAATCTCTGTGCACCATTCAAGGAAACTGGGATCCTGGCTGTATACCTATGCCAGGAGAAATCTCTCCATTTCCTCTTCCTTTCTCCTCCTCTTTGTCTCTCCCCACTATTTTTCCCCCTCCACAATTTATTTAAATGCTCTAAGCTTTCACAGAACCCTGGAAAGTGGTAATCACCAAGGTATTAGCATCCATCTCAGAACGGAAGAGGAAGGACTACAGATGACTAAACTAGAGTAAGCCTATTGTCTCCATTTTAGGTAATTTCTTGAGTGTAAATTCAAATACAAGTAGATTGTATTTATTTATTCAATGCTTGATTGATTGGTTTGCACTTTGAATATATTACTAGGCCTTTCCAGTTAATTTTCTTGGGCCAAAGCACTTTGCAAAGTGTCAGCTTAAACCACTTTTAGGTGTATAAAGTGTGTGTGTGTGTGTGTGTGTGTGTGTGTGTGTGTGTGTGTCCTGGTCTCAGGTGAAAACTCTATGTATAAATAAATGTACAGACCATTGCATTCTTATCTCCTTTATTCTATTTCTATAGTAAAAATATGAAACGTTTTCTTCATATGTTTTTATTGTTGCTTAGTATTTTGAACACAGTTACTGTTGTTTGCTCTGAAGTATGCTCCTAAGGAGTACAAGTTGTATTTATTGCCAAATAAAAAGGTCCCAGTGATATGGTCCCTGACTACTTCCTCTCTTCCATTCTCTGTCGTTTTACTCTACTATTTTCCCCACTGGTGCCCTGTTTTTGACAACACTGGCCTTGCTTTTCCTTAAGCAAATACATTTCTTCCCAATCCAAAAACTTTGCAACTGCTGTTCTTCTGGAAATGCTCTTCCCCTAGGCCTGCATGGCTTGCTACCTCCCTTGTTTGAGCTTCACCAGTGCTGTTCAAATCACACAATGAAATCCTCAACCCTCTCCACTTCCTCCTCCTCCTTAAAGGCACTTTAAGTCTCTACTCTCTCCAGCCTAAATTTCCTACTTTACACACACACACACACACACACACACACACACACACACACACTGAGAAGAGATAATAACATCAGGGCTTTGCTTCTTAGAATTAGCTTGAGTCAGTTTCTGTGCCTGCAAATAAAATATAGTTAATAGTGAGTTGAGTTCTTTCAGGAGCTTCCTCTGTTTTTCTGTTGATACCTCTGTATTTTTTTCAGGCAATGACACTTTGTTTTGTTTACAAATGTATTGAATATCTGTCAAGATCACAATTTTGTTATTGCCCTTTGTGAATTCCTTGTCTACTTTGCTTGTTCTTTCAGGTAAAATTTATTGTTTTATTAATGTTGCCAAAACATTCTAAGTAAAATTACTATTTATAGAAATAAAATGTTTTTTACAAAAATATTTCTGCTGTCCATATTTTTACAAATAACATGGCATATTTCTATTTTTTTTTTTCATAATCGTATTGTGTTTGCCACAAATTCTAAACACTGATGTGTAAATGGGTTTTCTTGTTCTTAGTACCATCAAGGGCAATGAGGATATGGCTTAATGAATTTCTATTTCTGTTTTTAGATTTTAAAGAGAATTGTTTTATTGGGAAGTTTACAATATCTGTTGAGACATTTCCTTTTCTATCTTTCTCCCTTCCTTTCCTTTTCTTCCTTTCTTCCCCTGACTCTCTTCCTCTTTCTTTCCTTCCTTTTCATTCCCCAGGGTTTTGCTTGACTGGATCTTTCCTGAAACAAAAGTAATTCCACTCAGATTTGAACATTATCGTTTCAGAACCACATTCCATTTCTCATTTCTAGTACTGGAATTAACCTCCTCTTCCCCTTATTAGATTGCCACAGTTGTATCAGTGTTTCTGATTTTGTTTTTCCAAGAAGCAGCTCTTGTTTTCTTAAATACATTAAAAAAAAAAAAAAAAGTCTGATCTCAGGTTAGTGCAAATCACTCAGGAGGAGAAGGGCTTGCCTTCACGGCAAGGATAAGCTTCTTGTATGAGTGCTGGTGTCCAGACAGTGGCAAAGGGGAACAGCACCACTTAAAGAGACAGAGACTCATATACACCAGCCCTGGTACATACATAGAAGGATTGCCCAAAACAGTGCTATGCCAGAAGCAGAGATAAAGAGACACAGAGTGAGCTCTGTACCCTAAGGCTCTGGTGTCCCTGAACAATGGGGATCAACTGTTGCAAACCGTCGGGTTTTTCCCCACTCCGCTAGCATCTGGACAGCAACAGGTACTCTGTCCCATGGAGAAAAGTATCCAGCCACTTGGAGCCCCTGTCTATCATTTGGATACTCAGGGAGAGCTCTCGGTTATTGAAGGTCCTGTGGGACACAGGAGTGTGTTGTTCAGATTGCGGAGCAGGAACCCGTGGTTGAAATTTCCAAATGCAGGTCAATGACAGCACCTGGGGTAGCGGCAGATGCAAAATCTGCTATCTCCCTAAAGCAGAATCTGGCCACGTGGTGGAGCTGGAGCCCAGGAACCGCGGAAGATGTCCTCCGGTCTAGGGGCATGTCCATAAGGGTGCCGTCCAGTACCCTCTCAGCCATTGGTCTAGATTTGGGCCAGCAGCATGTGCGTGGCTCACAGCCTAGGGCAGTGCCTGTTTGGCTGATGTACCAGAGCCTGTTCACCCCGTCCTGGGCTGACCACCACCCCTTTCTTCAGCCTCAGTCCACCACAGACACACCAGCCACTGCCTCCCGACCATGCCTCTCACTCCCCACCCCTAAAAAGCAAGTTGGCCCCACAGGTTTTTTGCAGCCTGGGCCGCCATTGCACACCACTTGCTTTGGTGCTCTTATGTCCCATCCTTTCATATCTGACCCAGCCTGGGGTCATGGTCAGGGCCAAGAAGAGCATGAGAGGTGGTCAGAGGAATGTCGGAGTGTCCTGGGACCCCAGACCTTCTTAATTGTGAGCCCGGGTGCTCATGGGGATGGGGCCCTGAAGCCTGCCCTTGTGATGCTGTGCATGGCTGCGACCTTGCAGCCACCAGTTGTCACACCAGGCGAAGATGCCACTCTCTTCAGTGTGGAGGCAGCAGGGGACCTGCTGGACAGGACCTCGGCCCTGGTGGACAGAGACATGGCGCAGATCAGGCGGATGTTCCAGCTGCTTGTGGAAGACATCATGGAGGAGGTGGAGGTTTTGGCTGAGAGAAGCAGCAACAGGGGTCCTCCCAAGACTTGGATGAGAAGATATTAGAGGAACAAGGCCAGCAACGGCCGGGAGGCCTGAATGAACTTCTGGCGCTAGATGCGCTTCGGGCTCTGGCCACCCTGCAAGTGGAACTGAGCTCTGACCATGAGAAAAACTGCAGGGCCTAAGTTTAGTTCATGTGCAAGAGCCATCAGAGGAGGAAGTGTGACTTGGCTCAGAGGAGTGCCATTATCCAGGGCATCCCTGGCTTCTGGGTCAAAGTGGTATCCTTTCTGCTGCTCCTTGGGGTCTGCTGCTCAGGAGGAGGAGGAGGTGCAGGGGCAGGAGCAGGAGGATGGGTGGGGGCGAGGGCGCAGGATGCGTGCTGGTGGACCCTGAAGGAAGTGTGGTACTGGGCAATTGGCAGGCTCCAAAGGCACAGCTGAGTAGAGTTCAGGCAGGGCCTCACCTGTGAGTGTTGCAGTCATGACTTTGTGTGTCTACTTCAGGCCTGCATCTGAGGAGGAGCAGCTCCGAAGCCTCTAAGTCAGGAATGACCAGAGTCAGTACCCCAGAGCAGCCTCAGCAGACAGTTATTATAAATGTGGATGATCCCAAAAATAACTGACATGGGAGTCACACACACATACACACATAAACATACACAAACACACACCAACTCCTTTGCTTTCGGACATGATTTGTTACAACGACTGCAAGTTGTTTGACCATGTAAGCAATGACATGCCACTACTCAGCATACACAAGTCTGGAGAAGAGTAGGGATCAGAAACAGCCCCTTCTTGGGGAATGCAGACCACCTCAGATACAGAACACCACAAGGAACCCAGAGCCATGAGCGTGCCTGATGGTATGGCAGGGACTGAGGACAACCGTGGTGGCTGGGCAAGCCACAAAAAAGTTTGTCCTTTTTTCCTCCTTGAGAATTCCAGCATCCTTGACGATGCCTGTTCCAGTGTCCTTCCACCCCAGACTAGGGCTGATGTTCCTGGCTCTTCTTGGCCTAGTATGTGGCTAATATGGCTCCTTAACCTAAAGCAGATTATGAACCACCCTCAAGTTTCTGTCATCATCAGCGACGAAGATAAAGACTTTCTCAGCTACCTGATCAATTTGCAGGTCAGTGAGGGAGACTGAAGATGGGTGGGTATGGGACTTGGTGGGGAGTGGGAGGATCATGTTATCCATGTTCCTACACTGTGAGAGTTTGGAGATGCTTCGTGGAAGCTGTTAATGAAAGGTTGTTGTTGAATCATGCGAATACACCGGGATTCTTGGCCCCCGGAGGAGAAGAATTCAATCCGGGGCCAGAGACGAGGCTTGATCGCTCAGAGCTTTTGTGTAGTAAAGTTTTATTAAAGTATAAAGGAGATAGAGAAAGCTTCTGACATAGGCATCAGAAGGGGGCAGAAAGAGTACCCGCTTGCTAGTGTTAATTATGAGGTTATATAATCCAAAGAATGTCTGGAGGTTGTAAAGACCTCCTCCGACCTACTCCCATAATTTACATTTTAAGATAACACTGTCCTCAGGCAAGATACATCCTTGTAAAGACCAGGTATACTCCCATAATTAACTTTTTAAAATAACAGAAGGTTGAATCCAAAGACTGTCCTTAGGCAGGATACATTATTGGTATATAATCCTAAGGAATGTGGAGAAAGAAAAAAAGTTTGTCCTTTTTTCCTCCTTGAGAATTCCAGACCCCTCTCTCTTTGGGGACCCCTAGACTCCCTATCAACCTGCCTAGGAAATGACTCTCTCATTCCCCCCTTTTCTTTTAGGAGAATTATGTTGCCTAGGGAAAAGGGGCGTCGTTCTCGTTCCATAACTGCTTCCAAGCTGATAAGGGGCGCTGTCCCTAAATTGGTGAGGCAACATATTCTCCTAATCCTCATATTGAGGATATCTGATCCAGGGGCCCCAAATAGTAGCTGGAGGAAGCTACAGCAGTAGCAGGAGTTTGAGCAACCATTTGTAACTGAAAAGCTTTCATGCGGCTAGAAATAAATCCAGTTATACAATTACAGATGCAGGGAGCAAACAGCAAGAACAAAACAACCAGAATTATTGTAATTAAGATAGTTGTCCACCATGGGGAATTAGTTAACGTTTTCCAAAGTGAAGCAATTGAGGCTTCAGGAGTGTCCATGGCCCTAATCATCTTGTTCATGTGGTTAGTAAAATGAGTAACATTCGTGCTCATATCAGGTATATATGTACAGTATTGGGTATGAATAATGGCACAAGTTCCTCCTTGTGCAGCTGTCAGAATATCTAGAGCCAATCTGTTTTGTAAAACCACCTTTCTAATTTGTGCTTGTTCAGCATTAAGAGCTGAAATAGCCTTTTGAGAATCCTGTAATGCCTGTTGAGTAAAATTAGTCAAAGCATCCACTCGTAACATAACATCTGTAGTTCCCAAAGAGGGAACAAACGCTGCAGCCAAATAATCATACCAATAAAATACAGACCTTGCCCACCGAGTTCTAAGGTGGGGTAAATTAGCAGGCTTTTCTGGAAGCTCTGAAAATATAAAGCCATGAGTAAAGGCTAGACCCAGGGTGCACCTCCCTATCCAACCAGGGGGGAGCCATGCCCATAGGTAAGAGCCACATATCCAATAAGTCCCGTTTGGAGCAAGCCAGCGTGACTGAGATATCCAGTCCCAATTCGTGCCTGGCCAGACAAAGGGAGAACCTGAACTGGGATTGGAAAACACGGGAATGATTACATTGCATGTTTCCTGAGACAAATATCCCATTTGTTTCCAATCATTGTAATTAAGTTGTTGGCTAACTTTTGGGGATGGCTCTGTTTGTTCCCAGCATATAGAGGCAGTAGATATTAAATGTCCTTTTTCAGGAGTTAGCCATGTAACCTCATCCCATATTTGATAAATGTCAGGTAAAAAACCATTAGATCTAGACCTATTTTCCTTATATGTAGCAAAATAGTCATTGAACCGAGACAATGTATAATCAAAATTAAAAGTCACATTATGTCCATAGTTAGAGTACAAAGTGTTGCACCAGTCCATTTTAGGGTTAGTAGATGTCATCAGATGAAGAAGAGGCATCGCACGTGATTGTTGTCGAAGGTATTCACAGACTTGGAGAAAGTCTTTATCTTGAAGTGGGGATGTCCACCACGGGAAGCCTTCCACTGACAAAGAGGGGAGCGCTCCGCAGACCCAGCAGTTAGACGGATTGTGGAATGCAGCATAGGAGTGAGCCCAGGACAAGAAGACATTGTCTTGAGGATCCAATGGCAGACTCAGGATATTTGGAGTCAGCAGAAGTAGACTCACATAGATTATCAGGCTCATCCGCTGCCCTTTGCTTAACTCTAGAGCTCGGGTCAGGGCCACAAGCTCCGCTAACTGAGCACTAGTTTCCTGGGGGAGAGATTTTGCTTCTAAAACCTGTTCAGCAGTCACCACGGCATAACCCGCTTTACGCTTTCCATCCTGAACAAAAGAACTGCCATCTGTAAATATTTCCATGTCAGGATTGTCTAATGGGGTATCCTTTAGATCTCCCGAGCTGCATAGTTTAAAGTTAGGAATTGAGAACAATCGTGATCAGGTGTTTCATTTTCCTTCTCAGGAAGGAAAGTGGCAGGATTTAAATTTCCACAAACTTTAAGCTTAGTTACTGGTCCTTCTAACAACAATGACTGATACTTAAGAAGCCTACTGTCTGTCATCCAAATATTAACCTTAGAATTTAAGATTCCACTCACATCATGAGAAGTCAGTACAGTAAGGTTTCGTCCATTAATTATTTTTAAAGCTTCAGGTGCTAATAAAGCCGCTGCCCCAATTACTCTTAGGCAGTGGGGCCACCCACAAGAAACTACAACTAATTATCTGCTTAGATAAGCGATAGGTTGCTGGTGAGGCCCTCGGGGTTGTGTCAAAACTCCCAATGCCACACCTTTTCTTTCAGTGACAAACAAATTAAATTCTGACCCTGTGGGCAAGCTCAGAGCTGGAGCTTGCAGGAGAGCAGTCTGAAGCACCTTAAAAGCCTTTTGAGTTTCTGGAGACCAAACCAGTTTGTCAGTTTGGGCCTGCTGAGTTTCAGCTATAAGTTTATATAAAGGCCAAGCAAGTTCCCCATAACCCAGAATCCAAATGCGACAGTAACCTGTGATTCCCCAAAATCCTCTCAATTGTCTTAAAGTCATAGGTAGGGGGTGATTTAGTATAGGTTTAATTCTCTCAGGGCCTATGGCCCTAGTCCCTTCTGATATGATTAGGCCCAGATATCTAACCGATTGTTGACAAAGCTGAGCCTTTTCTCTTGATGCCTTGTAACCACAGCCTGCCAGAAAGTTTAAGAAATCTTCTGAGGCTCGCGAACAAGCTTCCTCTGTCTCAGCACAGAGCAAAATATCATCTACATATTGTAACACCACTGCTTCAGAGCTATTAAAGTTTTGTAAATCTCGTGACAAACTTTGTCCGAATAAGTGAGGACTGTCACGAAATCCCTGGGGCAAAACTGTCCAGGTTAACTGAGAAGCTGGCTGCGTAGGGTCTTCAAAGGCAAATAGGAATTGACTTTCTTCCGCCAAAGGCACTGAATAGAAGGCATCCTTTAAATCAATTACTGAGAAATATTTGGCCCGTTCAGGAATTTCAGACAATAGAGTATAAGGATTAGGCACCACGGGGTGTAAAGGAACTACAGCCTCATTTATTATTCGTAAGTCTTGAACTAGTCTCCATTTACCATTCGATTTCTTTATACCCAAAATAGGAGTGTTGCAAGGACTGTTACAGGGAATTAATAGTCTCTGCTCCTTTAAATTTTCGATGATGGGTTTTAACCCTTCCTTAACTTCAGGTTTCAGTGGATACTGCTTCTTATGTGGAAATACGTGTGGGTCTTTGAGCTTAACAACTACAGGAATAGCATTTTGTGCTCGACCCACAGATTTTCCATCAGCCCATACTCTAGGATTTACATTTTGTTCAACTAAAGGGAGAGAAAGGGAGGGCTCCATATTCATGAAAACAGAGGCATGGACCTTGCTCAGTATATCCCTTCCCAAAAGGGGTGAGGGAGATTCTGGCACAATCAGAAACTCGTGTGAAAACAGCACAGAATCCCAGTTGCAAGATAAAGAATAACTGAAATAATATCTTTTGGCTCGTCCAGACAGTCCCATTACGGAAGCGGATCGGGAAGAAAGTGGGCCAGGGGCTTCAGTAAGCACAGAATAAGTTGCCCCAGTATCTAAAAGGAAATCGACGGATTGGCCCCCCACAACTATTAATACCCGGGGTTCCTCAGGTGTAATTAGGACAGGAGCTTGTGTGGGGACCCCCGGGCACCTTCAGTCCTGATTGTCTTGAGAGTCCGACCCTGGAGACCTACACCTCTGGGGGCAGTCTCTCTTCCAGTGTGGTCCTTTGCAGACCGGACATGGAGCCGGGGGCGGCTTAGATGCCTGAGGGCAATCCCGCTTGAGGTGCCCCTCCTTTCCACAGCAGTAGCAAGCCCATCCCTTTTCACCTGGGCCCCTCTGGGCATTTTTCTCAGGCTGTTTAAGAACGTTTTTCATAGCCATGGCGAAGGCTTCCGCCTTTTCCTTTGTCTTTTTTTGCCTTTCTTTCTTTTCCTCATATTCCCTACCATAATAGACTGTCTGAGCCAGTTGTAACAGAGTATCTAAAGACTGATTTGGTCCATACGCCTGTTTTAATAGCTTACGGCGGATATCTGGAGCCGACTGAGTAAGAAATCTATCTTTTAAGATCACTTTTCCCTCTTCACTTTCGGGATCAATCTCAGTGAATCTGCGAAGGCCTTCTCTCAGTCTATCTAGGAATTTACCAGGAGCTTCTTTCTCCTCCTGTTCTGTATCTGCCAATTTGCCATAGTTTAAAGGCTTAGAACGCGCCTGCCTAAGTCCTTCAAGAATACATCTAACAAAATGACTCTGATCCCATCTTCCTTTAGCTGTGTTGTAGTCCCAGTCTGGTTCTATAGTTGGGACTGCCTGATTCCCAGTGGGGAGGGCCGCTATCTTGTTCTCCCTCTTCCCTACTGATTCATTACCAAGCCACTCATCTCCATAAGCAACCGCTTTTCCCAAAACTCGAGTCTTTGACTCAGGAGTCAGCGTTTGTCCCAAGATATACATCACATCCTTCCAAGTGAGGTCATAAAGCAGAGTAACACCTTTAAAAGCTCTAATATATTTTTCTGGGTCCTCTAAATAGTCTCCCAGATCCTCCTTGATTCTTTGTATTTCTTGATAAGAAAAAGGCTTATTAACTCTCACAGACTATTTCTCCTGGTGGGTGTTTCATAAAGAGACAACAGCTTGTGTGGCTGTTCCTCAGTCTCTCTGGCTGCTCTGCGCATATGATCTCAGGGATAGATTGGAGAAACCTGTTTTTCTTCTTCTCTTTGTCTCCTGTCCTCCATCTCATCTCTTACTTCGATGGTCTGAGTTTCTACTGAAACCAGAGTAGTCTGAGGTCGTACTGAGACAGGAGTTGTTTGGACCTCCATGTGGGCAGTTTGAATCCCAGTTTGGAGTCCCAGGTACGGGGGCAAAGGAAGAGGATAGGGGGGAGCTGAAGGTTTCACACCCAAATCTATACCCTTAGGACATAAGTCTGGCATATTTCGCAGAGAGAAAAAGGGCAACACATATGCTACTTCTACCCATTTCCCTTGTTCCTTACAGAACCTGTCTAATTGTAGAACAGTGTTATACTTAAGAGACCCTCCAACTGGCCACCGTTCGCCGTCCTCCAATGGATACCGTGGCCATGCAGTATCACATAGGAAGACCAGGTGTGTCTTCTTTAAGCCCTGGGGATCAAATCTATCCCAGTTTTTCAGGATACAGTTCAAAGGAGTGAGGCTGGAATTGTTAGCTCCCATCTGTAAGAGAGAAAAAAGCGACCAGCGCCATTTTTTCTACCGGAGGCGTCCCTCCCTGCTCTAGATGGGGGTGTAGACAGACCTTACACCAAAAGCTTTTCCTTCCTGGTCGGACTTAGTCTGTCCCTTACCGACGCAGGCGCCGTACTCGTCCCTCCCGGTTCTACCACCGAGATGGGGTGGGGATGTACCAGGGGTAGACTTGATAGCATCCCTACTTGACGTCCAGCTCTTCACCCTTAACCTTGCTTGTCTCTGATGTCACCCGGGGTGAATCAGAGTAACCTTCCGGAATGCCTCCCAAGCTAAGACCATTGTGGGAAACATTCGTCACCTGAGTGCCTGTGCACGACCCTGAGTATTTCTTGACCACAATAAGACCGACGCGAACATAAAACTGAGATGTTCTTTCCAAGCATCACCACACCAGTATAACAGCCTCCTCTGATCCACTAAGAGCCGGCATTACCAAAGAAAAAAAAAAAACCCATCGCAGTCCCAATCTGAGTAACCTTTAACCTCAGAGATGTTCTGGGAGCTAGAGCTCCATCTAGCTTCCGAACTTTCGATTCCTAGCGAGGCTAGACACTTTCTTGACTACGAATCCAAGTTTGGGACCTAAGCCACAGTACACAGTAACAGTATATATCACAAGTCCCTTGAAAGTCTATGATCCGATAGATTAGGTTAGTACTTCTAATTCCCAAGGAGTTATGAAATGGTCAAAGAGACCGAAAAGTTTGACCGAGAAAGGAGAGTTCGGTCCACACACTTTGCCCATTTCTGGTCGGTTCCCGAAGGAGACATTGGGTGCCTCTTGGCATTGGCATGTCGGTATAACGCCCCGACAGGTTTCTGCCATAAGCCCTATGAGATCACCGTGGAACCGCAGAGCAGAGCTCCTTACTTGTTTCACGCAGGGCATGCCATTCATTCACACAAGCACACGGTAGAGTTAGTAAAGCACAGCAGAAAACGTGTTCGCCAAGAGAACAAAGAACTAAAGCTCCAAGCATCCTTACCTTGTCCTGACGGATCCCGGACGAGCCCCCAAGATGAAAGGTTGTTGTTGAATCACGCGAATACACCGGGATTCTTGGCCCCCGGAGGAGAAGAATTCAATCCGGGGCCAGAGACGAGGCTTGATCGCTCAGAGCTTTTGTGTAGTAAAGTTTTATTAAAGTATAAAGGAGATAGAGAAAGCTTCTGACATAGGCATCAGAAGGGGGCAGAAAGAGTACCCGCTTGCTAGTGCTAATAATGAGGTTATATAATCCAAAGAATGTCTGGAGGTTGTAAAGACCTCCTCCGACCTACTCCCATAATTTACATTTTAAGATAACACTGTCCTCAGGCAAGATACATCCTTGTAAAGACCAGGTATACTCCCATAATTAACTTTTTAAAATAACAGAAGGTTGAATCCAAAGACTGTCCTTAGGCAGGATACATTATTGGTATATAATCCTAAGGAATGTGGAGAAAGAAAAAAAGTTTGTCCTTTTTTCCTCCTTGAGAATTCCAGACCCCTCTCTGGGGACCCCTAGACTCCCTATCAACCTGCCTAGTAAATGACTCTCTCATTAATGGGAGGCAAGCTGAGGTCCCTAGAAGCTTGCACCTTTCTCTTCTCCCTATCCTAGCAGGTACAGGTGCGAGCCATCCCTGGTCCCACAGCAAGTTGATCTTTTCCTTTAGGTATAACCCCTACTTTTTGAACACAGTGATCATTAAGGAGTATTACCTTGACATCACTGATAAAACGTGGCTCCTGGGGTGATGAGTGTGGGTGTGCAAGGGTGTGCATGATTCACCTGCGGGATCCGCACCTGTCTCCCCTGTCATTCTTCAGGGTAAAGGGCACATCATTCCACACCAGTCCATTGGTTCTGGGACTTTGAACAGGGAGGACCCAGCTGCAGGCTGGTCACCAGGAACCTTAATTTTCTCAACTGGTTGTCAGGCCACAACTGCCCAGAATCAAACAGGATTGTTGAGGTGGACTAGTTTTGGTCCTGCATACAGTTGATGCTTGATGTTGGAGTTCTTGGCTGCTCATGGGAAGGTTCGGGTCCTGGTCAGCCCAGAGGTGACATTCCTCGTGTTGCCACCAGATAATCAGCTAAGACGAGTAGGGTGATCCCCTGAAGTACTACCCCAGCAGGGAAGATTGTTCCATGAGTGGTAACTGACAGAGACACATGTGGTAAAGGGTCTGGAGGTGGGCCGTGAAGGGACAGCCATGTTGGAGTCGTGACACTGTCCTTTCCCAAATGGGGATGCTCAGGCTCATGCAAGCTGGCTGAGGAGCATGAATTTGGGCCATGCATATAGCAGGTCGCCTGCTGAGGCTAGGGCCTGAGCATTCAGTGTGTCTGTGAGTGAAACAAGTCTCCCTCAAATCAGTTGTGGTTGTAGCATAAGACTCCTAGGTGATACTACTATAGGCAGGGTGAAGTAAGTTTCTTTTTCAGAATCATCCTGTTGTGGGTCCTCCCATCTTCTGGCCTCCTGTTGCTCACTGAGTTTGACATTGCTTGGGCCCTTCATTCCTGTCCCTTAACCTGGGAAGGTCTATCATTGAAAGGGCATCCTGTCTGGGATCCCAGTGCACCTGTGTGCTGACGTTGGGTTCTTCTGTGAATTTCCACATGCACCGCTTGGTGGCTCACAAGCACCACACATGCTGCGCTGGAAGCGGCTTCAGGCTACCTTGGGAAAATATGAAAGAGCTCGTGGAGGAGGTGAACAGGAAAGAGCTCGTGGAGGACATGAACAGGGAGCCACAAGGGCAGGGCATGGTGCCCACCGACTACATCCCTGATATTGCAGAGACCACCCACCCTTAGACTGGGGACACCTCATGCCTCCACTTATGGTAACTAGGCTCCTCCTCTCCTGTCACCTTCATCTCTGTGTCTTCCCTGGGCTACACACACAACCACACACACTCACAAACACAGCCGACATAAGCACATGCGTGTATACACACACATGCTCGGCACGGAGACACAAACACAATCAGGGAACACGGGCTTCTGAAACACATGAGTTTCCTGTTTGCATTTGTGTTCCTGTGCCGAGCATTTGTGTGTATACATGTGTGTGCTTGTGTCGGCTGTGTTTATGTGTGTGTGTGTGTGTGTGTGTGTGTGTGTGTGTGTGTGTCTGGCCCAGGGCAGACACAGAGATGAAGGAGACAGGAGAGGAGGTGCCAAGCAACCAAAAGAGGAGGCACGAGGCGTCCCCAGTCTAAGGGTGGTTGGTCGCCGTATCTCTGCAGTACCCTGTACAGGATGGGAACGGGGAAAGGATGGCCAGTGATAACTCCAGACCATGGCTCCAGAAATCTGCAATTAAACCAAACACAAACAAGCTCATCATTTCTACCATGTTGCTGTGTGTGTTTGGACCGGGAAGAGGGGGTGCATGGCCTGAGGATTCACCCAGGACAAATCAGGTGGGGTAGGGCTTTGAGACCACTGGCTTTGGAGCCCTCAGCCTGTGGTCACATGGGCCGGCCTTTGGAAATGGTGGATGTGGCTATGGCAGGACTGGGATGGTGAGGAGGCTAAGGTCCTGCAGAAAAGGGCAGAGACCTGAAGGAGAAAGAGCCACAGATTGTCTGCTGCACTGGAGACTTGTTCCACACACGTAAGGAGAACTGGAAAGGTCCTGGGCTGTACTGCCCAGGATCAGCCCAAAAGCCAGCATGCTATGTCCATGACAGTGGCACACACTGACACAATGTGACACAAAATGGAAGATAAGTTAAGGCAGGCTGTCTGTGCAAAATGACAGGCCTCCTAGGAGAGACAGGATGTGAGTGTGGCATGCCTCCAGGCACTTCCAGCCTCCCTGGCAGTGCAGGTAGGCAAAGAAAGTGCAGGGCCTAGTGTACGTGTGTGGCCCTCCGCTGGGTTGTGCCTGTGAGGGAGGGAACAGGGAGGAAGCAAGGGTGGTGGGCTTATTGCATGTCCCAAGGGAACTCGGGGGAGGGGAGATGGGGAAGCCCCTGGGGGTAATTTGAAGCCTGCTGGTTTTCAGGGTCCAGGGTCTAGGCAATAGCGGTCCTGCCAAAGATACCCCATGGTGTGTGCTGAAAGTCCTGACGTGAATTCCTTCTTTCCTCTGGGGTCATGCCCCTGGCTCTGGGGTCTAGAGGGGTAAAGGTGTGCATCTGCATCTGAGAGAGGATTGTGGCTCTCTCTCTCTGGAGCAGATTCTCTGATTTTGTCATAGGGGATTTGCACCAGGTGACACTCAGTGGGACCCTGCCTTCCAGGTGACTTTCTTGGATGTCTTTGGGCCCAACCAGGGACAGGCTTCTTTGGCACCTTGGCTGTTAGGAAAGCAGATATACCTGATTGTATGAAGACCTACCTGGGCCTAATGAGAGCAACTGAAAGGGAGTCTTGGCATTTAGTCAATCAGTGATGTCTGGGTGGTTCTAACACAGTTGGTGCTAAGTTACAGAGTCAGAAGTGCAACCTGAGATGAGCAAGTGAAAGAAAATAACCAGGACAAAGAAAGTTGGGTGCTTACCAAAGTTCATGTTCCTGGAGAAGAAAGCGTGTACTTCTGCATATGTGCAAATTTCCTCTCAGGGATGTTACTGTGTACATGCACATGCACACAAAGAACTACCTGCCAGTACGCTTATGAGTATGAGCTGTCGGAAGTGACCTAACCAGGTAATGGGAGTTGAATAGCAAAGCATGAACGTCATAGGGAAAGACTCCACCTAGACTCCAGCCAGCAAAAGCACTGAAGTCAGGGTACCAATCTCTGTTATCCCACTGAGCAAGCAAGTTCTAAGTGGAGTCAGAATGGTGCACCAAGGATGCCTGGCAGAAAGGAGAGGCAGGAGGAAAGTGCCTGTGGGCGACCAGTGAGAGTTCAAAGATTCCAAGACACAGAACAATCAGCAACCTCAGACAAAGAAGCCAAAGTGGGTGACCACACAACCCCTTGACCACCCGGCTACAAGGGCCGTTCTGTCCTTCTGAAGTGCCAGGCATACTTTCCCTGACCTTGCCATGAGCATGAGTAAGGTTTGCCTTTTTTGTGTGCTTTCAGTGATGGACCAGAAGTGCAGCATCAGGACCTGCTACCTGCAGAGTCTTCCAGTTTGAAACATCACTAATTGAACTCTTTGCAGAACACATATATTGGTATCAGGACTACAGGATGGGTGGCTTAGCTTGATCCTCTTACTGCTCCTGGCCCCACAGGCTTGGGCAACTAGGCAGGCTTGGGTGTGTTCTCACATGGAGAACAGAACCACATTTGCTGTGAACCACCTCAGGAGATCCCATGCATGCAAAGGTCATGCAGAGAAGACCTGACAGGCAAAGGTGGATCAGGACTCGAGGGATTACCTGGACCTGCTCAAGCATCTGCCCGAAACCAAAATCTGTCTCTACTGTTTACTATATTATGCCTTTCACCAATTATTTTGACATTAACAGGGGGCTCTCCCCGACCACCTTTCTCTGACGAAAATCAATGTAAGGCTCTAGTTAATAAGTCTCCTGGGCTTGAAAGGAACATTTTAATTCTAACCCCTCTGTTACTATTTTGGCTTCCTTGGCAGGTTTATCTACACTCTTGTAACTAATGCACATGATTGTTCACAACACCCCAAGCATAATGTTTGGGTAAAAAAAAAAAAAAAAAAACTTTATTAGAATAATACTGCATTGTTGAGCCAATGTTTCCTCCCGAATTTCCTTGTCCTTTACCCAATTTGCGCCTGGGAGGATATTAGCTAATATAGTTGGTATGCAAGAAAAACAAGCAGTAGCCTTGGTATTAGCAACATAAGACCCTTGAGTTAATAAGTACTTTCTTTGTTGTAACCCACTGCACCTTTGCTTCATAAGAATGTAACTCTGTTTCCTGAGGGGGACTACAGACTGGAAAGATAAAGGGAAAGTAGGTTTTCAGGTTGACCAACATTTATCAAGAAAGAGTCACAAAATGTTAACAGGCCATGGGGCCAGAAGATAATGTACATAACATAAGACCCTTGTTTGTGAAAGCTTTGCAAAAAATGTCCTGGTTTCGATAAAGGTAAAACTGATGGAATGTTGAGCTGATTCTGCATGACTTTGTATCTTTCACTTCTGGAAATATGTAACTCAGAGTATAAAAGCCCCTTTTGAAAATAAAGCTGCAAGACCCGTTTCACCTAAGCTGGGTCTCCCCTGTGTCATTCTGTCTCTCCTCTCTCTCTCTCTTTCTCTCTCTCTCTTTTTCTCAGCCAGATTCCCTAGAGCACAGAGGCTCTCTGAGTTCACTTTTTTGCCCAGGCTTCTAACACCCAATCGAGAAGGTGCTCTGCAACTTCGCTCCATCGAGAGGGTGCCTGTGACCTCCATGAACACAGCAAGTGCTGTGTCAAGGGCTTTATTGCCTTTCTGTGTAAACCAAGGAATATCAGCCTCTTTTTCTCTCCTTTACGTTCTCTCTTTTTGCCCGGGCTTCTAACACCCAATCGAGAAGGTGCTCTGCAACTTTGCTCCATCGAGAGGGTGCCTGTGACCTCCATGAACACAGCAAGTGCTGTGTCAGGGGCTTTATTGCCTTTCTGTGTAAACCAAGGAGTATCAGCCTCTTTTTCTCTCCTTTACTTTCTCTCTTGCTGAGGGTATCCCTGAATCCTGCTGGGGCTGGACCCCAGCAAGTGGCGCCCAGAACAGGAACCTGAAGTTAAGTCTCCCCATTGTCCAGTTTTGGGGATGGCTAGGACTCCACTTAGGGTGCTGCAAACCACTTTGCATAAGATAGGTAGGGTGAGGAAGAGTGGGTAGTGTTGAATCTTTCCTTGAAGACAGAAATCACTGACACGGGTAACAACAAATCAAAAGAACAACAACCCTTTATAGGAGTAATCTTGCAATTGTTAAATAAAAGAGGAATTAAAGTTAAGAAGGCTAGTATTCAATCCTTTTTTTACATTTGTACAAGAGCAATGTCTTTGATTTCCAGAAGAGGGCACTGATAACCTAGATACCTGGGAAAATGTAGGGAAACAGGTAAAAATTTATTACACTTTGCATTGCCCAGCAAAGGTAACCACTGACACCCTTTCTCTTTTTAATATGATTAAGGATGCTTTAGATCATGCTCATAAATCTGAAGAGTAAATAATTTGAGACCATAATGTGGGGCGGTTAGGATTGTACCTGCCTAACTGCCAGCAGGGTGAAGAGGGTACAGAATGAATAAGAATATTATCTAGAAAAATAGGTTTCTCTGCATCTAAGAATAGACAAATGTTTATTGAAGTATTACTTCACATGTTGGCCAATAGAGGCATTAAAAAAACCACAGGAAGACTGTCTAAATTTCTATGTTTGTTTTATACTTTGCATAGGCCAGAAAATATTCCTTTAGATGCGTTTGCTCTGTGAAACATGATTAGAAATGTCCTGGACCCTTGTCATGAGGCTGTTAGACAGCCCATATGGGAGGCTATAGCGGTCGGTGGTGGGTCTCCACTTTTGCGCAGATCATATTTTCTGCCATTGATGAACAGGAGGGGGCTTACAGGACCCTACGGTCAGGCGCCCTGGTGAGCCCCCTCCCCCTCTGCACAAACCTTTAAAGACTTATCTACCACTTTCTGATTTAAGGTGATCGCCGCCACCTTCCGTTTGCGCCTCCCAAAGCCTGCAAAGGTCTTGTCTAAAGCTGAAGAAGATAAAAAGTGTTTTGCACAACAGAACTATTAAAGCATACGCATACACAATATGCAGAGCATACTCCTTGGAGAAAACCCCTCAGGGGGGCCTCACCCAGGCTAGGAGAGAAGCGGAATGGTAAGGGGTTTTAACAACAATATTAACCCCGGACATGCTGGTTACTCCAATTGCAACGGGAGTGGCTGGCCCCCTACCTGAGGGTATTGTACGATTTGTGCTTGGGCGTAGCTCGCTGTCTTTTCAAGGAATTTCACTGGTGCCTGTTGTAGTAGGTTCTGATTATATTGGGGAAATTAAAGTTTTGATCTTGCCACTTACCAAAACTGTGCAAATTAATAAAGGTCAAAGAATAACACAGCTTTTGCTTTTAAGTTATTATCAGAAAGGTAAAAAACTTGACTTCTCAAGCTAGAGGCCACAGAGTATTTGGATCTAGTGATCTAATCACTTTTTGGGTTCAGGAAATTACAGCTTCTAGGCCTTCAAAAGACCTTTTAATTCAAGGAAATGAAATAGGGTTGTTAGATACTGGAGCAGACGTCTCTACCATTGCTGGACTTTAACCTTTAGAAGGGACAATTTTAGTTTTCACAGATGATTCCTCTAACGTTAAAGCAGACACAATTATTGATAAAATATCCCATGTTCAGGTAACTGAAGAGACATCTGTCCAGAGAGCTGAGTTATGAACAGTTATTTGGGCTCTTCAACATTTAAGAGACCACACCTTCAATTTTTTGACTGACTCCCAATATATTGTAGGGTTGTTTCCTCATATAGGGACTGTTAATATTCAAAAAAAAAAAAAAAAACTACCATATTCTCCTTGTTATCTGATTTACAGAAAAAGATTAAACACAGAGATAACAAATATTTTGTGGGACATATTAGAGCCCATTCTGGCTTGTCTGGCCCTTTACATGAAGGAAATGCTTTGGCAGATGCATTGACTAAATTAATTGCTTTAAACTTACAGAAAAAGATGGACAAAGCCAAAAATTCTCACAAAATTCACCATCAAAATGCAGCTGGTTTAAGGTATGAATTTCATATCCCTAAAAGAAACAGCTAGACAAAGAGTTAAGTTATGTTCAAATTGCCCACTATTTAATCCATATCCACCGTTAGGAGTAAATCTCCGAGGCCTTAAGCCTAATGCTCTCTGGCAAATTGATGTAACCCTATCCCGACCAAAAAATGAGTCTACTTATTTTATTTTAGCTTGCCTACCCTCTCCCTATGTTTTTCTCTTCACTAATGACTCCAAAGGACTTAATATACAAATAAATTATTCAGGTGGACCTAACATAGTATCTTGTGAACAATGTATGCTCTCATCTTGTTTGAACCCTCAATATAATGTTTGCTCTTTTGCAGTGTTGCAAAGTCCACCCTATCTTATAGTGCCGGTGACTGTAATCACTTATTGGTATGATAACTGCAGTCTTGCTGTGTTGCAACGATTACAAGATTTGATGTGATCGTGAAGGTTTGTGAGCTTGCTTTTCTTGAGAATATCAGCTTTAATAACTGCAATTACTTCTGTCACTGTGGCGTCAATATCATTGACTTAAAAAGTGCATACTGCTCAATATGTTAATATTATGTCTAAAATTGCCTGGAAAAATCCCATGGACAGAGGAGCCTGGTAGGCTACACTCCATGGCATCACAAAGAGTCAGACACGACTGAGCGACTTCACGTTCACATTCACATTCATGTCTAAAAATGGCTCTTTAGCTTTGTCAGGAAGTTATAGATAGGAAACTAGAAATGGAGGTAGATGCCCTGGAGGAAGTTGTAATGCATATTGGGACTGAATTACAGGCATTAAAGAAAAATTGTCATTGTCCTATCATGCCAACTACCTGTGGATTTTTGTAACACCCCTGAAAATAAACGAGACAGATTATAACTGGGAGAAAATAAGAAATCATATTTCGGGGATATGGAATAGCTCCAGCATTAGTGTAGATTTAGGAAAACTTCACACTAAGATAAAGACCATGGGACATTCCCGATTGGATTTTACTGCCACAGGAGCAGCAAATGACCATTTTTCATACATTTTCAAACCTTATTTCAGGAAAACAACATTCTGTCTACGATTTTTAGCTATGCCGCTGTGGCCACTCTAATTCTGCTTCTCATAATTATTCTTCCTTGTATTGTCAGAACTCTTTGTCAGAGTACTCAGAAGCTCGCGACTGAGTTACATCTGGCTGTTTTAAAAAATACAAAAAGGAGAGATGTCAGGAGCCACAACGGGAGATCCCACCCATGACAAAGGTCATGCGGAGAAGATCTGACAGGCAAAGGCAGATCAGGACTCGAGGGATTCCCTGGACCTGCTAAACCATCTGTCCCGAAACCAAAATCTGTCTGTCTACTGTTTATTATATCATGCCTTTCACCAATTCTTTTGACATTAACAGGGGGCTCTCCCCGACCACCTTTCTCTGAAGAAAATCAATTTAAGGCTCTAGTTAATAGTTCTCCTGGGCTTGAAAGGAACATTTTAATTCTAACCCCTCTGTTACTATTTAAGCTTGCTTGGCAGTTTTATCCACACTCTTGTAACTAACGTACATGATTGTTCACAACACCCCAAGCCTAACCTTCGAGTTATTAAAAAAAAAAAAAAAGCTTTATTAGAATAATACTGCATTGTTGAGCCAATGTTTGTTGCCAAGTTTCCTTGTCCTTTACCCAGTGTGCAGCCGGAAGTGCATTAGCTAGTATAGTTGGTATGCAAGAAAAACAAGCAGTAGCCTTGGTATTAGCAACATAAAACCCTTGAGTTAATAAGTACTTTCTTTGTTGTAACCCACTGCACCTTTGCTTCATGAGAATGTAACTCTGTTTCCTGAGGGGGACTGCAAACTGGAAAGATAAAGGGAAATCAGGTTTTCTGGTTGACCAAACTTTATCAAGAAAGAGTCACAAAATGTTAACAGGCCACAGGGCCAGAAGATAATGTACATAACATAAGACCCTTTTTTGGGGAAAGTTATGCAGAAAATGTCCTGGTTTCGTTAAAGGTAAAACTGATGGAATGTTGAGCTGATTCTGCATGACTTTGTATCTTTCACTCCTGGAAATGTGTAACTCGGGGTATAAAAGCCCCTTTTGAAAATAAAGCTGCAGACCCATTTCACCTAAGCTGAGTCTCCCCGAGACATTCTTTCTTTCTCTTTCTCTCTTTTTCTCAGGCAGATTCCCGTGAGCACAGAGGCTCTCTGAGTTCACTTTTTTGCCTGGGCATCTAAAACCCAATAGAGAAGGCGCTCTGCATCTTCGCTCCATTTAGAGGGCGCCTGTGGCCTCTGTGAACACAGCAAGTCCTGTGTAAGGGGTTTATTGGCTTTCTGTGTAAACCAGGGAATATCAGCCTCTTTTTCTCTCCTTTACTTTTCTCTCTTGCTGACACCATTTTTCCTGAGGGTATCCCTGAATGGTGCTGGGGCTGGACACCGGCACAAGTTGAAAGGGCCTTGATAGGGTAAATGGGTAGCCATGCATGTCTCTGGCACCGGTGGGTCGTGGAACTTAAAGGGGAGCTGTCCTTACCGTCTGCCTGGCAGGTTTTCAAGTGATGCTCATGGAGTTCCCTTATGCCAGGAGAGCATGCCCCATTTCTCAATCTGTGCCAAGAGTGGCCAAGCCACCTCAGGCCTGTGCAGCATTCACATCTGTCCAGCAAAGGAAGGAAGGTCCAAGCCCCTTCTGCAGTTCAGCATTGACCACCGACTGTTGGCTTTCAAGTTTGAGAAAGAACTATCTGAACGCGTGGACTAAAAAAATTGGATCTCCCATTGGTGCAACTCACTAAGAAGGAGAAGAGCTTGCCTTCACGCCATGGATTAGCTTCTCATATGAGCGCTGGTGTCCAGAGAGTGCCAGACAGCAACAGCACAACATGGAGAGACGGAGACACACAGACACCAGCCCTTGGTACACACATAGAAAGATTGCCCAAAACAGTGCTATACCAGAAGCAGAGATAAAGAGACACAGATTGAGCTCTGTACCCTAAGGCTCTGGTGTCCCTGAACAGTGAAAATCAACTGTAGCAAACAGTGGGGTTTTTCCCTACTTCTCTAGCATCCGGACAGCAACAGGTTCTCTATCCCATGGAGAAAAGTATCCAGGCACGTGGCGCCCCTGCTTAACCTTTGGATACTCAGGGAGAGTTCCCAGTTATTAACGGGCCCGAGGGACACGGGAGTGTGTTGTTTGGACTGTGGAGCAGGAACCTGTGGTTGGAATTTCCAGAGCCTGATCAATGACTGCGCCTGGGCTAGTGGCAGATGCAAAACCCACTACCCCCCTGGAGCAGAATATTTCACATCGGTGGGCTGGAGCCCAGGGACCGTCGAAGATGCCGTCTGGTCTAGGAACATGTCCATAAGGGTGCCGCCCACCACACTCTCAGCCTTTGCACTAATTTGGGCCAGCAGCCAGAGAATGGCTCATAGCCTTGTGCCCCGCCTATTGGCTGATCTCCCCAGGGCCCTTTCACTATGTCCTGTGCTGTCTGCCAACCCATTCTTCAGCCTCAGTCCACCCTACACACACCAGCCCCACCTCCCTACCATCCCCCTCACTCTGTGCGCCCAAAGAGCTAGTGGGTCCCACAGGATTACTGCAGCCTGATCCGCATTTGTGCACCACTTGTTGTGCTATTATGACCCATCCCTTTGTATCTGCCCCAGCCTGGGTTCGCGACCAGGGCCAAGAGGAGCGTCAGAGGCGTTCAGAGGAATGCAGGAGTGTCCTGGGGCCCCAGGCCATCTTAGTTGTAAGCCCTGGTGTTCAGGGTGCTGGGGCCCATGGCCTGCCTTCCTGATGCTTTTCGTGGCTGGGACCTTGGAGCTACCAGTTGTAATGCCAGGTAAAGAGGCCACCCTCTTCAGGTTGGAGGCGGTGGAAGACACTGAGCCCCTGGTGGATGGAGATGCAGCGGGTATTGGGCAGGGGGTCCAGCTGCCTGTAGAATACATCATGGAGGAGGTGGAAATTCTGGCAGATGAAGAGCAGCAATAGGGGTCCTCCCAGGAGCTGAAGAGAAGATGGTGGAGGAACAGGGCCAGGAAAGGCCTGGGAGATCGACTGAGCTTCCGGGGCAAGATGAATTGCAGGCACTGGCCACCCTGAAGGTGGAACTGAGGTCTGAGCATGAGAAAAACTGTGGGGCCTACTTTCGGTGCATGAGCAAGAACCATCAGAGGAGGAAGCCTGACTTGGCTCGGAGGAGCGCCATTTTGCAGGGCATCCCTTGCTTCTGGGCCATAGCTGTATCCTTTCTGCTGCTCCTTGGAGTCCACTGCTCAGGAGGAGGAGGAGGAGGAGCAGGAAACTTTTCCCTCCTCCCTACCCTGGCAGGTGCAGTTGCAGAGCCATCCATGGTCCCACTGCAAGGTGATCTTCTCCTTTCAGGACCACCCCTACTTCTTGAGCACGGTGACCACTACGTATGGTTACCTTGACATTGTTTGTAAAACATGGCTCCCGGGGTGAAGAGTGTGGGTGTGCAAGGGTGTGGATGATCCACCTGTGGGATCCGCACCCATCTCCCCTGTCTTCTGCAGGGTATAGGGCAGGTCATTCAACTCCTGTCGACTGATTCTTGGGCTTCAAACGGGGAGAACCCTGCCACAGGCTGGACACTAGGAGCCTTAACTTTCTCAGCTGATTGTCAGGCCAAAACTGCCCAGAATCGAACAGGATTGTTGAGGAGTGGTGGTTTGAGACCTGCACAGTTAATGATTGATTATGGAATTCTTGGTTGCTGGTTCACCTTACTCTTTGTGCCAGCAGATCATCAGCAAAGATGTGTGGGATGATCCCCTGAAATAGTACCCTGGGGAGGAAGGTTCTTCCATGAGCGTAACTGACAGAAACATATGTGGAGAGGAGGTGTGGAGGTGGGCCCTGAAGGGAGAGTCGTGTAGTATCTAGGACACTGTCCTTTCCCATCGGGATGCTCAGACTCATGCAAGCTGGCTGTGGAGCCTGAATTTGGGTCGGACATGTGCAGGTGACCTCCTGAGACTGGATTTGGGGGTTCGGTGTGTCCATGAGTGAAGCAAGTGTACCTCAAATTAGCTGTGGTTGCAGTGCCAAAGTCCAGGTGATACAATTAGAGGGAGGGTGAATTAAGTATCTTTTTTCAGAATCATTGTTCCACAGGTCCTGCCATCCCCTGGCTCCTGTTACTCACTGAGTTTGAGATTGCTTGGGCACTTCACTCCTTCCTCTTACCCTGGGAAGGCATATCATTGAAAGGGTGTCCACTCCAGGCTCCCAGTGCACCTCTGTGCTGACTTTGGGATCTTCTGTGAATTTCCACATTCACCACTCGGCATCTCACCACCACCATACACGCTGCACTGGAAGCAGCTTCAAGCTGCCTTGGGAAAATATGGAAGAGTTCGTATAGCCAGATTAGAATGGCTTTGTTATGGTATGGTCCCTTGTGGTGCTGAACTCTCTGAAGTGCCTCTGTTTTGCTGATCTAGGGCCCTGGATCCAAAAGCCTGGTGTGGAGAAGTTGATGGAGAAGCTATGATGTGAGTTGGGACCAGACATGGGATTTAGTCAATGCAGAGCTGTGGCTCCTTGTCCCTTTGGAGGAAGAGGTATGCATTCACTCCAGCCATGGAGCCAAGGCAGAAGGAACACTGTCTCAGAGTGTCTTTACCTAGCCCAGGGACATCTCAAGGAAGCCAACCATTTAAATGCCTGTGTTTGGTGAGAGGGCCCTGCAAGCATCAAGCAGGCCCTGTGTTATCATTGACTGCAGTTGGAGAAGCACAGATAGTTAAGAGAATGGGACCTGGTGCCTGTGGACCTCCTGTTGAGTGATCAAAAGGGGAATTGGATTCATTCCATCCCCTTTCCCATTTGGCTAGCCTTTAGCCACAGTGAAGTAGCCATATCTGTCTCAGTCACAGTAATAAAGCCAGTTAAGATTCCCAAGTAAAAAAGCCTTGACATCCAGTTTGATTTGCACTGGACCCATAGTTTTAACTGAAAAGGATCAAACACAGGGAATCTGTTCAGTTTATGAATTGGGCTAAATTTAGTTCTCTTACCCTTAAGCTACAATGGAGTTGTGTGAGAATAGTAAATGTAGTGGATACAAAGGGTCCAGGGTGATTAAACCCTCTATAGAACTTTCCCTTACCTTTTCCAGTTACATGTATCTTACCCTAGTTGAACATGTGAAGATTTCAGTTTTGTATCTTATCTTGCCTTGAACACGAATGTATTGCAGTTAACAGTTAATTCTTTGTGTGTGTAATTTACCATTTTATCAAACTAATACTGATTTTCAGTCTTACTTGACACAGTCTGTGTGTCAGGAATTTTCTCGTTTATTTCAGTAATTATCAGGTGATAGAGTTATTATCCTTCCTCTACTCTATCCAACTATCTAGTCTGTGATTATACTTGTGGAAACCTTTTTTCTGGGGGTCTCCAAGAGCTCTTTCACAGACCTGTGGTGTACCCTCTAAGTATTGGTTCCTGAACATCAGCACACTTGTCTTCCTCCGTGGGTTCCTGGAGTTGAGTCTCCTCCTCGAGTTGAATGCCATACCTTCTCCACTTTTGGCACAGGTACCTAGCAATCTCTGTGCACCATTCAAGGAACCTGGGATCCTGGCTGTATATCTATGCCCGGAGAAATCTCTCCGTTTCCTCTTCCTTTCTCCTCCTCTTTGTCTCTCCCCACTCTTTTGTTTTCCCCCTCCACAATTTATTTAAATGCTCTAAGCTTTCACAAAATGCTGGAAAGTGGTAATCACCAAGGTGTTAGCATCCGTCTCAGACATGAAGTGGATGGACTACAGATGACTAAGCTGTAGTAAGTCTATTGTCTCCGTTTTAGGTAATTTCCTGAGTGTAAATTCAAATACAAGTAGATTGTATTTATTTATTCAATGCTTCATTGATTGATTTGCACTTTGAATATATTACTAGGCCTTTCCAGTTAATTTGCTTGGGCCCACGCACTTTGCTAAATGTCAGCTTAAACCACTTTTAGGTGTATAAAGTGTGTGTGCGTGTGTGTGTGTGTGTGCGTGTGTGTGTGTGTGTGTGTGTGTGTGTGTGTGTGTCCTGGTCTCAGGTGAAAACTCTATGTATAAATAAATGTACAGACCATTGCATTATTATCTCCTTTATTCTATTTCTATAGTAAAAATATGAAATGTTTTCTTTATATGTTTTTATTGTTGCTTAGTATTTTGAATACAGTTACTGTTGTTTGCTCTGAAGTATGCTCCTAAGGAGTACAAGTTGTACTTATTGCCAAATAAAAAGGTCCCAGTGATATGGTCCCTGACTAATTCCTCTCTTCCATTCTCTGTCGTTCTACTCTACTATTTTCCCCACTGGTGCCCTGTTTTTGACAACACTGGCCTTGCTTTTCCTTAAGCAAATACATTTCTTCCCAATCCAAAAACTTTGCAACTGCTGTTCTTCTGGAAATGCTCTTCCCCTAGGCCTGCATGGCTTGCTACCTCCCTTGTTTGAGCTTCACCAGTGCTGTTCAAATCACACAATGAAATCCTCAACCCTCTTCATTTCCTCCTCCTCCTTAAAGGCACTTTAAGTCTCTACCCTCTTCTTACCTCTCCAGCCTAAATTTCCTACTTTACACACACACACACACACACACACACACACACACACACACACACACAAACTGAGAAGAGATAATAACATCAGGGCTTTGCTTCTTAGAATTAACTTGAGTCAGTTTCTGTGCCTGCAAATAAAATATGGTTAATAGCGAGTTGAGTTCTTTCAGGAGCTTCCTCTGTTTTTCTGTTGATATCTCTGTATTTTTTTCAGGCAATGACACTTTGTTTTGTTTACAAATGTTTGAATATCTGTCAAGATCACTATTTTGTAATTGCTTTTGGGAATTTCCATGGTCTACTTTGCTTGTTCTTTCAGGTAAAATTTATTGTTTTATTAATGTTGCCAAAACATTCTAAGTAAAATTACTATTTATAGAAATAAAATGTTTTTTACAAAAATATTTCTGCTGTCCATATTTTTACAAATAACATGGCATATTTCTATTTCTATTTTTTTAAATAATCATATTGTGTTTGCCAGAAATTCTAAACAGTGATGTGTAAATGGGTTTTCTTCTTCTTAGTACCATCAAGTGCAATGAGGCTACGGCTTAATGAATTTCTATTTCTGTTTTTAGATTTTAAAGAGAATTGTTTTATTGGAGAGTTTACAACATCTGTTGAGACATTTCCTTTTCTTTCTTTTCCCTTTCTTTCCTTTTCTTCCTTTCTTCCCCTGACTCTCTTCCTCTTTCTTTCTTTCCCTTTCTTTCCCCAGGTTTTTGCTTTACTGGATCTTTCCTGAAACAAAAGTAATTCCATTCAGACTTGAACATTATCCTTTGAACATTATCCTTTCAGAACCACATTCCGTTTCTCATTTCTAGTATTGGAATTAACCTCCTCTTCCCCTTATTAGATTGCCACAGTTGTATCAGTGTTTCTGATTTTGTTTTTCCAAGAAGCAGCTCTTGTTTTATTATCCCAACGAGATTTATTTTTGTTGTTTTCTATTTTTGTTTCAATTCATATATACCTTCTACTTTCTTTAGATTTTTTCCTTATAACCTTGTATTTTAAAAGCTTTCTTTACAAATTTTCATGGAAATATATTTGATTTACAATGTTGTGTTTCAGATGTATATCACAGTGATTTAATTATACAGATACATATCTATTCTTTTTTAGGTTCTTTTCCAATGTAGGTTTTTACATGATGCAGAGTCTTTCTTTCTTTTTTTTTAAATAGATGGTTTAGGGCTTGACCTAACTTTATTTAAATAGCAAATTTTATCTAAATCCCAAATATTTTTATGTATACATTTTTTAAACGAATATTTCATTCTCTACGATTTTTTGGCAAGTTAATTCCAAAGATTTCACTCTTTGCAGGCTGAATGTTTTAATTTATAGTTTACTGAGAATTAAGTTTTCCTTGGAGCTCTGAGGGTATATGTGTATATACACTGACATGTCTATATACACATCCTTTTCGGATTACTAAAATTTTTTTAGAATATATAAATGTATTTTAAAAGCTATTTTCTGTTTGTATGGTAAAAACATGAAATGCTTTAATTCTAAAAATTTGTTTCCCAAATGAATATACTATAAAAAGTAAAGGTATAAAAGTGTTCCTTTGAGAATAATCCGTACTAACAGAACTTGGAAATGTTAAAAAATTATTCATAACACTTACTAAAAGTGGTAAGAAAAACTTTATTCAAAGTAAGAGTACTACAGCTGGGTCTTATAATACGGGGAGAGACATTGAGCTTAAGTCTGACTCCAGTAGGGACACAACTAGGATTTATAGCTATGGAACAGGGTGGGTCCATGGGATTGCAAACAGAGACTGGGAGACTGCAATGAACAACAACAACAGAGTGGGTGTCAGTGAATGGAAACTTATTAAGAGGGCCATAAGGGTGAGGGTGGATTCTGGTTCAACTGAGAAGATCATTGCTGAGGCTAGGCAAGGCTGATAAGATATTGAGGTGAGTGATAAGGAATTTGATCTGATACTGAGGGTGGTCAGATCAAGGGTGAGGTATGTTTTCTAAACTGAACTAGCAGATTCTGACGTAGATTGGACTAAATGGGCAGGCACCCCGGGATAAATACACGGCCCAAGGTTGGCAGTGCATTAATGAACTACTGCTACATAACAAATTACCCCAAACTAACAGCTTAAAACAATATTATCTCATACTGCTGCTGAAAGGAATCCAGGAGTAATTCAGTTGAGTGTTCTGGCTCAGGGTTTCATGAGATTGTCATTATCTGAAGCCTTGACATGGGCTGGTGGATTTCCTTCCAAGATGGCTTCCTCACATAGCTGTTGAAACCAGTTTCCATTCTGGCTATTGGGAGAAAGCCTCAGTTCTTTCACATGGGCCTCTCTACTGGGTTACATGAGTGTTGTCAAGATACTACTAAACTGCCTTCTAGAGTGATCCAAGAGGATGAGCAAGGAGGCTGCAGTGTCTTTTATGACCTAGTCTCAGACACTTCATTTTCATTTCTACAATATTCTAACATTAGAAGTGAGCCACTAAGTCCAGCCCACATGTGAAGGGGAGTATAAAGATCCACCCTTGAAAGAAAGGACTTGTGGACATCCTTTAAAACCACGTGGTACCCACATGGCCACAAAATTGTTTACATACTTGTATGTCCAAAATGCTTTTTCCTGCCAATGCTTTCAAATAATTTATGCACTGTAACATTAAGTTGTAGTTCAGGACCTTGTCATCTAAGTCAGTTTCAGATATGGATCAGGGTCTACTTGTGCAATATCTCACGTGTTCAGTCGCTCAGTTGTGTTCTACTCTTTGTGACCCGATAGACTGCAGCACGCTAGGCTTCTTTGTCCACCATCAACTCCAGGAGCTTGCTCAAACTCAAGTCCATTGAGTAGGTGATGCCATCCAACCATTTCATCCTCTGCTGTCCCCTTCTCCTGCCTTCAATATTTCCCCCCTTAGGCTCTTTTCCAATGGGTCAGTTCTTCACATCAGGTAGCCAAAGTATTGGAACTGCAGCTTCAGCATCAGTCCTTCCAATGAATATGCAGGACTGATTTACTTTAGGATTGCCTGGTTTGATCTCCTTGTAGTCCACTAGACTCTCAAGTCTTCTCAAACACACCAGATCAAATTATACAAGTGTAATTCCTCTAGATCTGATGATCTGTGAACAAAAGAGTTGAGTTAATCTGCTCACTTTCACAACCAACATACAGTGCTGGGTCAGGCATAGATAACCTTTATAGACACTCCAGTTCCAGAAAGGGCAGGGGAGTGGGAGTCAATAGTAGCAGTTCTGAAATCCCACGGGTTCTTATTGGCAGTCCTTTGATTAGGATTTAAGGCCTGGAAACTTCCTAGGCTTCAGTCTCTGAATTTTTAATTCTGCCCTCTGATATGATTCCATTGCATGAAAGGTGGCTAGTATATGGTTACAGTGAAACAGTCTCCCTAGCCTGCTTCCTGCTTGTCGAAGGTAGAAGTCCAGAGCTCTCTTATTTTGTACTATTTCTAGTCCTTTCAGTCCAAGCTGAACATATATATATATGTTATCTTAAAATCTTGGTGTGCCTCCTGATAATCTTACTGGTGTTCATGGCAAAGCACCCACTCTAAAGCCACAATCACATGTTTTCATAAAAAGTCCTCCTCTGTCTTGGTTTTCTACTGAGATAGCTGAGGGATAACACCCTGAAACTTGGTAGAAGTCTTATTGTATGACTGAAATGATCTCTGAGTGACACCCCTAAACTCTTTGGAGGGCATTGGCCTGCCTAAATAATGTCATGAAGCATCCCCTTCCAGCTTTCTGAGGCTTAACAAAGAATTTTACAGTCACACTCATCTTTAGACAACCTTTATTTAAAAAAAAATAATAAGAATGACCTATAGGTGATGTAAAATGTTATATTTAGACCATCTTATCTCAGTGCCCTGGAAATGACCTTGCTTGAGAGCCATTTATTTTAGCATCTTCTGTCATCTTAAAAGACTGGAATATTTCCAAATCAGCAAGTTCTGTCTTATTTTTTAAATAGTCCTTCTCTTATTTATTTATTTTTAAAATTTCCCTTCATATTTTACTATAGGCAGCAATAAGAAACCAGGAAGCACTTTTGGCTGTTTGGCTGGAATTCTCCTTGGCTAGATATCTCAATAAATAAGATACAGTTTCTCCTTCCAGGTCATTAGGTACATTTTCTACTTTTCATAAACCGCAGGTGTAGTGGCCTTTCCTCGGCCCACTCTCTAGGCTCTTTCCCCCTGCCTCTCCTTTCTGCCAGGCATCCAGGGTGCACCACTGTGATTCCATTTAGAGTGTGTTTGCTCAGTGAGATAATGGGAATCGATTCCCTGGCTTCAGTCCTTCTGCTGGCCAGAGTCTATGTACCTTTCCCTAAGACCTTCATGTTTTCATTATCCAACTTCCATCACCTGGCCATGTCATTTCTGACAGCTCATACTCACAAGCGTACTGGCAGGGACTTCTATGTGCACACATGCGTGTGTACACAGTAACATCACTGAGAGGAAACTTGCACATATGCAGAAATACAAGCTTTCTTCTCCAGGAACATGAATTTTGGTAAGCACCCAACTTTCTTTGTCCTGGTTGTTTTCTTTCACTTGCTCATTAATCATGTCACGTTGCACTTCCAACTCTGTGCTGCTACTGCTGCTAAGTCAGTTCAGTCATGTCCAACTCTGTGTGACCCCATAGATGGCAGCCCACCAGGCTCCTCAGTTCCTGGAATTCTCCAGGCAAGAACACTGGAGTGGGTTGCCATTTCCTTCTCCAATGCATGTCTTATGTTGCTAATACCAAGGCTACTGCTTGTTTTTCTTACATACCAACTATATTAGCTAATGCACTTCCAGGTGCAAATTGGGTAAAGGACAAGGAAACTCGGAAGGAAACATTGGCTCAACAATGCAGTATTATTCTAATAACACTGTTTTATCACTCGAAGGTTATGCTTGGGGTGTTGTGAACAATCATGTGCATTAGATAAAAGAGTGTGGATAAAACTGCCAAGAAAGCTAAAACAGGAACAGAGGGGTTAGAATTAAAATGCTCCTTTCAAGCCCAGGAGACTTATTAACTAGAGCTTTAAGTTGATTTTCTTCAGAGAATGATGGTCTTGGAGAGCACCCTGTTAATGTCAGAAGAACTGATGAAAGGCATAATATAGTAAACAGCAGACAGATAGATTTTGGTTTCGGGCGGATGCTTGAGCAGGTCCAGGGAATCCCTCGAGTCCTGATCCGCCTTTGTCTGTCAGGTATTCTTTGCATGACCTTTGTCATGCATGGGGTCTCCCGTATTGGCTCCTGGCAAATGTGATTCTGTTCTCCATGTGCGAACACACCAAAGCCTGCCTTGTCGCCCAAGCCTGTGGGGCCGGAAGCAGTAAGAGGATCAAGCTAAGCCAACCATCCTATAATCCTGATACCAATATATGTGTTCTGCAAAGAGTACAATTAGTAATGTTTCAAACTGGAAGACTCTGCAGGTAGCAGGTCCTGATGCTGCACTTCTGGTCCATCACTGAAAGCACAGGAAAAAGGAAAGCCTAGTATGCCTGGCACTTCAGAAGGACAGAACGGCCCTTGTAGCCAGGTGGTCAAGGGGTTGTGTGGTCACCCACTTTGGCTTCTTTGTCTGAGGTTGCTGTCTGTTCTGTGTCTTGGAATCTTTGAACTCTCACTGGTCGCCCACAGGCACTTTCCTCCTGCCTCTCCTTTCTGCCAGGCATCCTTGGTGCACCATTCTGATTCCACTTAGAACTTGCTTGCTCGGTGAGATAACAGAGATTGGTACACTGGCTTCAGTGCTTCTGCTGGCTGGAGTCTAGGTGGAGTCTTTCCCTATGACGTTCATGCTTTGCTATTCAACTCCCATTACCTGGTTAGGTCACTTCCGACAGCTCATACTCATAAGCGTACTGGCAGGTGGTTCTTTGTGTGCATGTGCATGTACACAGTAACATCCCTGAGAGGAAATTTGCACATATGCAGAAGTACACGCTTTCTTCTCCAGGAATATGAACTTTGGTAAGCACCCAACTTTCTTTGTCCTGGTTATTTTCTTTCACTTGCTCATCTCAGGTTGCACTTCTGACTCTGTACCTTAGCACCAAGAGTGTTAGAACCACCCAGACTTCACTGATTGACTAAATGCCAAGACTCCCTTTCAGTTGCTCTCATTAGGCCCAGGTAGGTCTTCATACAATCAGGTATACATGCTTGCCTACACAGCCGAAGTGCCAATGAAGCCTGTCCCTGGTTGGGCCCAAAGACATCCAAGACAGTCACCTGGAAGGCAGGATCCCTCTGAGTGTCACCTGGTGCAAATCCCCTATGACAAAATCAGAGAATCTGCTCCAGGGAGAGAGCCAGAATCCTCCCTCAGAGGCAGACGCACACCTTTGCCCCTCTAAACCCCACAGTCAGGGGCATGACCCCAGAGGAAAGAAGGAATTCACGTCAGGACTTTCAGCACACACCATGGGGTATCTTTGGCAGGACCGCTATTGCCTAGACCCTGGACCTTGAAAACCAGCAGGATTCAAATTGCCCCCAGGGTTTCCCCCTCTCCCACTCCCCCGAGTTCCCTTGGGACATGCAATAAGCCCACCACCCTTGCTTCCTCCCTGTTCCCTCCCTCACAGGCACATCCCGGCAGAGGGCCACACACGTACACTCACCCCTGCACTTTCTTTGCCTACCTGCACTGCCAGGGAGGCTGGAAGTGTCTGGAGGCATGCCACACTCACACCCTGTCTCTCCTAGGATGCCTGTCGTTTTGCACGGATAGCCTAGCTTAGCGTATCTTGCGTTTTGTGTCATATCGTGTCAGTGTGTGCCACCCTCATGGAGACAGCGTGCTGGCTTTTGGGCTGATCCTGGGCAGCACAGGCCCAGGACCTTTTCGGTTCTACTTACGTGTGTGGAACAAGTCTCCAGTGCAGCAGACAATCTGTGGCTCTTTCTCCTTCAGGTCTCTGCCCTTTTCTGCAGGACCTTAGCCTCCTCACCATCCCAGTCCTGCCGTAGCCACATCCACCATTTCCAAAGGCCTGCCCCATGTGACCGCGGACTGAGGGCTCTATAGCCAGTGGTTTCAAAGCCCTACCCCACCTGATTTGTCCTGGGTGAATCCTCAGACCATGCACCCCCTCTTCCCGGTCCAAACACACACAGCAACATGGTAGAAATGATGAGCTTGTTTTTGTGTTTCGTTTAATTGCAGATTTCTGGAGCCATGGTCTGGCGTTATTACTGGCGATCCTTTCCTCGTTCCCATCCTGTACAGGGTACTGCAGAGATACGGTGACCAACCACCCTTAGACTGGGGACGCCTCGTGCCTCCTCTTATGGTTGCTCAGCACCTCCTCTCCTGTCGCCTTCATCTCTGTGTCTGCCCTGGGCCAGACACACACACACACACACACACACACACACACACACACACACACACACATAAACACAGCCGACACAAGCACATACATGTATACACACAGATGCTCGGCACAGGAACACAAATGCAATCAGGAAACACAGGTGTTTCAGAAGCCTGTGTTCCTGATTGTGTTTGTGTCTCCATGCCAAGCATGTGTGTGTATACACGCATGTGCTTATGTCGGCTGTGTTTGTGAGTGTGTGTATGTGTTTGTGTGTGTGGCCCAGAGAAGACACACAGATAAAGGTGACAGGAGAGGAGGTGCCAAGTTACCATACGTGGAGGAATGAGGCGTCCCCAGTCTAAGGGTGGGTTGTCTCTGCAATGTCAGAGATGTAGTCGGTAGGCACCATGCCCTGCTCTTGTGGTTCCCTGTTCACCTCCTCCACGAGCTCTTTCATATTTTCCCAAGGTAGCTTGAAGCGTCTTCCAGCGCAGCATGTGTGGTGCTTGTGAGCCACCAAGTGGTGCATGTGGAAATTCACAGATCCCAAAGTCAGCACGCAGGTGCACTTGGATCCCAGAGAGAATACCCTTTCAATGATAGATCTTCCCAGGTTAAGGGGCGGGAATGAAGGGCCCAGGCAATGTCAAACTCAGTGAGCAACAGGAGGCCGGGTGATGGCAGGACCCACAGCAGGATGATTCTGAAAAAGATACTTACTTCACCCTGCCTCTAGTAGTATCACCTAGGAGTCTCATGCTGCAACCACAGCTGATTTGAGGGAGACTCGTTTCACTCACGGACACACTGAATGCCCAGGCCCCAGTCTCAGCAGGCCACCTCCTACATGCATGGCCCAAATCCATGCTCCTCAGTCAGCTTGCATGAGCCTGAGCATCCACATTTGGGGAAGGACAGTGTCACGGCTCCAATATGGCTGTCCCTTCACGGCCCACCTCCAGACCCTTTACCACATGTGTCTCTGTCAGTTAGCACTCATGGAACAATCTTCCCTGCTGGGGTAGTACTTCAGGGGATCGTCCCACTCGTCTTAGCTGATGATCTGGTGGCAACACGAGGAATGTCACCTCTGGGCTGACCAGGACCCGAACCTTCCCATGAGCAGCCAAGAACTCCAACATCAAGCATCAACTGTATGCAGGACCAAAACTAGTCCACCTCAACAATCCTGTTTGATTCTGGGCAGTTGTGGCCTGACAACCAGTTGAGAAAATTAAGGCTCCTGGTGACCAGCCTGTGGCTGAGTCCTCCCTGTTCAAAGTCCCAGAACCAATGGACTGGTGTGGAATGATGTGCCCTTTACCCTGAAGAAAGACAGGGGAGACGGGTGTGGTGGACCCCCATAGGTGAATCATGCACACCCTTGCACACCCACACTCATCACCCCAGGAGCCACGTTTTACCAGTGATGTCAAGGTAATACTTCTTAATGATCACTGTGTTCAAGAAGTAGGGTTGGTACCGAAAGGAAAAGATCAGATTGCTGTGGGACCGGGGATGGCTCACACCTGTACATGCTAGGATAGGCAGAAGAGAAAGGTGCAAGCTTCTAGGGACCTCAGCTTGCCTCCCATTAACAGCTTCCACGAAGCCTCTGCAAACATTCACATTGTAGGAACATGGATAACATGATCCTTTCACTCCACACCAAGTCCCATACCCACCCATCTTCAGTCTCCCTCACTGAACTTCAAGTCGATCATGTAGCTGAGAAAGTCTTTATCTTGGTCGCTGATCATGACAGAAACTTAAGGGTGGTTCATAATCTGCTTTAGGTCAAGGAGCCATATCGGCCACATGCTAAGCCAAGGAGAGCCAGGAACATCAGCCCTAGTCTGGGGTGGAAGGACACTGGAACAGGCATCATCAAGGATTTTGGGCACTTCTGCTTGCCCAGCCACCACTGATGTCCTCAGGCCCTGCCATACCATCAGGCACGCTCATGGCTCTGGGTTCCTTGTGGTGTTCTGTATCTGAGGTGGTCTGCATTCCCCAAGAAGGGGCTGTTTCTGATCCCTACTCTTCTTCAGACCTGTGTATGCTGAGTAGTGGCATGTCATTGCTTACATGGTCAGACTTACAGTCATTGAAACAAATCGTGTCCAAAAGCAAAGGAGTTAGTGTGTGTTTGAGTATGTGTCTGTGTGTCTGTGTGTACGTGTGTGTGACTCCCAAGTCTCAGTTATTTTCGGGATCATCCACATTTACAATAACTGTCTGCCAAGGCTGCTCTGGTGTACTGTCTCTGGTCATTCCTGACTTAGAGGCCTTGGAGCTGCTCCTCCTCAATTGCAGGCCTGAAGTAGACACACAAATTCATGGCAGCGACACTCAGGGGTGTGGCCCTGCCTGGACTCTACTCAGCTGTGCCTTTGGAGCCTGCCAATTGCCCAGTACCACACTTCCTACAGGGTCCATCAGCACCCATCCTGCGCCCTCGTCCCCACCATCCTCCTGCTCCTGCTTCTGCACCTCCTCCTCCTCCTGAGCAGCAGACCCCAAGGAGCAGCAGAAAGGATACCACTTTGGCCCAGAAACCAGAGATGCCCTGGATAATGGCACTCCTCTGAGCCAAGTCATGCTTCCTCCTCTGATGGCTCTTGCACATGAATGAAACATAGCCCCTGCAGTTTTTCTCATGGTCAGAGCTCAGTTCCACTTGCAGGGTGGCCAGCGCCTGCAGCGCATCTAGTGCCAGAAGTTCACTGGGGCTCCAGGCAATTCCTTGCCCTGATCCTCTAACACCTTCTCTTTCAGGTCTTGCGAGGACCCCCGTTGCTGCTCCTCATCAGCCAAAACCTCCACCTCCTCCATGATGTCTTCCACAAGCAGCTGGAACACCCGCCTGATCCCCGCCACGTCTCTGTCCACCAGGGCCCCGCCATCCCCTGCCACCTCCACGCTGACGTGGGTCGCATTGTCGCCTGCTGTTGCAACTGGTGGCTGCAGGGTCGCAGCCGTGCACAGCATCACAAGGGCAGGCTGCAGGGCCCCATCTCCCTGAGCATCTGGGCTCACAACTAAGTAGGTCCGGGGTCCCAAGACTCTCCCGCATTCCTCTGACCACCTCTCGTGCTATTCTTGGTCCTGGCCATGACCCCAGACTGGGTCAGATGTGAAAGGATGGGACATAAGAGCACCAAAGCAAGTTGTGTGCAATGGCGGCCCAGGCTGCAATAAACCTGTGGGACCCACTTGTTTTTTCGGGGTGGGGAGTGAGAGGTATGATCGGGAGGCAGTGGCTGGTGTGTCTGGGGTGGCCTGAGGCTGAAGAAAGGGGTGGTGGTGAGCCCAGGACCGGGTGAATAAGCTCTGGTACATCAGCCAAACAGGCACGGCCCTAGGCTGTGAGCCGCGCACATGCTGCTGGCCCAAATCTAGACCAATGGCTGAGAGGGTACTGGACGGCACCCGTATGGACACACCCCTAGACCGGAGGACATCTTCTGCGGTTCCTGGGCTCCAGCTGCACCATATGGCCAGATTCTGCTCTAGGGAGCTAGCAGGTTTTGCATCTGCCACTACCTCAGGCGCTGTCATTGACCTGGATCTGGAAATTCCAACCACGGGTTCCTGCTCCACAATCTGAACAACACACTCCTGTGTCCCACAGGACCTTCAATAACTGGGAGCTCTCCATGAGTATCCAAATGATAGACAGGGGCTCCAAGTGGCTGGATACTTTTCTCCATGGGATAGAGTACCTGATGCTGTCCAGATGCTAGGGGAGAAGGGAAAAACCCCACCGTTTGCAGCAGTTGATCTCTATTGTTCAGGGACACCACAGCCTTAGGGTACAGAGCTCACTTTGTGTCTCTTTATCTCTGCTTCTGGCACAGCACTGTTTGGGGCAATCCTTTTGTGTATGTACCAGGGCTGGTGTCTATGTGTCTCATGGCAATGTCAGGGAAAGAAATCCCAGAGTTTGATAAGGATAGAAAGGCCCTTGTTGCTGCATGTCCAAGGGGCTGTGGGATCACCCACCATGGCTTCTGTGTCTTGGGATTGCAGCCTGTTCTGTGTCTCAGATCCTCGGCACTCTCACTGGTCACCCCCAGGCACTTTCTTTCTGCCTCTCCTTTCTGCAAGGCATCCTGGGTGCACCACTGTAATTCCACTTGGAAATTGCTCACTCAGTGAGATAACAGGGATTGGTACCCTGGCTCCAGTGCTTCTGATGGCCAGAGTATGTACTTTCCCTATGACCTTCACGGTTTCGCTATCCAACTTCCATCACCTGGTTAGGTCAGTTTCTACACCTCATACTCACAAACATACCATCAGGTGCTTTTCATGCACATATGCACACACATGCTTGTGTACACACCAACATCCCTAAGAGGAATTGCACATATGTAGAAGTACAAACTTTCTTGTCCAGAAGCATCAAATTTGGTAAGCACCCTATATTTTTGTCCTGGTTATTTTCTTTCACTTTCTCATTGAACATGTGAGGTTGCACTTCCAGCTCTGTGACTTAGCCTCAAAGGTTACAAAATTTTGGCATTTGCTCCTGACAGGGACCGATCTGCAAAGCATCAGGCAGGGTTGGAAATGCTCGCCCTGGAGAGCTGAATGAGCTGTGCCTGCTTTCTGCATTCTCCCATCACCTTGGACAGCTTCACAGTACCAGTCACGCTGGCCTGATCCATTGCCTGTGCATTCTTTCAGGAGACCAGAAAACAAGGACGTCTGGGCTCAGCTGACTTGGAGAACTGCTTTCTCAGTGTGTTCCTATCTAGGTCATTCCTGGTCAATGTTGTGTTCCTATTGCTAGCCTACCACCCCCAACAGTCTGAGTGAGGCCCACTGTTCTTTCTACCTGTGTAGCTTTCTGTGTTCACCTGTCTAACTGTGCCTCCAAGAGCTACCTCCCTTTAGCAGGAAAAGGCCAAAGAGATGCCCGAGCCTCCAAGGGCCCCCAGAGTCTTTGACAGGCTTGGGTTTGATCCAATGTTGTGAAGAAGGTGCACATAGATAGATGGTCTCTTCTGATACAAGGCATGAAACCCGAGCCATAATGGTAAGGTGGCATTCCTACAGGTGGTCCCTTCTGTTTATTCCTACCCAGACCCATGGAGTCCCCAAACAGATGATGATCTGGGAATCCTGCCCTTTCTGGGCCCACAGCTCATCCCTCCCTTGGGCAGAAAGCAGCTTTTCTATCTCAAAAACACCAAGAGGGCTTGATTCCAACCAGGCCTCATTGATTTGCTAAATGCAAATACTCTCTTTCATTGGGTTCATTAAGCCCTGGTAGGACTCCCTACAGCCAGGCATCCCTGCTTACCTATAGAGCCCACGTGCCAAGGAAGCCAGTCCTTGGTTGGGCACATGGACATCCAAGACTGTCACCTGGAATGCAGCTTCCCTCTGAGTGTCACCTGGTGCAGATTGCCTACAACAAAATCAGAGATTGTGATCCAGAGAGACTGCCAAAATCGTCCCCCAGGTGCAGACACTCACCTTTGCCCCTTAGGCGCCCAAAGCCAAGGGAAAGACCCAGAAGAAAGAGGGAATTTATATCAGGGCTTTCTGCACGAGCCATGGGGTATCTTTGGCAGGACTGCTATTGCCTTTCCCCTGGACCCTGAAAACCAGCAGGCCCCGAACTGCCCCAGGGGCTTCCCTGTATCCCACTCTCTCGAGTTCCTATGAGACATGCAATAAGCCCACCATCCTTGCTTCCTCCCTTTTCCCTCCCTCATTGGCATACCCCGGCAGAGGAGCACACACGTACATCAACACCTGCACTTTCTTCGCCGTTCTGCACAGCCAGGGAGGCTAGAAGTGACTGAAGGCATGCCACGCTCTCGCCTTGTCTCTCCTAGGATGCCTGTGGTTTTGCACGGACAGCCTACCTTAGCATGTCTCGCATTTTGTGTTACATTGTGCCAGTGTGTGCCACCCTCATGGAGAGAGGGTGCTGGCTGATGGGCTGATCCTGGCAAGCACTCGCCCAGGACCTTCCTGGGTCTCCTTCTCACATGTGCGGAACAAGTCTCCAGTACATCAATCTGTGCCTCTTTCTCCTTCGAGTCTCTGTCCTTCTCAGCAAGACCTTAGCCTCCTCAACATCCCAGGTCCTCTGTATCCACATCCACCATTTCCACAGGACGGCCTATGTCCCCACAAACTGTGGGCTCCACAGGCGGTGGTTTTAAAGGCCCACCCCACCTGATATGCCCTGGGTGAATCCACAGACCATGCACCCGCTCTTCCTGGTCCAAACACATAGAAGAACACGGAGAAATAGTGAGCGTGTTTTTGCATTTTGTCTCATTGCGCACTTCTGGAGCCAAGGTCCTGAGTTATCTCTGACCATCCTTTCCTCATTCCCATCCTGGACAGGGTCCTGCGGAGATAGGGCGATCAATCACCCTCACACTGGGGACGCCTTGTGCCTCCTTTTCTGATTGCTTGGCATTTCCTCTCCTGTCGCGTTTATCTCTGTTTTTTCCCTGGGCTGGAGACACACACACACACACACACACACACACACACACAGGCGACACAAGCACACATGTGTATACACACACAGGCTCGATATGGGGACACAAACACAAACAGGGAACATAGGTGTTTCAGGAGCTGAAGATGCCCATGTCCAGCAATGTCTGAGATGGCATCAGTAGGCACCACGTCCTGCACTTGGAGCTCTCTGTCCACCTCCTCCCCGAACACTTCCCTATTTTCTGAAGGCAGCCTGAAGCCTCTTCCAGTGCAGCAAGTGTGGTCACGGTGAGACACTGATTGGTGGATGTGCAAAATCACAGAAGATCCCAAAGTCAGCACAGAGGTGCACTGGGACCCTGGAGAGGATGCCCTTGCAATGACAGGCCTTCCCAGGGTAAGGTGCAGGAGTGTAGGCCCAGGCAATCTTAAACTCGGTGAGCAACAGGAGGCTGGGGGATGGCAGCACCCACGGAAGGATGATTCTGACAAATATACTTAATTCACCCTGCCTCTAGTAGTATCACCTAGGCCTCTTGCACTGCAACCACAGTTAAATTGAAGGAGACTTGATTCACTCACGGACACACCGAGTCCCCAAGCCCCCAGTCTCAGCAGGTCATCTGCCACATGCATGGCCCAGAATCTGGCTCCACAGACAGCTTGCATGTGCCTGAGTCATCCCCATTTGGGAAAGGACAGTGTCCCGGCCACTACATGGCTGTCACTACAGGGCCCACCTCCAGACCCCTTCACCACATGTGTTTCTGCCAGTTACTCCTCATGGCAGAAACTTCCTTCCTAGGGTAATACTTCACAGGGTCGTCCACACGTCTTTGTCAATGATCTGCTGGAGGCACAAGCAAGATCAGTCCAGGGCTGACCAGGCCCGCAACCCACCCGTGAGCATCCAAGAACTCCAACATCAATCGTCACCTGTATGCAAGCCCAAAGCAACCGCACCTCAGCAATCCTGTTCGATTCTGGGCAGTAGTCACCTGACAACCAGCTGAGAAATTTAAGGCTCCTGATTTCTAGCCTGTGGCTTGTGCTCCTCATTCACAGTCCCAGTACCAGTGGACTGGAGTGGAATATCGTGCCCTATAACCTCCAGAAAGCGAACACAAGGGTGGATTCTGCAGGTGGATCATTCACCTCCTTACACACCTACACTCACCACCCTGGAGCCACGTTTTACCAATGATGTCAAGGTAATACTCCTTAACGATCATCGTGTTCCAGAAGTAGGATTTGTCCCCAAATGAAAAGATCAGCATGCAGCGGGATTTTGGATGGTTCTGCATCTGCACCTGGCAGGATAGGGACGAGGGTAAAGGTGCAAGCTGCTAGGTGCCTCAGCTTGTCACCCAGGTAGGCATTAACAGCTTCCACGATGCCTCTGCAAAGTCTCACAGTGCAGGAACATGGCTAACACGATCCTCCTACTCCCTGCCAGGTCCCATACCCACCCATCCTCAGTCCCCCTCACTGACCTTCAATCTTGTAGCTAAGAAAGTCTTTATCTTGGTTGCTGATCATGACAGAAACTTGAGGGTGGTTCATAATCTGCTTTAGGTCAAGGAGCCATTCAGGGCACATGCTGGGCCAGAAGATCCAATAGCAACAGTCCTAGTCTTGGGTAGAAGAAGCACACTGGAACAGGAGTTTCCAACGATGCTGGGTTCTTCCACTTGCCCAGCCAACACTGATGCCTCCGGCCCTGCCATACCATCAGACACATTCATTGCTCCGTGTCCCCTCTGGTGTTTTGCATCTGAGGTGGTCTGCATACCCCAACCAGGGGCTGTTTCTCACACCTACTGTCCTCCTCCTGACTTGTGTGTGCTGGGTAGTGTCATGTCACTGCTTAACTGGTCAGGATTTGCAGTCCCTGTTGCACACTGTGTCCTCAAGCAAGGGGGTAATGTGCCTGTGTGTGTGTGTGTGTGTGTGCCTTCAACAAGAAAGCCCTGAGTGTTTGACCTGTGTCCTGTCTTCACAACGGATGGTAGGTGTGTGTCTGAATTGGTCTGGCACTCTCAGCAGATGAGAACAGCAGCCCCTTCCAGTTCCACCTTGTGCCTTTTCACTGCACTAGTGAGTGCAAACACAGGGATTCTGACTGACGGGCATGGGTAGTGGGACTCCCGCTCTCTCAGATATTTCCCGGGATCATCCACATTTACAACAATAACTGTCTGCCGAGGCTGCTCTGGTGTTCTGTCTCTGGTCATTTCTGGACTCGGGTGCTGCTCCTCCTCAGATGCAGGCCTGAGGGACACACCCAAAGTCATGGCTGTGGCACTTACAGGTGTGGCCCTGCCGGACTCTTCTCAGCTGTGCCTTTGGAGCCTGCCTCTTCCCCAGACCACACTTCATTCAAGGGTCACCCATACCTTCCCTCTTCCCTTGCCCTGTGGCCACACCTGTTTTAGCAGGATCTTTAGCACAACCATCTTGAAGGTTAAATTCTTAATTTGGCTATAAAGCTCACAAATTTTAACAGCACAGTAACACAACTTTTCTAATTTGCACTGTTAGAGTTTGGTGAGGTCTTGGTGAGTTTCTTGGTTTCAGTTAGAAAGCCCTGCATTACACTTAGGGATGTAGAGTTTTCTGAAACTGAAGGAAAGACTACAAATATTCCGACTAATTTGATTATGATACATTTTTCTAAAGACTTAAACAGTTTCTGCTTCCCTGCTGCCCAAAAAATTACCCCTAACTCCTGAAGATCTTCATGATTCTATTGTGGGAATCTGGTAGAATTGAGATTCGTCAGTGCTTAGTAATTTCATCAGTAAGCTTTTCTGAGGTGAAAAACACATTGGAATTAGTTTTTAAATTAGTCCTAGACATAACAATCAGGGGAAAAGCAAATAAAAGGAATACAGATTGAACACAAACAAACTATTACTGTTAGAAGATGGCATGACCCTCCACACAGTGAACACTAAGGATGCCAGCAGAAAATTACTCGAGCTAATCAATGAATAGAGTTAGCTGAAGAATACAAAATATATACTCAGGAATCGCTTTCATTCTGATACACCAGCAATGAAAAAGGAGAAAGAGAACTTAAGGAAAAGTATCTCATTCACGATCCAATGAAGAGACTCAAATATTTAGGAATATATTCCTCCAAAGAAAGCAAGGACCTGGTACATAAAACTCTAAAACCATGTTGAAAGAAATCAAAGATAGCACAAGTAGATGAAGAAGTATACCATGTTCTTGTATTAGAAGAATCAATATAGTGACCATCAGTAAGTATACAACTCAATGCAATCTATTGGTACATTCATTCACCATTGATATTCTTGGATTCAACTATGGAATCCCTATAAAAACACCAATGGTGTTTTTCAATGAATTAGAACAAATAATTTCACAATTTGTGTGGAAACACAAAAGACCTCCAATGAGTTAATAACTCTTGAGAAACAATGGAAACGGAGGAATCAGACTTCCTGACTTCAGACTATACTACACATCTACAGTCATCAAAATAGTAAGATACTGGGCCAAAGACAGAAATACAGATCAACAGAGCAAAATAGGAAGTCCAGAGATGAAGCCACACACCCACGGCCACCTTGTCTTTGACAGAGGGGCCATAAATATGCAATGGGAAAAAGAGAACCTCGTGAACAAGCAGTTCTGGGAAAACAGGTCAACCACATTAAAAGAATGAAATGTTTTTTAATGGCACACAGAAAAATAAATGCAAAATGGATTAAAAACCTAAGTGGAAGACCAGAAACTATAAAGTTCTTAGAGAAAAACATGGGCAGAAAACTCTCTGACAGAAATCACAGCAAGATCTTCTCCTCTATGTTCCACCTCCAAGAGTAATAGAAATAAAAACAGAAGGAAATGAAAGCGACTGACTGAAACTTCTAAGCTTCTGCAGAATGAAGGAAATTATAAGCAAGGTGAAAAGACAGGCTTCAGAACTGGAGCATATTACAACACATCAAACAACTGCCCAAGAGTTAATCTCCCACATATGCAAGCAGCTCATGCACTCAATACCAGAAAAAACAAACAACCCGATCAAAAAGTGGGCAGAAGAATTAAATAGACATTTCTCAAGAGAAGACATCACTTTGCCAACAAAGGTTCGTCTAGTCAAGGCTATGGTTTTTCCTGTGGTCATGTATGGATGTGAGATTTGGACTGTGAACAAGGCTGAGTGCCGAAGAATTGATGCTTTTGAACTGTGGTGTTGGAGAAGACTCTTGAGAATCCCATGGACTGCAAGGAGATCCAACCAGTCCATTCTGAAGAAGATCAGCCCTGGGATTTCTCTGGAAGGAATGATGCTAAAGCTGAAACTCCAGTACTTTGGCCACCTCATGCGAAGAGTTGACTCATTGGAAAAGACTCTGATGCTGGTAGGGATTGGGGGCAGGAGGAGAAGGTGATGACAGAGGATGAGATGGCTGGATGGCATCACTGACTCGATGGACGTGAGTCTCAGTGAACTCCGGGAGTTGGTGATGGACAGGGGAGGCCTGGCGTGCTGTGATTCATGGCGTCGCAGAGAGTCAGACTCGACTGAGCGACTGATCTGATCTGATCTGAATGAACACAGGACAGATGGTCAACATCTCTCATTATCAGAGAGATGAAAGTCAATACCAGAATGAGATGTCATCTCACACTGGTCACAATGACCATCACCCAAACTTTCAAACAAGAAACACTGGAGAGGGAGTGGTAAACTGACAAGCTTGCACTGTTGGTAGGAATGAAAATTGGTATAGCCACAATAAACCATATGATTTCTTAAAAACCTGGAAATAGAACCATCATATGACCCAGCAATCCCACTGCTTGCATACACCCCAAGGAAAGCAGAACTGAAAGAGATATGTGTACACCAATATTCGTCCCACAACTATTTACAGTAGCTAAGACATGGAAGCAATCTAGATATCCACTGCAGATGAATGGATAAGAAAGTGGTGGTATATATACACGATGGACTATTACTCAGCTGTGAAAAAGAATGCATTTTAGTCCATTCTAGAGAGGTGAGTGAAACAGGAGCCTGTTCTACAGAATGAAGTAAAGTCAGAAAGAGAGATACAAATACTGTGTAGGAATGCACATGTATGCAATTTGGAGAGATCGTCACGATGATCCTACATGCAGGGCAGAAAAAGAGGCAGAGATGGAAAGAACAGACTTTTGGAGTCTGTGGAGAGGGCAATGGTGGGATGATTTGAGAGAATAGCATTGAAACATGTACATGACCATACGTAAACAGATAACTGGTGCAAGTTCAGTGCATGATGCAGGGCACCCAAAGCCAGTGCTCTGGAACAACAAAGAACAATAGTCTGGGGAGTGAGGTGGGAGGAAGGTTCTGGATGCGGGAACACGTATGTACCGGTGACTGACTCTTGTTGATGTAAGGCAAAAACTAACCCAATATTGTAAATTGAGTATCTTCCCATTAAAATAATTTAAAAAAATGAAAGGGTTGCTTTCTGAAATTTCAGTGTTGGGAGTCCATGGTACAGCATATCTTCTGAACGTATGTAACAATGTCTGATTTGAATGAGGGCAGTGTCACATTTTGATGCCAAGGGCCGTGTTCCAATATTCTAACATCCTATGAAACAGAACTGCTAAGTTTCCTTTAAAATATTACTTTGTACTCTCCTCCAGGGCATCTTACAGAATGTTTCAAGTGACTGGAGAGGAAACAAAAGACATCACTCACTTTTTAGCACCAATTAAAGTGGGGCAATCAATTCTGAATAAAGTTTCTAGGCCTGACAAAAATGTACCTATACCATTTCTACATGACGTGCATCAAAATAATTGTTCCATGGAAAATTGCACATAAGCAACTCAAGATGAAACACTATGCCTCACAGGTACTAAACAGTGAGAATAAAATGTGTTGTCACCAGTGTGTCACTTCATTCAAGTTCTTACGTCAAAATACTACAAACTGGCTTCTCAACAATGGAAAGTTTCACTTCCAGTTGTGGTAAGTCTAGGATCAGTGTGCTGGTAGGGTTAGGGTTCTGGTGTAGATCCTCCTCTGATTTGCAAACTGCTGGGTTCTTGCTGCCTGTGTTCATGGCGAGCCCTCTGAGGTCTCCTTCATACACGGAGAGATTCCTTTCCCAACAGTTCCTCTATGGTGGCAAAAGGACATCCCAGAGGGCCTGCTTCCCAATACTATCATCTTCTGGGGTTAGGGCATCAGTATACAATTTTTAGGAAGATACAAACAACAACAACAAAACAAGTGTACAACAGTCGAACCATGACAACTAACGAACACAATTTAAGTGTAGATTAAATCTTTGGACAAACCTGTATGTGTTTGTCCACAGAGAAAGTTTTTCATGTTGTCATGTGTGCAGATTCTGAAATTTTTGGCAAAGGGTTGAAGAAAGATATGTCAAAAGATTAACTATCCAGGAAGTTTTGTTTATCCATGAAGTCAACTTCTCAAGATTTTTCTTCAGCATACTAAAACTAATCCTCCATCTCAAATACATTCAGCATATAAGGGTTGAGGACCTCCACAGATGAAACACCACAGACCACATCGGTGAAGTTTTTCTTGGATTTATTTATGTATGAAGTTTTTCTTGGATTTATTTATGTATACACTCAGCTTATAAACTTGGGAAAGAAAACTCTAGCAAAGTGAAATGAAACCCTCTGAGGGTTTACTCCCCTGTTTTTATTTTAGAGAAACCAGCTAAATGTGTATTCCGTATAAATTCTCAGAAGAAATGTGTTTCATAAATTACTTGATGAATGGTCTCTCACTACAAACGAGTATAATTGTATTGACTTTAATGAACTAGCCCTGAACTTCATTTCGTCTTACTACAGAGGATATATTCAAAGCACATTGTTAAAAAGCAAGGGTAGTATCTAAACATGCAGGAAAATACACACACACAAATACGCACCAGTGACAAAGAGTAAGGACAAAATACACTGCGTGCAACACTTTCTCGAATTTTTCAGTGGCTCTTCCTTCCTTTCCCTTATGTCAGCTAAGGGATACATTTATGAAGGTCTTAGTTTATAGAATTTAGTTATGAAATTAGATTTTCACTCAAACAACATAATTATATGATTTATCAAATTCAGCACTATTTGGTTACAACACATATAACTTTAGAGAATGAAATGACATAAAATCTATTTTATCTGTAAAGGATCATCTAGTTATTTTATCCTTAATGGTTGTTGTACTTGAGAAATATTTAAAATGCTAAGTAAAAACACTCTCAACAAACAGATCAAAACTTTCAATGTTAAGAAAACTGAGGATTACTTAGTATAGAAAGTCTGCAACTTCTAATCACATGAAGTGAAAATTATGACTCCACTCTGTCTTCTGAAAGCTTCACTCTGGAAACGCCCTTCTTATGGTAGTGGCAACACAAAATGATGAAAAGAATAGATGTTAGCAAATGGTGTAAAACACTTGGGCAGTGTCTGTAAGAAAACCCCTTTTATTAACCTCAAATGCATATTTCTGCTTTCCTTAAATTCTATCAAAAATCTCAAGAAAATATCTAAATAAGTGGAATATATAGAAAGACTCCCAAACAGACGAGTTCATACTCGTCTTATGATGGTGAGACAATTTATTCAAAACATCTGTTTACTGGAGGTAAAACAGGAGAGGAATCTTTTCACTTCTTTCTTTCTTCCCAGTGTATTCACAGCAGATATTTTGGTCTTTACACCTAAGTTCCATTTTATTGAAAGAACCAAGAGTTAACATTTTCCTCAAAATAATTCAGCCTCATTACTTTTTAAAAGAAATATGATACTTTAAAACAATGAAAATACACCGTTGTTTAATTAAGGCACAGTGTGCTTTAAACTATATTCATACTGTAGTTTTTTACTCTTCTAAAAGGTGATGACCAAAATTCAAACTGTAGAATGATCTTCAGACAACTGAGTTCAATTCAGATGTGACAAGAACATCTGATCTACAGAAAAAAATTAATTCTTGTAATAATACATAAGGTATCTTCTTTACACTACTTAGAAAATCAATCCTTTTGAACTGAAGTTAAGGACACCAACCAGATAGTTTTCTCAATACTAAATACTAAAGTTCTAAATACTAAAACACTGAACTGTAGAAGAAACTGCTTTTAATCAATCTTTGGTTCAACGGTTTTATTCCAGAAAAATCTTCCTAACTACAAACATATCACAGGGAACAAACTCACAATGAAACCGCTAAAAGAAGTTCACTGCCAAGTAAGTATTTATCTGATTCCCAATTATCTTAGTATTTATTAAAAGGCCTATATGTCATCAGAATCTTCACTCTTACTCAAAAACTCAGGTATTAGTGTGTTAGTTGCACCGTTGTGCCCGACTCTTTGCAACCCCATGGGCTGCAGCCCACCAGGCTCCTCTGCCAAGGGATTTTCCAGGTAAAGATACTGGAGTGGGTTGTCATTTCCTTCTCCAGGGGATCTTCCCAACCTAGGGATCGAACCCAGGTCTCCTGCACTGCAGGCAGATTCTTTACCAACTGAGCTACAAGGGAAGCCCCACCCCCAAAACAAAACAAAAAACCTCATAACTTTATATAATAAAATACACTGTAAAAGAATTTTTAAAAATTGCTATCATGTTCAAAATGTGAGTTTAGTACACTTCCTCTTTGTTGTTAGTAGAAACTTATTTTAATTTTTCCAAGCTTACTAGAGGACGAATAAAATACTTTTGTCTCTAAGAAATAAAAGGGATTCAGAAACACTGTCCACAAAGCTCCATGAGAAAACTGAATACTCTTTTCCGAAACATCAATACCAGTATCATAAATGTTTTCCTTGATTAGCTGAAAACAGGTATCATCTCTTAAGAATTACTTTTAAGAGTGTAAAAGAGGCATTCCTTTAACAATTATTATGTACAAGTCTAGGACTTGTGAGCTTTTTAATTCCCCACCAAAGGAACATATATTAGGAAGAGAATCCATTACTATGTTGTTAATATTCTGAAGTATTTAATACCTACTTAAAGCAAATTTAAGCATCTATGAAAAAATACAGAAAAGAGAGAATTCTGAAATGACTGTTTCACCTAAATACTAAGTAGCAAACACTATGAGAAGACAGGGAAATGTAATAACTTTGATATTAACTACCATATTCCAGAAGCTCTCCATAAGCCTTCAGATTTCTAACTTCATCTGCTTTGTACTTTAAAATTACATCAGCTTTGTGGTCCTTGGAGAAAAACAAGGAAGGATCAAAACTGGTTAGGCAAAGAATCATCAGTTGTCTCATAAATTCCTTTCAAATTAAACACACTTAAGAAAATCCTCACTATTCTCTCACCTTCCTTGTGTCATCTGCACACACACACACACACACACAATCCTCATGATGAAGTTTGCATGCATGACCAAAAAAAGTATAGACTAGGAAAGTTATGAATACAATGCACTGAATCAAAGAAAGAAAAGGAAACATGTGGGGTGGCAATGCGGTCTTGTTCACACTCTAACACTGTAGTTCAAACTGAAAGTGGTATTATTACCCAAGAGAAACCTTTCTATAACCCATAGTTGTTCGAGTATCTTACCGATTTGAATTCTCTGTGGTGCTTTAAAAAAAGATACCGTTATCTTCCTAAAACCTGACAGGCCTGAAGTGAACTCTTTGTGTGTTTATGATGTAAATATGCCTGAGAATTACTGCCTTTTAGGGGGTTCACTTTTCTCCATTTTAAAGAAGCTGAGTCACTGACAGAGGAAAACATTATGAATGCTTACAACTAACCTAGAAAAGGCCTAAAGAAAGACAACTGAAAATATCAGTCATAAAACTGCAGTGGAATACAAACCAACACTTCTCAAACTATAATGTGCACCAAAAACACATACGTATTTTGTTAAAACTCTGAGTGTAACTCAGTAGTGAAGAGATAAGCTAATAACCTGCTTATACAATTCCATAGAGTAGTGATGCTGCTATTATCTTTAGATTATGATTTGAGTAGCAAGGGTTTGTAATTACCCACAACAGATTAAAAATCAGAAGAGCTATTTGTGGCTTAAGGGATTAATATAATTGTGGTTACACTGCCCATCAAACAGAGAATTTAACTGGGAATTAACTATTATTTGATCCATTTACAGGTTTCTATGTAGTTAATCCAAAATAAATGGACATGAAAATGATACAGTTTTATGGACAGATTCTATGTTTTTAGTTATCAAATACAAAAATAGAAAGGTTATCAATGGATGTTCCAGATAACAAAACATATAAATGACAAAAAAAAAAAAAAAAATGAGTAAAACATCAGGATATAAAATGGATATACTTAAATCTGTTGTAATATTAATGCATCCATATTACCCAAAGTAATGTACATATTCCATGTAATTCCTATAACAATTCAAGTAGCATTATTTTTCCCCAGACAAAGTTATATGGAACCTCAAACAATCCAAACCGCCAAAGCAATCTTGAGAGTTAACAAACATATGAAAAGATACTGAACATCACTCATTATCAGAGAAATGCAAATCAAAACCACAATGAGGTGCCATTTCACTTCAGTCAGAATGGCTGTGATCCAAAAGTCTACAAGCAATAAATGCTGGAGAGGATGTGGAGAAAAAGGAACCCTCTTACACTGTTGGTGGGAATGCAAAGTAGTACAGCCACTACGGAGAACAGTGTGGAGATTCCTTCAAAAACTGGAAATAGAACTGCCTTATGACCCAGCAATCCCACTGCTGGGCATACACACTGAGGAAACCAGAATAGAAAGAGACAAGTGTACCCCAATGTTCATTGCAGCACTGTTTCTAATAGCCAGGACATGGAAGCAACCTAGAGGTCAATCAGCAGATGAATGGATAAGAAAGCTGTGGTACATATACACAATGCAGTATTACTCAGCCATTAAAAAGAATACATTTGAATCAGTTCTAAAGAGGCAGATGGAACTGGAGCCTATTATACAGAGTGAAATAAGCCAGAAAGAAAACCACCAATACAGTATACTAATGCATATATATAGAATTTAGAAAGATGGTAACAACAACCCTGTATGCAAGACAGCAAAAGAGACACATATGTATAGAACAATCTTTTGGATCCCGTGGGAGAGGGAGAGGGGATGATTTGGAATAATGGCATTAAAACATGTATAATATCCTATAAGAAACGAATCGTCAGTCCAGGTGATGCAGGATACAGGAAGCTTGGGGCTGGTGCACTGGGATGACCCAGAGGGATGGTATTGGGAGGCAGGTGGGAGGGGATTCAGGATGGGAAACATGTGTACACCCATAGCGGATGCATGTTGATGTATGGCAAAACCAATACAATATTGTAAAGTAAAATAAATAAATAATAATAATAACAATTATAATGAAAGAAAGAAAGAATAAAGCTTGAGGACACATACTTCCTGCTTTTGAAACACAACTGTTCAAACAATATGGCACTGGGACTCCACCAGTAATGCAGGTCCTGGAACAAAACAGAGCACTCAGAAATACAATTTTTCAAAACCACCCAACTAACACTTATGAAGGGAACCAAGATCACAGTGTAGAAAACACATCCTCTCCAATAGACAGGACTGGAAAAACAATACTTAACATAAAAGTAGACCCCCCTTTCTTACACTAGAATCTACCTAAAATTACCCTGAAATAGATCAGAGATTTAAACACAGAGCTGAAACTATAAAACTACTGCAAGAAAACACATTGTACAACTACTAAATGCCACTCTTGCTCTTTGATTTTGCTATAGGCCACCAAACCCATAAGCAACACAAGCAAAACCTAGTAAGTGAAACTATATCACACTAAATTGATTTTGCACAGAAAAGGACACTGTCAACAACAACAACAAAAAAGACAGTGTACCAGACTGGTGAAAATATTTGCAAGTGATATGACTAATAAGGGTTTAACAGCCAAGGTAGATAAATCCTGCCATTTGCAACAACATGGATGAACCTGGAGAGTAGTCTGCTAAGAGAAACACGTCACACAGAGAAAGCAAACACTGCAGGACCTCATTTATATGTGGAATCAGGACTGAATACAAACTCATCAAAGTTCAGGGATGCTCCTAATCTCTCAGCTTTGAGTGACCTGGATTTTCTGCACAAGCCTGAAATGAAAAGAAGAACTATCATCAGTTGCCTGGCTGAGTATTAAAGGTACGCCCTACCTTGCACAGAGCCTAAAAACAGAGGTTGAGAGGGCTGCTGGTTTTTAATGAAACCTCAAACATAGGCTGTCTGCTAGGTTATAAACAAGCATTCAGTGGTCACACACAAGGAAAAAATACATACCATACAGAATCTGTTTCAGAAATCATCCAACAAATGACAACAAGTAAAAGCTCTGGGACAAGAAATCTGATGTCCCATTTCACCATGTTATATCTGCATTTTCTAGTTTTCAACAACAACAACAACAAAACATGAGACACACAAAGAAATAGGATGTGTCTGGTCACATAAGGAAATAAGTAGGTAATACAAAGCATGGCTCAGAAAGCCCAGAGGCTGGACTTAACAGAGACTTTACATCAGGTAGTATAGATAAAAAGAATACAAGAAACAATATAATTGTCAAGAATATTTCACTAGAGAATCAGGATATACAGATTATTTAAAAGAAAACCAGTGGACATGAAAAGTGGAGTGGTTGACTTCAAACTGTCACGGTAAATCACTAATAGAACAACAACAACAACAACAACAACAACAAAATCAACAAGGAAACAAAAGACTGAAACTTTACAAATCAGAAAGTCTTAGGTATTTACAGAAAACATGACCTGATAACAGAATAGAGAGAAACAGCAATTATTTCATTCAAAATTTAATTAAGCACAAGTGATGGGTTTGACCCAGAAATCTAAAGGATTTCTATTTCACAAGTCATATTTCAAACATTAAGACCATATTGGGCCACTACCAAGTATTTCTGTAAATATTTATTTCAGATTTATAACTTACAATTAAAAAGACCTAGTCTATGTCTTAGCTTTGTCATATGAGCCAAAAAAACCCCACATTTTTTGGAGATAGAGGTTTTGCCTTATTTAATTGCATCATCTACAACAGTGGTTTCTCAAACTTGGATCTGAGATCTTTAAATTTAAAAATCATAACTGAGAACCCAATATAAACTTACTATTTTTTTTTCTTTTGATGAAAGAGAATACTAATGAAAATCACTGTCATATGCTACTGTTCTTATTTCAGCAAAGGTCTCATTTCAAAAAATATTTAAAAAACAAAACTGTAGGGAGTCCTCTGGTGGTCCAAAGATTAGGACTCAGGGCTTTCACAGCAGTATTCTGGATTCAATCCCTGACTGGGGATCTAAGATCCCACAAGCTGCAGTAATATCAAAAATTAAATTTAAAAAATTGAATGGAAAATGAATACTCTAGCTCTGTGAAATATATTTCATAAAATCCAAAGATATCTTCGTTTTACTACAGAAAACTGAAAAAGTCAGCCTGCAGCATAAACCCTGAAAACCTAGCACAGATCTTTAAATACACTTGGACTTTAAATGAGGACAGAGTGATGAGCTGTAGTATTTATCTAAAATTATAAGAGAATATGTATTGCATATTGTATTAAAATAAGATAAGAAACAACCAGTCTTCCCATAGAACACATATACCGTAAGTCAGCTAGAATCCTATCATCTTAAACATAAGTGGATCATAACAAATTTTGATGCCAGAAGGATGAGAATCATAACTGGCCAGGACAGGTCAAATGCATTTTATCACATCAGTGAAATAATGATATTAATGATTTTAAATTCAAGAACATTATAAATTTAAATGTAATTGTTACCTGATAGTCTCAAAGACCAATCAATATAATATCTGAAGTATTTATCCAAATCTATAAAATAAAACTCACAGTATATTACATTTAAAATACAAAAAAACAATAGTGTTTGATGTTAAGCCATACTTAACGTGATACAAAAAATACAATTCACACAGCGTGTGAAAACTATCTGCTAAGGATTGGGGGAAAACTACAGACATGTGGTGTGTGTGTGTGTCTTGTGTGTATGTGCAGGTATATGTGTATGATGTGTGTGTGTGTTCATGTCCATGAGACAAAGTCTAGTTATAGATAGTTAGAGTATATTAAGCAAAACTAAAGTTAGGCAGTTCAGTTTGGGTCAAATTTTCTAATGTAGTCTATTAAAATATACAGTAATTTACACTGTTGGTGGGAATGCAAACTAGTACAGCCACTATGGAGAACAGTGTGGAGATTCCTTAAAAAACTGGAAATAGAACTGCCTTATGATCCAGCAACCCCACTGCTGGGCATACACACTGAGGAAACCAGAAGGGAAAGAGACACGTGTACCCCAATGTTCATCGCAGCACTGTTTATAATAGCCAAGACATGGAAGCAACCTAGATGTCCATCAGCTGATGAATGGATAAGAAAGCTGTGGTACATATACACAATGGAGTATTACTCAGCCATTAAAAAGAATACATTTGAATCAGTTCTAATGAGGTGGATGAAACTGGAGCCTATTATACAGAGTGAAGTAAGCCAGAAGGAAAAGCATAAATACAGTATACTAACGCATATATATGGAATTTAGAAAGATGGTAACAATAACCCAGTGTACGAGACAGCAAAAGAGACACTGATGTATAGAACAGTCTTATGGACTCTGTGGGAGAGGGAGAGGGTGGGAAGATTTGGGAGAATGGCAATGAAACATGTAAAATATCATGTAGGAAACGAGTTGCCAGTCCAGGTTCGATGCATGATGCTGGATGCTTGGGGCTGGTGCACTGGGACGGCCCAGAGGGATGGTATGGGGAGGGAGGAGGGAGGAGGGTTTGGGATGGGGAGCACATGTATACCTGTGGTGGATTCATTTTGATATTTGGCAAAACTAATACAATTATGTAAAGTTTAAAAATAAAATAAAATTAGAGAAAAAATAAATAAAATAATTAAAAGTCAAAAAAATATATATACAGTAATTTTACCTCAACTAAAGTCTTTTAAAATTACAAAAGCATAGTTCTTTGTCACATAAATTACTTGTATTCACAAATCACTCTGGGAATTTTTAGTTATTTTAAACAAATGAAAATAATTCATCCACACAAATATAGCCATCTAGTTACCAATCTACATCAATTCAGGACCCAAATCACTAACTGGAAAAGAATGATTCAAGAGAAAAAACTGTTTTTTTTAATCCAAAAAATTAGGGTTGAAAGAACTTTAAAACAATATGATCAATAAATGTGCCAAAGTTACTAAATAAGATGGTCTATCATGTTATGAGGTCGATAATGGACAGCAATGGTATGGACCTAACAGAAGCACAAGACATTAAGAAGAGATGGCAAGAATACAGAGAAGAACTGTACAAAAAAGATCTTCAGGACTCAGATAACCACAGTGGTGTGATCACTGACCTAGAGCCAGACATCCTGGAATGTGAAGTCAAGTGGGCCTTAGAAAGCATCACTACGAATACAGCTAGTGGATGTGATGGAATTCCAGTTGAGCTATCCCAAATCCTGAAAGATGATGCTGTGAAAGTGCTGCACTCAATATGCCAGCACATTTGGAAAACTCAGCAGTGGCCAGGGGACTGGAAAAGGTCAGTTTTCATTCCAATCCCAAAGAAAGGTAATGCCAAAGAATGCTCAAACTACCGCACAAATGCATTCATCTCACACACTAGAAAGGTAATGCTCAAAATTCTCCAAGGCAGGCTTCAGCAATATGTGAACCATGACCTTCTTGATGTTCAAGCTGGTGTTCAAGAAGGCAGAGAAACCAGAGATCAAGTTGACAACATCTACAGGACCATTGAAAAAGCAAGCAAGTACCAGAAAAGCATCTATTTTTGCTTTATTGACTATGCCAAAGCCTTTGACTCTGTGGATCACAATAAACTGTGGAAAATTCTGAAAGACATGGGATTACCAGCCCTCTTGACCTGCCTCCTGAGAAATCTGTATGCAGGTCAGAAAGCAAGTTAGCACTGGAAATGGAACAGCAGACCGGTTCCAAATAGAAAAAGGAGTACCTCAAGGCTGTCTATTTTCACCCTGCTTATTTAACTTCTATGCAGAGTACATCATGAGAAATGCTGGGCTGGATGAAGCCCAAGATGGAATCAAGATTGCTGGAAGAAATGTCAATAACCTCAGGTATGCAGATGACATCACCCTTATGGCAGAAAGTGAAGAAGAACTAAAGATTCTCTTCATGAAAGTGAAAGAGGAGAGTGAAAGAGTTGGCTTAAAGCTCAACATTCAGAAAACTAAGATCATGGCATCTGGTCCCATAACTTCATGGGGAATACATGGGGAAACAGTGGCTGACATTTTATTTTATGGGTGGCTCCAAAATCACTGCTGATGGTGATTGCAGCAATGAAATTAAAGGACACTTACTTGGAATGAAAGTTATGACTTACCTAGACAGCATATTAAAAAACAGAGACATTACTTTGCCAACAAAGTTCCTTCTAGTAAAGGCTATGGTTTTTCCAGTAGTCATGTATGGATGTGAGAGTTGGACTCTAAAGAAAGCTGAGTGCCAACAAAGTGATGCTTTCTTACTTAGTGTTGGAGAAGAGCCTTGAGAGTCCCTTGAACTTCAAGGCCATCCAATCAGTTCATCCTAAAGGAGATCAGTCCTGGCCGTCCATTGGAAAGACTGATGTTGAAGCTGAAACTTCAATACATGGCCACCTGATGCCAAAAAAACTGACTCATTTGAAAAGACTCTGATGTTGAGAAAGATTTAGGGCAGCAGGAGGTGGGGACGATAGAGTGTGAGATGGACGAATGGCATCACCGACTTAATGAACAAGTGTTTGGGTAAACTCCAGGAGTTGGTGATGGACGGGGAGGCCTGGCATTCTGCAGTCCACGGAATCACAGAGTCGGACACAACTCAGTGACTGAACTGAACTGCTCTTTGGAAGAAAAGCTATGGCAACTCTATACAACATGTTAAATGCAGCTACAACGTTGTTGACAAAGGTCTGTATAGTCAAATATCTAGTTCTTCCAGTAGTCACGTATGGATGTGACAGTTGGGAACATAAAGAAGGCTGGACACTGAAGAGTTGAAGCTTTTCACTGGAAGTTCTGGAGAAGACTCTTGAGAGTCCATTGGATGGCAAGGAGATCAAAGAAGTCAATCCTAAAGGAGATCAACCCTGAACATTCACTGCAAGATCTGCTGCCAAAGCTCCAATACTTTGGCCACCTGATGCAAAGAGTTGACTGAAAGGAGAAGACCTTGATGCAGGGAAAGCAGGAGGGCAAGAGAAGAGGACAACAGAAGATGAGATGGTTGGATGGTATCACAGGATTCAAGGTATATGAGTCTGACCAAACTCAGGGAGACAGTGAAGGACAGGGAATCCTAGTGTACTGCAGTTCATGGGGTCCCACAGAGTCATAGATATGACTTATCAACTGAATAACAACTCGACCAAAGAGCTCCTAGTCTAATCTGTAATTATCCTGAAAAGTAATGGGATTCACATGCTAGAGAGTTCCTTGGATAAAAGGCCATGAACCCAGCTTAGTACTCAGGACTACTACACAAAAGAAAATAGCAAAGAAAAGAAGACGATAAGTTAAAAATTGGCCATGAAAACACACTTCTAATGTAAGGGAAAATATGAAGTTCAAGGACCAGATTATCTTTAGCCACACATCATGTTCCAAATAATAAATTATTTGTGCTTGTGTGTTAGTGTGTGTGTATGTGTGTGTGTGTTGTGTGTGGGTTTAATGGCTTTCAGTATGCAGGAATAACTGCAAGGCTTTGTTAAGAAGTGCTGTAAATTACTGAAACAAATGGACAAATGTGAATGGAGTTTATATACCAGCTCTACAATGAAGAATAGAATTTTCAATTAAGAGAAAAGTATACATGTGAATTGAACAATATTTAAATTTCCATTCATTTCAACATCCACATATGGCTAGTGGCTATACAAAAAAAAAAAAAAACAAACAAAAAAAACAAACAGGTTTCCCCAGTGGCTGGGCCATGAAGAATTCACCTGCAAATGCAAGAGACAAAGGAGACATGCATTTGACTTCCGGGCCAGGATGATCCCATGGAGAATAAAAGGACAACGCATTCCAGTATTATTCCTGCAAATCCCATGGAGACAGGAGCCAGGTGGGGCACAATCCATGATTTCAAAAAAGAATCAGACATGACTAAGCACAATCAACATTTCTAGAAAAGTACTTCAGTGCAATTCTGTTCAGTCGCTCAGTCATGTCTGACTCTTTGCGACCCCATGCATAGCAGCACACCAGTCCTCCCTACCCATTGCCAGCTCCCGGAGTTTACCCAATCTCATGTTCATAGAGTCGGTGAGGCCATCCAACCATCTCATCCTCTGTAATCCCCTTTTCCTTCTGCCCCTAATCCCTCCCAGCATCAGGGTCTTCTCCAATGAGTCAAATCTTCGCATAAGGTGGCCAACATATTGGAGTTTCAGCTTCAGCATCAGTCCTTTCAATGAATACCCAGGACTGATCTCCTTTAAGGTGAACTGGTTAGATCTCCTTGCAGCCCAAGTGACTCTCAAGAATCTTCTCCAACATCACAGTTCAAAAGCATCAATTCTTCAGCGCTCAGCTTTCTTCACAGTCCAACTCTCACTTCCGTACATGACCACTGGAAAAACCATAGCCTTGCCTAGACGAATCTTTGTTGGCAAAGTAATGTCTCTGCTTTTTAATATGCTATCTATGTTGGTCAAGAAGTGATAATACCAGACCATCTGACCTGCCTCTTGAGAAACCTATATGCAGGTCAGGAAGGAACAGTTAGAACTGAACATGGAACATGGACTTGTTCCAAATAGGAAAAGGAGTACACCAAGGCTGTATATTGTCACCCTGCTTATTTAACTTCTATGCGAGTACATCATGAGAAACACCCTGGGCTGGAAGAAGCACAAGCTGGAATCAAGATTGCCTGAAGAAATATCAATAACCTCAGATATACATGTGACACTATCCTTATGGCAGAAAGTGAAGAGGAACTAAAAAGCCTCTTGATGAAAGTGAAATAGGAGAGTGAAAAACTTGGCTTAAAGCTCAACATTCAGAGAACTAACACTATGGCATTTGGTCCCATCACTTCATGGGAAATACATGGGGAAACGGTGGAAACAGTGACAAACTTTATTTTGGGTGGCTCCAAAATCACTGCAGATGGTGACTGCATCCATGAAATGAAAAGACACTCCTTGGAAGGAATGTTATGACCAAACTAGGTAGCATATTAAAAAGCAGAGACATTACTTTGCCAAGAAAGGTCTGTCTAGTCAAGGTTATGGTTTACTAGGTGACAAGAGAATTGTAAGGTTAAATTTCTTGTAACCATTCTCCTGGAATTATATAAAGAAAGGCTTCGCTCTTAGGAGATGAAATATTTAGGGCTAAAGTCTATAACTAAATATCTAGACCTGCCTATAACAAAGTTTAAAATGTCAGAAGGAAAATGTTCATGTACAGAAAAAAAGTACAAAAAGAAAACATTAAAGATTAGTGAGTCTAAGTGAAAAACATATGGGATTTGTGCTCACATTTCAACGTTTCTGTAGGCTTAAATTTTCATTAAAAGGAAAAATGTAGGTACTTCAGTCAATTAGTTTACTCTTAGTTTAGTCTGCACTTACTTAAGAGTCAGTTATTCGGTTACTTTATTAAATATGATCATGCACTAGTGACATTGTAGCACTGATGGTCTGAGGTCTTGGCACGGATGTCTCATAGTCTATTGAAAAATATTACGATGGTAGGGAATTTTCAATGTTGGAAGACATCCTTACTCTGCTCTAAACCTTAAAATTCATTCTCAGTTATACCATCTTTTTCCATAGAATAAAAACAGAACACTTTGTTTACAGAAATGCCATTAAGCATCCATGAGAAACAGTGTAAAATGAATTATTTAATAAAGAAATTCTGGTAAAATGTATGACAATGAAAATGGGGAAAAGATGGAGCTATGTGGGGCTTTGGTGGTGGCTCAGTGGTAGGGAATCCACCTGCCAATACAGCAGACACCAGTTTGATCCCTGCTCCAGGATGAATCCACATGCCTCAGAACATCTGAGCCCCTGTGCCACAGCTACTGAGCCTGTGTTCTACAGCCTGGAAGCTGCAATTGTTGAGCTCACGTGCTGCAACTACTGAAGCCTGGTCTCCCTAGAGCCTATGCTCCACAAGCAGAGAGTGTACCCCAATGAGAATCCTGTGCACTGCAACTACAGAGAAGCCCCTGTTCCCCACAACTAGAGAAAAGTCCATCCACAATAATGAAAAGCCCATCCACAGTAATGAAAGCCCAGTACAGCAAAAAAAAAAAAAAAAAAAAAAAAAAAAAAATATATATATATATATATATATATATATATATATATATATATATATATATATATATATATAAAATATATTATATATATAAGCAAATATATATATATATATATATATATATATATATATATATAAAAGCAAATAACAGCATTTAGATTAAAAAAAAAAAAAAAAAGAGTGAGATTATGAGACAACTCCTCAGGACTTTCACTAAGGTAGGTTTCAGATTAAACTCTGAAATTCACATTATTATAAAAGGTATAAATAGCTAAAGAATTCTTGTTTTGACCATCTTCTTTAAATACGAAGTATCTTTTTTTCACATTTGTTTCCCTTAACCTTGCACCTGTTTCTGCCTCCTTTACTTCAGTGATTAAAATGTGAATAAATATTGAGATCTAATTATCTGTATAATAGTTTACAAACTCATCAAACAAGCTAACATAAGCTGTTAAACTTTATATAAACAGGGAAACAAACAGATTATCATTTAAATAGCAGCAAAATATTAACAGACCTCAAAAGAGATTTACAATTTAACCTAATTTGTTACTGATTAGCCACGTACAAATTTGCTGATGGCTTTCTTCTAAATCCCTTAGCAGATAAATACATAATCAACCACATAACCCATTACCAGAGATAACCTGTAGCATTTTTTATTATCCATGTTTTCCAATTAAACCCGGGTTCTATACATTCCCTTCTACAATTCATTTGCAAATTAATAAACCAAAATAGTCCATATATTTATAAAGCAATGAAAACTGAAAAATCATATGTCAAAATGTCTTCAGTTTGGCCTGAGAGGAAGCAGCTGGTTTAAAATTCCCTCAGATGGAAGGGGGAGTTACCCACGGCTGCAATGAAACTGAGGAAGATAACATTAACAAAAATGTGTTGAACATCTACTAAGCACCAAGTTGTGGTAATTCTGCTTTCATAAAATAATTACTAGTCTCTTATAGAATACACAAGCCAACATGGGCACCTGAAACTTCATTCCTAGAAACAGAGGAGGAAACAAGGAATGTATGGAAATGTATACTCATTTGTAAGTTAAAAGTTAATTAAATTAGGGGAAAAAAAAGTGGAAGTGGTTTGTAATTTACCTAACACATTCTGAAAAAGACATTCTTAGAGTTTCCCTGAATAGTTAGCAGCAACACATTTGCTAGAGAAAGGCTGTACCAGTCAGTTTGGGGACTCTAGAGAGCACTGAAGTCAAAGGCAAAGAAGTGTGACCGAATATGACAAAGGTTAAGTAAGCCTTGAAAGCTAAAATGAAGTGCAAGGAATGAATTATGAAGAGAGATTTGTTGTGGAATGTGAAATATGGTCCTATTCTGAAGGATGTATTCTCATTCCTTGCAGTTACAGTTTTCCAGGAGGCATTTCAAGGATATTAACCATGACCCAAGCAGAACTCAGGTCTGTAAAAAGGAGAATTCAAGGAATAACTGTCCCACTGCCCTCTTTCAATTAGCTTAGAAGTACCGTTTTGGAAGTTACAAGTAAAGTTATTGTCAAATCTGATTATTTATGAACTGTCTGCCTCAGAATAAAGATAAGTAGAAACGCATAGTGCCAGCATCGATTTTACGAGAAAAGAAGGCTGAACACGTTGGGATATGTGTGCCTTCTAAAAAAAATGGTTAAGGTTTGTGACAGGTAGAGGAAAGTAAACCGGCAGACATGAACCTAAACATGCAACATGGATTTACCCTTTCCTGGGAGCTCAGATGGTAAAGCGTCTGCCTACAATGTGAGAGACCTGGGTTCCATCCCTTGGTCAGAAAGATTCCCTGGAGAAAGAAATGGCAACCCACACCAGTATTCTTGCCTGGAAACTCCCATGGACCGAGGAGCCTGGTAGGCTACAGTCCATGGGGTTGTAGAGTTGGACACGACTGAGCAACTTCACTTCACTTCACTTCACTTCACTTCACTTACAAAGAAGCAGTTATTTTCACCAGTAGTGAACTGTCCACAAAGTAAAGTATAGACAAATATTTAACAGTTGCAAAAGAAAAAATCAGGGTGTCATAAACAACAGCTAAGGGAGAGTTCTGGGAAGGGATGAAGGCCAGAGGGGCGAAGCCTCCACTGACCAAAAGTAGGCTTCTGCCAGTTTACTAACGCACCTGCAGTTAAACTGGCATGAATCCCAAACTAATAGTATTTTACCCGCGGTGTAAAATTGACAAAAAGGGAGAGAAAATTATACCGCTATGTGAACAGAGCGAGAGGAAGCACGAGCAGCTTCTCGCCCCTATGCGGACTGTGCAGTTCACTCAAAAACATCAGCCAACCAGAAGGAGGAGGAAATACCACTGATGGTGGCTGAGCAATCAGTGGTTCCTGGAAACTGAGTCATTACCTTTATTCTTGGGCAGAGCTGTAGCAGCAGGCTCACTGTTTCCAAGCAGCTTCCTGTGCTGCTTCCGCTGCCAGATAATCCTCCGAGGCTTCCAAGGTACTAAGTTACACTCTCTGAATTGAGAACTCGGGAGAGATTGGCACGCGGCCACTCTTAGCAGCAACAAAATGGCAACCCGGCTGGTGTTACGGTGTAAACGTCACTTTTCTCGCGCATGACGCTACCGGCCTATCCCCCAAGGACAGTCTCTTCTGCCCTACGGAGCACGTGTAGTCCAAACCAACTGACTTCCTGGTACTCAACACTGTGAGGGACGCTGTGTCCGATGCCAGTAAAGAATAATATATTTTTGGAGAACACCGCGCTGAGCTTGAAACGAGATGTGTCAATGTAATGAAGACTGCGTGCATTTCCCTAATTAGAAACCGCTTGAGCTAACTCATACTACTGAACAGACTTCTGCTACCTGTTAATAAGTGCTCTTGCCTGACCATTTCTTCACTTAAATTGTATCCGTTGTCTTCCTTCTTGGAGAAACAAATTCCATCAGGATGCTTCTGTTAGAAATCTAGCGTAATACAAGTGGTGGAGGAATTAAAGAGAAAGGTTATATATCTATCAGAGGACCTGGACAAACGTTCTTGTGTTTGGGAGACAGGAACCTCTTGTGGTTCATTAGAGATCCCTCTCTTTGAAATATTTAGGTCCAGTAAGCTAGGGACTGGTGGTGGCGGTAGTAGAGCCCCTAGTCTGTGTATCCAATGTTGGAGTGATGGAATAAAGTTTAAAGTTACTGCAAACAAACAAACGAACAAAAATACCTTCTCTTCGGAAATAAAATGTTTAGTATTGTTTTTCATAGTGATGGAAGACCTTTTCACCTATTTAAGCATTAGTGAACATTCTAGCTAGATATAATTTTGCTTGAACTTTATGCTAGACACCCTATTTTTGACCTGTGAAGCAAATATTGTACATCTGCTTTAACCATGGAGAATAGTCACTGGGTATTCACTTGAATGGGGAGGTAAAAATCTACTGTAGTTGTCTGTCATCAGTGTACCCTCTGGAAAATCAGGATACGAAAATGAGATTGTGCATTTCTGTGCTTTGGAGTTGTGTGTTCCTAGTCAGTTAAGATAATTAAGAAGTTTAATGATTCCAGATTCTTGCCTAGGAAAACACTAACATCACTGCTTGCCATATTTGTATTTTGTGGTTAACAGGATCCTTTTTACCACGATATATGTTTCACTCATGTATTTTCCACTTTAAAGAAATTTCTGTGTGTACTGGCTCTGCCCCTACAGCTTCAGAACACTCCTCTTAAAACTGTATGAAAGACCATTTACCAGGCTATGGCCCTTGAGTTTGTTTGAATATTTTTTCCAATTTTAGTATATAATTTGTTGGGTATTTTCATCAATATGGTATAATTTCCTTCAAAGGAAAAAAAATGTGTTTGACTTCAAGTATGAAACGTTGTACTGAAAGTTATCTCTTACTTAATCATGACATATGATCAGTGAGTCCACATAATAAGGAATGACAATTGGAACTTTTAAGCAGAAACTAGGGCTTCCCTGGTAGGTCACCTGCTTAACAATCTGCTGCAATGCAGTTTGATTTCTGGTTTGGAAGGATTATCTGGACAAGCAACAGGTCACTCACTCCCATATTCTTTAGGCTTCCTTGGAGGTGCAGATAGTAAAAAATTCACCTGCTATAAGAGATCTGCTGGAAGAGTGGCCTGACAACCCACTCCAGTATTCTTGCCTGGAAAACCCCCATAGACAGAGGAGCTTGATGGGCTATAGTCCAGAGGTCACAAAAAGTCAGACATAACTGTGAGACTAAGCAGACCAGAAACCAAAATAGATTTTTTAAAAATGCTCGAAAAGCTTGAAGTTTGGAGGTCTGCCTTAGAGTATTTTAACCCTGAAAAAAATACATTAAGCAATGAACTTTACTACTCTCTTGTCCCTATAAAATCACAGGAGAAATGGAGTGTCATTTCCCTTTTTAGAGGATAGTTGTTGTAGTGAAGATATTAAATGATTAAATAAATGATTTAAATCTACTGAAATGCTGCTTGCAAAAATGAAAAAAAATGAAAAAAAAATCTAATTCAAGATGAATATTAAAGCAAGAACATAATTGAAATCAGTTGCTGTTGTAAGACATGGCTTCAAAAGAGAGCTAAATAAATGTATATAATGACTGGCTAAATTCTCTGGCAATACATTATAAAAAATCACGGTCAATATTGAAAAGATTTTTACACACAATAAAAATAAATGCCTTTTAGTTATGCATAGTTTGAATAATCAAAAACACTGACTACTTTTCAGACATTCCAGGAAAAGGTCTTTTAAACAAATTATTTACTTTATCTCCCAAAACAATATAGTGGTGGTGGTCGTGATTAGTTGCTAAGTAATTTCCTTCTCTTTTTCATCTCCATGGACCATAGACTACCAGGCTTCTCTGCCCGTGGGATTACCCAGGCAAGAATACTGAGGTTGGTTTCCATTCTCTCTTCCAGAAGATCTATCTTTCCAACTCAGGGATTTCTCAACGTTGGGTCATCCACATTGGGAGGTGGATTCTTTACCACTGAGCCACCAGGAGAATCCCCCAAAGCAACACAGTATCTACTTAAGATAGATAAGTACAACTTAAGTAGATAAGTAGAACAAACTTCTAGCCTGCAGAGTCTGGGTTTGTTCAGAACTACCCTAGTGATCCATTGGTTAATAGTCAGCTTCCCAGTGATCCTTGTCTGGGAGGATCCCACATGCCGAAGTGTAACTAAACTCATGGGCCACAACTCATGAGCTCATGTGCCAAAACTAGAGCCAGTGTTCTGCAACAAAAGAAACCATCACAATGGGAAGGCTATGCACCATATCAAAGTGCACCATACCACTTGCCTCAGCTAGAAAAAGCCCTTGAACATCCATGAATACCTGGCCCCGCCAAAATAAATAAAATTTAAAAAATAATAAAATAAATAAGTTCCTTAAAAAAGTGAGTTTGTTTAACATAGAAGTGTAGTTACATATATGCAGCAACAAGCAAATGTACCTTGAATGTTGAAAGCACAAAAATACTTATTTTTTAAAACATGATAGAACAATACTGATTAAAACAAATTTGCCACAAAATAAAAATATTCTATGCAATAGTTCACCAAGATGAGATGTAAGGGTATCCCAACCATCAGAGTTCAAATTTGTGGTATGAATGCCTAAAAGCCTATGAAACATAATGTTGCTTATATAATTCGAGCATACATAGATCTACTTAAGCTGTTAGCTCTCTCTTCTGTGTCTTTATATTTCCTTCTGAAGCAATTTGGATTTTCTAAAAGAATGTGAAGATTTGTTTTCTTTGTTTTAGTTTCTGAGGAGACTTCTCATTCTGCCCACACACTAGGAAACTTTTAATATATTTTCCATTACTATAGTTCAAGTTTTGTGTACCCTAAACTTGCATACCATTAACCCTGTACTGTATTTCTTTCAGCAGGCTTTAGTGATGTTCTTCAAGTTGTTTTTGCCATTCTTTAATTTGGATATAATGCTCACTGATTTTAATAGAAAATTAACAGTTTTCTACTGTGCTTTTATTATTTTTATATAAATTTATTTATTTTAATTGGTGGTTAATTACTTTACAATATTGCATTGGTTTTTCCATGCATCAACGTGAATCCGCCACAGGTATACACATGTTCCCATCCTGAACCCACCCGCCCCTCCACCCTACCCTTCTGGGTCATCCATCCTTCTGGGTCGTCCCAGTGCACCAGCCCCAAGCATTCAGTATCATGCATGAAACCTTGACTGGTGACTCATTTCGTATGTGATATTAAACATGTTTCAGTGGCATTGTCCCAAATCATCCCACCCTCTCCCTCTCCCACAGAGTCCAAAAGACTGTCCTATACCTCTGTGTCACTTTTGCTGTCTCGCTTACACTGTTGTCATTACCATTTTTCTAAATTCGATATATATGCATGTGTATGCTGTATTGGTATTTTTCTTTCTGGCTTACTTCACTCTATATAATAGGCTCCAGTTCATCCACCTCATTAGAACTGATTCAAATGTATTATTTTTAATGACTGAGTAATACTCCATCGTGTATATGTACCACAGCTTTCTTATCCATTCATCTGCTGACAGTCATCCAGGTTGCTTCCATGTCCTGGCTATTATAAATAGTGTTGCAATGAACATTGGGGTACACGTGTCTCTTTCAATTCTGGTTTCCTCGGTGTGTATGCCCAGCAGTGGGATCGCTGGGTCGTATGGCCATTCTATTTCCAGTTTTTTAAGGAATCTCCACACTGTTCTCCATAGTGGCTGTACTAGTTTGCATTCCCACGAACAGTGTAAGAGGGTTCCCTTTTCTCCACACCCTCTCCAGCATGTATTGCTTGTAGGTGTTTGGATCATAGCCATTCTGACTGGTGTGAAATGGTACGTCATTGTGGTTTTGATTTGCACTTCTCTGATAATGAGTGATGTTGAGCATCTTCTCATGTGTTTGTTAGCCATCTGTATGTCTTCTTGGAGAAAAGTCTATTTAGTTTTTTTGGCCATTTTTTTATTGGGTCATTTATTTTTCTGGAATTGCACTGCAAGAGTGGCTTCTATATTTTTGAGATTAGTTGTTTGTCAGTTGCTTCATTTGCTATTATTTTCTCCCATTCAAGGCTGTCTTTTCACCTTGCTAGTAGTTTCCTTTGTTCTGCAGAAGGTTTTAAGTTTAATTAGGTCCCATTTGTTTATTTTTGTTTTTATTTCCAATATTCTGGGAGGTGGGTCATAGAGGATCCTGCTGTGATTTGTGTCGGAGAGTGTTTTGCCTATGTTCTCCTCTAGAAGTTTTATAGTTTCCGATCTTACATTTAGATCTTTAATCCATTTTGTGTCTTTTTGTGTGTAGGGTGTTAGAAAGTGTTCTAATCTCATTCTCTTACAAGTAGTTGGTTGACCAGTTTTCCCAGCACCACTTGTTAAAGAGATTGCCTTTAATCCATTTTATATTCTTGCCTCGTTTGTCAAAGATAAGGTGTCCATATGTGCGTGGATTTATCTCTGGGCTTTCTATTTTGTTCCATTGATCTATATTTCTGTCTTTGTGCCAGTACCATACTGTCTTGATGACTGTGGCTTTGTAGTAGAGCCTGAAGTCAGGCAGGTTGTTTCTTCCAGTTCCATTCTTCTTTGTCAACATTGCTTTGACTATTCCAGTTTTTTTGTATTTCCATATGAATTGTGAAATATTATTTGTTCTAGCTCTGTGAAAAATACTGTTGTTAGCTTTATAGGGGTAGCAGTGCTTTTAGAATGTGGTGAGCTATTCTGTTTCAGGATTTCAGTTGGAAAATCCTGCATTATTATTAGGGCTGTAGTATCTTCTGAAACTGAAGGAAAGACTACAAATATTCCAAACTAATTTGATCATAGTAATTAATGTTTTCTAAAGAATTAAAAAGTTACTCATCAAAAAATTTCATTCCTATGGAAAAAAAACCGCTAACTCCTTAAGTACATCATGATTTTATTAAGGGAATCTGTGAGAACTGACATTTCTCTGTGTATCATGATTTCATCAATACACCTCTCTGAGATTAAAAAACAAAAACAGAATTCACATGCTTCAGGAAAGTCACATTTAAATATGGAAAAACTTGTTTCAATAGCAGTAAAAATGGCTGTATGAGCAGTGGATTGATAATTTTTCTCTGAGTAACTTCTTGAAAGTTGTGTCTTCACTTCTTACTGAAATGTATTATTCTCCTGTTGTTCAGTTGCTCAGTCATAGCAACTCTCTGCAACACCACGAGGCCTTACTATCTATCACTAACTCCCAGAGTTTGCTCAAACTAATGTGCATCAAATTAGTTGTACCATCTGACCATCTCATCCTCTGTTAGGCCCTTCTCCTTCTCCCCTAAAGATTTCCCAGCATCAGGGCCTTTTCCTCTAGTCATTTCTTTGCATCAGGTGGCCAAAGTATCAGAGTTTCAGCTTCAGCAAAAGTACTTCCAATGAATATTCAGAGCTGAGTTCTATCAGGATTGCCTGCTTTGATCTCCTTGCAGTCCAAAGGACTCACAAGAGTATTCTCCAACACCACAATTCAAAAGCATTGATTATTCCATGCTCAGTTTCCTGTATAGTTCAACTCTCCCATAATTGCAAAGTTATGCCTCTGCTTTTGAATATGCTCTTTAGATGGTTACAGCTTTTCTTCCAAGGATCTAGCACCTTTTAATTTCATGGCTGCAGTCAGCATCTGCAGTGATTTTGGAGCCTGAGAAAATAAAGTCTATCACTGTTTCCATTTTCTCCATGTTTTCCCTATTTGACATGAAGTGATGGGACCAGATGCCATGATCTTCATTTTTTCAATGTTGAGTTATGAGCCAGCTTTTTCACTCTCTTCTTTCTTTTCATCAGCAGGCTCCTTAGTTATTCTTCACTTTCAGTCATATATGTGGTGTCAAGTGCATATCTGAGGTTATTGATATTTCTCCAGGCAATCCTGATTCTAGTTTGGGCTTCATCCAGCCTGGCATTTCACATGATGTGCTCTGAATATAAGTTAAATAAGCCACATGGCAATATACAGCCTTGATGTACTCCTTTCCCAATTTGAATCTAGTGCATTGTTCCATGTCCAGTTCTAGCTCTTGCTTCTTAATCTGCCTACAGATTTCTCAGGAGGCAGCTAAAGAGATCTGATATTTGCATCTTTTCAAGAATTTTCCATAGTTTGTTGTCATCCACACAGTCAAAACCTTTGGCATAGTCCAAATCAGATGTAGATGTGTATCTTGAACTCCCTTGCTTTTTCTCTGATCCAATGGATGCTGGCAATTTGATCTCTGGTTCCTCTGACTTTTCTAAACCCACCCTTAACATCTGGAAATTCTGGGTTCACGTACTGTTGAAGCCTGGCTTGGAGAACTTTGAGCATCACTCTGCTTGCATGTGAGATACATGTAATTGTGTTGTAGTTTGAACATTCTTTGGCATAGCCTTTCTTTGGGATTGGACTTTAAACTAACCTTTTCCAGTTCTGTGGCCAATGCCGAGTTTTCCAAAGTTTCTGGCATATTGAGTGCAGGATTTTAATGGTATAATCTGACAGGACTTGAAACTGCACGACTGGAAACCCATCACCTCTAGTAACTTTGTTCATAGTGATTTACTAAGGGCTACTTGATTTCACATTCCAGGATGTCTGGTTCTAGGTGAGTAAAGACACCATCACAGCTAACTGGGTCATTAAGATCTTCTTCTTATTATTATTATTTGGTACAGTTCTGCGTATTTTTGCCACCACTTCTTAAGAGATTCTGCTTCTGTCAGGTCCATATTGTTTCTCTCCTTTATTGTGCCAATTTTGCATGAAATGTTCCCTTGGTATCTGTAACATTCTTGAGGCGATACCTGTTCTTTGACATCCTATTGTTTTTCTCTATTTCTTTGCACTGACCGCCGAGGAAGGCTTTCTTGTCTCTCCTTGGTGTTCTTTGGGAAACTGGATTCAAATAGATTATCTTTTTTGTTCTCCTATGCCTTTAGCTTCTCTTCTTTTCTAAGCTATTTGTAAGGGCTCCTCAGACAACCCTTTCGCCTTTTTGAATTTATCTTTCTTAAGTATGCTCTTGATCACTGTCTCGTGCAGAATGTCATGACACTTGGTCCATAATTCTCCCTGTAGTCTGTCTATAAGATCAAATCCTTCAATTTGATTTGTCACATCCACTGTGTAATCATAAGGGTTTGATTTCAGTCAAACCCAAATGGTCTAGGGGTTTTTCATACTCTCTTCAATTTAAGTTTGAACTTTGCTTAAAGGCATTCATGATCTGAGCCATGTCACTGCTCAGTCTTGTTGTGGCTGAATGTATAGAGCTTCTCCATCTTCGGCTGCAAAGAACATAATCTGATTTCAGCACTGACCATCTCTAGACTCATCTCTTGTGTTGTTGGAAGAGGGTGTTTGCTATGAGTGGTGAGTTCTCTTAGGAAACTCTGTTAGTCTTTGCCCTGCTTCATGTGTACTGCAAGGTCAAACTTGCCTGTTACTCCAGGTATCTCTTGACTTCCTACTTTTTCTAGTAGGCCATGGAGCTGGACAGTATAAGCCCTCATTCCTCTGCTTTTTCTAAATCCAGTGTATTGGATCACATACTTTGAAGCCTAGCTCAAAGAATTTTGAGCATTGTCTTGCTTTGTATGTGAAATGAGCACAATTGTCCAGTACTTTGAATAATGTTCGGCATTGCCCTTTGACGTGGGGATCAGTACTTTGTCATGTGTACACTAGAGCTGGCTCAGTGGTGGCATAATGTGTATTCCATAGTGCAAACTCAGAAGTTGGGTCACGTATGCCATGTAGTAGTGACTCAGTAGAGGTAGGATGATACATCCAGAATGGAAGCTAAGTAGTTGTGCTAAGCCTGCTGTAGAACACTGGTTCAGTGTGTTCTGGTAAGATGTGTGTTCTAGAATACAGGATCAATACTGTGTGACAATACTGTCATCACATTTCCTCCAGAGTTTAGGCACTGCAGAAGTGTCATGTGCACTTAGAATGGGGTCTTAGTAGTTGTGAGATGCATGCTCTACAATTCAGTCTCAGTAGTGGAGAGATATGTTCTCTAGAGTGCAAGCTCGTAGTTACAAGATACTTGGTGCGATGACCTGTAGTACACGAAGAAGCAGTGGAAGTCGTCACAGCACTGAAACACTGAATGGTGAAAAACTACTAGGTGTGTTTGACCCACAGTAGACAAAGAAGCATTCCAAGAATATTTTACCTCTGATTTACAGGATGGTGGTAATTATTGAGTGTAAAGTAGATGAAGATGTACTCAAGTCATGTCATAAAACTGAAACAGTGATGGTTATAATCTATTAATCATGCCTGAGCTATTTGGATGCAGAAACACTTAAAAACTTCAGAGCACTGAAACACTGGAATTCGATAAATTATTGGATGTATCTTCCAAGATTGGATCATAGAACACTTGAAATGTATCACATAGCTGAAAGGCTGTATGTTGATCAATACTGGGTGTGTTTGACCTGGGGTGGGGATGGGGACTCATTTAACCATATGACAGCCCTAAAACACAGGATGGTGATAAATTTATGAGTGTGTATGAATTGGTAGGTACAGAAAACGTTGAAACATATCATAGAACTAAATACTTGATGGTGAACAACTGCCCAGTGTATTTGAAGCAGAGTACATGGAAAAAGACTTAAAGAATGTTACAGAACTGAAACAATTGATGGTGATAAACTATTGCTTGTGTTTAACATGGAGTAGAAGAAGCACTTGAAGCATGTCACAGCACTGAAACACTGGATGGTCATAAGATATTGGGTATGTTTCAGCTCAAGTGGTTTAGAGAAATAGTTGAAGCATGTCACACAACTGAAACATTGGATGCTTATAAATGACTGAAAGTACTTGATATGGAGTGAATGAAGAAAGCACTTGAAGCATGTGACATCACTGAAGCATTGATTGATAATACTGACTATGTTTGAGGTGGGATGGACACAGAGACTCCAGAAATCATTTCATAGTATTGAACACTAACACTAGATGGGGAAAAAACTACTGGGTTTGTTTGACACAGGAATGGATGAAGAAGCAGTTGACATTATGTCACAACAGTGTAACCAGATGGTAATCAATGGTAAGTATATTGATGTCAGTGGGACCAAGAACACATTTAATTTTATCAAAGCCTGAAACACTGGAGGATGATGAAGTACTGGCTGTGTATGCCTCAGTGTGGGGAAACAAAATTTAAAATCATGTAACACCACTAAAATGCTGGTATGATGATGAAATGCTGACTGTCTAGATCTAGGGTGGATGATGAAGCTCTTTAAGCATGTCACAGTATGTAAACACTAGACTTTGGCTTATGGGTGAGAATGAAGAAGCCATTGGGTCATGCTCCAAAACTAAAACACTGGCTGTTTATAACTACTAGAAATTTTGCACCAGGATTAATATAGAAGCATTTGAAACATGTCAGTGTAGTGAAGCAATGGATGGTGATAAATGACTATGTTAACCTGGAGTGGGTGAAGAAGTACTCGAATCCAGTGGCAGTCATGAAACACTGTGTTGATAAACTCCTGGAGGTTTTTTTTTTTTTTTTTTTTTTTTAACTCACTTCACTGATGAATTGAAATCAGTCATATGTCACAGCACTGGACACTGGTTCATACAAAATATTGTCTATGACTGGCCAGAGTGGAAAAAGAAGCATTTGAATTGTGCCACACCCATTGAAGCAAAGAAATATAGGAAAACAATAGAATGGAAAAGACTAGAGGTCTCCTCAAAAAAATTAGAGATACCAAACAAACATTTCATGCAAAAATGGGCTCAATAAAGGACAGAAATGGTATGGGCCTAAAAGAAGCAGAAGATTTTAAGAAGAGGTGGCAAAAATACACAGAAAAAACTGTACAAAAAAGATATTCATGACCCAGATAATCACAATGGTGTGATCATTCACCTAGAGCCAGACATCCTGGGATGTGAACTCAAGTGGGCCTTAGGAAGCATCACTAAAAAGAAAGGTAGTGGAGGTGATAGAATTCCAGTTGAGCTCTTTCAAATCCCAAAAGATGATGCTATGAAAGTTCTGTACTCAACATGCCACCAAATTTGGAGAATTCAGCACTGACCACAGGACAGAAAAATGTCAGTTTTCACTCCAATCCCAAAGAAAGACAATGTCAAAGAATTCTCCAACTACTGCACTCTTCTCACACGCTACTAAATTAATGCTCAAAATTCTCCAAGCCATGCTTCAGTGATACATTAATCGTGAACTTCCAGATATACAAGTTGGTTTTCGAAAAGGCAGAGGAACCAAGAGCAAATTGCCAACAACCACCAGATCACTGAAAAACCAGGACAGTTCCAGAAGAAATCTGTTTATGTTTTATTGAGACTTTGACTGTGTGGATTACAATAAATGTTGGAAAATTCTGAAACAGATGGGAATACCAGACCACTTGACCTGCCTCTTAAGAAACCTGTATGCAGGTCAGGAAGCAACAGTTAGAACTGGAAATAGAACTACAGACTGGTTCCAAATAGGAAAAGGCGTACCTCAAGGCTGTATAATTGTCACCCTGCTTATTTAACTTCTACATAGAATACATAATGAGAAACATTGTGCTGGAGGAATCACAAGGTGGAATCAAGATTGATGGAGAAATATCAATAACTTCAAATATGCAGAGGACACCACCCTTATGGCAGAAAGATAAGAAGAACTAAAGAGCCTCTTGATGAAAGTAAAATGGGAGATTGAATAAGTTGGCTTAAAGCTCAACATTCAAAATACTTAGATCATGGCATCCAATGCTATCACTTTATACAAATAGATGGAAAAACAATGGAAACAGTGACAGACTTCTGTTTTTGTGGACTCCAAAACCATGGCAGATGGTGACTGAAGCTATGAAATTAAATGACACTTATTTCTTGTAAAAGCTGTGACAAACCCATGCTGCATGTAAAAAAGCAGAGGCATTCCTTTGCCAACAAGGACCCATATAGTCAGAGCTATGTTTTTGTATTTTTCAGTAGTCATGTGCCAAAGCAAGCCATACCATAAAGGAGGCTGAACATTAAGGAATTGATACTTTTGAACTGCAATCTTGGAGAAGACTCCTGTGAGTCCCTTGGGCTGCAAGGAAATGAATCCAGTCAACCCTAAAGGAAATCAATCCTGAAAATTCACTGGAGGGGCTGATGCTGAGGCAGAAGCCCTAATATTATGGCTATCTAATGTGAAGAGCCAACTCATTGGAAAACACTCTGATGCTGGAAAAGATTGGAGCAGGAGAAGGAGATGGAAGAGGACAAAATGGTCGGATGGCATTACTGACCCATTGAATTTGAGTTTGAACAAGCTCCGGGAGATGGTGAAGGACAAAAAGGCGAGATATGCTGCAGTCCATGGGATTACGAAGAGCTGGAGATGACTGAGTGACTGAACAACAAATAACAACCAGCAACAACAAAGCTACTGAATGCATTTGACCTTGAGTAGTTTCAGGAGCACTTGAAGCATGTCACAGATCTGAAACCCTAGATAGTGGTAAAATGCTGAATGTGTTTGACCGGGAGTTAGTGAAGCAGCCAGTGAAATGTGTCATAGCACTGAAACAATGAATGTCGATAACCTATATGCTGCATTTAACGTGGAGTGAATCAAGAACCACTTGAAGTATGTTTCACGACTGAAACACTGTATGTTCACACTTTAGGCGGTCTTTCTTTGATCTTGTATAGGGAAAGAAGCACATGAAGCATGTCACAACTCTGAAACTGGATCGTGATAAATCATTGTGTATGATGACCTGTGGTAGTTGAAAAATTGATGAAAGTATGTAACAGCACTGAATCCAGGGATGGTGATAAACTAAGAGCGCGGTCAACCTTGGGTGGACAAAGGATCTTTTGAAACATATACCAGAATTAACACACTGGATTGTGATAAATTATTGGTTGTGTATTTTCTTCAGAGAATGAAGAAACAGTTGAAGCAGTAAACAGCACGGAAACACTGGATGGTGATAAACTATTGAGTGTGTTTGATACATGTTGAATGAAGAGAAACTGGAAGCATGACACAGAGTAAAACTTGGGACCATGGTAAACTTCTGAATGTGTTTTATCTAGAATGAATTAAAGAAGGACTTGAAACTCATCATAGAACCGAAACAGTAATTGTGATAAGCTACTGACCATATTTTATTTGGAGAGGATAACGAAGTACATGAGGCATGCCCCAGTACTGGAACACTGGATAGTGGTAAACTACAGGGAGTGTTTGACTCAATCAGACAAATGGACACTTCAAGTCTGTAATAGCACAGCATCAATGAATGATGATAATTTATAGGGTGTGTTTTACCTGGAGGGAATGAAGGAGGCTCAAAACATGTCACAATACAGAAAAAAAGGATGTTGATAAACTATCACACTACATTCTTCTGGAGTGGATTAAAAAACACTTGAAGCATATCTGAATGTAAACACTGAATGGGGATATGATATTGTGTGTGTATAAGGCCAGTAAAAATAGAGGAAACAATAGAATAGGAAAGGCTAGAAATCTTGCCAAGGAACTTAGAGACACAAAGGGAATATTTCTTGCAAACATGGGCACAATCAAGGACAGAAGTGGTATGAGCCTAGCAGAAGCAGAAAATGTGATGAAGTGTTGGCAAGAGTATAAGAGAACTGTATCAAAGAAAGGTCTTAATCACCTGCTGCTGGGTGCCATTGCCTTCTCCACTTAATCATCTAGATAACCATAATGGTGTGATCACTCACATAGAGCAGACAACCTGGAGTGTGAAGTCAAGTGGATCTTAGGAAGAATGACCACAAACAATACTAGTCGAGGTGATAGAATTGAAGCTTACCTATGCCAACAAAGGTTCCTCTAGTCAAGGCTATGGTTTTACCTGTGGTCATGTATGGATGTGAGAGTTGGATTGTGAAGAAGGCTGAGCACCGAAGAATTGATCCTTTTGAATTGTGGTGTTGGAGAAGACTCTTGAGAATCCCTTGGACTGCAAGGAGATCCAACCAGTCCATTCTGAAGGAGATCAGCCCTGGGATTTCTTTGGAAGGAATGATGCTAAAGCTGAAACTCCAGTACTTTGGCCACCTCATGCGAAGAGTTGACTCACTGGAAAAGACTCTGATGCTGGGAGGGATTGGGGGCAGGAGGAGAAGGGGACAGCAGAGGATGAGATGGCTGGATGGCATCACTGACTTGATGGACGAGAGTCTCAGTGAACTCCGGAAGTTGGTGACGGACAAGGAGGCCTGGCGTGCTGCGATTCATGGCGTCGCAAAGAGTTGGACACGACTAAGCGACTGATCTGATCTATTTCAAATTAAAACAATAACAATAATGCTGTTAAAATGCTGCACTCAATGTGCCAGGAAATTTGGAAAAATCATCAATGACCACAGGACAGGAAAAGGTCAGTTTCACTCTGATCCCAAAGAGGGGAATTGTGATGGAATGCTCAAACTACTGCACAATCGTGCTCATTTCATATGCTGGCAATGTAATGCTCAAAATTCCTCAATCTAGTTTTCAACAATATGTGAACTGAGGACTTTCAAATGTACAAATAGGGTTAGGAAACGCAGAGGAATCAGAGATCAAATTGCCAACATTCACTGGATCATAGACAAAGCATGGAATTCCAGAAAATGATCTACTTCTGCTTCACTCACTATGCTAAAGACTTTGCATACGAGGGTCACTGAAAATGTGGAAAATTCTTAAAGAGATGTATATACTTGACCACATTACCTGGTTCCTGTGAAACCTGCATGCAGGTCAAGAAGTAACAGAATCAGGCAGGAACAAAGGACTTGTTCAGAATTGGTAAAGGAGTACATCAAGACTGTCTTGAACTTACCTGCAAGGTATACCATGCAAAATGTCAGACTGGAAGAAGCACAAGCTGGAATCAAAATTTCTGGGAGAAATATCAATAAACTCAGACATGCGGATGACAGAAAGCAGAATAGGAATTAGAGCTCCTTGCTGAGATGAAAGTGAGAATTAAAAAAGCTGGCTTAAACCTCGACATTCAATAAACTAAGATCATGTCGTCCAGTCCCATCAGTCCAGTTCAGTTCAGTCACTCAGTCATGTCCAATTCTTTGTGACCCCATGAATTGCAGCATGCCAGGCCTCTCTGTCCATCACCAGCTCCCGGAGTTTACTCAGACTCATGTCCATCGGGTCAGCGATGCCATCCAGCCATCTCATCCTCTGTCGTACCCTTCTCCTCCTGCTCCCAATCCCTCTCAGCATTAGAGTCTTTTCCAATGAGTCAACTCTTCATGTGAGATGGCCAAAGTATTTGATAGCAAATAGATTAAGACACAAGGGAAACTGTGACAGATTTTTATTTTTGTAGTTCCAAAATCACTGTGCATGGTAACTCAAGCCATGAAGTTAAAAGACACTTGCTTCTTGGACGAAAAGCTATGACAAACCTAGACAGCATATGCAACCAGAGACATCACTTTTCTGGCAAAGGTCCATATAATCAAGGTATGGTTTTACCCAGTAGTCGTGCATGGATGTGAGATCTGAACCATAAAGAAGGTTGAATGCCAAATAATTGATGTTTTAGAACTGTGGTGCTGGAGAAGACTCTTGAGTCCCTTGAACTGCAAAGAGTTCAAACCAGTCAGTTCTAAAGAGAATCAACACTGACTACTAATTTGAAGGACTGATGTTGAAGTTGCAATACTTTGGCCACCTGATGCAAAGAGCCAAATCATTAGAAAAGACACTAATGCTGGGTAAGATTGTAAGCAGGTGGGGATGGGTGTGACAGAGAATAAAATAGTTGAATGTTGGCATAACTGTCTCAATGGGCATGAATTTGAGCAAATTCCAGGAGATAGTGAAGGACAGGGAAGCCTGGTGTGCTGTAGTTCATGGGGTTGCAAAGAGCTGGACATGGCTGTGTGACCAAAAAACATCAGTCATGGGTAAATAAGGAAGCACCTGAAGTGTGTCACAGCACTTAAACACTGGATGTTGATAAACGACTGTATGTATTTGAAATAGGATAGATGAGGAAGCCTTGTGAATTAATCAGCACTGAAAGAATGGATTTGTGTATTAACCCAGAGTAGATAAGGAATCACTGGTGTATGTCACAGCACTGATAGACTGAATGGTGAAAAAACACTTGTTGAGTTTGACCTCTGGGAGTCAAATAAACACCTAATATATGCCACAAGTTACAGCCCTGAAACCTTGGCGAATGATAAAATGCTGGGAACGTTTGACTGATATGGACTATTAAGCACTTGAAGCATATCACTCTACTGAATACGGGATGGTGATACACAAATGAGTATGTTTTACAGGAGAGGATGAAGCACATGAAGTATATCACAGCACTGAAACCCTGAAGGTGGTAAACTCCTAGAAGTGATGGGCCAGGATTGACAAAGAAGCATATGCTGAAATATAGATGTTGATACACTATTGAGTATTTGACACCAGGTGGACAAAGAAACATTTGGAGCATGTCACATGTCAAGGCACTGAGCACTGTATGGTAATAAACTACAGAGTGTGTATTTCCAGAGTGTGGATGAATAGGCACTTGAATCACATCACAGCACTGAAACACTGACGTTGATAAGCTACTGGATGTATTTTTATAGTCTGGATGATAAAGCAGTTGTGTCAGAGCTTGGAAATACTGGATGGTGATAAACTACTGGTGTGTTTGATAAAGATGCACTTGAACTTGTGACAGCAGTGAAAAACAAAAGGTGATAAGCTGATGAGTCTATTTTAGGTCAGGTGGACCAAGATGCGGCTGAATCACCTCTTTAAAGTGTGGATAATGATAAGCTACTGAGTACGTTTGACCTGGGGTGGATAAAGAAACACTGAAAGCATGTCACAGCTTTCACTGGATGAAGAAACACTGGATGGAGATATACAACTGGATGTGTTTGACCCAGGGTGCGTGAAGAATAACTTGAGGTGTCATTGCACTGAAACAGTAGATCATGATAATCTATTGGAAGTGTTCAACGAGTAATCAATGAGGAAGCACATTGCATGGAATGGTGCTGCATGGTGATAAACACCTGGTTGTGTTTGACCAATGTGGATGAAGAAGTTCTTGAAGCATGCCAAATGCTTTGCAACCCTGGATGGTGATATAATCCCATCAAACAATGTGTCTTTTTGATACAGGGTGTAAAAGCAAGCACTTAAAGCATGTCACAGGGCCTTTCCTGGTGGTTCAGTGGTTAAGCATCCACCTTGAAGTGTAGGGGATGAAGGTTCAATTGCTGACTGGGAAACTAACATCCCATATGCTACAGAGTAACTAAACCTGCACAGCTGCAAACACTGAAGTTCTCACACTCCAGAGACTGCATGCCATGGTGAGAGTTGGCTTGTCTCAAGGACTATCTTACGTGCCACAACTATGACCCAACACAGCCAACTAAATAAATTAAGAAGAATCATGTCACAGGTGAAACATTGGTGACAAACTATTGAGTGTGCTTTACCTGGAGAAAATGAAGAAACACTTACATCATGTCACTGCACTGAAACACGGGATGGTGATAAGCTACTGGGTATGTTTGACATGGGGTGCATGAAGAAGACTTGTGGAATGTTCCACAGTTAAATCATTGGATGATGATAATCTACTGACTCTGTTAGACCTGGAGTGGATAGAAGCATGTCACAGAACTGAAACGCAAAGGGTGGTAAATTACAGTGTGTTTAAACAGAGGAGGATGAAGAAACACATAACCTGTCGCAGCATTGAATATTAGATATATTTGACCTGGAGTGGGTTGAACAAGCACTCAAAACAGGTTACAGGACTGAAGTAAACACTGGATGATGATAAACAACTCAGTGTGTTGACCAGAGGAGATGAAGAAGCAACGGAAGCATGTCATGACAGTGAAAGAGTAGATGATGATAAACAGTATTAGTAGTGGCAAGATGCCTGCTCCAGAGTTCAGGTTCAAGATGCAGCATGTTTGCACTAGAATGTGGGTTTAATAAGTTTGTGATGCCTCCCCGAAAGTGAAAATTCAGCAGTTACTACGAGCCTACCCTGGATCGTGGGGTTGAAAATGAGAGCTCCAGGCTGCAAGCTCAGAACGTGCATGATGTGCACTAGAATGTGGGCTCATTGGTGGTTGATGCATGTATTAGATTGCAAGTTCAGAAGTTGTGACATGGGTATTATATAGCACCCATGTTATAAAACCTCACACTGGTCATCTATTTTTTACATATAGCACTGTACACATTTAAATGCTATGTTCTCAAATCTTCACCTTCACCTTCTCTCACTGAGTCCAAAAGTCTGTTCTTTAGATATTTGTCTCTTCTCCTGGCCTGCGTATAGGCCATCTTTATAAATTCCACATATATGAATTAATATACAGCTTTGTCTTTCTCTTTCTTAGTTCCTTCACTTTGTGTAATAGGTTTCACACGCTTCCACCTCATTAGAACTGACTCGAATGCATGACTTCTTATTACTGAGTAATATTTCATATGCATATGTAGCAAAATGTCCTTAATCATTCATCTGCTGATGGACCTCTTGGTCACTTCCATGTCCTAGCTATTGTAAACAGTGCTTCAGTAAACACTAGAATACTGTGTTTCTTTCAATTCTAGTTTCCTTGAGGTTCATGCCCAAGAGTGGGATTGCTGGGTCATATGGCACTTCTATTTTCAACTTTCTAAGGAGTTTCCACAAAGTACTCTATAAAGGTTGTGCCAGTTTGCATTCCCATCAACAATTTAAAAAGGTTCCCTCTACTCCACAGCCTCTGCAGCAATTACACTGTAGACATTTTAATCATGGCCAATCTGACCAGTGTGAAATGATACCTCAATGTGGTTTTGATTTGCACTTCTTTTATGATGAGTGATGCTGAGCAGCTTTTCTGTGTCTCTTAGTAATCTGTATATCTTCTTTGGTTTGTTTTTCTGAGTAGTATTTGTAGCTGAGTATTGAGATACTTGAGCAGCTTGCATATTTTGGAGATTAATTTTTTTGTTTGTTTTCCAGTTGCTATTATTTTCTCCCAATTCTGAAGGCGACAGTTCAGTTTAGTTCAGTCACTCAGATGTGTCCGGCTCTTTGCAAAGCCATGAATCACAGCACACCAGGCCTCCCTGTCCATCACCAACTCCCGGAGTTCACTCAGACTCAAGGTCCATCGAGTCAGTGATGCCATTCAGCCATCTCATCCTCTGTTGTCCCCTTCTTCACCTGCCCCCAATCCCTCCCAGCAGCAGAGTCTTTTCGAATGAGTCAACTTTTCACATGAGGTGGCCAAAGTACTGGAGTTTCATCTTTAGCATCAGTCCTTCCAAAGAGACCCCAGGGTTGATCTCCTTCACAATGCACTGGTTGGATCTCCTTGGAGTCCAAAAGACTCTCAAGGGTCTTCTCCAACACCAGAGTTCAAAAGCATCAGTTCTTCAGCGTTCAGCTTTCTTCACAGTCCAACTCTCACATACATACATGACCACTGGAAAAACCATAGCCACCATTAGACGGACCTTTGTTGGCAAAGTAATGTCTCTGCTTTTCAATATACTATCTAGGTTGGTCATAATTTTTCTTCCAAGGAGTAAGTGTCTTTTAATTTCATGGCTGCAGTCACCATCTGCAGCCCAGAAAAATAAAGTCTGACACTGTTTCCACTGTTTACCTATCTATTTTCCATAAAGTGATGGGACCAGATGCCATGATCTTCGTTTTCTGAATGTTGAGCTTTATGTCAACTTTTTCCACTCTCCACTATCACTTTCATCGAGAGGCTTTTTTGTTCCTCTGCACTTTCTGCCATAAGGGTGATGTCATCTCCATATCTGAAGTTATTGATATTTCTCTTGGCAATCTTGATTCTAGCTTGTGCTTCTTTCAGCCCAGCATTTCTCATGATGTACTCTGCCTACAAGTTAAATAAGCAGGGTGACAATATACAGCCTTGATGTACTCCTTTTCCTATTTAGAAACAGTCTGTTGTTCCATGTCCAGGTCTAACTGTTGCTTCCTGACCTGCGTATAAATTTATCCAAGGCAGGTCAGGTGCTCTGGTAATCCCATCTCTTTCAGAATTTTCCACAGGTTATTGTGGTCCACCCAGTCAAAGGTTTTGGCACAGTCAATAAAACAGAATTAGATGCTTTTCTGGACCTCTCTTGCTTTTTTGATGATCCAGCGGATGTTGGCAATTTGATCTCTGGTTTCTCTGCCTTGTCTAAAACCAGCTTGAACATATGGAAGTTCATGGTTCATATATTGCAGAAGCCTGGCTTGGAGAATTTTGAGCATTACTTTACTAGCGTGTGAGATGAGTGCAATTGTGTGGTAGTTTGCTCATTTGTTGGCATTGCCTTCCTTTGGGATTGGAATGAAAACTGACCTTTTCCAGTCCTGTGGCCACTGCTGAGTTTTCCAAATTTGCTGGCATATTGCTACAGCACTTTCACAGCATCATCTTTCAGGATTTGAAGTAGCTCAACTGGAATTCCATCACCTCTACTAGCTTTGTTCATAGTGATGCTTTCTAAAGCCCACTTGACATCACATTCCAGGATGTCTGGCACTAGGTGAATGATCATACCATAGTCATTATCTTGGTCGTGAAGATCTTTTAATTTGTAGTATACATATATTTATTTTAATTGGAGTTAAATTACTTTACAATATTGTATTGGTTTTGCTATACATCAACATGAATCCACCACAGGTATACGCGTGTTCCCATCCCGTACCCCCCTCCCTTCTCCCACCATGTACCATCCCTCTGGGTCGTCCCCGTGTACCAGTATTGTGCAACCAGTCCCAAGCAACCAGTATCCTGCATCGAACTTGAACTGGTGATTTGTTTCATATATGATACTATACATGTTTCAATGTATAGTATTTCTTCCAAATCATCCAACACTCTCCCTCTCCCACAGAGTCCAAAAGACTGTTCTATACATGTGCGTCTCTTTTGCTGTCTCACGTACAGGGTTATCATTACCATCTTTCTAAATTCCATATATATGCATTAGTATACTGTACTGGTGTTTTTGTTTCTGGGTTACTTCAGTCTGTATAATAGGCTCCAGTTCCATCCATCTCATTAGAACTGATTCAAATGTATTATTTTCAATGGCTGAGTAATACTCCATTGTGTATATGTACCACAGCTTTCTTATCCATTTGTCTGCTGATGGTCATGTAGGTTGCTTCCATGCCCTGGCTATTAGAGACAGTGCAGTGATGAACATTTGGGAACACATGTTTCTTTCAAGTCTGGTTTCCTTGGTGTGTATGCCCAGCAGTGGGATTGCTGGGTCATAAGGAAGTTCTGTTTCCAGTTTTTTAAGGAATCTCCACACTGTTCTTCATAGTGGCTATACTAGTTTGCATTCCCACCAACAGTGTAAGAGGGTTCTCTTTTCTCCACACCGTCTCCAGTATGTATTGCTTGCAGACTTTTGGATCGCAACCATTCTGACTGGCATGAAATGGTACCTCACTGTCGTTTTGATTTGCATTTCTCTGATAATGTGTGATGTTGAGCATCTTTTCATGTGTTTGCTAGCCATCTGTATGTCTTCTTTGGAGAAATGCCTATTTAGTTCTTTGGCCCATTATTTGATTAGGTCATTTATTTTTCTGAAATTGTGCTATAGGAATTGCTTCTATATTTTTGATATTAGTTGTTTTTCAGTTGCTTCATTTGCTATTATTTTTCCCATTCTGAAGGTTGGTTTTTCACCTTGCTTATAGTTTCCTTTGTTGTGCAGAAGCTTTTTTTTTTTTTTCTACAGTTCTTCTGTGTATTCCTGCCACCTTTTCTTAATATCTACTGTTTTTGTTAGGTCCATAATATTTCTGTCCTTTATCGAGCCCATCTTTGCATGAAATGTTCCCTTAGTATCTCTAATTTTCTTGAAGAGATCTCTAGTCTTTCCCATTCTCTTGTTTTCCTTATTTATTTGCATTGATCGCTGAGGAAAGCTTTCTTATCTCTTCTTGCTATTCTTTGGAACTCTGCATTCAGATGTTTCTATCTTTCCTTTTCTCCTCTGCTTTTTCCTTCTCTTCTTTTCACAGCTATTTGTAAGGCCTACTCAGACACTCATTTTGCTTTTCTGCAGTTCTTTTCTATGGGGATGGTCTTGATCCCTGTCTTCTGTACAATGTTACGAACCTCTGTCCATAGTTCTTCAGGCACTCTATCTATCAGATCTACTCCATTAAATCTATTTCTCACTTCCACTGTATAATCATAAGTAATTTTGATATAGGTCATACCTGAATGAACTAGTGGTTTTCCCTACTTTCTTCAATTTAAGTCTGAATTTGGTAATAAGCAGTTCATGATCTGAGCCACAGTCAGCTCCTGGTCTTGTTTTTGTTGACAGTATAGAGCTTCTCCATCTTTGGCTACAAAGAATATCAATCTGATTTCGGTGTTGAACATTTGGTGGTGTCCATGTGTAGAGTCTTCTCTTGTGTTGACGGAAGAAGGTGTTTGCTATGACCAGTGCATTTTCTTGGCAAAACTCTATTAGTCTTTGCCCTGCTTCATTCTGTATTCCAAGGCCAAATTTGCCTATTCCTCCAGGTGTTTCTTGACTTCCAACTTTTGCATTCCAGTCCCCTATAATGAAAAGGACATCTTTTTTGATTATTAGTTCTAAAAGGTCTCATAGGTCTTCATAGAACCGTTCAACCTCAGCTTCTTCAGCATTACTGATTGGGGCCTAGACTTGGATTACTGTGATATTGAATGGTTAGTCTTGGAAATGAACAGAGAACAGTCTGTCGTTTTTGAGATTGCATCCAAGTACTGCATTTTTGGCTCTTTTGTTGACCATGATAGCTACTCCATTTCCTCTAAAGGATTCCTGCCCACAGTAGTAGATATAGTGGTCATCTGAGTTAAATTCACCCATTCCAATCCATTTTAGTTCGCTGATTCCTAGAATGTTCATGTTCACTCTTGCCATCTCTTGTTTGACAGCTTCCAATTTGCCTTGATTCATGGACCTGACATTCCAGGTTCCTATACAATATTGCTCTTTACAGCATTGTATCTTGCTTCTATCACCAGTCACATCCACAACTGGGTATTTTTTTTTTTTTTTGCTTTGGCTCCATCCCTTCATTCTTTCTGGAGTTAGTAATCCACTGATCTCTCCAGTAGCATATTGGGCCCCTACTGACCTGGGGAGTTTCTCTTTCATTATCCTATCAGTTTGCCTTTTCATACTGTTCATGGGTTTCTCAAAGAAAGAATACTGAAGTGGTTTGCCTTTCCCTTTTCCAGTGGACCACATTCTGTCAAACCTCTCCACCATGACCCGTCCATCTTGGGCGGCCCTATGGGCATGGCACAGAGCACCGGCAGTTGCAATGGCGCACAGAGCATGGCGGAGAGGGTACCCCACGTCCGAGGTCAGGGACAGCAGCCAAGGGTGCCAGGTTGCGAAGGTGCAGGGATAGCTGAGAGGAGCTACCCCACGTCTGAGGTCAGGGGCGGTGGCAGGGAGGAGCTACCCCATGTCCAAGGTCAGGGACGGTGGCCAAGATTCCAAGGCTGCAACAGCGCAGGAGCAGCCCAGAGGAGCTACCCCATGTCCGAGGTCAGGGCCAACAGCTGAGAGAGCAAGGCTACAACAGCGCTGGAGCAGCCCATAGGAGCTACCCCACGTCTGAGGTCAGGGGCGATGGCTGGGAGGAGCTACCCCATGTCCGAGGTCAGGGGCTGTAGCCAAGAGAAGCTTACCCGTGTCAAAGGTCAGGGGCACAGCAGGGAGGACCTAAACCGTGTCAGAGGTCAGGGGCTGTGGCGGACAGTGCAAGGCTGCGACAGCACAAGAGCAGCCAAGAGCAGCTACCCCATACCCAAAGCTGGGGCAGCAGCTCAGATGAGTAACCCCAGGCCCAAGGAGCGGTGGCTGCGTGGGCTCAGGAGGGCCTAGAGGAGCTATTCCATGTTCAATTTCAGGATAGGTGCCGTGAGGAGATACCCCTCATCCAAGGTAAGGAGCAATGGCTGCGCTTTGCTGGAGCAGCCGTGAAGAGATACCCCATGACCAAGGTAAGAGAAACCCAAAAAAGATGGTAGGTGTTGCAAGAGGGCATCAGAGGACAGATACACTGAAACCATAATCACATAAAACTGAAGGCTACATATTCACCTTAATTATAGTTTCCTCATTGTACACAAGCTATAGAGCTTAATTAGGTTGCTTTTTTTAAAATTTTGTTTTTATTTCCTTTACTCTAGGCAATGGGTCATAGAGGATCTTGCTGTGTCTTATTTTAGAGTGGTTATACCTATGTTTTACTCTAAGGGTTTCATATTTTCTGGTCTTACATTTACATCTGTAATCCATTTTGAGTTTATTTTGAACATGATGTTAGATACTGTTCTAGTTTCTACACATAGCTGTCCAGTTTTCCCAGTAACACTTTTTGAAGAAAATATATTTTTCGGTTGCATATTTTTGCCTCCATTGTCAAAGATAATGGGTGCATGAATTTATCTTTGGACTTTATATTTTGTTCCATTGGTCTGTATTTCTATGTTTGTGCAAGTTTCATACTCTCTTGATATCTTTGTGGTGTAGTCTTATCAGAAAGTTTGACTCTTCTAGTTCCATTCTTCTTTCTCAAAATTGCTTTGTCTCTTCAAAGTCTTATGTGTTTCCATGCAAATCATAAAATAATTTGTTCTAGTTTTATGAAAAATACTGTAGGTATTGCATTGAATCTATTGATTGTTTTGGGTGGTATACTCATTTTAACTATATCAATTAATCCAATCTAAGAACATGGTATGTTTCTCCATCTTAACTATATCAATTAATCCAATCTAAGAACATGGTATGTTTCTCCATCTATATGTGTTTTGCTTTCTTTCATCAATGCTTATTTTGTATCTCTCTGGGTAAGTGAAAGTTGCTTAGTCATGTCTGACTTTTTGCAATCCCATGGATCATACAGTGTATGGAATTTGTAATTCTTCAGGCCAGGTTACTGGAATAGATAGCCTTTCCCTTCACCAGAGGATCTTCTCAACCCAAGGCTCAAACACATTGTGTGCAGGTCTCACACATTGCAGGAGGATTCTTCACGTGCTAGGCCACAAAGGAAGCCCAAGAATACTACAGTGGGTAGCCTATCCCTTCTTCAGGGGATCTTCCTGACCCAGGAATTGAACAGGAGTCTCCTACATTGAAGGTAGCTTCTTTATCAATTGAGCTATCAGGGAAGCCCTTTGTCTTTTTATGCAAATTTATTTCTAGTTATTTTATTCCTTTCATTGCAATGATGAACAGGATTATTCCTTAATTTCTCTTTCTGAATTTTCATTGTTAGTGTATAGGAATATAAGGGTTTCTGTGTATTAATTTTATACCCTGCACATTTACTCTATTCATTGATTAACTCCAGTAATTTTCTGGTGGCATCTCTTGGGTTTTCTGTGTAAAGGATAATATCATGTGCAAATATAGAGAGTTTTACCTCTTCTTTTCCAATCAGGATTCTTTTTATATCTTTTTCTTCTTTGAAAAGTGTGGCTAGAATTTCCAAAACTAGTAGTGATGAGTATGGGCACCCTTGTCTTAATGCTGATTTTAAAGGAAATGTTTCAAGTTTTTCATTATTGATAATAATGTTTGAAGTGGTTTTGTCATATTAGGCTTTCATTATGTTGAGGTATGTTCCATCTATGACTACTTTGGCAGAGTTTTTTTTTTTTTTTTTTCATAAAAATCTCTGAATTTTATTGAATTCAAATTTGAATTTTCTTCTGTTTTGGAGAAGGCAATGACACCCCACTCCAGTACTCTTGCCTGGAAAATCCCATGGACGGAGGAGCCTGGAAGGCTGCAGTCCATGGCATTGCTAAGAGTCGGACACGACTGAGCGACTTCACTTTCACTTCTCACTTTCATGCATTGGAGAAGGAAATGGCAACCCACTCCAGTGTTCTTGCCTGGAGAATCCCAGGGACGGGGGAGCCTGGTGGGCTGCCGTCTATGGGGTCGCACGGAATCAGGCACGACTGAAGTGACTTAGCAGCAGCAGCTGTTTAGCCTCCAAATTATTTGTGTTTCCTCTATGTTTTTCTCCTGTAGTTGATATCTGATCTAACAACATTGTGATCAGAAAATATGCTTGAAAATATAATTTTTTGAAGTTTACCAAGGTTAGACGTGACCTTGGATGTGATCTGTCTTAAGATAATGTTCCATTTGCACTTGAGAATAAGGAGAAAATAGTGAAATCTATTCTTTTGGGGTGGGATGCCCTGTAGATATCAATTAGGTCAAACTGGTCTAATGTATCATCTAAAACATGAGTTTTCCTTATTGATTTTCTGTCCGGATGATCTGTCCATGTTATGAGTGAAGTATTAAAATCACCCAATACTATTGGTTAGTGTCTATTTCTGCTCTAATAGTTGTTGGCATTTGTCCCTTGTATTGAGGAGCTCCTACATGGGGTGCATATAGCTTCTTCTTGGATTGATACCTTGATTATTAGGTAATGCAACCTTCTTTGTCTCCTATAGTGGTCTTTGATTAAAGCCCATTTATCTGATATGAGTATTGCTTCTCCCACTTTCTTTTGCTCTCCATTTTCACAAAATAGCTTTTTCCTGGTCATCACTTTCACTCTGTACGTGTCCCTAATTATGAGGTGGTTTTCTTGCAGGCAGTATATTCTTATATTCATTCAGCCAGTCTTTGTATTTTCATTGGAGCTTTTAGCCCATTTATGTTTAAGGTAGTTGTTGCTAAGTATGATCTTGTTACCATTTACTATATATTTTTGTGGATTTATTTTGTAAAGCTTTTCTGTTTCCAATCTAGATAAGATCCTTCAGCATTTCCTGAAGTGCTGGTTTGGTGGTTCTGAATTCTAATTGCTTTTGTTTGTCTGTTAAGCTTTTGACTCCTCTTTTGAATTAGAATGCTATCCTTGTTGAATAGAGTAATCTTGGATGTAGGTTTTTGCCTTTCATCACTTTAAGTATATCTTGCCATTCCTTTCTAAGCTGAAGAGTTTCTAGGGTAAGATCAGCTGTTATGCTTATGGGGATTCCCGTCTATGTTATTTGTTGTTATTCCTTTGTTTCCTTGAATATTTGTTCATTGTGTGTATTTATTTGTTTGTTTTTATTTTGATTAATGTGTATTTTGATATGTTTTGTCTTGGATTTATCCCTGTGGAACACTCTGGGGTTTTTCATCTTAGATGTCTATTCCCTTTCCTATTTCAGGGAAGTTTTTAGCTATTTTCTCCTCAAATATTTTCTCATGCCCTTTCCTTTTGTCTTCTTTCTCCAAGAAACCTATGATTTAAATGTGGGGCATTTAACATTGTCCCAGAAGTTTCTGAGGCTGTCTTCATTTCTCTATTTTTTTTTTTTCCTGTTCTGCTTCATTTATTTCCAACATTCTATCTTCCAGCTCACTTAGTCCTTCTTCTGCTTCAGTTACTCTACTGTTTTTGTTGTACAGGGTGATTTCTATCTCAGTTATTGCATTGTTCATTATTGATTGACTATTCATTACTTCTTCTAGGTCCTTTTAAAACACCCCTTTGATCTTCTCAATACATGTCTAAAGTCTATTTTTCTGTAGCTCCATTTATTTCCAAGACTTTGACTATTATTATGCTGAATTGTTTTTCCTGTAGACTTCTTATCTCCTCCTCTTTCATTGATTTGTTGATTTTTATTGTGTTCCTTCACCTGCTGGATATGTCTCTGTCTTTTCATGTTGTTTAGATGGCTGTCTTTGAGGTCTATTTTCTGCAAACGGGAGGGTCATCATTGCTGTTAATTGGTTAGACTCCTCCCAGTGAATGTGGTGGGACCAGTGGATTGTGAAGGTTTTCTAGTTGAAGGAATTATTTTATTGTTGTTATAGAAGATGGCTGTGGATCTCATTTTTTTCTGAGAGGCAATGCAGTGTTCATGAGAGAATTAGGGGGTTCTATTATGGCTTTGATTCCAGTTGAGCTATTTCAAATCCTAGAAGATGATGCTGTGGAAGTGATGCACTCAATATGCCAGGAAATTTGAAAATCTCAGCAGTGGCTCGGGACTGGAAAAGGTCAGTTTTCATTCCAATCTCAAAGAAAGGGAATGCCAAAGAATGCTCAAACTGCCCTACAGTTGCAGTCATCTCACATGCTAGCAAAGTCATGCTCAAAATTCTCCAAGCCAGGCTTCAGCAATACATCAAGTGTTAACTTCCAGATGTTCAAGCTTGTTTTAGAAAATACAGAGGAACCAGAGATCAAATTCCCAACATCTGCTGGATCTTTGAAAAAACAAGCAAGTTCCAGGAAAACATCTACTTCTGCAAAAGCCTTTGACTGTGTGGATCAAAATGAACTGGAAAATTCTGAAAGAGATGGGAATACCAGACCACCGGACCTGCCTCTTGAGGAGCCTGTATGCAGGTCAGGAAGCAACAGTTAGGACTGGACATTGAATAACAGACCGGTTCCAAATAGGAAAAGGAGTACCTCAAGGCTACATATTGTCACACTGCTTATTTACCTTCTATGCAGAGAAATGCTGGGCTGGAAGAAACAAAAACTGGAATCAAGATTGCCAGGAGAAATGTCAATAACTTCAGATATGCAGATGAAACCACCCTTATGGCAGAAAGTGAAGAGAAAGTGAACAATCTCTTGATGAAAATAAAAGAGGAAAGCGAAGAAGTAGGCTTAAAGCTCTACATTAGGAAAACTGAAATCATGGCGTCCTGCCCCATCACTTCATGGAAAATATATGCACAAACAGAGGAAATGGTGGCAGACTTTATTTTGGGGAGGTGGGGGGTTACAAAATCACTGCAGATAGTGACTACAGCCATGAAATTAAAAGATGCTTACTCCTCCTAGAGAGCATAAAACAAGACCAGGAGCTAACTGTGGCTCAGATCAGGAAATCCTTATTTCCACATATTGACTTAAATTGAAAAAAGTAAGGAAAACCATTAGACCATTCAGGAATTACCTATATCAAATCCCTTATGATTATACAGTGGAAGTGAGAAATAAATTTAAGGGACTAGGTGTGATAGAGTGCCTGATGAACCATGGATGGAGACAGGTATCAAGATCATCCCCAAGAAAACAGAAATGCAAAAACTCAAAATGGGTGCCTGAGGAAGCCTTACAAATAGCTGTGAAATGAAGAGAAGGGAAAGGCAAAGGAGAGAAGGAAAGATATAGCCATTTGAATATAGAGTTGCAAAGAATAGCAAGGAGAGATAAGAAAGCCTTCCTTAGTGATCAGTGCAAAGAAATAGAGGAAAGTAATAGCATGGGAAAGACTAGAGATCACGTCAAGAAAATTTGAGGTTCCAAGGGAATATTTCATGCAAAGATAGGCACAATAAGGACAGAAATGGTATGGACCCAACAGAAGCAGCAGATATTAAGAAGAGTTGGCAAAGATTACACAGAAGAACTGTCCATAAAAGATCTTCACAATCCAAATAATCATGATGATCTGATCTCTCACCTAGGTCCAGACATCTTGGAATGTGAAGTCAAGTGGGCCTTAAGAAGCATCACTATGAACAAAGTTAGTGGGAGTGATAGAATTGCAGTTGAGCTATTTAAAATCCTAAAAGATTATGCTATGGAAGTGCTGCACTCAATATGTCAGCAAATTTGAAAAACTCAGCAGTGGCTCGGGACTTTAAAAGGTTAGTTTTCATTCCAATCCCAAAGTAAGGCAATGCCAAAGAATGCTCAAACTACTGCACATTTGCATTCATCTCACATGCTAGTAAAGTAATGCTAAAAATTCTCCAAGCCATGCTTCAGCAATACATGAACCGTAAACTTCAAGCTGTTTAAGCTGGTTTTCGAAAAGTCAGAGGAAACAGAGATCAAATGGCCAACATCCACTGGATCATCAATCAAGCAAGGGAGTTCCAGAAAAAGATCTACTTTTGCTTTATTGACTATTCCAAAGACTTTGACTGTGTGGATTACAATAAATGTTGGGAAATTCTGAAAGAGATGGGAATACCAGAGCACCTGACCTGCCTCTTGAGAAGCCTCTATGCAAGCTGGAAAACAGCAGTTTGAACGGGACATGGAATGACTAGCTTCACATAGGATAAGGAATATGTCAAAGTTGTATATTGTCACTCTGCTTATTTAACTTCTATGCAGAGTACCTCATGAGAAACACTGTGCTGGATGAAGCACAAGCTGGAATCAAGTTTTCCAGGAGAAATAACCTCAGATATGCAGATGACACCACCCTTATGGCAGAAAGGGAAGAACTAAAGAGTCATTTAATGAAATCAAAAGAGGAGAGTGAAACGTTGGCTTAAAGCTGAAAACTAAGATCATGGCATCTGATCCCACCACTTTATGGCAAATTGAAGGGCAATCAATGTTTGACTTTCTTTTGAAGGGCTCCAGAATCACTGCAGATGGTGATTGAAGCCATGAAATTCAAAGATGCTTACTTCTGGGAAGGAAAGTTATGACCAACCTAGACAGCATACTAAAAAACAGAGACATTATCTTGCCGACAAAGGTCTGTCTAGTCAAAGGTATGGATTTTCTAGTAGTCATGTATGGATGTGAGAGTTGGACTATCATTTATGAAACGAGATGCCAGTCCAGGTTCGATGCACTATACTGGATGCTTGGAGCTAGTGCACTGGGACGACCCAGAGGGATGGAATGGGGAGGGAGGAGGGAGGAGGGTTCAGGATGGGGAACACATGTATACCACTGGTGGATTCATTTTGATATTTGACAAAACTAATACAATTATGTAAAGTTTAAAAATAAAATAAAATTTGAAAAAAAAAAAAGTTGAGCATCAAAGAATTGATGCTTTTGAACTGTATTGTCGGAGAAGTCTCTTGAGAGGCCCTTGTACTTCAAGGAGATCCGACAAGTCCATCCTAAAGGAGATCAGTCCTGAATATTCATTGGAAGAACTGACGCTGAAGATGAAACTCCAATAATTTGGCCACCAGATGCAAAGAGCTGACTCATTTAAAATGACCCTGATGCTGGGAGAGATTGAGGTCCAGAGGAGAAAGGTATGACAGAGGATGAGGTGGTTGGATGGCATCACTGATTCAGTGGACATGAGTTGAGTAAACTTTGGGAGTTGGTGATTGACAGGGAGGCCTGGTGTGCTGCAGTCCATGGGGTTGCAAAGAGTCAGACACAACTGAGTGACTGAATTTAGAAGAGTGCCTTGTAATTTTCTTGAGTGTGTTCTTGTTTTGCTGGAAGATTAGCATGGGTTGTCTTGCACTGGAGCTTGCTGCTCTTGGATGGAGCTTGCTTTCAGTGTAGGCATGTATCCTTTTGGATGGGATCTTGTCTATCACTCTTCCCTGGGGCCAGGGGTTCTATGATGATCCAAAGTTCTGGAGCTGAGCTACCTGCCTCTGGTTTTTGGTCCCCCTCTTGCAGTAACCTCAAGACTACACTTTCAACATTGCACAGAAGACAAAACCCCATGTTAGTGGTGAAATAACTCCACATCCTGGAAAGTCAAAGAGATCCACAGCATTATATATAGAAAAGAAGAGGGAAGAGCTAGATAGAGGTGATCAGGAGGAGAAAAGAAAGTCAAAAGGAAAGAGAGCAATTAAGCCTGTAATCAAATCCCTGAGTGAAAATGGATATTAAAAAATAGACTCTTAATACTACAAAATGCATAACAAATTCCAGAAAGCAAAAATTAAAAAACCTAGACTAGAATTTGAACTCCCAAATGTACAATATAAAATAAACTGCAACATAATTGAACACAAAAATTAGAAAAAATATTCTGGGGTCAGTTCAGTGTCAGGTTATCCCTTGTTCTAGCTTGCACTTTTTCTCAAAGTCCACAATTGTCCTTAAATGCAATTTTACTGCTTAATTTTAATCTGTTGCACCTGCCACTTCTTGAGTGGTTCCCCTGTCTTATCTTTACTTAGGCTGGCCTCCTCTGCTTGCAAGTCTCTTCAGTGTCTAATCTGAGCCCTGATAGGAAGAGGTGACAATAGACCCTTATTCAGGGTCATTTGCTCTGTTTTGCTGTGGAGAGGCAGGAACACTGCAAACAAATACCACTGGGATTTGTGGGTAGCCTTTGTTGTGAATGGACAGCACAGGGTCTGCCAAAGTCCAAGGTGATGTACACTTCTCAGATCCAGCCACTCAAGCTCCTGGGTGTCCCTTGAGGGCACAGTTACAGAAGGGCCATGGATCTCACGCACTTCCCAGGCCCAAGCTACCTAGGGTCCATCCTGTGCTAGGCGTGAAGTCCCAGGTTGGCCGTGTGTCTCCTGCACTTCCCAGGTCCAAGCTGCTCAGATTCCCAGGTGTTGTATGAAGGCTCAGCCGCAGTTTAACCATGTATCTCTTGCTCTTCCCAGGCCCAAGCAGTCCAGACTCCCCAGTTCTCTGTTTGGGGCACAGTCCCAGGTGGGTTCTTTGTCTCCTGCACTTCCAAGGCCCAAGCTGCTCATATTTCTGGGTGTTCTATGAATGCCCAGTCCCAGTTGAGCCATGCATCTCCTGCTATTCCCAGGCCAAAGTGGCCTGGTGTTCTGCCAGAGCATAGTCCCGGGTGGGCCCTTTGTCTAATGCACTTTCCAGGTCCATGCTGCTCAGGTTCCAGAATGTTCCAGAGTACACTCTTCCAGAGAGCCACTCAGGTTTTCAGGATAGCTGTGATGTCATAGTTCCTGGTGGACCATGTTTTTCGTGCACTGCTCAGGTTCATTCTGGTCAGTTTCTCAGATACTCCACAAGGATACAGTCCATGCATGGTGAGCTGTGCATCTCCTCAGAGGAGTTGCTCTCAGGTTATGACACTCTTGGTAGCCATAAACTGTCCCAGATCTCAGGAAGTCATGGTTAGTGGCTGCTCATGAATAGAGTCTGCTCACAGCTTGGCAGGAGATGCAGTCTCCTGGGCCTAAAAGGTTATGGCCTTCTGCCTCTGGTTGTCAACATTCTGAATTTTTGCCTCCTGGGAGGTCCATAAGGAAAGCTAGTGTGCTCTCCTTCAGTAAATACTAGGGCATAGTCTGTTCTGTAAGCATGTCAGGGGTTGCAGTGTGGTCTTAGAGCCTTCCCGTGGGAACATTCCTTTTCTTTGTTTATTTTTCTCTCTCTGGCATTATGTGCTTCCGCCTGCTACATCACATTAGTTCTCTCAGAGTGTCTGTAGAGCATTCAAACCCCATCTTTATTCTAAGGACTGAAGATGCAGAGGGCGCCCCTGTACAAAGCCCCCACTCACTGTGGGTGGACACGAGACTGTGAGGCAATTCCCCACTAAAAATTGCTTTTTTGGCTTGAATTCTGAGATGGTGGTGTGGGGTGGTTATACCACCCTCTGAGATTCCAAAGAGGCCCACTGAATCAACCTCTGAGAGGGTTTCCTGTCGTATGGAAACTTTTCCTTCTCTAAAAGCTTAAGGTGGATAGTGCTGGATTTGGGGTGGTGTGGGGTGGCTATACCACCCTCTGAGATTCCAAAGAGGTCCACTGAATCAACCTCTGAGAGGGTTTCCTGTGGTATGGAAACTTCTCCTTCTCTAAAAGCTTAAGATGGATAGTGCTGGATTCATGATCTCTGAGAAGAAGATTTAACTTCAGGACTAAGGACCAGGCTTGATCACTCAAGAGTTCTTGTATATCAGAGTTTTATTAAAGTAAGAAAAGGAACAGAGAAAGCTTCTGACATGGACATCAGAAGGGGGCCAGAGAATGCCCCCCTTGCTAGTGTTAGCCAGGGAGTTACATACATTTTAATTTAGTTATTATAATACATCAAAAGCATGTCTGAAATTTGTGAAAATTTTACCAGACCTACTCCCACAATTTATATTTTAGGATAACAGGATTAGAAGTTAACAATAGAAAGATCCTACCAGACCCACTCCCATAATATAGCTTCTAAAATATAAGGATTCATCAGAAGGTTTTCAGGGAGGAGAAACTGTCCTCAAGCATGATACACTGTTGCTATATAATTCTAATTACAGAGTTTAAACTGAATTGTTTGCTGTGTAATCATCATTTCAAGGTTTAAAGAAAAAACAAAACAAAACATTTTCTGTGACTAAGACTAATGAATATAGAGAAAAACAAACAAGCAAGCAATTCTCCTCCTTGAGAATTCCAGAACCCTACCTCCTCCTCAAGAATCCAGATATCTTTCTCTTCTTTGGGTAGGCCAGACTTCTTATCAATCTGCATAGGAATTGACTCTCTCTCCCCAACACAAGTTCAGTTCAGTTTCTCAGTCATGTCCAACTATTTGTAACCCCAAGGACTGTGACACACCAGACTCCTCTGTTCATCACGAACTTCCATAGCTTGCTCAAACTCATCTCCATTGAGTTAGTGATGGACTCAATCTCATCCTGTCTTCTGCTTCTTCTCCTGCCTTCAATCTTTCTCAACACTGGGGTCATTTGCAAGAGTCAGTTATTTGCATCAGGTGGCCAAATTCAGCTTTAGCATCAGTGCTTCCAATAAATATTCAGGACTGAATGTCTTACTTACTAATTTTATTCCCTGCTCTCCAAGGGACTCTCAAGAGTCTTCTCCAACACCACACTTCAAAAGCATCAATTTTTAAGGGCTCAGCTTTCTGTATAGTCCAACTCTCACATCCATATATGACTACTGGACAAATTATAGCTTGGACTAGAAAGACTTTTGTTGGCAAAGTAATATCTCTGTTTTTAAATATCCTGCCTATGTTGGTCATAGCTTTTCTTTCAAGAAGCAAGTATCTTTTAATTTTATGCTGCAGCCACCATCTACAGTGATTTTGAAGCCAAGACAATAAAGTCTCTCAGCCTTTCCATTGTTTCCCCATCTGCGGCTGCTACTGTTGCTAAGTCACTTCAGTCGTGTCCGACTCTGTGTGACCCCATAGACGTCAGCCCACCAGGCTCCCCTGCCCCTTGGGTTCGCCAGGCAAGAACACTGGAGGCTGCCATTTCCGTCTCCAATGCAGGAAAGTGAAAAGTGAAATCTCTCAATCATGGGGCCAGAAGCCATGATCTTAATTTTTGAATGTTGAGTTTTAAGCTGGCGTTTGCACTCTCCTGTTTCACTTTCATCAAGAGGCTCTTTAGTCCCTCTTCACTTTCTGCTATATGGGTTTTGTCATCTATGTATCTCAGGTTATTGCTATTTCTCCCAGCAATTTTGATTCCAGCTTGTGCTTCATCCAGTCTGGCATTTCACACGATGTGCTCTTCATCTAATTTAAATAAGCAGGGTTACAATTCAGAACCAGTCCATTGTTGCGTATCTGGTTCTAGAATCAGTCTCTATCCCTAAATCCTTTGTCTCTCTTTTCTTGTTTATCTCTTCTCCTCCCTCATTATGAGCAAATTGATTGGCCTTTCTGGTGTCCTCTGCCAGCATATAGAAATGGTTTAGTGAAAGTTACTCCATATCCTGACAATCCGTTGAGGTATTTACTGGGGAAAAATTGAACTCCTTCTCATATGTCACTGTCACCTTAGGACGAGTCTACCGAGTTTATATTCAAAGGTATGCATTCTGCCCCTGTTAAGCAAGTACTCTAAAGTAGGAATACTCTCAATGTAGTACCATCGAGTACTATTGAGCTCACAGTGTGAAACATGCATGTAACGAAGCTACTGAGCTCACCCTCTGTAGTATGCATCCAGCAACTACTTGTGCCCCACTCTGTGACAATTATGCTGCAGCTCATGATCTGGCACTCATGAGTGTATGAAGCACTACTTCTGATTATGCATGCAGCAACTACTGAGGTTGAAATCAGGACTTTGCATTCTGCTTTTACTGAGAATTGAATTAGAACAGGTATACTAATTAGCTTGCACTCTGGAACATACATTACAACTCTAGAGCATAAGTATCATAACCAAGTGTGCCTGCACTCTGGACCTGGGATGCCGTAACAACTGAAAATGCAAGAAGCTTTTCACAACTACTGACCCCTGATTTCAAACCACTGCTGCTGCTGCCGCCAAGTCACTTCAGTAGTGTCCGACTCTGTGTGACCACATAGACAGCAGCCCACCAGGCTTCCATATCCCTGGGATTCTCCAGACGAGAATACTGGAGGGGGTTGCCACTTCCTTCTCCAATGCATGTATGCATGCTAAGTCGCTTTAGTCTTGTCCGACTCCGTACGAACCTATGGAGAGCAGCCCAGCAGGTTCCTCTGTCCATGGAATTCTCCAGGCAAGAATATTGGACTGGGTTGCGATTTCCTTCTCCGATTTCAAAGCACACATGCTACAAACAAGACTTTTGCACTCTGGAATATGCGCTTGTCAATACTGAGACCACCATCAGAGGACGCACGCTAGAACTACTTAGTTTCTAATCTGGATCACCCTTTCTGCCACTATTGAGATTATTGACAAAATTTAGAACAAGTGCCTTGCTGTCACTGAGACTGCACAGTAGAGCATACATCCCATCACTCCTGAACCCGGGTTATTGAGAATATGGCCTGCCACTACTGAGCCTGTCCCTAAAACATGCCTGTTGGAAGTACACATACACTTTTGGTATATTACACTCTGGATTCTGCATCCCTGCACTACTGAAATTGCCTTCCAGAACAAGAGTTCATTGCCTGCTGAATTTTCACTCTAAACAATAAAAATCACAATAATTAGCTTGTTGCTTTATAGGTAAGTCAGGCCACTACTCAACCTGCGCTGTAGTTCAGGTGTGCCTAAACAATTACTGAACTTGCACTCTGATGTTTGTTTACTTCTGGACACACCTGAGCCAGCACTCCTATGGACATAGTGAGTTTGAACACTGGAGGACATGGTACACCTCTACTGAGCATGAGTTCAAGGGCAGGCATCCGGGCTCTGCAGAGAACATGCTCTAGTTTCACACATTCCATAGTAACTGAACTTGCAATTGGGAGTACAGCTCTCATGACTACAGAGTGCACACATTTTATCATGGGTTTTGCACTACTGCGGTTTACTCAGGAACATATCTCCCATCATGACTGTGTGTGCCTTCAAGAGCCAATGTTCTGACACTACAGAGACTATGCTGTAGAGTAAGAATGCCTGAGCTACACACCTGCACACTGAATCATGCATCCCGGCAGTATCAATCCTAGTACTATAGCACACCTGTGACTTCTGAGTCCTTACACTAAGCAGGCATGGCACAGCTAGTGAGCATGTGGCCTAGAGCATGTGTGTGGCCAATACTAATTTTGCACTCTGAAGCATGTGTCTTGCCACTTGTAAGCGGTTCAGCTACTGATTTTGCACCCTGTTACACTATTTAATCACTGCTGAGCCTGCCTTATAGACCATGAGTTCCACTACTACTAATCTTGCCCCATGGCCTGTGAGCTTAAAGTAGTGATCCCACACTCTGCAGCTGAAATTTGCCAATGACTTGGCTTGCCCGCTGTTGCATATTTTCCCCAACTCTTCTTCCTGTACTCTAGAGCATGTGTCCCAGCTACTGAATTTGCACTCTGGAGGACCTATTCCAGGAAAGTGGAGGTTGCATTATAAAACACATATCCTACCCACGAGTGAACCGTCATTCTAGATCAACTGTGTCACCACTAGTGACTTTGAATTCTGAAGCATTAAAGTCACTTCCCTGAAGTATTGCTCTAGAAGGTGTGTGCAACCATCACTCCAGTGGCATTTTATACCAGCCATTATGCTGCTAGCCATCCAGCACTCTAGACTGTATAAGTTGTGAGTAGTGTACCTGTGTTCCACAGCTACATCTATGGATGATCTTCCACAACTAGAGACTTGGTGTATACTTCATATTTCCTGCCTCAATTGATCATGTGTCACAACACACATATGCCACAACCCATGTGCTTGCACTGTTGAGGACTTATCTTCCCACTACTGAGCTTGTGTGGCAGAACAGGCATATCACATTTTCTCAGTTTGATCTCTGGATATGCATCCAAAAATAAAAACCCAGCGTTCAAGAGAATATGTCCCTCACTTACTGAGTGTGCACTCTTAAGCAAGTGTACTGCAACTCCTGAGACAACACTCTGAAGCACATGTAATGCAGGCATGCTTCATCTGCTGAACTTAGCTCTTCAGCATGCATCTCAACATTGAAGCACACTTTAGACACACCCCTGGTAATACAGAACCATGATCTAGAGCAAGTATGGTTCGAATACTGAATCTTTGCTTTAGAGAACTTGTTCTTTGTCTCCTGAGATTGTACTTTTGAGGATTCTCCCCACCAGTACTAAGACTGTATTCTAGAGCGGACATGACACAAATAGTAGGATGGCAGTTTGCAGCCTGCATACATCACTACTGTGTCTGAGCTCTAGCATAGAAGTACTGAAACTACTTAGCTTGCAATCTGGAGCATACATTCTGCCACTAGTGTGCTTGCATTTTAGAACAGGCTGTCTGAAGCTATCCCATTGGCAATGGCAACATGCTTCCAGCCACTACTGAATGAACACTAGAGCACAGTTCCTACCATTACTGAGCATGTACTCTACCACAAGATGACTAAAACGTCTCAGTTGCATTGTGGAGCATACCTCTTTCCACAACTGAACTTGCATTCTACAGCAAATGTTACACAACGACTGATCTTGTGCTCTAGAATTGGCACACCATAAATAATTTTCATAATATTTGAGCCATGTGTCTGGCCAATAGTAAATCAATGCTTTAGATCAGCTGTGCTAAAATCACTAAGCTTGCCCTCAGGTGTATGTCTGAACTCACATTTTATAGCACACCTACTGCCACTGTGGATTCTGTGCTCTAAAACTATCTTGAGATGAGAGAACAAGATGGTGGAGCTGTAGGTAGATGTGGAATACATCTCTCTGTGGATACATCAGGCATACACCTTCAGACACAGACAAGTAATCAAAACATCAGCTGAAAGCAGACAGGAGTGCCTGACCAGTGGAAAAGAATATATAGAACCACGCAAAACTCAGTAGGATGAAAGAACTGGGGGGAAAATCATGAGTCTTATTAGGACTGAATCAGCCCTGAGTGGGTGAAGGAGGGGTCTAATCCCATATTGGGGGGCTTGTCTGAATCATAGAATAAACATTTAAAGCTGAGAGTGAGACAACTGATCTGTGGATAACTAGATGTAATGAGAATCAGTGAGTCCTTGCTACAGCTGTACATACCCCAGCCAAGGATATGTGTCTCCTGAAAGGCACAGTGGCTGGGAGCTGCAATTGAGGGATTCTGGAGCGATTCCTGGGCGAAGGCTGCTGTTTACTGTGGCGAGATGGAGAGAGGGGCTGTGAGGGAGGAAACTGTGCTAGGATACGCCTGTGGAGGAAAGCCAGGCAGCCAAGGAAGCAAGGCGATATCACTGAGTCACATGTATGGGGGTGGAGCAATCACCATAGCCTCTCTCTCTCCACATGATAGCATCAGCAGTTACTACAATAGTGAGGCTGACCCATCAAATGCTGAACACACTGAAATACAGAGCAGGACACCACCCAGGTGCTCCTTTAAGTGCCTGATGCACAAAACTAGAGTCGAACCCTACTCACGATGCTTCTTTAAGTGCCTGATGCACTGATCTACAGAGTAGGACCCCAGCCAGGGAGGTATCTCTATGTGCTGACACATTGAACAACAGGGAAGGATTCCAGGCAACGAAGCCTTCTAAGTGCCTCAATGGGTGGAACTAGGGAGAAAGACTGGCAAAAGAGGCCTTCTGATCGCCAGCTACAAGAAGCTCAAAAAAAGACTCTGATAGGGTCATAACTCCTGTGGTCTAGTCAGTTCTGTGTCCCTGAACCCTGTACACTTGGCACCACCAGGGTCCTTGAAAGCCAAGCACCTGCTCCACTTTCACAATTAACTCTCACTGGAGAAAAGCTGCCACAGGTGAAAACAAAACAAACAAAAAAAACTTGCAACATTTTGCACTCGTTTGCTTCAGTCCTGTCTAACACTTTGTGGGACACATTTCACCACTACAGAGAACAAGCTCTAAAATACATATACGGGAACAACTGACCTTTTCCAGTCTTGTTGCCACTGCTGAATTTTCCAAATTTGCTGGCACATTGAATTCAGCAATTTCACAGAACTATCTTTTAGGATTTGAAATCGCTCAACTGGGGTTCCATATCTCCACGAGCTTTGTTTGTATTGATGCTTCCTAAGGCTGACTTGACTTTATGTTTCAGGATGTCTGGCTCTAGGTGAGTGATCACATCATCATGATTATCTGGATCATGAAGATTTTTTCTGTATAGTTCTTCAATCTTTTCTGTATAGATTCTCGCTACCTCTTCTTAATATCTTCTGCTTCTTTTAGGTCCATACAATTTCTGTCCTTTATTGTGTCCATCTTGGCATGAAATATTCCCTTGGTATCGCTAATTTCCTTGAAGAGATCGCTAGTCTTTCCCAACTATTGTTTTCCTCTATTTCTTTGCATTGATCACTGAGGAAGGCTTTTTTATCTCTCCTTGCTATTCTTTGGTAATCTGCAGTCATATGGGTATATCTTCCCTTTTCTCCTTTGCCTTTTGCTTCTCTTCTTTACTTAACTATTTGTAAGGCCTCCTCAGACAACCATTTCGCCTTTTGGCATTACTTTTCTTGGGGATGTTCTTGGTCACTGCCTCCTGTACAATTTCATGAACCTCCATCTGTAGTTCTTCAGGCACTCTATCAAATCTATTCCCTTAAATCTTTTGTCACGTCCACTATATAATCATAAGGGATCTGATTTAGGTCATACCTGAATCATAAGTAGAGAGTGAAAAAGTTTGCTTAAAGCTCAACATTCAGGGAAAAAAAAAAAAAAAGATCATGGCCTCCAGTCCCATCACTTCATGGGAAATAGATGGGGAAACAATGGAAACAGTGTCAGACTTTATTGGGGGGGGGGCTGCAAAATCACTGCAGAGGGTGATTGCAGCCATGAAATTAAAAGATGCTTACTCCTTGGAAGGAAAGTTATGACCAAACTTGATAGCATATTCAAAAGCAGAGATATTACTTTGCCAACAAAGGTCCATCTAGTCAAGGCTATGCTTTTTCCAGTAGTCATGTATGGATGTGAGACTTGGACTGTGAAGAAGGCTGAGCACCAAAGAATGGATGCTTTTGAACTCTGGTGTTGGAGAAGACTCTTGAAAATCCCTTGGACTACAAGGAGATCCAACCAATCCATTCTGAGTGAGATCAGCCCTGGGATTTCTTTGGAGGGAATGATGCTGAAGCTGAAACTCCAGTACTTTGGCCACCTCATGTGAAGAGCTGACTCATTGGAAAAGACTCTGATGCTGGGAGGGATTGGGGGCAGGAGGAGAAGGGGACGACAGATGATGAGATGGCTGAATGGCATCACTGACTCGATAGACATAAGTCTGAGTGAACTCCGGGAGTTTGTGATGGACAGGAAGGCCTGGCATACTGCGATTCATGGGGTCACAAAGAGTCGGACACAACTAAGCGACTGAACTGAACTGAATCATCTAGTGGTCTTCTCTACTTTCTTCAATTTAAGTCTAAGTCTATAACATTAGTCACACAAATACTGAGCTTCCACTCTGAACCTGCCTTCTTACAAGTATTTCCCAACATTTTAGAGCACTTTTGCTGCACCTATTTATCTTCACTCTGAAACACATATACCGTCACTCCTGAAACGACGCTCAAGTGCATGCATTTAACTCCTACTGAACCTCTGTTCCAGAGTAGGCATGCCGATCTACTAAGCTTGCATTCTGCCACATGCATCTTCCACTACTTAGACTATGATACTGAGGTCATGCTGCAAAAACATAGTTGCAATCTCAAGCTTATCTTCTTTGACTTTCAGCCTCTATACCAGCACACATGGTCTGCCCCTCCTATGTCCACTTTCTTTCTTTCTTTATTGTTTTGTTTTTTGGTTTATGCAACTTTAATGAAGAAAAATAAATCAATTACTAGCAGAGCTATTAGTTGGTCATTCATCCATTGACAACTTGCATCATTTATTCCGTGCTATATTAAACAGTGTATTGGAAGATAGATTAACTAATAGCTCCAAGCCTCCTAACAATTTAAAGGAAAATTACAAAATGTTTTGAGACCCTATTTTGGAATACAAAGGGTGTTTGACTTCCAATTTCCATTCTCTGTAGAACAAGAACAGGTCATTCCTTTATTGACATGCATAAAATACATCACATTTTCTGTTCTGCTAATGCTATAAATTCAATACCAATTCTCCAGCCATACCAGTTATGAGCATAAAGTATATCATGTAACCTCAAATCTCTAACAGTGGAAGGCTTAAAAAAGAATGGACGCTGTTAGAATAATGCTGCTTCCTTTGATGTGACAACTCAGCATCCATCTCCCTCCCTCTCAGATGATTCTTCAGCATGTTAGAGCAGTGAGGAATGGTTTTAGGCTCATAAGCAAGTTAGAGTGAAGACATTGGCCACATAATACACATGCTCCATTTTTTTTTTTTTTTTAATTTTGAATCTTGGGCAACTGTTCTCTTGTAACTACATTACAGTTTCTAAAAGCAGTTATTGTCCAAAGCTGGAAGAACTTAAGTCTTCTCAGATGAGCATGTGAATGAATGGAGGGAGGTAAACAAAAAATAAAATTAAAAAAGATGAGGTCTGATAGGGGAGCAGCCAGATAAGAAAAAAAAAAAAACAGTAATTTAAATTTTATTCCAGCTATAATGCAGGTTAGTCTGACTTTAAGCATCACATGGCATACTTCTGAGTCCATTCCCGAGATACTCTGTTGTACTTATCTCTGTCTGTTTTATACATCCGTGCAATCTCTGGTACTAGGGGGTCATCTGGGATTGGATCACATAGCAGTGAACAAATGGATAAAAGAACTTTAGAAATAATTAAAGCAGGAGACCACTGTGATCTTAGAATATCGAGACAAATGCTGCCATTACTGTTAATATTTGGATGATAAATTCTTGTTGTAAATGCAACCTTAGGTAGTTTGAAGGGGTAGTCTGTAGGAAAATGAATTGTCAAAAAGAATACACCGCCTTGATAAGGGCTGTCATTAGGTCCCATAATTGTGGCTTGCCAATGAAACATATCATCCCCAACTGGACCTGCAGAACATTGTGCTGGAGGGTCACGGGCCAAATCACTAAGTTCCTTATTAATCCATTTCAGCGCCAGAGTCTGTGCTTTTCATCTGGCTCCTCACTATTTCGGTGTGTGCTTGAAGGTCCCGCCAAACTCTTGATTATCCCGGTGGCTGGGAAGGATTGACTCTTCGTCTCACACCAGCTCTGCCAGACACAGGCGCCTTCTTATTAAACAGATAGGAGGTTGGACTTGGAGGGCGGGGGCCGGAGGCGGGTCATGGGCTGGGGGGAAGGGCCCTAAGTCCACTTTCTTTCTTTTTTTTTTTTTTTAATTTTATTTTATTTTTAAACTTTACATAATTGTATTAGTTTTGCCAAATATCAAAATGAATCCACTACAGGTATACATGTGTTCCCCATCCTGAACCCTCCTCCCTCCTCCCTCCCCATACCATCCCTCTGGGTCGTCCCAGTGCACTAGCCCCAAGCATCCAGTATCGTGCATCGAACCTGGACTGGCATCTCATTTCTTACAGGATATTTTACATGTTTCAATGCCATTCTCCCAAATCTTCCCACCCTCTCCCTCTCCCACAAAGTCCATAAGACTGTTCTATACATCAGTGTCTCTTTTGCTGTCTCGTACACAGGGTTATTGTTATCATCTTTCTAAATTCCATATATATGCATTAGTATACTGTGTTGGTGTTTTTCCTTCTGGCTTACTTCACTCTGTATAATAGGCTCCAGTTTCATCCACCTCATTAGAACTGATTGAAATTTATTCTTTCTAATGGCTGAGTAATACTCCATTGTGTATATGTACCACAGTTTTCTTATCCATTCATCTGCTGATGGACACCTAGGTTGCTTCCATGTCCTGGCTATTATAAACAGTGCTGCCCCAATGTTCATCACAGCACTTTCTTGAGTAGGTATAAAACAACTGTTGAGGTTGTATTCTGGATTATGTCCATGCTACTTCTAAATGCATTTTTTAAAATTTCTTCTAATTTCTTTTTACAAAAATGATTTATTTAATTGGAATAGAATTACTATGTATTACTGTGATGGTTTTTGACATATAGATCAACATGAACCAGCCACATGAAAATATGTATCTCCCTATCCTGAACACAACTCAAACCTTCCTTATTACCCCATGATTCTGGGTTCTTCCACAGCACAAGAGTTGGGTGCATCTTTCATATGCTGAACTTGCACTGATCATCTCTTTTATATATGGTAATATACCTGTTCCAATGCTATGTTCTCAAATCATCCCAGTCTAAGAGTTATTTATATGTGGGTCTTCTTTACTAGCCTCCACGTGGGTAGGGTTATTGTTACTGTCTTCCTAAATCCAATTTATATGCATTAATGAGCAATATTTGCCTCTCTCTAACTTTTTTCACTCTGAATAATAGGCTGTAGGTTGAACTGCCTCATTAAAAGTGACACAAATATATGCCTTTCTGTAGCTGAGTAATATTTCGTTTGTATATATACCACAACTTCCTTATATATTCATCTGCTGATGTGCATCTAGATTACTTCCATGCCATAGCTATTGTAAAGGCAATTTCAATAAACATTGGGGTACATGTGTTATGTTCCATCCTAATTCCCTCTGGGTATATGCAAAGAAGTGGGGTTTCTGGGTCATATGACAGGTCTAGTCCAAGTTTCTCAAGGAATCTCCAAACTGTTCTGAATACAGGTTGTACCAGTTTGTGTTACGGGCAACAGTGTATTAGGGTTAACTTTTCTCCACAGCCTTTCCAGGATTTCTTGATTGTAGAATTTCTGGTGATGGCCACTCTGAACAGTGTGAGATGACTGCTCATTACAATTTTAATTTTCATTTATCTAATGATGAATGATGTTAAGCATATTTCATGTGTTTATTAGACATCCATATGTCTTCTTTAAAGAAATGTCTATTTAGAGCTATTGGCCCCTTTTAATGATGCTGTGAAAGTGCTGCACTCAATATGGCAGCATATTTGGAAAACTCAGCAGTGGCCAAAGGACTCGAAAAGGTCAGTTTTCATTCCAATCCCAAAGAAAGGCAATGCCAAAGAATTCTCACATCACCATGCAATTGCACTCATCTCACATGCTAGTAAAGAAATGCTCAAAATTCTCCAAGCCAGGCTTCAGCAATATGTGAATTGTGAACTTCCAGATGTTCAAGCTGGTTTTACAAAAGGCAGAGGAACCAGAGATCAAGTTGCCAACATCTGCTGGATCATTGAAAAAGCAAGAGAGTTCCAGAAATTCATCTCTTTCTGCTTTATTGTCTATGTGGAAGCCTTTGAGTGTGTGGATCACAATAAACTGTGGAAAATTCTGAAAGAGATGGGAATACCAGACCACCTGACCTGACTCTTGAGAAACGTATATGCAGGTCAGGAAGCAACAGTTAGAACTGTACATGGAACACATACTGGTTTCAAATAGGAAAAGGAGTATGTCTAGGCTGTATATTGTCACCCTGCTTATTGAACTTATATGCAGAGTACATCATGAGAAACACAGGGCTGGAGGAAGCACAAGGTGGAATCAAGATTGCCAAGAGAAATATCAATAACCTCAGATATGCAGATGATACCATCCTTCTGGCAGAAAGTGAAGAGGAACTAAAATGACTCTTGATCAAAGTGAAAGAGGAGAGTGAAAAAGATGGCTTCAAGCTCAACATTCAGAAAATGAAAATCATGGCAACTGGTCCCATCATGTCATGGGAAATAGATGGGGAAACAGTGTCAAACTTTATTTTGGGGGGCTCCAAAATCACTGCAGTTGGTGTCTGCAGCCATGAAATTAAAAGACACTCCTTGGAAGGAACGTTGTGACCCACCTTGATAGCATATTCAAAAGCAGAGACATTACGTTGCCAACAATGGTCCATCTAGTCAGGGCTATGGTTTTTCCTGTAGTCATGTATGGATGTGAGAGTAGGACTGTGAAGAAAGCTGAGCATGGAAGAATTGATGCTTTTGAACTGTAGTGCTGGAAAAGACTCTTGATGTAAGAGATCCATCCAGTCCATCCTACAGGAGTTTAGTCCTGGGTGTTCCTTGGAAGGAATGATGCTAAAGCTGAAACTCCAGTACTTTGGCCACCTCCTGTGACGATTTGACTCACTGGTAAAGACTCTGATGCTGGGAGGGATTGAGGTCAGGAGGAGAAGAGGACGAGAGAGGATGAGATGGTGGTTGGCATCACCGAGTCGATGGACGTGAGTTTGTTGAACTCCAGGAGTTGGAGATGGATAGGGAGGCCTGTCGTGCTGCAATTCATGGGGTCGCAAAGAGTCGGACATGACTGAACAACTGAACTGAACTGAAGCAACTGACAAAGAATTAATGTCAAAAATATACAAGCAACTCCTGAAGCTCAATTCCAGGAAAATAAACGACTCAATGAAAAAATTGGCCAAAGAACTAAACAGACATTTCTTCAAAGAAGACATACAGATAGCTAACAAACACATGAAAGGATGCTCAACATCACTCATTATCAGAGAAATGAAAATCAAAACCACAATGAGGTACCTTTTCATGCCAGTCAGATTGGTTGTGCTCCAAAAGTCTACAAGCAATAAATGCTGGATAAGGTGTGGAGAAAAAGGAACCCTCTTACACTGTTGGTGGGAATGCAAACTAGTACAGCCACTATGGAGAACACTGTTTAGATTCTTTAAAAAAAAAAAAACAACCTTCAAATAGAACTGCCATAAGACACAACAATCCCACTGCTGTGCATACACACCAAGGAAACCAGAATTGAAAGAGACATGTGTACCCCGATGTTCATCACAGCACTGTTTCTAATAGCCAGGACATGGAAGCAACCTAGATGTCCATTAGTGGATGAATGGATAAGAAAGCTGTGGGATATATACATAATGGAGTATTACTCAGCCATTAAAAGGAATACATTTCAGTCAGTTCTAATGGGGTGGATGAAACTGGAGCCTATTATACAGAATGAAGTTAGCCAGAAAGAAAAACACCAATAGAATAAACTAACACATATATGTGGAATTTAGAAAGATGATAATGATAACCATGTATGCGAGAATGCAAAAAAGACACAGATGTATAAAACAGTCTTTTGAGCTCTGGGAGACGGCTAGGGTGGTATGATTTGGGAGAATGGCACTGACACATGTATAATAACATAGGTCACCAAACTGGCAGTCCAGGTTCAATGCATGATACAGGATGCTTGGGGCTGGTGCACTGGGATAACCAGGAGGGATGATATGAGGAGGGAGGTGGCACACATGTATACCTGTGGCAGATTCATATTTATGTATGGCAAAACCAGTACAATATTGTAAAGCAATTAGATTCCAATTAAAATACATATATTTATATTGAAAATAAATAAAATAAAGTTGTGTCCAATGTGAGGAGAGCAACAGCGTTCTTTGAACAATATATCTAAGTAAATGAGAGTTGTGATTTTATGCGTTCAAGGTGTCCCCATAAGTATGAGCCCTACCTCTTATTACAGAAAGAATTGTGGAAGATGAGCGAGATTAAAGGAGAGCTTTTCAGCAACAGGATCTGAATTGTTCAGCCAGAAAATTATTAAGTAATGTAAGGCTTCCCAAACAGTTTATTTAAGATCTTGGGAGCAAGCAATGAGTTTGGCCACCTAAATAGTGTTGCATAAAATTATATTTTGACATATATACACCTGTGTGTATGAGTGTGTGTATAAAAAAGGTGCAATGGCTTTTAACTCCTGTTAGATTTAATAGAAATGGAAAAAAATTAAAACCCAAATGAAGAATGATTAAAAAGTCGACTCGGTTGTTGAATATATGTAAGCAGAAATACTTCAAAATATGTTTTCTTGGCTGAATGTAAAATATGAGGACTCTTTTGTATCACTCACCTCTCTGCTTTTAATAAAGATCTACCAATTTTCAAATTTTTGTCCAGTTTTGACAAAAATAGACAGATATAGACTTATATATACATATATATCATATATAAAATATAGAAGTATATTTTCATAAGAGAAAATATTGATGCCAAACTTAGATTTCAGAATTATTTCCAACTCCAGGCTCCATCTCAGCAGGAAATAGCCAAAGTTGTTGCTGATTGAAACACTCCAAGAGCTGGAAAACCTGAAAAAGAAATCGAACCTGCAACTGAGATTTTCTGTCACATTTATGATTGAGTTCTAAGTCCAACACTTTATTTCCTTTCGTGTTCTAAGCAGTCCCTTCTGAAGACTGAAAAGTATGAAAACCGAGAGAAAGAGGTAGGAGATTGTAGACCTCCTGGTGTTCAATTTCACACCAGTCAGAATGGGTGCGAAAAGTCCACAAGCAATCAATGTTGGAGAGGATGTGGAGAAAAGGGAACCCTCTTACACTGTTGCTGGGAATGCAAAGTAGTACAGCCACTATGGAGAACAGTGTGGAGATTCCTTAAAAAACTGGAAATAGAACTGCCTTATAATCCAGCAGTCCCACTGCTGGGCATACACACTGAGAAAACCAGAATTGAAAGAGACACGTGTACCCCAATGTTCATCGCAGCACTGTTTCTAGTAGCCAGGACATGGAAGCAACCTAGATGTCCATCAGCAGATGAATGAATGAGAAAGCTGTGGTGCATATATACAATGGAGTGTTACTCAGCCATTAAAAAGAATAAATTTCAATCAGTTCTAATGAGGTGGATGAAACTGGAACCTATTATACAGAGTGAAGTAAGCCAGAAAGAAAAACACCAATACAGTATACTAACACATATATATGGAATTTAAAAGATGGTAACAATAACTCTGTATATGAGACAGCAAAAGAGACACTGATGTATAGAACAGTCTTTTGGACTCTTGGGAGAGGTAGAGGGTGAGATGATTTGGTAGAATGACATTGAAGCATGTATAATATCATGTATGAACGAGTCACCAGTTCAGGTTCGATGCACGATACTGGATGTTTGGGGCTGGTGTGCTGGGACGACCCAGAGGGATGGTATGGGGAGGGAGGAGGGAGGAGGTTTCAGGATGGGGAACACATGTATACCTGTGGCGGATTCATGTTGATGTATGGCAAAACCAGGACAATATTGTAAAGTTAAAAAATCAAATAAAAAATAATAAAATAAAATACACACAAAACAATAAAAAAAAGTAATTTTAAACAGTGAGGCTAGAAAAGACAGAATCTAAGGATAATAATCAAGTGATAGAGAATAATAATGATTTAGCCATTAGTCAAATTCAAGGGTCTTTAGTTCCTCCTCAAGGGCCATCAATAACATCCTGAGCATTATCCTATGAACAGTTTTAGAGATGCCAAAGCCCCAGCCAGGCTGAAAGTTAAGTACAGAGACCACAGAGTAGTTGAAACCAGACAGTTAAAAGATTTTATTGCAGAGGCCAGTAGACCAATTTTGCTTGGGTAACAGTACTGAATATGAAAAATGTGTGTATAGAAGGGTGATAAATCACTTGTATTTCAGAAACCAAGTAGATTTATTGATGTGATTTTTCTGTGTAAAAATTCTTTAGGAATGAGATTTTGCATGCTTCATGGTTTGGGTTACTATTTCTGTAAGCAGGCTGTATTTTTAAGTTGATGCTGAAGTAAACCCTAGCTGAACATCACCTTTCAATGGCTAGGAGACCAGTGATTTTGTGATGTCACAGCTACCCTTTGATTGCTAGGAGACAAGTGATTTTGTGATGTCACAGCCTTTTGACTTTGAGGACCTCTGCGATGGTCTAGAGAGTTTCTCTCTGTTGGCCAGCCAAGCAATTTTTGAAGTAGTGGTCAGTAAAATCAGACAAATGAGAAAAGGATCTGAAGAAAGATTTCTCTGAGATGGCACATATACCTTCAGAAATTCAAGATGGGCCTCCTAAGGATGAATCAACTGATTCAGAAACCTCCATTAGATCTTTGTATGATTATACACTTACTAGGGACTCAGTTTTGAGATCTATGATTGAAGAATATGCTTTTCAGGCTTTGTCTGAGGATCTTGTGATAAAAAGGCCATGCTACAAATATTCTGTATCTGAAACAGATGAGGTGACTAATTTTCTTTCACTCACCTTTCCACAAAAACTTTGGAATATAGTTGAAAGTGATCAGTTTGAATCTATTTGGTGGGATGAGAGAGGCACATGTATAGTGATCCACGAAGAACTCTTTAAGAAAGAAGTCTTGGAAAGAAAGGCACCTTTCAGAATATTTGAAACCAAGAGTATGAAGAGTTTAATTCGACAGCTTAACCTTTATGGATTTAGTAAAAAGCGACAAACTTTTCAAAGATCTGCTTCACTACCTGTCTTTCTGGAAGAAGAGAACAACATCTCTCTTTTGAGTAAGGTATTCCAACATTTTCACTTATTGGCAATATGTAAGATGAAATCATGTGACCTAGAAAGCGCATTTACATATGTAGCTAAAACCGAATTTAAACTTGAGCTAACAAATCGTTAAAAAGTTTTATTTTTTGAAGTTGAGAACAGCTGGATATGTTAAAATATTGGATGTTTGACAAACTTTCCTAGCACTGTGAAACCAGATATAAGTCCTGAAGCAACTTAAAGTGGTATTTACTGTATATATAAAATATATTTTTCATTGAGGATCATATTCTTTCTAACATGTTACCTGTTAAACTACTAATGGAGGTGTTTTATTTGATGCTATTTAGTTGGTTTCATTAAAGGAATACATTTTTATAACTTAGCTTTGCTTGTCAGTTTTACCTTGGTTTATAAAGAAACTAAATAATGTAATCCTTTGATTTTAGTTACAGACCTACTATAATCCAAATTTCAAAAGAGGTCATCCTCAACTTTTATTAAGAGTGCAAAGAAGAGAAAGAAGAGTTGGGATTAATAATGTGTCTCAAATATCTTCATTAGTGCAAGATAACAAGAAGCATGTTAAAGCAAGTGTCAACGAAGATGATCGTAACTCTGAATTTATTCCAGAAATTAGTAGAGAGAGCGCATTTTCAGCCTCCACAAGTTTACCTGTGCCTTTCATACAAAAGCCTCATACCATCCAGATTGTCACTAATACAAATGCCCTATCTCCATGTGACTTACCTAACCACCCATCACCAATATCGGTTAGACAAACAGAACAGATTTTGGTAAATCAACCTGCTGTTTTAAAAAAGTTGAGCATTTTTAATTGGCATTCACATAGCAGCTACACTCAAGTAAATGGCCCCATTGAGGACTTTGCTACTACAACTACATCTACTTCTCAGAACCACATTGTATCCCCATTACAGAGCACTTATTCTGGACTGATGGTGGAGCCTTCTAAATTTCCAGTCAGGCATAGCGATATGTCAGGCCATGACAATCCTTTTCCTAACCTGCAAGAGACAGGCAACTCGTGGTTCTCAGTGCCAACAAGCACTTACACATCTGCTTCCTCTCTTTCAAGTCAACTCATCAACAATCACCATTATATGGAAACCATGCTAATTAAAACTGACCTACCAAATACGTGTCAGATTATGGAGCCTAAGGAAGATTGAACGTTACTTTGGGAGATGTCAACAAATACCTACCATTCCTGTATTTGAACAATAAATTTACATGTTCATCTTCATAGTTTCATTTTCAATTTTTAAACAAAGAAGAGAAAATGAGGCTTTAGTTCATTGGTTTACTATTTTACTGCATGGTATTCCAAACTCTTCAGTTCAAGAAAGCATTCGTTATGCATCCTAGGTAAATGACACCTGATATAATATTTGTAAGCAAGAAAATGAGAAGCAAGGGAAAAGAGGTAATGGATGTAAAGTGATTTCTGAAATCATCCCTGCTGAAATGAAGGGGTGTCTAAATTAGGATGGTATGGGTGAAGAAAGAGATGCAAATAAAATTAGATAAATAAAAATACACAGTATGATCTTCAGCACATTCACATATTATATTCTATTAGTTACTGGTAGAGTCTTAAAGATTAGACAGCAGATTGTTTTCATTATAGAAATTAATTTTGTCCCTGAAAATATAGATATTGTAGTACATCCAAAATCATGATCACAATTATACCATCACTGTGATAGAAAAGATAGCATGATATAATCAGTGACTGGCCCATGGTCAGCACAAGTTATGTACTTTACAAGTGGTATTCTATAGGGTCATTTTTGCGCTGCTGTCCTTAAGCCATGTCTCTATTTCCTGACACCAAGATTCCACCCTATAATTTCAAATGCATGTTTAGATGTTGCTTATCTGTCCCCATAGAGACAGAATAAATTCCTGGTCATTACTGCAGCACATCAGCATGGTTACAAAGTTCTTGGAAGACATGATATCTGTTTTCCTTAGTCATTTCATTATCTTTCTCTTCTGAAGCTACAATCACAAATTATTTTCAGTCATGCTAAGCCCTCGGAGAGGGCAATGACACCACGCTCCAGTACTCTTGCCTGGAAAATCCTATGGTCAGAGGAGCCAGGTAGGCTGCAGTCCATGGGGTCGCTAAGAGTCGGACACGACTCAGCGACTTCACTTTCACTTTTCACTTTCATGCATTGGAGAAGAAAATGGCAACCCACTCCAGTGTTCTTGCCTGGAGAATCACAAGGATGTGGGGGCCTGTTGGGCTGCCGTCTATGGGGTCGCCTAGAGTCAAACACAACTGAAGTGACTTACCTAACCTTACCTTACCTTATGCTAAGCCCCTTCTAACAACTTTGTCTCAACTATTTCTTGCGGTTGGAAGGAACTACTGTTTGCCCTCCTACGAAGGAGAGTACAGATATCTTCAATGTGTTTTGGGTCTACCCTCTTTATGTATCTTTCACAACAGCTGAAACATAGAGCCTGAAAATGACACATTTTAAGTGCTTACTGAATTATCAATAAAGAAATGTAATAACCAATCAAATGCTCTACACATTACTCAACAACATTCTATAACCTGCACTACTATCATAATTCACCTTTCCTATTGACTGAGAAAATTTTCCAAGTTGATAAATATTTATTTTATTTACATGGATGTAAGAATTCTCAGGAGGCATGTATTCCGATGTTTGGAAGAATATTCCACGTTTTGATGTGACTTTGTGTGTGTGTGTCGTTTTGTTGTGTCAGTCAAAGTCTTTGGCATAGTCAAATAAGAGTAGCTGCTTTCCTGGAGTTCTCTTGCCTTTTGGAGGACCCAACGGGTGTTGACAATTGAATCTCGGGTTCCTCTGCCCTTTATAAATCCAGCTTGAACATCTGGGAGCTCATGGTTCACATTCTGTTGAAGCCTGGCTTGGGGAATTCTGAGCAGTTCTGGGCAAGTGTGTCAGACATGTGCAATTAAGTGGTAGTTTGGACATTCTTTGGATTGCCTTTCTTTGTGGTTGGAATGAAAACTGACCATTTCCAGTCCTCTGGCCACTGCTGAGTCTCCCAAATTTGCTGGCATATGGAGGGCAGCACATTCATATCATCATCTTTTAGAATTTGAAATATCTCAACTGAATTCCATCACCTCCACAAGCTTTGTTTGTCGTTATGCTTCCTAAGTCCCACTAGACTTCACATTCCAGGACATCGGGTCCTCAGGTGAACGATCACACCATCGTGCTTAACTGGGTCATGAAGATCTTTTGTGCACATTTCATCCATGTATTCTTCCCACCTCTTCTTAACAGTTTCTGTTTTGGCTACATCCATACCATTTCTGTCCTTTATTGTGCCCATGATTGCATGACATTTTCCCTTGGTATCTGTGATTTTCTTGAAGAGATCAGTAGACTTTCCAGTTCTATTGATTTGCTTTATTTATTGACATTGATAACTGAGGGTGGTTTTACCTCTCCTTGCAATTCTTTGGGGATCTTCATCCAAATGTGTATAATTTTCTTTTCTTTTCTTTTTATGTGCTATCCAGATTTATTATTATATAAATACAGATTGAGAGGAAGCAGTTAACATTTATTTTCTATTTGAACACATGTTCCAAATTGATTAAAACAATGAATCAAAATATTTTGCATTTTAAAATAAAATAAAAACATTTATAGGTGTTGCAAAATTGTCCTTTAACATGGCTGGCAGGAAGAATGATGAAAACATTCCAGAAATAGTGTCAATAGTTACACAACACTGTGAATGTTCATTTTTCCCTCTAAGGTTTGCTTTATTTTATTTTATTTTTTAATTTTACAATATCATATTAGTTTTGCCATATATCAAAATGAATCTTCCACAGGTATACATGTGTTCCCCATCCTGAAACCTCCTCCCTCCTCCATCCCCATACCATCCCTCTGGGTCATCCCAGTGCACCAGCCCCAAGCATCCAGTATTGTGCATGGAACCTGGACTGGTGACTCATTTCATATATGATATTATACATGTTTCAATGCCATTCTCCCAAATCATCCCACCCTCTCCCTCTCCCACAGAGTCCAAAAGACAGTTATATACATCTGTGTCTCTTTTGCTGTCTCCTCTCAGTGAACTCCGGGAATTGGTGGTGGACAGAGAGGCCTGCCATGCTGCAATTCATGGGGTCACAAAGAGTCGGACACGACTGAGTGACTGATCTGATCTGATCTGATACAGGGTTATTGTTTTCTTTTTCTCCTTTTTGTTTAGCTTCGCTCCTCTTCTCAGCTCTTTGTGAGGCCTCGTAACTTTACCATTTTTCATTTCTTTTTCATGTGGATGGTCTTGATCACTTTTTCCTATATGATATCACTAACCTCCATCCATAGGTCTTCAGGCACTCATCTGTCAGATAGAATCCCCTGTATCTATTTATCAATTCCACTGTCTAATCATAAGGGTTTTGATTTTACATGTGTAAAATATATTATTCCCTATTTCTTATAGGGAAATCTTCACCCAGATTTTTATCAAAGAAATACAGAAAACTCTATATGGTATTCAGGATATACATGAAATATAGCTGTTTGATGTTTGCGGTTTAGCTCAGATCTTAATTTCTGAATGACGGGAAATTCTCTTTCATGTGTACAAATCTGGAAAATGTTTCACATGTGAACAATTGAGAATTTATATTTCATATGAGAACATTTCTCCCCAGATTGTCAAATGGGAAATACACAGAATTCCGAATCTCATATCAGAATACCTTCCAAACATTCTTGATGAAAAGATAGAGAATTTCAGAGCCCAAGCATGAAAATCTGTGGGAAAATTCTATATTTCTTGTAGGAAAATTAACACAGGTTTTTCAAATGTGAAATAGACAGTATTCAATATTTCATGAAGGAAAGACCTCACAAATATTTTCAAATGACAAATATGAAAAAATTCATGTTTCATGTGACCATGTGTGGATATGTGAAACAGACATTTTTGTATTTCCTGTCAAAGAATCTGCATCCATATTTTCATAACTCTAATGTAAAAAAATTCCACATTTTCTGCAGAATATTTCGTGTCCGTACATTCATGTATGATGTACAGAGAATTCGTACTTTATGTTGGAAAATCTTTCTCCAGATTTGTATATGTGAATAATGGAGAATTTCATGTTTCACACCCTGAAATCTTTATCTAGGTTTTCATATGTGAAACTGAGAATTTCATCTTTTATGTAGGACTATCTCATTTCAGATGTCTATATTTGAAACAGATAATACTTTCATCAAGAGGCGCCTTAATTATTATATTTCTTCTGTCATTTTGGTGTTGTCACTGGGATAACTAAGGTTATTCATATCTCCCACATAAATTCGGTTTCTAACTTGAGATTCATCTAGATTTTTATTTTTTCATGGTGTTCTCTGCACAGAAGTTAAATAATCAGGACAACAATATATAGCTTTGACTTGTTCCTTTCCCAATTTTGAATTAGTTCATTGTCCCCTGTCCAATTCTAACTGCTGCACCTTTACTAGCATACACGATTCCCAGGAGACATATAAGGTATTCTTGTATTCTTATCTCTAAGAATTTTACAAAATTATGTTTCTTTCTTTCTTTCTTTCTTTTTTTTGGTTTGTGTGTGATCCACAGTGTCCAAGTCATTAGCAGAGACAGTTAAGCAGATATAGATGATTGTATGCTATCTCCTTGCTTATTCTCTGATACAAACATCAATTCATGTGTACCTCTTATAATTAAATAACTAACTACACATTCCTGTTTTGTTTTGTTTTTTTTTTCAATTTTATTTATTGGTCATTGCTGTCGTTTTCTCTCTTTTTTCAAGTAGTCAAGTACCAACTGGTAATTTCCTATGAACTTGCCGTCTTATTATACAATAATTAAATTATGCCCATGGAAGTCTCACCTTTGATATCTACTGAATGGAATTGCGCTTTGAGATCTGAAGTTAGACATTTGTACGCTGGGAAAATGTCAGGAACGTTCAAAAAATAGCTAGAGATATTCAAGTGCTGCCTTTTTGAGCCCAATTTTGCTATTATATTTTATGTGGAAAGTTCTGCATTTCTTCATGCTGATGACAATTCCTCATTAAGAGAAATTTCCAAGGGGGAAAGAAAAAAAGACAACACAATATGCTTGATTGCATATTGAAAGTCAAAGTAGTACCAGTTACGTGTGTACGTAAGCAATGTCCCATCAAACAGATTGATTCATGGCAACTAATGTTTCATGTTTTTCTGTCAAGGAAAAAATAATAATTGAGCTTTCCAGGAAAAACTGAGAAGTTCCAAGAAGGCAGAAATGTAGGCAGATGTGAAATGCAACTCTCTCAATAAATGGATCACAAATAATACTTCTGCAAGGGCAATAGTTCTCCCACAGCATCAAATAGCAGAATGCCCTGCTCACCAGAGTGTCCCATGTGGGTTCCAGACATACCTGAGTGAAAAGGAATTAAGAAGGGATTTAGAGGGATCCTGGGAGAGGACTGCTGTTGACTATGTGGAAATGGCCTGACGGAGCAGGTACAAGTCGTTGTGTAGCAGGGAATACCTTTTGAGAATTCCCAAACTGCCAAAGCGACTGTACTGTGTCACACTCAGGAGGCAGAGATACCTTGGTAGCGCCTCACCTTCCCACCTGTTAACACCTACTATAAGGCAATAGAGAAAGACCAGCAGAAGTACCACTCATGCTCCTGCAAACACAGGCTAGAAAAGGATCCCATTCAGGCAAAACCTCTTCTGCCTATGGCTGCTGGCTCCTATTCATAACTAGCACCACCATGTTTCCAGAATTCCAAGCAGCTGTACCTTAACCTTCTGTGCTCATCATGGCAGACCCCAGTGCACCACAAGTGTCTCAAGTCAGACACATTTGGTGACCACATGTGAGGAAGGATGAAATTTACACCTGAGGCCCAGGGACAGAGCCATTAAGAAAGAGGATTATGAATCTTCCATCCAGTTGTGCATGCTGCAGATTAAATACACAGGATTAATGATGCAGACCCTGTGTCTACGGATTACATCCAAAGCTGAGAAGAGGTCAAAAAAAAAAAAAATGCCCAGGCTCAGGCAGCTATAAGAACGCACAGGAATTATAGCAGTTTTGAGTCTGAAGTGCCCTTAGAGATATCCAGAATCCAGTTCTCTCCATCTTTGGAGAACATCCCAAAGAGGTGTAATTGTCCTCTGGCCCATGTTGAGCACTAGGACACTCACAGATGAGACACAAGGAAATATGTATTATTCTTTTGATGCATTGAATTGTTGTGTTGTTTGTGCACTATTTTTCTCAGTTGTATGCTTCTTTGTTACTACACATTGATTTGATCTTGAAGATTATTTCAACTATATTTTTATTTTTTGTATAGCTATTTCTACTTTTACTTTGGTTTCCTATTTTCTGTGCCTTTAATTGCTGTTGCATCACTTCATTCTTTAACATGGGTATGCATTTCTATATTAACTGTGGTTTCCTGTTATTCTGTGGGGGCTGTCCTGCTCTTCTTGTCAGATTTGCTTTCTTTATTTTTCAGTTGGCACTCTACTCTGGTGGTGTTTTTTGCCTTGAGATTTACTTGATTGGCTCTCATTATGAATCTGTTGTCTTCTCTGTAGTGTTTATTGCTTGTGGCACCTTTTACTTATTTATTTACCATTTATCTATGTTACTTTTTTAATCTCCTCAATCTATCACTATGGTATTGTAGTTCTCTGGGCATAAGTTGGGCCTGATATTTTCTGCTGTCATCATCTGAGAGGGTAACAGGCAGGAAGGCTGGGGTCTCCAAATGAAGGATTTGGCCTGAAAGTATCAGACATTTTTATCTCTCTTAAGTAGCAGGAGGAAACAAACTAGCAATATTTTTTTTTTCTGTCTTTATACAAATTTAAAAGGAGGTTTCTCTTAAAATGTTATATTGCCAGAATGACACCTGGTTTCATCTGAAGTTAACTATTCTCAAACCTTGAGATAACCAATGCATTTTTCTTATGGAAATGTTTGTCTTAAACTATGCTAATGTACTATGCTTTTACCCCAAACTCTGTTCTTAAGTCAGTTCCTCCTAATGGCTCAGAACCTACTTGACAAACCAGTATGTCATACTCAGATAGTATTTCCCTAATCTATGTAAATGAATCATTTGTATGGTAATCTATCCTTCTTCAAGACAATCATTTTATGGCCCGGGATGAATCATCTGATGCCAAGATTATCCCAAAATGCATCTTATGTGTGAGGGGGCCTGGTACCACTCTGAGTTTTAAAACATTCCTTTCTTTCATTAACAGACTACTAGTGACTATATAATATCCAGCTGAAGACTAGCAGGAGGGTACTCTTTCTGCCCCATTCTGATGCCTATATGAGAAGTTTTCTCTATCTCATTGATATTTTAATAAAATTTTATTATACAAAGCTCTGAGTGATCCAGCCTTATCTCTGGCCCCAGATTGAATTCCTCTCCTCTGGAGGCCAAGAATCCCAGCTCTTTGCATTCCATTACAACCTTTCACACTGAGACCAGGATCATGGGACACTAGAGAATTCCTGTCTACACTGATTATTAACTGGTGACAGTCTCGTTGAAGGCCTCTTTCTTAATCTCAGATGTACTGCACCCAACTGCCTACACAACCCAGGGCTGAAGCCTCGCACTACACAACAAGCAAGACAGAAAAACGCAACCAATCTTCAGCAAATAGACTGCCTAATGTCAGACTAATTCTATAGACATCTACAAATGACATGAACAGATATGGTATCACCATTAGAGACGGAAGACTCAACTGCAGATTCAAGAACATAGTTGTCAGTCTCTCCAACTGCAAAGCCCACACTAGACACTCAACTAATTTTATCAACTTGGAGTGGAGACGAGGAGCAATAAGTATTACGCAGAAGTTTGGGAAGAAATGATGAGGAACGCAGTAGGGAAATGTGAAGCCAGAGAAATATGTTGTAGGCAAAGGAATGTGGTAAAAACTCAAAACATAATGAAAGAAAAAGTAGACAGGCTCCTTGAAAATAACTTGGATGTTGTGGTAGTAAAGGTGATAAAACATTCTAGAAACGGAATGGGGAAAAGACGATAAACATTTCTATAGGGACTAGAAAAATGAATAAGTAACAGACAATCAACAACACACACACACAAAAAGACTTTGGCCTCCTATATGCTAATACACACTGTTGTACAGCAGAAGCCAACACAACACTGGAAAGAAACTATCCTCCAATTTAGAAATAAAGTTTAAAATGAAACACAAGTGTTCAAAGGCACACAAGACCAGACAAAGTAAATTGATACGTATAGTACATTTCACTGAAGCAGAGCAGAATACACATTTTTTCTAAAGTGAAAATAAAATATCTTCAAGATATATCAAAAAATGGATCTCAAATCAAGCCTTGATAAATTTGAGATAGTGGTAATGGTATTAATCTTTTTTTTTTTAACCACAATGTTATGATTTACATAGCAGAATTTGCAGGTGAGGACTGTGAGAAACATGAATCCATGTAGATGAATAAATACACCTGTACATGGCCAAGAGATCACTCATGAAATGTGAGAGAAAATGAAAGAAAAATCTTAGAAGAAAATAATATTTAAAACATGATTATCCAAAAGTTATGGAGCATGCTAAAGCAGTAAAAGTGTGAAGTTGATAAATTCTACACATCTCAAGTAATCAACATAACCTACAATCTAAAGCATTTAGAGAAAGAAGAAAAATCAGGCAAAATTCCCCAAAGTGAATAGAAGGGGAAAAAATGATAAAAATCAAAGCAGAAATTTAAAAAAAAGAAATGATAAAAACAATAGCCAAAATCAGTATCACTAAAAAGGGTCTCTTGGAGAGGAGAAGAAAATAGACAAATCATGATACAGACTTATCAAGACAAAGAGGACAACAAATCCATCAATTTGACATGACAAAGGATGACATTATGACTGATATAACAGAAATAACAGTCATAAGGGACTACAGCAAACAACTATAAGTCAATAAAATTTAGAATTTGAGCCATGGACAAATACTAAGAAATTCAGCTAAATTTTTTTTAGCTGAAAAAAAAAAAAAAAAAACAGAAAATATGAACAGAGCAATTACAAGCACTAAGATTGAAACTGTGATGAAAAAATTTCCAGTTGGCAAACTTAAACTCCAGAAAGCTTCACAGGGAAATTTTATGAACCAGTCAGAGAACTGCTGGCACATGCACTTCTGAAACGCTTCCAAAACTCTAGAGTGGAAGGAAAATCCAGAAGTCATCTTACAAGTTCACCATCACCCTGATATCAACCCCAAGATAACACAGAAAAAGAAAGTTAGAGACTAATATCTCATAGATGAACAGAGGCAAACATCCTTACCAAAATATTAGCAAAAAATTCCACCAATACCATAAAAGGATTGGACACCATAATTAAGTGTGGGGTTTATTCAAGATATGGAAACATTCTTCAATAGTTGCATATCAATGTATAGTCAAGGTTTAAAACCATATGATTACCTCAATAGTTGGTGAAAGTTTTTGAAATAATTCAACAAGTGTTTGTGATAGAAGCTCTTCAAAAACTGAACATAGAAAAAACGACCTCAACTTAACAAAGGCACACAGATCAAAAGTACAACAACATATCACCTCACAGCATTCCAAATGGCCATCATTTAAAGAAAACACAACAACAGGGGAATGCCCTGTTGGTCCAGTGGCTAAGACACCATGATCCCTATGCAGGGGTCCCAGGTTTGATCCCTGGTCATGGAATTGAATTCCACACAGAGCGATTGAGGTTTGTGGCAACCAAATAAAGAAGTAATAAATATATGTGTGTGCATATTAATGCATTTAAGTGGAATCCAGAAAACAGATGCTGAGTAAACCATTTGGAGTGTAGGAAGAGATGCAGTCATGGAAAACAGACTTGTGGACACAGTGCAGGAAGGACATACCAAGTATGTAGTAGATAGCTATTGCTATGCAGTGCTCTAGTGGAATTGGTTTTGGAGTAGGAGAGGAGGCCCAAGTGGGAGATCGGAGGACTGCTCAAAAGGGAGGCTCACCTGTATTTACTAATAACTGATTTATTTTGCTGGGCAGCAGACACTAACACAACATTGTAAGGAAAGAAAATCAGTCTTTGTCTAATTTGTCCTAGTGACAAGTAAAGCATCACTGCATGTCAATTAAAATGTGTACCCAGGATGGCTTTAGTATGTATAGGCAAAGAAAAAGCAAAAAAAAAAAAAAAAAAGACAAACTTAAATGCAGAGCTATGTTGGGCAGAATAAATTCAGACTCTATACTTGTGTCCCTTCACTTCCCTAATTTTCCATTGTTTCCAAAAGTAAAGAACGGCTTTCTAAAAGTAAAGTAAACATATATGGTTATATATTTTCATAAACTGATGTCACCGGTTTATGAAACCATGAATCCCCTCAAGTTTAATTTTATTTTTTAAATTTAATTTTATTTTTTAACTTTACAATATTGTATTGGCTTTGCCATATATCAAAATGAATCCACCACAGGTATACATGTATTCCCCATCCTGAACCCTCCTCCCACCTCCCTCCCCATACCATCCCTCTGGGTCGTCCCAGTGCACCAGCCCCAAGTAATAGCTGACCTTTGACTTTCAAAACTTTGGGAAGTAGGAATTAGTAAACATAAGTTAACAGTGAGGTGCTGCACAAGAATCCCTTATATTGCAGTTCTAGAATGTGTGCTACCTAATGGGAAAAATGCATAGCTCAAAAGTGGAGAATTATGTTTTCTTCATCAAGCCTTTCATTCTAAGAAGGATTTAATCATGAGAAGCGACTTCTCAAGTATCGCAAAAAGACTGCTCTAACGAAGGATAGGAGGATCCAAGTTTTACAGAAATTTTGGTACAATGATCAGGTATGGAGAATGTCTGAATATTATGGTTAACGAAAGAAAAACTGGACACCTCAAGTGAATGGATTTAAATATTTTCTACCTATGGTAGATGCAAGAATCTGGGCTCCTTGAAATAATTCCTTTGATAATCACCTTAACTAGGGCTAGTATCTATTCTTTCTGTCTCAAGTCAGTTCTTCAGGCCACGCCAGCTTCAAGTGCAGTAACTAAGGACTTGATAGTGGGCAAACTGATTTCATCAAGAGTTCCCCCAGGTTTTACGTTTATGGATAGATTCAAGGGCTTATGACTTGATGCCTGCAGCATCATTTGTTTACTGATATGGCTGGCAAATTTCTTGGTTCACAGTGTGCTCTATTCTCTACAACCTCAGAAAGATACTGTCTCTAGAAAGATTCTTACACTCTCAAAGAAGTTGACTGTGGGCTTCTGCCTGAATAGGACATTAGTTCAGTTCAGTTCAATTCAGTCGCTCAGTCATGTCCAACTCTTTGCGACCCCATGAATCGCAGCACGCCAGGCCTCCCTGTCCATCACCATCTCTCACGTTCATCGAGTCGGTGATGCCATCCATCCATCTTATCATCTGTCACCCCATTCTCCTCCTGCCTCCAATCCCTCCCAGCATCAGAGTCAGAGGACCTAAAGTAATGTGAAAATACCTAATACAGGTTTAGTATAAATCCCCAAAAGACAGGAGACTGAAAGCAAACTATAAATCTGAGGAACATGACCCAAAACACTTCAAGATCAAAGAAGGGTTAAAAAAAAAAAAATATATATATATATATATATTTAAAATTATGTACCTACACTGATATGTTCAAATAGGCATATAAACACATACTCTGTGTGTGTGTGTGTGTGTGTATGTCATATTTTCAATTGTACCTGAACTTTCTTTGAAATATTCTCAAAAATATGCTTCACATTAAGGCATAAAACAAGTCTTAGTATTTTACATAATACCAAGTATATTCTCTGAAAACCAAGATGTGAAGCTAAAATTTAAAAATGGGATATGTGTTTGCAAATTTGTCAATGTATGAAAAATTATACAAGATATTCCTAAAGAACCAATATTTCAAAGGGTAAGTCACAAGTGAAATTATATAATTCTCTGACATGAATGTAAGTGAAACCACTTTTAGCAAATCATTAGATCCTGCAAAAGGACATACCTGCAGTTATATACCTCCTGCAAAATATATACTGCTACCTGTAGACAGCAAAATTATATACCCAAACTTTCAACATATACATATGCATGTATATGTGTAGCCATATATAAGCTAATGGTTGCCCAGGTAGTATTAGTACTAAGGAACCTGTCTTCTAACATAGAGGTCATAAGACAGGCAGGTTCGATCTGAGTTGGGAAGATCTCCTGGTACTAAGGATGGCAACCCATTCCTACTTTTTCACCTTGAGAATCCCATGCATTGAGGATACATTATGGTGACAGTCTGTGTGATACAGAGTGTCAGACAGGAATGTAGTGACGTAACACATGAAATATCACTTGAACGGGTATGTATGTATGTATTACACTTGTTCCTTTCATATATTACCAATGACATGCTCAACAACAACAACAACAACAAAACAGTTAATTTACTCATTTCATTTCAGTCACAGGCCCGTGTCCGAATCTTTGTCACCCCATGAATCACACCACACCAGGCCTCCCTGTCCATTACTAACTCCTGGAGTTCAGGCAAACATAAGTTCATCGAGACGATGATGCCATCCAGCCATCTCTTCCTCTGTCATTCCCTTCTCCTCCTGATCCAAATCCCTCCCATCACCAGAGATTTTTATGTGTCAACTCTACACGTGAGGTGGCCAAAATACTGGAATTTCAGCTTTAGCATCAGTCTTTCCAAAGAACACCCAAGACTGGTCTCCTTAAGGATGGACTGGTGGGATCTGCTTGCAGTCCAAGGGACTCTCAAGAGTCTCCTCCAACACCACAGTTCAAAAGCATCAATTTTTTGGTACTCAGCTTTCTTCACAGTCCAACTCTCATATCAATATATGACCACTGGAAAAAAACATAGCCTTGACTAGATGGATTTTCGTTGGCAAAGTAATGTCTCTGCTTTTTAAAATGAGATCTAAGTTGGACATAACTTTCCCTCCAAGGAGTAAATGTCTTTTAATTTCATGGCTACAATCACCATCTGCAGTGATTCTGGAGCTCCAAAAATAAAGCCTGACATAGTTTCCACTGTTTCCCCATCTATTTCCCATGATGTGATGGGACCAGATGCCATGATCTTCGTTGCAGAATGTTGTGCTTTAAGCCCAGTTTTTCACTTTCCTGTTTCACTTTCATCAAGAGGCTTGACACTTCCTCTTCATTTTCTGCCATAAGTGTGGTGTTATCTGCATATCTGAGGTTATTGACATTTCTCCTGGCAATCTGGACTCCAGCTTCTGCTTCTTCCAGCCTAGAGTTTCTCATGATGTACTCTGCATTCATGTCAAATAAGCAGGGTGGCAATATACAACCTTGACATCCTCCTCTTTCTATTTGGAACCCACCTGTTGTTCCATGTCCATTTCTAATTGTTGCTTCCTGACTTGCATATAGGTTTCTCCAGAGGCAGGCCAGGTGGTCTGGTATTTCCATCTCTTTCAGAATCTTCCACAGTTTCTAGTGATCCACACAATTCAAGCTTTGGCATAGTCAATAAAGCAGAAATAGGTGTTTTTTGGTTTGTTTGTTTTTAATTTTCTGGAACGTTCTTGCTTTTTCAATGATGCAAGATTGTTGGCATTTGGATCTCTGGTTCCTCTGCATTTTCTAAAACTAGTTTGAACATCTGGAAGTTCACGGTTCATGTATTAATGAAACCTGGCTTGGAGAATTTTGAGCATTACTTCACTAGAACGTGAGATGAGTGTAATTGTGTGGTAATCTGAGCATTATTGGGCACTGTGTTTCTTTGGGGTTGGAATGAAAACCGATCTTTTTCAGTCCCATGGCCACTGCTATGTTTTCCAATTTGCTGGCATATTGAGTTCAGCACTTTCACAGCATCATCTTTCAGGATGTGTAATAGCTCAGCTAGAATTCCATAACCTCCACTAGCTTTATTCGGAGTGATTCTTTCTATGGCCCATTTGACTTGACATTCCAGGATGTCTGGCTCTAGGTGAGCGATCACACCATCGTGAATATCTGGGTCTTGAAGATCTATTTTGTACAGTTCTAGTCTGTATTCCTGCCACTTGTCTTAATATTTTCTGAGTCTTTTAGGTCCGTAAAGTTTCTGTCCTCTATAGAACCCATCTTTGCATGAAATGTTCCTTCAGTATCGCTAATTTTCTTGAGGGGATGGTCTTTCCCATTCTTTTGCTTTCCTCTATTTCTTTGCATTGATCGCTGAGGAAGGCTTTCTTATCTCTCCTTGCTACTCTTGAGAACACTGCATTCAGATGCTTATATCACTCCTTTTCTCCTTTCTTTTTCACTTCTCTTCTTTTCACAGCTATTTTTAAGGCCTCCACAGACACCTATTTTGCTGTTTTGCATTTCTTTTCCATGAGGATAGTCGTGATACCTGTCTCCTGTACAATGTCACAAACCTCTGTCCATAGTTCATCATGCACTCTATCCGATCTAGTCCCTTAAATTTATTTCTCACTTCTACTATATAATCATAAAGGATTGGATTTAGGTCATACCTCAAAAAGTTGACTTAAAAGCCAACATTCAGAAAACTAAGATCATGGCATCGGTTTTCATCACTTCATGGGAAATAGATGGGAAAACAGTGGAAACAGAGTCATACTTCATTTGGGGGGGGGGGAGGGTGCTGCAAAATCACCGCAGATGGTGATTGCAGCCATGAAATTAAAAGACGCTTACTCCTTGGAAGGAAAGTTATGGCCATCCTCGATAGCATATTCAAAAGCAGAAACATTACTTTGCCAACAAAGGACCGTCTAGTCAAAACTGCGGTTTTTCCAGTAGTTATGTATGGATGTGAGAGCTGTGCTGTGAAGAAAGCTTAGCGCCAAAGAATTGACACTTTTGAACTGTGGCATTGGAGAAGACTCCTGAGAGTACCATAGACTGCAAGGAGTCCAATCAGTCCACTCTAAAGGAGATCAGACCTTGGTGTTCTTTGGAAGGAATGATGCTAAAGCTGAAACTCCAGTAATTTGGCCATCTCATTCGAGAGTTGACTCTGGAAACTACTGAAGCTGAGATAAATTGGGGGCACAAAGAAAAGGGGACGACAGAGGATGAGATGGCTGGATGGCATCACTGACTCAATGGATGTGAGTTTGAGTGAACTCTGGGAGTTTTTGATGGACAGGGAGGCCTGGTGTGCTGCAATCCATGGGGTCACAAAGAGTCGGACATGACTGAGCGACTGAACTGAATGCATGGAAAATTAAACAACACATTCTGAAGGGCTCGATGAGGCGAAGAATAACTCACACGGGAAATGGGAACATATTCTAAGGTGATTTAAAATGAAAACCCAATGTAGAAAGTCATCAGATACAGCAGAAGAAGAACCCATATATATTTAAGGTTACATAAAAAGAAAGCTCTTCAATTCTGGGGAGAAGGTAATGTCTTCTTTAAAAGCTGGGAAAAAAATCTAATTTCACAGAAAGATGAAAGAGGAAATGAACAAATATTAGTATGGTTTTAAGTTAATAGAAAAAGAATACAGAAAATTGAACATGAAACAAAGATAGTAAAAAGAATATTAGGTAAACTAAAAAACGAAAAGAGCAGATTTAGTTACTGAAATGAGAATGAATAAGATGCCATTGCTACTAAACATACTAAAAAAGGAGGAATTTGGGTATTTACAAAAGGAATATCTGTCAATAAAAGTCTCAAACTATGTGAAGCAGTCAAATTGCTAGAATAACAGAGTGACTAAAACAATTTTATATACTGGGGGGGGTGGGAAACGAACAGATTAATAAAAAAAAAGAAGAAGAAGAAGTTGAATTGGTTATCCCATTGTTTGTAAATAAGCCCTTAGGACCAGTTTCTTTTAAACCTGTACTATTCAGGTCGGTAGGTGCCCAATATGCTATTGGAGATGAGTGGAGAAAGAACTCCAGAAATAATGAAGACATGGAGCCAATGCAAAAACAATACCCAGTTGTGCATGTGACTGGTGACAGAAGCAAGGTCCGATGCATCAAAGAGCAATATTGCATAGAAACCTGGAATATGGGGTCCATGAATGAAGGCAAATTGGAAGTTGTTAAACAGGAGATGGCAAGAGTGATCATCGACATTCTAGGAATCAGCAAATTAAAATGGACTGGAATGGGTGAATGTAACTCAGATGACCATGATATCTACTACTGTGGGCAGGAATCCCTTAGAAGAAATGGAGTAGCCATCATGGTCAACAAAAGAGTCCAAAATGCAGTACTTGGATGCAATCTCAAAAACGACAGAATGATTTCTGTTTGTCCAAGGCAAACCATTCAAAATCACAGTAACCCAAGCCTATGCACCAGCCAGAAATGCTGAAGACGCTGAAGTTGAATGGTTCTATGAAGAACCACAAGACCTTTTAGAACTAACAACCGAAAAGAAATTCTTTTCATTATAAGGGACTGGAATGCAAAAGTAGGAAGTCAAGAAACACCTGTGATAACAGGCAAATTTAGCCTTTAATACAGAATAAAGCAGGGAAAAGGCTATCAGAGTTTGGTTTTCCCTACTTTCTTGAATTTAAGTCTGAATTAGGTAATAAGGAGTTCATGATCTGAGCCACAGTCAGCTCCTGATCTTGTTTTTGCTGACTGTATAGAGCTTCTCCATCTCTGACTGGAAAGAATAGAATCAATTTGATTTTGGTGTTGACCATCTGGTGATGTTCATGTTAGAGTCTTCACTTGTGTTGTTGAAAGAGGGTGTTTGCTATGACCAGTGCATTCTCCTGGCCAAACTCTGTTAGCCTAGAAGTAGTTCTAGATATTTTAATTGCTGTTGTTCATTCATTGAGTCATGTCCAACCCTTTGTGACTGTAGCACAGCAGGCCTCCCTCTCTTTCAGTGTTTCCCATAGTTTGCTCAAACACATGTCCATTGAACTGGTGATGCCCTCCAAACATCTCATCCTCTATCAGCACCTTCTCCTCCTGTCCTCAGTCTTTCCCAGTGTCATGGTGTTTTCCAGAGTTGGTTCTTTGAATTAGTTTAGCAAAATCCTCGACTTTCAGCTTCAGTATGAGTGCTTCAGATGTATATCCAGGGTTGGTTTCCTTGTGGATTGATTGGCGGGATCTGTTTGCAGTTCAAGGGACCCCTAAGAGTTTTCTCCAACATCACTGTTTGAAGGCATCAGTTCTCGAGCTCTCAGCCTTCTTTAGATTCCAATTCTCACACCTTTACATGACTAATGGATAAACGATAGGGGTGTGTGACTGAGGAGACCTTTGTTAATAAGCTCGTCTTTCTTCTTTTTAATACAAGGTCGAGGTTTTTCCATCGTTTTTTCTCCAAGAAGAAAGTGTCTCTTCATTTCATGCCTGCAGTCACCATTCACAGTGATTTTGGAGCGCAAGAAAATTAAGTTAATCACTTATTCCATGTTTTCCCCTTCTATTTGCCAAGTCGTGATGGGACCAGACACCTTGTGTTGTTCATTTGACTATTGAGTTCTCAGCGAGGTTTCTACACTCCTCATTCATCCTTAGCAAGACCCTCTTTAGCTCCTCTTCACTTTCTCTTTTTACAGTGTTTCTATCTGTCTGTCTAAGGTTGTTGAAGTTTATCCCAGAAACATTGATTCTAGTTTATTATCCACCCAGCCTGGCCTTTTGAATAGTATAGTCTGCATATATTTCACATAAGAAGACTGATAATATGCAGTCTTGTCACTCACCTTTCCCAGGTTTATACTGATCAATTTTTCCATGTCTTGTTCCAACTCTTACATCTTGAATGGCATACACATTTCTCATGTGACAGGTTAGAAGGTCCATGATTCCTGTCTCTTTCAAACTGTTCACAGTTTACTGTGATATACACAGTCAATGTCTTTAGTGGAGTCACTGAAGCAGAAGTAAATGATTTTCTGAAAGTCCTGGTTCCCTCTAGGATCCAATGAATGTTTCCAAATTGTTCCCTGGTTCATGTATTGTTTCCAAGTCGAGCTTTCCCCTTGAAAGTTCTTAGTTTATGTACTGTTGTAGAATTTTGAGTTTTACCCAGCTAACATGTGAAAGGAGCAACCGTGCATGCTTGTTTGAACATTCTTTGGCCTTACCTACCTTTGGTGTGAATGAAAACTGTCCTTTTCCAAACTCATGTCCACTGATGAGTTTTGCAAATCTGATGACATATGAACTCAGTGTCCCAGTTTCACCATATCATTAAGAGTCTAGCAGTTTCATGTTAATGACTGCTTAAAATTTTTGCCTAAACCATTTGATTTCTCCTTCATATCTGAATAAGATCCGTGTTGGTGTTGGTTTTGGCTTGTTCATAATTTTGAGAATGTTCTACCATGCTCTACTGGCCTGAAGAGTTTCTATTGAAAGTTCAGCTGCTATCTTTATGGGGATCTGACAGTATATTTATGTCTTTACTCTCGCTGCTCTTAATGTTTGTTTTTTTGTGTTTAAATTTTCAGTGTTTGGTTAAAATATTGTTGTGGGATATTTCACTTTGGGTTCATCCTGTTTGTTGGGACATGCTGTGTTGGGACTCAAGGAGCTATTTCCTTGCCCATTTAATGGAGGTTTTCAACTTTTATCTCTTGAAGAATTTTCTCAAGCACACAAACACCTTTTTTTTTTTTCTTTTTTCCTTTCCTTTCTTTCTTTCTTTTTTTTCTTTTTTTTTTTTTTTTGTGGTCTTTTCCATGTGGATATCCTCACAGTATGGCATTTAATACTGTCTAAGAATTATCAGTGCTTTTAATGTTTTCCTTCTCTAAAAAAATATGTATTTACACACGCCACTGTGTTTTCTTTATTCCCTCCTTTCTCAGTTCGGTTCAGTTCAGTCAGTTGTGTCTGACCCCATGAATCACAGCATTTTAGGCCTCCCTGTCCATCACCAACTCCTGGAGTTCACTCAAACTCATGTCCATCGAGTCAGTGATGCCATCCAGCCATGTCATCCTCTGTTATCACCTACTCCTCCTGCCCCTAATCCCTCCCAGCATCAGAGTCTTTTCCAATGAGTCAACTCTTCGCACGAGGTGGCCAAAGTATTGGAATTTCAGCTTTAGCATCAGTCCTTTCAATGAGCACCCAAGACTGATCTCCTTTAGAATGAACTGGTTGGACCTCATTGCAGTCCAAGGGAGTCTCAAGAGTCATTTGAACACCACAGTTCAAAAACATCGATTTTTTGGTGCTCAGCTTTGTTCACAGCCCAACTCTCACATCCATACATGACCACTTTAAAAACCATAGCCTTGACTAGTCGGACATTTGTTGGCAAAGTAATGTCTCTGCTTTTGAATATGTTATCTAGGTGGTGCACAATTTTCCTTCCAAGGAGTAAGCGTCTTTTAATTTCATGGCTGCAAATCACCAACTGTATTGATTTTGCAGCCCTCCAAAAAATAAAGTCTGACACTGTTTCCACTGTTTCCCCATGTATTTTCCATCTCATTAGAACTGATTATGGATGAAACTGGAACCTATTATACAGAGTGAAGTAAGCCAGAAAGAAAAACACCAATAGAGTATACTAACACATATATATGGAATTTAGAAAGATGGTAACAATAACCCTGTGTACGAGACAGCAAAAGAGACACAGATGTATAGAACAGTCTTTTGGACTCTGTGGGAGAGGGAGTGGGTGGGATGATTTGGGAGAATGGCATTGAAACCTGTATAATATCATGTATGAAACGAGTCGCCAGTCCAGGTTCGATGCATGGTACTGGATGCTTGGGGCTGGTGCACTGGGATGACCCAGAGGGAGGGTAGGGGAGGAAGGAGGGAGGAGGGTTCAGGATGGGGAACTCAGGTATACCTGTGGTGGATTCATTTTGATATTTGGCAAAACTAATACAATATTGTAAAGTTTAAAAAAAAATAAATAAAGCTCAACATTCAGAAAACTGAGAAAAAAAATGTACTTTTTAATGGCTGAGTAATACTCCATTGTGTATATGTACCACAGCTTGCTTATCCATTCATCTGCTGATGGGCATCTAGGTTGCTTCCATGTCCTGGCTATTAGAAACAGTGTTGCTATGAACATTGGGGTACACGTGTCTCTTTCAATTCTGGTTTCCTGGGTGTGTATGCCTAGCAGTGGGATTGCTGGATCATAAGGCAGTTCTATTTCCAGCTTTTTAAGGAATCTCCACACTGTTCTCCACAGTGGCTGTACTAGTTTGCATTCCCACCAACAGTGTAAGGGGGTTCCCTTTTCTCTACACCCTCTCCAGCATTTATTGCTTGTAGACTTTTGGATCACAGCCATTCTGACTGGCATGAAATGGTACCTCATTATGGTTTTGATTTGCATTTTTCGGATAATGAGTGATGTTGAGCATCTTTTCATGTTTTTGTTAGCCATTTGTATGTCTTCTTTGGAGAAATGTCTATTTAGTTCTTTGGCCCATTTTTTGATTGGGCCGTTTGTTTTTCTGGAATTAGCTGTAGGAGTTGCTTGTATATTTTTGAGATTAGTTGTTTGTCAGTTGCTTCATTTGCTATTATTTTCTCCCATTCTGAAGGCTGTCTTTTCACCTTGCTTATAGTTTCCTTTGTTTTGCAGAATATTTTAAGTTTAATTAGGCCCCTCAAAATGGATTAAAGATCTAAACGTAAGACCAGAAACTATAAAACTCCTAGAGGAGAACATAGGCAAAACATTCTCCGACATACATCACAGCAGGATCCTCTATGACCCACCTCCCGGAATATTGGAAATAAAAGCAAAAATAAGCAAATGGGACCTTATTAAACTTAAAAGCTTCATTTGGTTTAGATCGCAGTGGTTTTGGTCCCCTTTCTGCAGGCCACAGCATTTTGGATCCAGTTTGTGGTGGAATCTGATCTTTGTGGGTGGGACTGAACCTGTAAGTTTTCAAGCTTTAATGTTTGGGATATTGTGTGCCTGTGGTCTGTCAGGTGGTGCTGGATCACTTCTCTATGAAATGCAATGAATTGTCCTGTAATGTGCATTGTGGTGTCTGTGGGTTTGGTACGGCTTCAGGTAGTACCTTTTATAATGTTCATTTTTGTGTTGCTGCTTTGCTGGAGAATAGGTGTGAGTTGTCTTGCACTGAAATTGCTGGTTTCAGCTTGGGGCTTCATTTCCATGTAGGCATGGAACCTTTTGACTTTGCTTCTTTTTTAAAGTTCATTGGTGTCAGGAGTTCAACAATGATCTAAAGCTCTGGATTAACTTCATGGCCTCTGCATTTTGGCGCTGAGTTACAGTCACATTAAGAATTCTGCATCCTCAGAACAGAGGAGAAAACCCAAGGTTGATGGTGAAGCAATTTTCCATAATCAAAAACAGTTAAAGGAATTGACAGAGTTATATGGATCAGAGCAAACTGAGGAGGGAGATAAAGGTTTCTAGGAGGAGTAAAGGGAGAGTAAAAAGGCAAGAGTGCAATCAACTGGGAATTAAATTAATAAGTGAAAATAGATTCTAAATACAGAATTCCTAAAGGATAAACATTTATTAATAAAAAGTTTCAAAATCAAAGATTAAGAACCTAGAATAGGATTTAAACTCCTATGATTACTGGAGAAAATTTAGAAGTCAAACTAATTATCAAACATTTATATTGTGGTATATAGAAATGAGATTAAAGGGAATGATAAGGAACAAAAGAGTGTTTAATTAAAAAACATGAAAACAGTAAAAAATAATCTACCAATTTCTCTAGAGAAATTGTTGTGAGTTTAGTGGTGCCAGATCAGTGTCAGACAATCTCTTTTTCCTGCTTCTACTTGTTGTCCAATACTATTGCTGTCCTTGAATTGCACAGTTTCTACATTAGCTTCAGAGTTTCAATCTGTAGCTTCTGTCACTTCTGGGCTAGTTCACCCTTCTTTACTTATTTTTACTTCCTCATTTTGCAATTCTCTTCTGTGACATGCTTACACAAGACTAGTTTGCACCATAACACAAGGGGACAGCAGGCCCTTATTTGTATCAGTGGTACAATGATGAGGAGGAGCACACTCAAAAAAAAAAAAAAAACAAAAACAAAAACAAAAAACACCTGAAGAATATGTGGGTGAGGGTGCTTAAGGTGGATGGAGCACAGTGGGCTTGCCACTGTCATAGGTGACATGTACTTCCTCAGTCCACCCAGCTCAGGTTCCTGGGTAATCTGCGATGGCACTGCCCAAAGTGTTCCCTGTGTTTCATGCACATCCCAAGTCTAAGCCACTCAGGCTCCTAGGTGATCTTCAAGGGCACTGACCTCAATTGGCTATGTGCATTGTTTCCTTCCCTGTTCCAAACTGCTCAGGCATCTGGATGGCAGGAAAGGCACCTCCAGGGTAGGTCATGCATCTTATGTACCTGTCAACCACTCAGTTTGTCTGTAGCATAAGGGAGTCAGAGAAGGCAAGGTTCAGAAAAAGAATGAGACCAGCACTTTACAGGAACAGATCACCTTTAATAAGGTGAGAAAGGGCAGCAGTCAGATTAGTGAGCTGCTGCACTAACAACCCAAGACAAGAGCAAATATATATATAGGCATATATTTGGAAAGCCACTGTCTTAAGTGGGCCTGTTCTTCTCCGAGGTTGTTTGGAATAGTTATCTCATAAATGGCTGGGGCAAGGAAATGTGGAGATCAGCCAAAGGCTGATAGGATGATATGGGAGAAGGAACAATACAAATCCCATTTAGAGAAAGCAAATGAACAGTATATACTTTAGTGCTTTTTCAGTTTTATTATTTTATGTCCATTATTGGGAAGAAAGCTAAGAGTTTAAACAGCAGGTTTTATTCATTGAAAATATATATAAATATATGTTTCATACTTGACAGTATAGATGCAGCCTACTCAGAAATCACGATCACTATCATAACATGACTGATATATTCAAAGATTACACCAAAGTCAGCAAAAGTTAGGCATTTTACAAGTAGTATTATAAAAGGTCATTCTTGCTCTACTCTCTTTATATTATGCCTTTATTTTCTCCCACCAAGACACCACCTATATTTCTTAGTGGATATTTTGATGTTGCTTTCCTGCTCCTCCAAAGACAGACTTAAATCCTTGTGGCGAATGCAGCATCTCAGCATGGTAATCAGTTCTTGGAAGACATATGTTGTGTTTCCCTTCGTAGCTTCATTATCTATGTTTTTATTGAATTTCTAGAGATACATTAGGCAAAATATTTTCAGCATAATAAGCCACTTTTCACAATTTTTCCTAAGCATTGTTTGGGATTGGAAAGAAACTGTCTTCCTTCCTACCAAGTTAATCACAGATATTCAATTCTTCTATGTGTTTCATGTCTACACAAGTTTCCTTATGTATCTTGCACATCAGCTAAGACATAGTGCCTGCCAAATGATGTATTTTAAGTACTTACTGAATTAACAATGAAAAGATGCTAAATAAATTAGCAATCAAAAGCCATATAAGTTACTCAAAAACATCCGAGAGTCTCCACTCTTACCATAATTGACATTTTTTATTTACTGACAATTTAGTAAAGTGGTGTGTTTTCTTTATAATGCAATGCTTAGGTTTGTCATAACTTTTACATCCAAAAGCAAGTGACATTTAATTTGATAACTGCAGTCACCATTCCTAGTAATTTTGAAGCTCAAGAAAATTAAGCTTGTCACTGTTTCCACATGTTTACCCCTTCTATTTTGCAAGTAGTGATTGGACCAGATGCCCTTATCTTTGTTTTTATGAATGTAGAGTTTTCAGCACGGTTTTTCACTCTAATCATTCACCCTCATGAAAAGGCTCTTTATTTCCTCTTACTTTCTCTTTGTTTTTGCGTTAACATCTATATATGTGAGTGTTTTGCTGTTTCTCCCAGCCACTTTGATGCCAGCTTTTGATTCACTCAACTGGTATTTAAATAGTATATTCTGCATATGATTCACGTAAGCAAGTGACAGTAAAGAGATTTGTCACTCTTCTTTCACTTTTGAAGTGGTCAATTTGTCCATGCCCGATCCAATTCTTGCGTCTTGACTCATTTAAGGGTGATTCCAACTTTTATTTCCTCAAGATTTTCCATGTACCCCAACCCTTTTAGTTTTGGTGTTCTCCATCTAGACACCTACATTTCTCATTGTGGGGCATCTATCATTGCTACATCAGACCTTTTCCTGGTTTCCTTCTTTCTTTCATTTTTTTTTTCCCTGCACCACACTCTGTTTCATTTATATCCTCCTTTCTCAGTTAAGTTCAGTTGGTCCTTTATCACCGACTCTTTGCAACCCCATGAATCGCAGCACACCAGGGCTACCTGTTCACTGAGTTCACTCACGCTCATGTCTATTGATTCGGTGATGCCATCCAGCCTTCCATCCTCTGTAGTCCCATTCTCGTCTTGACCCCATTCCCTCCGAGCATCTGGGTCTTTCTCAATGAGTCAACACTTTGCGTGAGTGAGCAAAGTATTGGAATTTCAGCTTTAGCATCAGTCCTTCCAATGAACACCCAGGACTGATCTCCTTTAGGATGGACAGGCTGGATTTCCTTGCAGTACAAGGGACTCTCAAAAATTTTATCCATCACCGCAGTTCAATAGCATCAATTCTTCAGCACTCAGCTTTCTTCACAGTCCAACTGTCACATTCATACATGATCACTAGAAAAACCAGATCCTTGACTAGACAAACTTTGTTGGCAATGTAATGCCACTGATTTTTAATATGCTATCTAGGTTGGGCATAACTTTCCTTCCAAGGGGTAAGCGTGTTTAAATTTCAAGGCTGCAATCACCATCTGCAGTGGTTTTGGAGCCGCAAAAAAGTAAAGTCTGACAATCTTTCCACTGTTTCCCCATCTATTTCCCATGAAGTGATGGGACCAGATGCCATGGTCTTCGTTTTCAGAATGTTGAGCTTTAAGCCAAATTTTCCAGTCTTCTCTTTGACTTTCATCAAGAGACGTTTTAGTTCCTCTTCACTTTCTGCAATAAGGTTGGTGTCATCTGCAAATCTGAGGTTATTGATATTTCTCCCGGTAATCTGAATTCCAGCTTGTGCTTCTTTCAGCCCAGCGTTTCTCGTGATGTACTCTGCCTACAAGTTAAATAAGCAGGTGATAATACAAAGCCTGATGTCCTCCTTTTCATATACAAAACCAGTCTGTTGTTCCATGCCTAGGTCTAACTGTTGCTTCCTGACCTGTATATAGGTTCCTCCAAGGCAGGTCAGGTGGTCTGGTATACCTGTCTCTTTCAGAATCTTCCCCAGTTTATTGTGATTCACATAGTCAAAGGATTTGGCATAGTCAATAAAGCAGAAATAGGTGTTTATCTGGAACTCGCTTGCTTTTTTGATGATCCATCGGATATTGGCAATGCGATCTCTGGTTCCTCTGCCTTTCCTAAAACCAGCTTGAACATCTGGAAGTTCACAGTTCACATATTGCTGAAGCCTGTCTTGGAGAATTTTGAGCATTGATCTACTAGCGTGTGAAATAAGTGCAACTGTGAAGAAGTTCGAGCATTCTTTGTCATTGCCTTTCTTTGGAATTGGAGTGAAAACTGACCTTTTCCAGTCCTGTGGCCACTGCTGAGTTTTCCACATTTGCTGGCATATTGAGTGCAGCACTTTCACAGCATTATCTTTCAACATTTGAGATAGTTCAACTGGAATTCTATCACCTCCACTAGCTTTGTTCATAGTGAGGCTTTCTAAGGCCCTCTCGATTTCACATTCCAGGATGTTTGGCTCTAGGTGAGTGATCACACCATTGTGATTATCTGGGTCTTGAAAGTCATTTTTGTACAATTTCCCTGTGTATTCTTGCCACCTCTCCATAATATCTTCTGCTTCTGTTTGATCCTTACCATTTCTTCCCTTTATTGAACCCATCTTTGCATGAAATATTCCCTTTGTATCTAATTTTCTTGAAGAGAACTCTAGTCTTTCCCATTATGTTGTTTTCTTCTATTTCTTTGAATTGATCTCTGAGGAAGGCTTTCTTATCTCTGTTTGCTATTCTTTTGGATCTCTGCTTTCAGATACATATATCTTTTCTTTGCTTTGCTTTTTGCTTCTCTTTTTTTCACAGCTATTTGTAAGGCCTCCTCAGGCAGCCATTTTGCATTTTTGCATTTCGTGTCTACACGGATGGTCTTAGTCCCTGTCTCCTGTACAGTGTCATAAATACCCATCCATTGGTCCTCAGGAACTTTGTCTATTAGATCTAGTCCCTTAAATCTATATTTCACTGTATAATGATAAGGGATTTGACTTAGGTCATACCTGAATGGTCTAGTGGTTTTCCCTACTTTCTTTAATTCAAGTCTGAATTTGGCAAAAAAGGAGTTCATGATCTGAGCTACAGTCAGCTCCTGGTCTTGTTTTTGCTGACTTTATAGAGTTTCTCCATCTTTGGCTGCAAAGGTAGAATTAATCTGATTTTGGTGATTTTGGTGTTGACCATCTTCTCTTGTGTTGTTGGAAGAGGGTGTTTGCTATGACCAGTGTGTTCTCTTGGAAAAACTCTATTAGCCTTTGCCCTGCTTCATTCAGTATTCCAAGGCCAAATTTGCCTGTTACTCCAAGTATTTCTTGACTTCCTACCTTTACATTCCAGTCCCCTTTAATGAAAAGGACATCTTTTTTGGATATTAGTTCTAAAAGGTCTTGCAGGTCTTCACAGTACCATTCAACTTCAGCTTCTTCAGCATTTCTCATTGGGGCAAAGGCTTGGATTACCGTGATATTGAATGGTTTGCCTTGGAAACGAACAGGGATCATTCTTTCATCTTTGAGATTGCATCTAAGTACTGCATGTAAGACTCTTTTGTTGACCATGCTGGCTCCTCCATTTCTTCTAAGGTATTCCCGTTCACAGTAGTAGATATAATGGTCATCTGAGTTAAATTCACCCATTCCAGTCCCTTTTAGTTCGCTGATACCTAGAATGTTGACGTTCACTTTTATCATCTCCGGTTTGATCACTTCCAGTTTGCCTTGATTCACGGAACTGACATTCCAATTCCTATGTAATATTGCTCTTTACAGCATCAGACCTTGCCTCTATTACCAGTCACACCCATATCTGGATATTAGTTTTGCTTTGTCTTCATCCCTTCTTTCTTTCTGCAGTTATGTCTCCACTGATCTCCAGTAGCATATTGGATACCTACCAACCGACCCGGGGATTTCCTCTTTCAGTTATCCTATCATGTGTTTCATACTGTTCATGGTGTTCTCAAGACAAGAATACTGATGTAGTTTGCCATTCCCTTCTCCATAGACCACATTCTTTCAGAACTCTCCACCATTACTCGCCCATCCTGGGTGGCACCACAGGGCATGGCTTACTTTCATTGAGTTAGACAAGGCTGCAGTCCATGTGACAAGATTGGCTAGGTTTTTGAGATTATGGTTTCAGCGTGTCTGAAATCTGATGCCCTCATAAGTGAAATCTGATCCTAAAAATTGTATTCCTAAAGTTACAACATTGATAACCATTTTTGGAAAGCAAAAGTTAAGAACCAAGAATAAAAATTAGACTCATTTAAATAGTACAAGAAAAGAAAACGGAGGTCGAATTCATTCTTATATATATAACAAGTGTTTAAAACACAGACGTGTTGTTTTTATTTGAAAGGTAATAATAGTTAACAGAAATAAAAGTTTAGGGTATTAAAAAGGCCTAGCATTGTTAAAAGTTAAAGAAATCATATAGAAATAGATCTCAGAATTAAAAAAAAAAAAATTTGCTTTTTGGTGTCAGTACAGTGTCAGATGGTCCCTAGTTGAAGCTTGTACTTGTTGTCAAATTCTACTATTGTACCTCAGTTGAACATTAATTGAATTAATTGGAATTAATTGAAGATTTATGCTGTTGAACCTATCACTTCTGGGTTGGTTTATGCTCCTTTGTTTATATTTCCTTCTTTTATTTGAAAGCCTCTCCATATCTGGCTTTCAACATGAAACGAGGGTGTGGTAGCCTCGTATTTGACCTCACTTGCTCGGTGTTTTGGTGGTGAGGTGGGACACTGAAAACAAATACCTCTGGGATATGTGGGTGCTTGAGGTGGATTGACCACATTGGGCTTGCCACTGACAAATGTGACATGTTCTTCCTGGGTCCACACTGCTCAGCCTCCCTGTTGATACGTGAGGGCATGGTCCCAAGTGGGTCGTGTGTTTCATGCACTTCCCAGCCAGTCAGGCACTTAGGTGCTCAGCAAGGGCAATGACCATGATTGGCTTGGTGCTTTTTGCTCTTCACAAGTCAAAAATCTCAGGTGGCTGGTTGGAGGACAAGACACAGTCCTAGGTGGCCCATTCCTTATGCAGCTCTCTGGTCTCTACCACACAGTTTGCTACCTGTGCCAGAGCCCACAGCCTCAGGTGTTCCATGTGTCTCTTCAGGGTAGCTGACCCCAGGCTGTCATGATCCCGGCCTATGTGAACTGTCCATGAACTCAGGAATTCATCATTAGCAAATTTCAACCAGCTTAGAGCTTGGTAGGGGATGTCTGTAGGACCAAGTTACTAGTAACCTATTTGCTTCTGCCTCTGGCAGTCATATACATTCCTCTCTACCTCCATGGAAGAAAGGGTCTTCAATGGAAGCTGGCTTGGTCTTCTTTGGTATTTTCTAGTTTTCTGGTCTGTGAGTGTGCCATGGTTCAGTATGTGGACTTAGAGCCTTCTTGTAGGAAAAGTCCTTTCTAAAATGGCTGTCTCTAGTTTTCCCATGGTTTATGTTCTTTGTCACATTAGCTCCATCAGATTGTCCTCAGGGCACTAAATCCTGGTTCTAACAATACTGTGTTTGATACACCACAGGTCTCCTCCCAGACCTCATGTATGAATGTGGACAGAAGAATCTGAGTGACTTTTTGGCTAGTAATTGCATTTATTGGCATAATCTGTGTTTTTGTTCTTTTTCCCCTGGTTCTGTTTTTTTCTTTTTTTCTTTTTCCTCCCACTGACACTTTTGAGAGAGGGTTTCCTATCTTGTTTTAATTTTCCTCCTTTACGACTCCCTCTCCAAGGGGAGTCTCGTTCCCTAAAACCTTTTCTTCATGTCCATCTCTTATTTTGTCCTACCTCCTTTTTAAGAGATGGGTTTTCATTTCTTGGTTTCTAGGGACCATCAACATCGTTCAAGTTGATTTCTGGAAGGTGGTCCATGTGCAGTCGATCCTTTGATGGATTTGTGGGGGAGAAAGTGGACTGTGCCTCCTATTCCTCTAACATTATGAGACCTCCACCATGACCCTGGAAGATCCATTTTATTAACTGAAATCTTGTTGTTATTCAGTCACAAAGCCATGTCTTACTCTCTGTGAACCCTTGGACTGCACACAAGGGCTTTCTGCCCTCTGCATCACCCAGGGTTTGCCTGAAATCATATCCATTGAATGGGTGAAGCTATACAACCTTCTCCTTCGTTCTCACCCATGTCTCCTCCTGATTTCTGTGATGTCAGTTCCGTGAATCAAGGCAAACTGGAAGTGATCAAACCGGAGATGATAAAAGTGAACGTCAACATTCTAGGTATCAGCGAACTAAAAGGGACTGGAATGGGTGAATTTAACTCAGATGACCATTATATCTACTACTGTGAACGGGAATACCTTAGAAGAAATGGAGGAGCCAGCATGGTCAACAAAAGAGTCTTACATGCAGTACTTAGATGCAATCTCAAAGATGAAAGAATGATCCCTGTTCGTTTCCAAGGCAAACCATTCAATATCACGGTAATCCAAGCCTTTGCCCCAATGAGAAATGCTGAAGAAGCTGAAGTTGAAGGGTACTGTGAAGACCTGCAAGACCTTTTAGAACTAATATCCAAAAAAGATGTCCTTTTCATTAAAGGGGACTGGAATGTAAAGGTAGGAAGTCAAGAAATACTTGGAGTAACAGGCAAATTTGGCCTTGGAATACTGAATGAAGCAGGGCAAAGGCTAATAGAACTTTGTCTATTAGATCTAGTCCCTTAAATCTATATTTCACTGTATAATGATAAGGGATTTGACTTAGGTCATACCTGAATGGTCTAGTGGTTTTCCCTACTTTCTTTAATTCAAGTCTGAATTTGGCAAAAAAGGAGTTCATGATCTGAGCTACAGTCAGCTCCTGGTCTTGTTTTTGCTGACTTTATAGAGTTTCTCCATCTTTGGCTGCAAAGGTAGAATTAATCTGATTTTGGTGATTTTGGTGTTGACCATCTTCTCTTGTGTTGTTTGAAGAGGGTGTTTGCTATGACCAGTGTGTTCTCTTGGAAATCCCCGGGTCGGTTGGTAGGTATCCAATATGCTACTGGAGATCAGTGGAGACATAACTGCAGAAAGAAAGAAGGGATGAAGACAAAGCAAAACTAATATCCAGATATGGGTGTGACTGGTAATAGAGGCAAGGTCTGATGCTGTAAAGAGCAATATCACATAGGAATTGGAATGTCAGTCACATCTATGGTCTTTCCAGTAGACATGTACAGATGTGAGAACACCAAACTGCTCTGCTAGGAATGACTTGTGTGTATCCATTGAATTGCAAGGACATAAATCCAGTCAAACATAAAGGAAATCAACTCTGAAGAAGAATTAGAATCACTGATGCTGAAGATGAGTCTTCAAAGCTTTGGCCACCTGAGCAAAGAAATGACTCAGTGGAAAAAAAAACAACAACTGATTCTTAAGAAACAATGATAGTTACCTATTATATATTATACTGCTGGTTTTAAGTTGCCTGTTAGAGCATTTGTGCCATACTTCTGTGACAACTGGGTAAAATATTGCAAAATACACAGCCTATAATATATTTTTCCATTAACATAATATATTGAGACTATTTTTGTTATCTAGTTAGATTTTCTCTAATGTGGCTACCTCAAAAATACAAAGGAGGACAAGGAACAAGATAAATGATGTGGATGGGGGCAGGAAGCTGAACCCCGGTGGCATGAAGCAAGATAAATTTTGATCATCAGTGATTTCTATTGAAATATTTGTTACCAGAAGTTGAAAGTGATGAAAGAAAACTTTACATACTGAATTATGGAGAAGTAATTTTGATGTACACCTCATATAATTTCAGTGTTCAGCTAGTCAGAAGAGCCTGTCTATGATCTATGCACAATGCCCTTGGCATCTCTTTTAGCCATTAAGTGGGTAGCTGTTTATCCTAAATCCAGCTAGTTGACCATTGTGCATGTGGTTCCAACATGTTCCTATGTTATTACAGACTTGAATGTTTAAAATTGTATCCAATGTGGGGAGAACAACAGCTTTCTTCAAACAATATCTCTAAGCAAATGAGAGTAACAATTGTATGGCCTCAAGGTTTCCTCATATGTAAGAACGCCATCTCTTATTACAGAAACAATAGTGGAAGACGAACTAGATTAAAGGAGAGCCTTTCAGCAACAGTATCTAAAGCATTCAGCCAGTAATTTATTAAGCAATGTTGGGCTTCCCAAACAGTTCATTTAAGATCTTGGGAGCAAGCAAAGTGTTTGGCCACCTGAATAATGTTGCCTAAAATTTTATTTTGACATATCCACATACATACCCATGTGTGTATGAGTTTGGGTATAAAAAAATCACATTGACTTTTAATTCCCATTAGGTATAACAACATGGAAAAATTAAAACCCAAATGCAGAATGACTCAAGACTCTACTCAGTTATTGAATATATGTAAGTGGAAATACTTCAAAATATGTTTTATTGGCTACATCTAACATATAAGGACTCTTTTATACCACTCCCCTCTCTCCTTTTAATAAATACCTACCAATTTTCAAAAGTTTGCCCAGGTTTAATGAAAAAATACTCAGATATAGAAAATATATATATATATATATATATATATATATATATATATATATATATATATATTTATATTTATATATATATGAGAAGGTGACGGCACCCCACTCCTTTACTCTTGCCTGGCCAATCCCATGGATGGAGGAGCCTGGTAGGCTGCAGTCCATGGTGTCACAAATAGATCAGTACAACTGAGTGACTTCCCTTTCACTTTTCACTTTCATGCATTGGAGAAGGACATAGCAACCCACTCGAATGTTCTTGCCTGGAGAATCCTGGGACAGAGGAGCCTGGTGGGCTGCCGTCTGTGGGGTCACACAGAGTTGGACACGTCTGAAATGACAGCAGATATACCTATTTATATGCATATTTATGTATATAGATATACAAATATCTATATAAAATAGATATGTTTCCATTGCAGAAAATGTTGATACCAACCTTAGATCTCAGAATTATTTCCAACTCCATGCTCCAGGTCAACAGGAAATAGCCAAAGTTGTTGCTGACTCAAACAGTTCAAGAGCTGGGAAGCCTGTAGACCTCCTCATTTTCCAAGAGTAATTTTAATCAGAGAAGCTAGAAAAGCCAGAAATTAAGGAAAATAATCAAGCAACAGAAGATAGTAATGATACTTTCACTTTTAACTTTCATGCATTGGAGAAGGAAATGGCAACCCATTCCAGTGTTCTTCCCTGGAGAATCCCAGAGACAGGGGAGCCTGGTGGGCTGCCGTCTATGGGGTCACACAGAGTCGGACACGACTGAGGTGATGTAGCAGACGTAGCAGAAAGGTCTTTAGTTCCTCCTCAAAGGCCATAGATAACATTCTGAGCAATACACTGTGAACAGTTTTAGAGATGTTAAAGCTCCAACCAGGCTGAAATGTACGTACATAGACCACAGAGTAGTTGGAAGCAGACGGTCGATGATGTTGACTCCCAATATCCTCAGTAACAGGCCATTAGTACAATGCCCCAAAACTGATCACAGGTGTGTGATCAGTCATTAATATCCTTCCCCTGAAAGTATTTGTGAATTTGGGTCTTTGAAGCACCAAAGACTGCTAGGAAACCTTGCTCAGTCCTACAATAAACACATGCTTTCACTGTAACTCAGTCAGTTGATTGATTTTACTTCACAGTAGCGAGTAGATCCAAGTTTGCATGGGTAACAGTAATGAATATTAAGAATGTGTGTCTAGAAGGATGATAAATCGCTTTTAGTTCAGATTTCAAGTAGATTTATTGATATGATTTTTCTGTGTAAAAATTCTTTAGGAATGAGGTTTTGCAGCCTTCATGGCTTTGGTTAGTATTTCTGTAAGCAGTGTGTATTTTAAGTTGATGCTGAAGTAAGCACTGGTTGAACATTATCCTTCAATTGCTCAAAGACCAGTGACTTTGTGATGTCACAGTTACCCTTCAATTGCTAGGTGACTTTAAGGACCTCTGTGATGGTCTAGAGAGGTCTGTAGGCCAGCCAAGCAGCATTTGAAGTTGCAGTGTGTAAAATCAGACAAATGAGAAAAATATCTGAAGAAAGACTTTCTTTGAGATGGCACATATTTCTTCAGAAATTCAAGATGGGACTCCTAAGGATGAATCAACTGGTTCAGAAACCTCCGTTAGATCTTCTTTGTATGATTATACACTTACTAGGGACTCAGTTTTGAGATATATGACTGAAGAATATGCTTTTCAGGCTTTGTCTGAGGATCTTGTGATAAAAAGGCTATGCTACACAAATTCTGTCTCTGAAACAGATGAGCTGAATGATTTTCTTTCACATTTCCACAAAACTTTGGAGTATAGTTGCAAATTATCAGCTGGAATCTATTAGGTAGGATGAGAGTGGTGTATGTATAGTGATCAGTGAAGAACTTTTGAAAAAGGTCTTGAAAAGAAAGGAGCCTTTCAGAATATTTGAAACCAACAGTATGAAAAGTTTAGTTTGACAGGTTAACCTTTATGGGTTTAATAAAAAGCAACAAACTTTTCAAAGATCTGCTTCACAAGCGGACTTTCTGGAAGAAAACATCTCTCTTTTGAGCAAGGTATTCCAAAAATTTCACTTATTAGCAATACATAAGATTAAATCATGTGACCTAGAAAGCATGTTCACATATGTAGCTAAAACGAATTTGAAATTGAGATAGGGAGGAGGAGCCAAGATGACGGAGGAGTAGGACAGGCAGAACACTTTCTCCCCCACAAATTCATCAAAAGAGCATTTAAACGTCGAGTAAATTCCACAAAACAACTTCTGAATGCCAGCAGAGGACATCAGGCACCCAGAAAAGCAACCCAACTCTTCGAAAGGAGGTAGGAAAAAATATAAAAGACAAAAAAAGAGACAAAAGAGGGAGGGACGGAGTTCCGTCCCGGGAAGGGAGTCTTAAAAAGAGAGAAGTTTCCAAACACCAGGAAACCTTCTCACTGCCGAATCTGTGCCGAGCTTTGGAAGCACAGAGGGCAACATAACAGGAAGAAAAAACAAATAAACAATTAAAACTCGAAGATTGCGAGTCCTACGGTAACTCCCCCAGCGGAGAAGCAGCGTAGACGCCTGCACGCGCAATTAGCAAGTGGGGGCTGGGCAGGGAGGCGCAGCGCGGGCTGCATCGCTTAGAGTAAGAATCTGGCCTGAATACCCTGAGCACTATCTGAGCGAAATAATCTGGGCTAGCAAACCAGACTGTGGGATATCTACCACGCGAAAAGCCAGTCCCAACTTAAGACACCGCCAGGCCCGTGCACGGAACAAAGAATTGAACAGAGATAGCCAGCTGCAGACCTTCCCCCTCCGGTGACAGGCAGCCAGAGCCAGAAGGGGGCAATCGCAGCCCCAGAGAGACATAATCTATAAAACTGTAAGCAGGCTTCTTTGCTAACTAAAACTTCTTGGGGGTCTGGACGGTTAACATCTGCCTGAGAAGGTGCGCTGGTTTTACGCCCAGATAACCGAGTGGCGGGAGGCGATAAGTCGCAGCATTGGCGCTCGCCAAACACCTCATCACTTGAGCTGCTCGGACCTGGGAAGAGCACAAAACTCAGGCCCAACTGAGTCTGCGCCTCTGAGGACTACCCGAGTGCCTGAACCTGAGCGGCTTGGACCAGGGAGGTACATGCAACCCAGGGCCAGCCTCGGATTGTTCCCGGAGGAACAACCGAGAGCCCGAGCAGTGTGGGCAGGGAGGCTACACGCGCCGTGAGCGGGGGCAGACCCAGTGTGGCTGAGGCACTGCGAGCGCACGCCAGTGTTATTTGTTTGCAGCATCCCTCCCTCCCTCCCCACAGCGCTACTGAACAAAGAGAAGAAATACAGCTCCACCCATCAGAACACCGACACAAGCTTCCCTAACCAGGAAACCTTGACAAGCCACCTGTACAAACCCACACACAGCGAGGAAAAGCCACAATAAAGGGAACTCCACAAACTGCCAGAATACAGAAAGGACACCCCAAACTCAGCAATTTAAACAAGATGAAGAGACAGAGGAATAGCCAGCAGATAAAGGAACAGGATAAATGCCCACCAAACCAAACAAAAGAGGAAGAGATAGGGAATCTACCTGATAAAGAATTCCGAATAATGATAGTGAAATTGATCCAAAATCTTGAAATTAAAGTGGAATCACAGATAAATAGCGTGGAGACAAGGATTGAGAAGATGCAAGAAAGGTTTAACAAGGACCTAGAAGAAATAAAAAAGAGTCAATATATAATGAATAATGCAATAAATGAAATTAAAAACACTCTGGAGGCAACAAATAGTAGAATAACAGAGGCAGAAGATAGGATTAGTGAATTAGAAGATAGAATGGTAGAAATAAATGAATCAGAGAGAATAAAAGAAAAACGAATTAAAAGAAATGAGGACAATCTCAGAGACCTCCAGGACAATATTAAACACTACAACATTCAAATCATAGGGGTTCCAGAAGAAGAAGACAAAAAGAAAGACCATGAGAAAATACTTGAGGAGATAATAGTTGAAAACTTCCCTAAACTGGGGAAGGAAATAATCACCCAAGTCCAAGAAACCCAGAGAATCCCAAACAGGATAAACCCAAGGCGAAACACCCCAAGACACATATTAATCAAATTAACAAACATCAAACACAAAGAACAAATATTAAAAGCAGCAAGGGAAAAACAACAAATAACACACAAGGGAAATCCCATAAGGATAACAGCTGATCTTTCAATAGAAACTCTTCAAGCCAGGAGGGAATGGCAAGACATACTTAAAATGATGAAAGAAAATAACCTGCAGCCCAGATTATTGTACCCAGCAAGGATTTTATTCAAGTATGAAGGAGAAACCAAATGCTTCTCAGACAAGCAAAAGCTGAGAGAATTCTGCACCACCAAACCATCTCTACAACAAATACTAAAGGATATTCTCTAGACAGGAAACACAAAAATGGTGTATAAATTCGAACCCCAAACAATAAAGTAAATGGCAACGGGATCATACTTATCAGTAATTACCTTAAACGTAAATGGGTTGAATGCCCCAACCAAAAGACAAAGACTGGCTGAATGGATACAAAAACAAGACCCCTACATATGTTGTCTACAGGAGACCCACCTCAAAACAGGGGACACATACAGACTGAAAGTGAAGGGCTGGAAAAAGATTTTCCATGCAAATAGGGACCAAAAGAAAGCAGGAGTAGCAATACTCATATCAGATAAAATAGACTTTAAAACAAAGGCTGTGAAAAGAGACAAAGAAGGTCACTACATAATGATCAAAGGATCAATCCAAGAAGGAGATACAACAATTATAAATATATATGCACCCAACACGGGAGCACCGCATTATGTAAGACAAATGCTAACAAGTATGAAAGGAGAAATTAACAATAACACAATAATAGTGGGAGACTTTAATACCCCACTCACACCTATGGATAGATCAACTAAACAGAAAATTAACAAGGAAACACAAACTTTAAACGATACAATAGACCAGTTAGACCTAATTGATATCTATAGGACATTTCATCCCAAAACAATGAATTTCACCTTTTTCTCAAGCGCACATGGAACCTTCTCCAGGATAGATCACATCCTGGGCCATAAAGCTAGCCTTGGTTAATTCAAAAAAATAGAAATCATTCCAAGCATCTTTTCTGACCACACTGCAGTAAGATTAGATCTCAATTACAGGAGAAAAACTATTAAAAATTCCAACATATGGAGGCTGAACAACACGCTGCTGAATAACCAACAAATCACAGAAGAAATCAAAAAAGAAATCAAAATTTGCATAGAAAAGATTGAAAATGAAAACACAACAACCCAAAACCTGTGGGACACAGTAAAAGCAGTCCTAAGGGGAAAGTTCATAGCAATACAGGAACACCTCAAGAAACAAGAAAAAAGTCAAATAAATAACCTAACTCTACACCTAAAGCAACTAGAAAAGGAAGAAATGAAGAACCCCAGGGTTAGTAGAAGGAAAGAAATCTTAAAAATTAGAGCAGAAATAAATGCAAAAGAAAGAAAAGAGACCATAGCAAAAATCAACAAATCCAAAAGCTGGTTCTTTGAAAGGATAAATAAAATTGACAAACCATTAGCCAGACTCATCAAGAAACAAAGGGAGAAAAATCAAATCAATAAAATTAGAAATGAAAATGGAGAGATCACAACAGACAACACAGAAATACAAAGGATCATAAGAGACTATTATCAACAATTATATGCCAATAAAATGGACAACGAGGAAGAAATGGACAAATTCTTAGAAAAGTACAACTTTCCAAAACTCGACCAGGAAAAAATAGAAAACCTTAACAGACCCATCACAAGCATGGAAATTGAAACTGTAATAAAAAATCTTCCAGCAAAGAAAAGCCCAGGTCCAGACGGCTTCACAGCTGAATTCTACCAAAAATTTAGAGAAGAGCTAACACCTATCCTGCTCAAACTCTTCCAGAAAATTGCAGAGGAAGGTAAACTTCCAAACTCATTCTATGAGGCTACCATCACCCTAATACCAAAACCTGACAAAGATGCCACAAAAAAAGAAAATTACAGGCCAATATCACTGATGAACATAGATGCAAAAATCCTAAACAAAATTCTAGCAATCAGAATCCAACAACACATTAAAAAGATCATACACCATGACCAAGTGGGCTTTATCCCAGGGATGCAAGGATTCTTCAATATCCGCAAATCAATCAATGTAATACACCACATTAACAAATTGAAAAACAAAAACCATATGATTATCGCAATAGATGCAGAGAAAGCCTTTGACAAAATTCAACACCCATTTATGATAAAAACTCTCCAGAAAGCAGGAATAGAAGGAACATACCTCAACATAATAAAAGCTATATATGACAAACCCACAGCGAACATTATCCTCAATGGTGAAAAATTGAAAGCATTTCCTCTAAAGTCAGGAACAAGACAAGGGTGCCCACTTTCACCATTACTATTCAACATAGTTTTGGAAGTTTTGGCCACAGCAATCAGAGCAGAAAAAGAAATAAAAGGAATCCACATTGGAAAAGAAGAAGTAAAACTCTCACTATTTGCAGATGACATGATCCTCTACATAGAAAACCCTAAAGACTCCACCAGAAAATTACTAGAACTAATCAATGATTATAGTAAAGTTGCAGGATATAAAATCAACACACAGAAATCCCTTGCATTCCTATACACTAATAATGAGAAAACAGAAAGAGAAATTAAGGAAACAATTCCATTCACCATTGCAACGAAAAGAATAAAATACTTAGGAATATATCTACCTAAAGAAACTAAAGACCTATATATAGAAAACTATAAAACACTGGTGAAAGAAATCAAAGAGGACACTAATAGATGGAGATATATACCATGTTCATGGATTGGAAGAATCAATATAGTGAAAATGAGTATACTACCCAAAGCAATTTATAGATTCAATGCAATCCCTATCAAGCTACCAACATTATTCTTCACAGAGCTAGAACAAATAATTTCACAATTTGTATGGAAATACAAAAAACCTCGAATAGCCAAAGCGATCTTGAGAAAGAAAAATGGAACTGGAGGAATCAACCTACCTGACTTCAGGCTCTACTACAAAGCCACAGTTATCAAAACAGTATGGTACTGGCACAAAGACAGAAATATAGATCAATGGAACAAAATAGAAAGCCCAGAGATAAATCCACGCACATATGGACAGCTTATCTTTGACAAAGGAGGCAAGAATATACAGTGGATTAAAGACAATCTCTTTAACAAGTGGTGCTGAGAAATCTGATCAACCACTTGTAAAAGAATGAAACTAGAACACTTTCTAACACCATATACAAAAATAAACTCAAAATGGATTAAAGATCTCAACGTAAGACCAGAAACTATAAAACTCCTAGAGGAGAACATAGGCAAACACTCTCTGACATACATCACAGCAGGATCCTCTATGACCCACCTCCCAGAATATTGGAAATCAAAGCAAAAATAAACAAATGGGACCTAATTAAACTTAAAAGCTTCTGCACATCAAAGGAAACTATTAGCAAGGTGAAAAGACAGCCTTCAGAATGGGAGAAAATAATAGCAAATGTAGTAACCGACAAACAACTAATCTCAAAAATATACAAGCAACTCCTACAGCTCAACTCCAGAAAAATAAATGACCCAATCAAAAAATGGGCCAAAGATCTAAATAGACATTTCCAAAGAAGACATACAGATGGCTAACAAACACATGAAAAGATGCTCAACATCACTCCTTATCCGAAAAATGCAAATCAAAACCACTATGAGGTACCATTTCACGCCAGTCAGAATGGCTGCGATCCAAAAGTCTACAAATAATAAATGCTGGAGAGGGTGTGGAGAAAAGGGAACCTCTTACACTGTTGGTGGGAATGCAAACTAGTACAGCCACTATGGAGAACAGTGTGGAGATTCCTTAAAAAACTGGAAATAGAACTGCCTTATGATCCAGCAATCCCATTGCTTGGCATACACACTGAGGAAACCAGAAGGGAAAGAGACACGTGTACCCCAATGTTCATCTCAGCACTGTTTCTAATAGCCAGGACATGGAAGCAACCTAGATGTCCATCAGCAGATGAATGGATAAGAAAGCTGTGGTACATATACACAATGGAGTATTACTCAGCCATTAAAAAGAATACATCTGAGTCAGTTCTAATGAGGTGGATGAAACTGGAGCCTATTATACAGAGTGAAGTAAGCCAGAAGGAAAAACATAAATACAGTATACTAACGCATATATATGGAATTTAGAAAGATGGTAATGATAACCCTGTATACGAGACAGCAAAAGAGACACTGATGTATGGAGCAGTCTTATGGACTCTGTGGGAGAGGGAGAGGGTGGGAAGTTTTGGGAGAATGGCATTGAAACACGTGAAATGTAAAAAAAAAAAAGAAAGAAAGAAATTGAGATAGTAAATTTTTTAAAAAAAGTTTTGTTTTGAAGTTGAGAACAGCTGGAGGTTAAAATATTGGATGTTTAAAAAACTTTCCTAGCAATGTGAAACCAGATACAAGTCCTGAAGCCACTTAAAGTGGTATTTACTGTATATATACAACATATTTTTAGTTGAGCATCATTGCTTTTAACATATTACCTGTTAAAACTACTAATGGAGGTGTTTTATTTGATGCTATTTAATTGGTGTCATTAAAGGAATAATTTTTTATAGCTTAGCTTTGATTGTCAGTTTTACCTTGGTTTATAAAGAAACTAAATAAGTTTTTCTTTGATTTTAGTTACAAACCTACTATAAATCAAATTCCAAACAGGCCATCCCCAACTTTTAGTAAGAATGCAAAGAAGACTTGGAATTAACAATGTGTCTCTAATATCTTCATTAGTTCAAGATAACAAGACGTATGTTAACGCAAGGGTCAACAAAGATGATCATAACTCTGACTTTCTTTGAGAAACGAGTGGAGAGAGTGCATTTTCAGCCTCCAGAACTTTAAATGTGCCATACATACCAAAGCCTCATAGCAGCCAGATATTTGCTAATACAAGCGCTGTAAGTCCATGTGACTTACCTTCCCCATCACCAATATCACTTAGACAAACAGACCAGATTGTAGTAGATCAACCTGCTGTTTTTAAAACACTGAGCATTTTTAATTGGCACTCACATAGCAGCTACACTCAGGTAAATGGCCACGTTGAGGACTTCGCTACTACAACTACATCTACTTCTCAAAACCACATTGTGTCTCCATTACAAAGCAGTTATTCCAGACTGATGGTGGAATCTTCTAAATTTCCAGTCACATATAGCAATATGTCACCACATGACAGCCCTTTTCCTATCCTGCAAGAGACAGGCAACTCATGGTCCTCAATGTCAATGATCGCTTATACATCTGCCTCCTCTCTTTCAAGTCAACTGATCAACAATCATCATCAGATGAAAACTATGCTAATTAAAACTGACCTATCAAATAAGTGTCAGATTATGGAGCCTAAAGAAGATTGAACTTTATATTGGGAGATGTCAACAAATACCTAAAATTCTTGTATTTCAACAATAAATTTACATATTCATCTTCATAGTTTCATTTTCTATTTTCAAACAATGAAGCGTAAAATTATGCTTTAGTTCAAATGGCTGGCTATTTTACTGCATGGTTTTATAAACTCTACAGTTCAAGACAAAATTTGTTATGCATCCTAGGTAAATGACACCTGATCTAATGTTTGTAAGCAAAAAAAAAAAAAAAGAGAGACCCAAGGGAAAATAGATAATGGATGTAAAGTGATTTCTGAAATCATCCCTGCTGAAATGAATGGGTGGCTCAATTAGGATGGCATGGGTGAAGGAAGAGATGCAAATAAAATCAGAAAAATGGAAATACACAGGATGTACCTTAGTGTGTTCACAGTTACCTTATATTCTATTAGTTACTGGTAGAGTCTTAAAAGGTTAGACAGCAGATTTTCTTCATTATAGAAAGTCATTTCATCCTTGAAATATAGACAGTGTAGCATGTCCAAAATCATGATCACCATTATACCATGACTGTGTACCAAAGATAACATGACATAATCAGTGATTGTCCCATGGTAAGCACAAGATATGTAGTTTACAGGTGGTATGCTGTAGGGTTATTTCTGCTCTACTGTCCTTAAGGCATGCCTTTATTTCCTGACACCAAGATCCACTCTATATTTCCTAAGACATGTTTCAATGTTGCTTATCTGTCCCCACAGAGACAGATACATTCCTGATGGTGTTTGCAGCACATCAGCATGGTCAACAAGTTCTTTGAAGACATGATATATTTTCCTTAGTAATTTCATTATCTTTCTATTCTGGAGCTACAATCACACAAACTATTTTCAGTCATGCTAAGACCCTTCTCAGATTTTTGCCTCAATTCTTTCTTGGGGTTGGAAGGAACTTCTGTTTGCCCTCCTACCAAGGTGAGCGCAGATATCATGTCTTCAATGTGTTTTATGTCTACTCTCATTTTTTAATGTATCTTTCACATCAGGTGAAACTTAGAGCCTGCAAATGACACATTTTAAGCACTTACTAAATTATCAATAAAGAAATGTAATAACCAATCAATGCTCTACACATTACTTAACAGCATCCTATAACGTGCACTTATCATAATTCACCTTTCCTATTTGCTGAGAAATTATTACAAGTTGATACCTATTTATTGTATTTACATGAATGTTAAATGTGGGAATTCAAATTATAAAATGATTGCTGCTTTTATGAAATTTACAGTCTACAATAACCCATTCTAAGCATGTTGTTTCAGGCCACAGTTCCCTAAAATGCAGTAGTAGTTACAGAGACATGTATCCAAAGGGGTGGGAGGAGAAGAAGAAAAGGAATCATTTATTTTAATAATCTAGAAAAGTCATGGAGTAAGCAAGGATCAAAATCAATGGTGGATCCTAAATATATTTCAGTTTGAAATACTCTGAACAGAGTCCCTGCTTGTTGGACTATCCACACTGTCATGAAGACTACCTAGAAATATTGGCAATCTCAAATTTGTGGTCATTCCTTCAGATGGCAGTGGGAACATCAAGTCATGTCCCTGTTTTGGTATGGTAACCCCCATAGGACAACACCAAGCTAAGTTCAACGTTCTCATTCTTGCAGCTAACGGACAGTGAAATCTGTCGAATATCTGTGTAGTTAAGGGAGTGGTAGAAAAATCACACTCTTTTTCTTTCACTGAAATGTTTTGCTAAATGTAAGAGAGAATACTATGCTTTAGAGAGGTGAGCATTTTGGAGCCATTGTAAGAGGTATTGAAATTGGTGTCCTTAGTAATCATTTCAAGACCAAAGTCCAATAGCCTTGTTTTAAATTTCAGGTGTCTTACTATGTAGTCAAATTTGCATGCTTTGTACAATATCACCTTAAAGGCAATTCCATCTTCCATTTCATTGCCTTGTACTGACTAATCCTTCTCAGTCCCTTTTATCTTCTTTTCATGCTCTGCTTTGAGTGGCAGGTCCTTCTCAAAAAGAACAGGATTAATTCATGTCATCCTCTGTCATAACTTGGAAGAGGCATGGATAAGGATATTCAACATATCATGTTGAAAAGCTGCTGTTTTTGTTCCTTCATGAGAGCATATTAGTAAACTGTACTTCAATTGTCTGATCAAAAGAAGCCTGGTAAATGATCCTTTACCTTGATGATCAATTCCCAGATGGCTTCAACATATTGGTGTCTTTAATTCTCAAAAGAATAAAGAAAATAGCTCAATACATTAGGGAAACATTGTACATGAATTCAAATTTTCTTTCCTTTATGCATTTACCTTATAATTGGTGCCTAAAATTGTAAAACAATGGAAACAGATTCAGACTTTCATTGTAAAACAATGGAAACGGTTTCAGTGGAAACAGTGTCAGACTTTATTTTTGGGGGCTCCAAAATCACTGCAGATGGTGACTGCAGTCATGAAATTAAAAGACACTTACTCTTTGGAAGGAAAGTTTGGACCAACCCAGAGAGCATATTGAAAAATAGAGACATTACTTTGCCAACAAAAGTCCATCTAGTCAAGGCTATGGTTTTTCCAGTGGCCATGTATGGAAATGAGAGCTGGACTGTGAAGAAAGCTGAGAGCCAAAGAATTGATGTTTTTGAACTGTGGTGTTGGAGAAGACTCTTGAGAGTCCCTTGGACTGCAAGGAGATCCAACCAGTCCATCCTAAAAGAGATCAGCCCTGTGTGTTCTTTGGAAGGAATGATGCTAACGCTGAAACTCCAGTACTTTAGCCACCTCATGGGAAGGGTTGACTCATTGGAAAAGACTCTGATGCTGGGAGGGATTTAGGGCAGGAGGAAAAGGGAACGACAGAGGATGAGATGGCTGGATGGCATCACCAACTTGATGGATGTGAGTTTGAATGAGTTCTGGAAGTTGGTGATGGACAGGGAGTCCTGGCCTGCTGCGATTTATGGGGTTGCAGAATCGGACATGACTGAGAGACTTAACTGAACTGAACTGAACTGAAAATTGTAAAAGTAAAAACAAAAATGTAAGTGAGGTACATACGGCAAATTGAGGCAAAAAGTAGAAATATTGGATGGAGAAGGTTAGAGGATGAAATTGGATGCTTAAAATATAACAAACAAAATTGTAACTGCAGGGCCTAACGAGGTCAAAATGACTTCCACATTGTTACCCTGCATTATTTTCATTTTAGCAAATCACAGAAGTTTTACATGCAAAATATTCTAAGATCCCATGGGATCCAGAACAACGTTATGTATAGCAAAGCATTCTGACTTAAAATGTCACTAGACTGAAATCATTCAACTACAAAATAACTTCCAACCTTAAGCCTAAAAACAAATATCAGAGAACTCTGTGCAGTTCGTAGGTTTCCTTCTGTGAGTCCTTTGGTTTTATTTTCCTTTCATAATTGTGTTTTGAGTATATAAGACTGAGACTGTGCTTGTGTGTGTGTGTGCACATCAGATTAAAAATGTGTTTGTGAGTGTATGTCTAGGTTCTCCTTTGGACTTTTATGTTAGAGATTTCGGCTGAAGAAATGGCTAGTTCAAAAATATAAAGAGGCACAAATTAAAATGCCCACTCAAATCATCCCTCCCCTCCCTCTCCCACAGAGTCCAAAAGACTGTTCTATACATTTGTGTCTCTTTTCCTGTCTCACATACAGGGTTGTCATTACCATCTTTCTAAATTCCATATATATGCCTTAGTATACTGTGGAGAAGGCAATGGCACCCCACTCCAGTACTCTTGCCTGGAAAATCCCATGGAGGGAGGAGCCTGGTAGGCTGTAGTTTATGGGATCGCTAAGAATTAGACACGATGGAGAGACTTCACTTTCACTTTTCACCTTCATGCATTGGAGAAAGAAATGGCAATCCACTCCAGGATTCTTGCCTGAAGAATCTCAGGGATGGCGGAGCCTGGTGGGCTGCTGTCTATGGGGTCACACAGAGTCGGACATGACTGAAGTGACTTAGAAGCATACTGTGTTGGTGTCCTTCTTTCTGGCTTAATTCACTCTGTATAATAGGCTCCAGTTTCATCCACCTCATTAGAATGAATTCAAATTGAAACATGTATAATATCATATAAGAAATGAATTGCCAGTCTAGGTTTGATGCAGGATACAGGAAGCTTGGGGCTGGTGCACTGGGATGACCACTGGGATGGTATGGGGAGGGAACTAGAAGGAGGGTTCAGGATGGGGAACACATGTACACCCTTGGCAGACACATGATGTATGGCAAAACCAATACAATATTGTAAAGTAAAAAATAAACATAATAATAATAATAAATGCCAAAAAGTTCAAGACAACTGGCTGAGTTTCAGAAGTTGAAAGCATTTCAGTAATAACCAAGCTACTCCATCCTAACTTTTGTACAAACTATGGTACTCTCCCAATCACCTAGCAAAAATTTAATGGGACCTTAGATGTTTATTTTGTCTGGCAATAACAAAACACAAACCTGCTAATATGGCAGTACCAGAGAAGGCTCAGTAGATGCCTGAAGTTTCAACCAGGCCTTCCTATAATAGGATACTACCTTCCTACAGGAGGCTGGACACTCACCAATAACAAAGAATACTCTTAGGCATCAAAGAACCTAAGGATGAAATCTATAATTCTATTCCCACATGGTCGACATTGATTTCCCCCTTCCCAAGAGTATCTGACAGACAGTTAAAATAGAAGGAAGTTATAACATAGCCCGCATACTTCTTACATAATACCTTAAATGTCCAAGCCCAACTACACTACTAAGATGATGACAATACAGGAGTTCCAGCTTCAAATCTGTGTGGCAGTCATCATATAAACATTTTATGAATATTTGAGATGCACTGATAGTACAAATCTATTAAGCCAGAAGCCTTGAGATCTGATTCAAAGAGGAAAACTGTGTACTCCATGTCCTCAGTTTTATGGGACATTCACACGCATTCACACATTTCCACAATCCTCAACCTTTATCTGAAGTCAAAAACTGACATTAAGAGGAATGGTCTATTTACACAGAAGCCAAGCGTAAAAGTCAAAAATGGATCCAGTCTCCTACATACTTCCATGCTCAGTAATGGAACCCCTTGTAAGCATTCCTAAGGGCAACTAGGATAAACAACTCAAAGATGCTTCTCCCAGGATAAGAGAGGTTGATTGAGAAGCTATAAGTGTGCTTAACTTAGAGATAACCCTTAAGATCATATACCATTCCTGTTAACACATCAGAAGATGGACAGCTCTACCAGGTATTTACAGACAATGTCTGCTTCTGCCTAAGGCCAAGCTTATAGATCCAAGTGGCAGGTGGGATAAGGTTTCCATCTCAGGATATCATATGACACCGCCGGTGTTCTCCTTCTCTGGGAAGCTTTAAAAAGACATTGTGGGAAGTACAATATGAGGGAGGAAAACAAGGAAACTGACAAGAGCTGTGTTCTTTCTAAATGTCCCAAATCTCACTTATCATTCCAATTACAATGACAGACTTAACATGCAATCTGAACCATGTCCCAAGCATTGCCAGTTCTAACTTTTTGATGTTGTTCAGTCACTCAGACTTGTCAGACTCTTGTGACTCCATGTACAGCAAGAACCCAGGGCTCACCTGCCATTCAAATCTCTCAGAGTTGTATTCGAACCCATGACCTTTGAGTCAACAATGCTTTTCAGCCATCTCACCCTCTGTCGTTTCCTTCTTCTCCTGTGCTCAATCTTTCCCAGCATCAGTTTCTTCCCAGTGATTTTGCTCTTGGCTTCAAGAGGCTGATATATTGGCTCTTCATGTGCAGCATCAGTCCTTCTGAGAATAATCTGAAATCATTTCCTTCACACTTTATTAGTTTGAACTCCATTCTCAACATGTCTTCTCTAGCCCTTCTGTTGTAAAGCATCTATATTTTGGCAGTCAGTTCTTGTGTTCCTGCTCACTCCTCCATACATTACTCCTGAAAATCAACTTTGACCATTCAGGCCTTTTTCAATAATCTCTCAGCTTTGTAATATGGTTTTGAGATTGGTCATAGCTTTTCATCCAATGGGCAAGTGCCTTTTTGTTTCATGGCTTCAGTCACATCACGCAGTCATATCAGAGATCAAGAAAGTGAAACCTGTCACTAATTCAATTGTATCTCATTAAAATATCTCAAAATGATGGGGCCAAATTCCATGATCTTATGTTTTGTGTCTGTTTTTGTATTGAGTTTTAATTCAGCTTTTTCAATTTCTCCTTTCACCTTTAGTTCCTAGTGTTTTTCAGCCATTTATATGTTGTCATCTTAAAACTAAGGTTATTCATACTTCTCACAGTAATTTTGTTTCCCACTTCAGATTCTTTCAGCAAGTTACTTTCCATGAAGTACTCTGCACATAAGTCAAATAAGCTGGATGAAAATATATAGCCTTGATGTATTTCCTTCTCCATTTCCTGGAGAAGGAAGTGGCAACCCACTCCAGTGTTCTTGCCTGGAGAATCCCAGGGACGGGGAAGCCTGGTGGGCTGCCGTCTATGGGGTCACATAGAGTCGGACACGACTGAAGTGACTTAGCATAGCACAGCATTTCCTTCCCTATTTTGTACCAGTTCATTGTTCTTTGTCCAATTCCAACTCCTGTGTCTTGACTTGCCTCCAGCCTTCCGTGGAAACAGGGACAGTAGTCTGGTATTCTTATCTCCTTAAGAATTTTCCACAATTTGTTGTGACCCTCACAGTCAAAGGTCTTCCCTGGTGTATCAGATGATAAAGCATCTGCCTGCAATGGGGCAGAACCAGTTTGGTACCTGGGTTTGGAAGATCCCCAGGAGAAGGAAATGGTAGGCTACAGTCCATGGGGTCACAGTCAGACACGACTGAATGACCTCATTTTCACACACAGTCTAAGCCAGTAAGAGATAATAAAGTAGATGTAGATGACTTTATGAAGCCCCCTTGCTTTTTTCTATGATCCAAACTCAATTTAAGGTTTACCTATTAATATTACATGAGTACGACTAACTATACCTGCCTGTTCTCTTTTATATATATATATATATATATTTTTTTTTTTTCCTCAGTCTCTCTTTTTCAAGCTATCATCTACATATTTTTACGTTCCTGGGCATTTGCCACCTTCTTATACAAGAATTAAATTATTATCATGCCAGTCTCTGGCCTTTGACACCTCTGTAAAACAACTAAGTTTCCAGGACAGAATGAATCTGTGCTCTGGGAAAACGTCAGGACATTTTGATAAATAGCTAGATATTTTCAGGAACTGACTGATTTTGAGAAAAATTCCTGTACCATCACTTATCTGGAAAAGAACTATGTTTCCTCATGTTGATGAGAATTTCTCATTAGCAGAAATTTTAGGAAAAATAAATGTGCTTATTGGAATGTTCATGTTAGTGAAGTACCAATTATGTGAGTATGTATGTAGCCTCCCATCAGACAGATTAATTTATGTCAAGCAAATTTGTTGTTTCACCAGCATGTCTAAAAGAATTACCTAGTTTGCCTAGAAAGGAAATCAAAACTTCTGATTTGACAGAAAATAAAAGAGCATTTGAGTGCAACTCTCTCCATGGAAGCATCACAAATAACCCTTCTATAAAGGCAACAGTTCCTCCAGAGCATCAAATGAATATTAGCAGACGATCTTGCTTAAGAGAGACTATATGAAAAGTAGACATAACTGGGAAGAACGGAGGGAAGATGGGAGAAGGAGGATGAGACAAATAGAAACAAATATGTGTCCTGGGTTAGGATTTGGAGAAGCAAGGAATAGATTGAGGATTCAGATAAGTCACCTCACTAAACTTAAATTTCTTTTGACTGAAAGGAAGCAAGGTGAAGAAGATGATGACATTTAGTTTGTCTAGAGTAAGAATCAAATAGAGAATGTGTTGTGTGGTCCTGCATCCCCCAAACTGCAATGCAGGTCAAGTAGTGTGCATAGGGCCTGGAAGATGAAACATGAGGTTAGAAAGCCAACCTGGGAGGGTTGGTTTTTGACTATGTGGAGACGGAATGTTGGATCTGTGATGACAAGGTGTGTAGAAAGGAATGGCTTTTGAAAATTCCCAAACTGACAAAGAAGCAGGACCTTAGGGCTCAAGTCACCCAGCGAGGTGGTGAGAGTATTGAATTTTCCCCTCTTGCCACATACTAAGACCTACTATCAGATGATAGAAAAGACTAGCCAGAACTACCACCCATGCTTCTGCCACCACAAGCTAGAAGATGATCGCATTAGCGCCATATCATTTCTGCCTGTGATTGCTGGTTTCTCAGAAAAACTGACACCACCAGGGTTCCAAAACTCCAAGCACCTGTAAAATGTGATGGCTTTTTCAAAGATCTGCTTCACTAGCTGACCGTCTGGCAGGAGAAAAAGAAGTCTCTGTTTTGAGTAAGGCACTCCATAAATTTCAATTATTATAGGAAATATATATTTTTAAAATATAGTGACAGTTTAACTGTGTTAACAAAGGTAGCTAAAACTAACTTTAAAATTGAGATAATATGCTGCTGAAATATTTTTCTATTCTTCTCAAGTTGAGAAGAGCTGGATATTAAGACATTTTAAGTGTAACAAATTTAAGTTTTAAGTTCCCCTAGCAACTTGGAACCAGAGAGAAATCCTGAAGCACTTAAAGGAGTATATGGTGTGGATATATAATATATTGTTACATGAGGAAATAATTCAGATATTTAAATATTTAAAACTATTAGTGGAGGTGTATTATTTGAGGCTATTATCTTTGTATGTTTAAAGGAACAATATTTTGAGTCTGGCTGTTTCTCTATTTTACCTTGTTTTGAAAGGTCACTAATAATGTTCTTCTTTGGTTTTAGTTGAAGTTATCTCATAATCCAAATGTTAAGCGATACTATCCCCAAGTTTTACTAAGAATGGAAAGAAGAGTTGGCACTAAAAATATCTCTCCAGTACCTTCATTAGTTTGAGATTACAAGATGAAGCATGCTAAAGGAAGGAGTAATGTGGATGATCATATCTCCTGGATTCTTCCCGAAACTAGAGGAGAGTGTGTATTTTCAGCCTTCACAATTCTAAGTGTGTCTTTCATACGAAATTCTTCTACAAGCCACATAGTTGCTAGTGCAAGTGTCCCAACTCAAAGTGATTTTTTTCTTCATCATCAATGTCAGTTAGACTGAAAGAGCAAAGTGTGATAGATCAAACTGATGTTTAAAATCTGTTGATCTTTTTACATCAGCATTCACAGAGCAACTACAATCAAGCAAATGGTCACAGGGAGAATTTTGTTACTATGACTATTTCTGTTTCTCAGTACCACATCATATCTCTTTTGCAGATACATGATTTTGACTGATGATCAGCCTTGTACCTTTACAGTTAGATACAGCAATATGTCAGCCCATGAAGATATTTTCCCTAAACTGCAACTGGGAGGCATGGTTCCCAGTGCAAACAATACTGATGCATTTACTACTTCTCTTTCAAGGTCAACTCAACAGCCATCTTTCATATAATTACATATAATTTCTTTCATATAATTACTAATTACAACTGATCTCCCAAGTAGGAACCTGATCATGCAGGATATTGTAGATTAAAATTTATGTTGGTGATGCCAACAAATTCCTACATTTCTCTTATTTCAATATTAAATTTACATCTTCACCTTCATAGTTTCACTTTCTACTCTGAAATAATTAAGAGGAATATGAGGCTTTATCTCAATGCCTGTGTTTATATAAATGTGCATTTGTATAAACTGTCGGGCTTTTGAATGGTCCTCTGAATTATATTCGTCCATTGCAGTGAATTTTAATTCATTGAATCCTGAAAGTCTGATGTTCACACATGTCATCTTCTGTTTGACCACTCCAATTTACCTTCCTTCGTAGACCTAGCATTCTAGGTTCCTATGAAATATCGTTCATTACAGCATCAAACTGTACTTTTATCCATAGTCATATCCATAATTATGTGTTGTTTTTCCTTTGGCTCCATCTCTTCTTTTTTAGTGATTTCCAGAAGCATAGAGGACACCGACAAACCTGGAGAGTTTACCTTTCAGTGTCCTATCTTTTTGGCTTATCATATTGTTCATGGGGTTTTCAAAGCAAGAATACTGAAGTGCTTTTCCATTTCCCTTCTCCAATGAACCACATTTTGCCAGAATTCTCCACCATGTTCAATCCATCCTGGGTGGCCCTACATGGCATGTCTCATAGTTTCATTGAGGTAGACAAGGCTGTGATCCATTTGATCAATTTGGTTAGTTTTCTGCGATTGTGGTTTTCATTCTGTCTGCCCTCTGATGGATAAGGGTAAGAAGGCTTGTGGAAACTTCCTGATGGGAGAGACAGACTGTGAGTGAACCTAGGCCCTGTTCAGGCCTAATTATGGTATGAGTAATGAAAGAAATCGGGACCTTCTTCAAAAGGACTTGAGCAGGCACTCTTGTATTCAATGCCCACCACCCTGCTGCATCCCATTCTTGGACCATGCCTCTGCTGGAGACTCCTAGACACTCGCAAGCAAGTCTGACTCAGTCTTTTGTGGGGACACTGCCCTTACCCTTGGCTCCTGGTGGACACAAGGTTTTGTTTGTGCCCTCCAACAGTCTGTTTCAGTCCTGTGGAAGTTCTATAATTAAATCAACTGGCCTCCAAAGTCAAATTCCCTGAGGGTTCTCAATCCCTTTGCCAGATCCGCAGGTTGAGAAATCTCTAGTGGTCCTAAAACTTCCTTACCTGTACAAGAAATTCTTTAGAATAATTATCCTGCAATTTGTGGATTGTGCACTAGGCCACTTTTTGGTGGGTTGAAAGGTTACCTCCTCTGAGAGGGCTTATATCACAAACTGCATGAACAAGGTCTGTAGCAGACAGAGCCTCTCTTCCATGTTAGGCCATTGCTGACCCATGCTTCTGCAAGAGACACTCAATCACTCAAAAGCAGTTCTGACTCTGTCTTTGTGCGTTCCTTGGGTATAGGTGCACAAAATATTTTATTGAGCACTCTCAGTGTGGCTGGTAAGTATTGATTTTAAATGGAAATTCACACCTTCTACAATCTTGTTGGGTCTTTTCCTTTGCCTTGGACATGTCTTTTTATTGTTGTTGTTGTTGTTGTTTTTCTTTTTGGTGGGACCCAACATTCTCCTGTCAATGATCATTCAGCAGAAAGCTGTAATTTTGGATCTCTCACAGGAAAAGATGAATTCACACCCTTCTACTTTGCCATCCTCACTTACTCTTGGGCACAAACCGGCAAAGGGCAAAATGTCTACATCCCACCTCTGAAATTTCTTCACCTTTCTGCACTGTCAGATAGGCTAGAAGCCCATGGACAGAGCGAAGGTCACCTCCTCTCTTCTAGGATGTCTGTCTTTTCACAATGAAGAATCCTACCTTATCATGTCATTTGTCTCACATGATGATATTATTTGTGACGTGTAAAGAGAGAATGTGCTTTTTGATGGGCTGACCCAAGGCAGCACTATCCCAGAGCCTTCCTCTAATATTGAAAACTTCTCCAGTGCAGTATTTTATCTTTCTGTTCCTCCTCCTTCCAGTCTCTACTCTTTTCTGAAGGACCTTCACCTCTTCACAGACTTAGATCCAGTTATAGCCATATCCACCATTTCGACAGGCCAGCCCAGTTATCATAGACTGAAAGGTCCACAGGTTATGCTTTAAAAGCCCCACACCACTGGATTTACACTGGATGAGTCCTCAAGCCTTCCACATACATTTTATGTACACACACACATCAACACAGCAGACACTGTGAGCTTCTTTATGTCTCTTGATGTAAACCCAAATTTGTGAACACACTGTTCTGTGTTGTCACTGGCCATTCTTTCCTCATTCCTGTCTTGAACAGGACGACCTCAGAGATGCATGGGCCAGTCTCCCACACTCTGTGGATGCCTGGTGCAGCCTTCTGCTTGCTCCATATCTCACGGTCTGTAACATTCATTTCTGTCAGCTGTGGTTGGACACAATCCACACAGAAAATCACACAAACGTGGGCAACAAGCTCATGTGGGTAGGCACACAAATGTTTAAGGCACGTGGAAACATAAGCAAACAGTGAATATAGATGTTTCCAGTGCTTCATATGAAATACAGCTATTTCCATTTTCTTATAGGAAAATCTCCATTCTAAGCTGAAATATGAAGTATAGAGAAGTCCAAGTTCCATGATGGAGACTTAGCACCTAGGTTTTCATGCAGTACATTCAAACCATTCCCCACTTCATGGAATCAATCCTTTGTTTTGGTATATATTATTAGAAATGCAGCAAACTCCTTACTTCACTTAAAAAAAGGGGTGCCCAGATTTTCATTTGTACAATAGAGATAATTCCATTTTCATAAGGGTTTTCCATATCTTCAGAAACCATTGCCAAGATTGTCCTATGTGAAATATCCAGAACTTCACATTTAATGGTAGAAAACCACCATCTAGATAGATATGATCGATGGACAAGTCCAAATTTCACATAAGAAAAAGAGGTTCAAGATTTTCATAAAGTGAGATAAAAACTGTGATATATCATGGAGGAAAACAAGCATCACTATATTTGCGTGTAAAAATATAGGTACTTCTACGTTTGAGATCAGTTCAGTTCAGTCTCTCAGTCGTGTTCAACTTTAATGACCCCATGTACTGCAGCATGCCACGTGTCCGTGTCTATCACCAACACCCAGAACCTCTGTAAACTCATGTCCATCAAGTTGATGATGCCATCTAACCATCTAATCCTCTGTCGTCCTCTTCTCTTATTGCCTTCAATGATTCCCAGCATCAGGGTCTTGTCCAATGAGTCCATTCTTCACATCAAGGGCCAGACTATTGAAGTTTCAGCTTCAGGATTAGTGCTTCCAATGTATATTCAGGACTGATTTACTTTAACATCCTTGCAGTGGAAGTGACTCTCAAGAGTCTTCACCAACACCACATTTTAAAAGCATCAATTCCTTTCATATGAAACGAGTTGCCAGTCCAGCTTCGATGCACGATACTGGATGCTTGGGGCTGGTGCACTGGGATGACCCAGAGGGATGGTATGGGGAGGGAGGAGGGTTCAGAATGGGGAACACATTTATACCTGTGGTGGATTCATTTTGATATTTGGCAAAACTAATACAATTATGTAAAGTTTAAAAAATAAAAAACAAATTTCAAAAAAAGGAAAAAAAAAAAGAAAGAAAGAAAATGTATTGGTGAAGGGTTTTTCACTTGTTAGGCCAATGTTTGTTGCTAAGTTTCCATATCCCTTACCTGCTGTGTCCCTGGCAGTGTATTTATTAATATAATTGGTGTAAGTAGTAGCTTTAATGTTTGTAACCTTGGACCCTTGAGTTAATTATTTTTCTTGTTGTAGCCCACCATACCTTTACCCTATAGGAATGCAACTTTATCTAATGCTTTTGGATGGTGGCACCTGACTAATCACCTTCAGAGAAAAATAAGTTTTCTGAAGAAATGATCTTAAAATGTTAACAGTCCTCTGGGCCAGAAGATGATGCAAATCACCTAAACTTTTGCATATGATAAGTTTGCAGGAAGAAAGCCTGGCTTACTGTATGACTCTACCCTTTCCCCCATTATCCTCTATGCATAACTTAAGGTATAAAAACTACTTTGGAAAATAAAGTGTGGGCCTTGTTCACCGAAAAAATAAATAAATAAATAAAAGCGTCAATTCCTCCATGCTCAGCTGTCTTTCCAGTCATGACCTCTGGAAAAACCATAGCTTTGACCAGGTGGACCTTTGCTGGCAAACAATGTCTCTGTTTTTGAATATGTTGTCTAGGTAGTTCCCGGCTTTTCATCCAAACAGTAAGTACCGTTTAATTTCATGGCTGCAGTCACAATCTCCAATAATTTTGGAGCCCCCCAAAATAAAGTCTTTTGGTATTTTCATTGTTTCTCCATCCATTTGCTAAGCAATGATGAGACCAGTTATCATGATCTTACTTTTTGAATGTTGAGTATTAAACCACGTTTTTCACTCTTTTTCATTTTCATCAAGAGCTTCTTTACATTTCTTCACTTTTTGCCATAAGAGTGATTTCGTCTAAATATCTGAGGCTGTTGATATTTCTCCCAGAATTCTTGATTCATGCTTGTGCTTCTTCAAGCCTGGCATTTAGCATGTTGTACACGACATAAGAACTATGGACGGAGGTTTGTGACATTGTACAGGGAACAGAAATCAAGACCATCCCCAGCACAAAGAAAAAGGAAAAAAAAAAAAAGCAAAGCGGCTGTCTGAGAAGGCCTTACAAAGAACTGTTAAAGAAGACAAGACAAAAGCAAAGGAGAAAAGGAAAGATTTATCTATTTCAATGCAGAGTTACAAAGAATATCATGGAGTGTTAGAAAGTCTTCCTTAGCAATCAATGCAAAGAAATAGAGGAGAACAATAGAATGGGAAAGACTAGAGTCTATTCAAAAAATTAGACATACCAAGGGAACATTTCTTGCCAAAATGGCCTCAATAAAGAACAGAAATGGTATGGACCTATCAGAAGCAGAAGATATTAAGAGGTCTCAAGAATACACAGAAGAACTATACAAAAAACATTTTCATGACCTAGATAATCACAATGGTGTTATCACTTAGTCTCACCTAGAGCCAGACATCCTGGAATGAGAAGTCAAGTGGGCCTTAGGAAACATCACTATTAACGAAGCCAGTGGAGGTGATGGAATTCCAGTTCAGCTATGAGAAATCCTAAAAGATGATGCTGTGAAAGTTTTGCACTCAATATGTTAGCAAATTTGGAAAACTCAGCGGTGGTCACAGGACTGGAAACAGTCAGCTTTCATTCCAATCCCAAAGAAAGCCAATGCCAAAGAATGCTCGAACTATCGCACAATTGCGCTCACCTCACACACTAGTAAATAATGCTCAAAATTCTCTAAGCCAGAGTTCGATATGTGTGACCATGAAGTCCTAGATGTTTAAAGTGGTTTTAGAAAAGGCAGACGAACCAGACATCAAATTGCCAACATCAAGGCAATGGCACCCCCACCTCAGTATTCCTGCCTGGAAAATCCCATGGATGAAGGAGCCTGGAAGGCTGCAGTCCATGGGGCCACCGAGGGTCAGACACGACTGAGCGACTTCATTTTTCACTTTCAGGTATTGGAGAAGGAAATGGCAAACCACTCCAGTGTTCTTTCCTGGAGAATCCTAGCGATGGGGGAGCCTGGTGGGCTGCCGTCTATGTGGTCACACAGAGTCAGACACGACTGAAGTGATTTAATAGCAGCAGCAGCAGCTACTATCATCAAAAAAGCAAGAGAGTTCCAGAAAAATATCTATTTCTGCTTGTTTGACTATGCCAAAGCCTTTGACTGTGTGGATCACAATAAACTATGGAAAATTCTGAAAGAGATGGGAATACCAGACCACCTGACCTGACTCCTAAGAAACTTGTATGCAGGTCTGGAAGCAACAGCTGGAGCTGGAGATGGAACAGCATTTTGGTTCCAAATAGGAAAAGGAGTATGCCAAGGCTGTATATTGTCACCCTACTTATTTAACTTAAATGTAGAGTACATCATGAGAAAAGCTAGGCTGAAAGAAACACAAGCTGGAAGCAAGATTGCTGGAAGGAATATCAATAATGTCAGATACGAAGACAACACCACACATAGGGCAGAAAGTGACGAACAACTAAAGAGCTTCTTGATTAAAGTGATGAGGAGAGTGAACAATTTGGCTTAAACGCCAGCATTTACAAAAATTAAGATCATGGACTCTGGCCCCATCACTTCATGCCAAATAGAATGGGAAATGGTGGAAAGAGTGCCTGACATTATTTTAATTTTTATTTATTTATTTATTTTTGGTGGTGCGTCTCCAAATCACTTCAGATGATGATTGAAGCCATTAAATTAAAAATGCTTACTCCTTGGAAGGAAAGTTATCACCAACCTAGACAACATATTAAAAAGCAGAAACATTAGTTTGCCAACAAAGGTCTGTCTAGTCAAGGCTATGGTTTTTCCTGTAGTCATGTATGGGTGTGTTATTTGGACTATAAAAAAGTTAAGAACCAAGAATTGATACTTTTGAAATGTGATGTTAGAGGAGAGTCTTGAAAGTGCCTTGGACTGCAAGGAGGTCCAATGAGTACATCCTAAAGAAGATCAGTCCTGGGCTTTCATTGGAAGGATTGATGTTGAAGCTGAAACTGAAATACTTTGGCCACCTGATGCAAACAATTGATTCATGGAAAAGCTTCTGATACTTCAAAATATTGAGGGCAGGAAGATAAAGGGATGGCAGAGGATGAGATGGTTAGATAGCATCTCCAACACAATTGACATGAGTGGGTAAACTCAAGGAGCTGGTCACGGACAAGGAGGCCTGGCATGCTGTGGTTCATGGGGTCACAAAGAGTTGGACACCACTGAACTATTGAAGTGAACATTACATACAATTTAAATAAGCAGGGTGACAGTATGCAGCCTTGTCATACCCTTTTCCTTTTGAGAAGCATTCAGTTGTTTTACATTCAGTTCTAACTGTTGCTTCTTGAGCTGAAACAGATTTCCTGGTGGCAGGTAAGGTGATCCGGTATTCCTATCACTTTAAGAATTTTCCAGTTTGTTTTGATCCACACAGTCAAAAGCTTTGGTATAAACAATGAAGAAGAAATAGATTTTCCCCACCTTTGGAGCTCTCTTGTCACTTTGATAACCCCACACATGTTGGATATTTGATTATTAGTTCCTCTGCCTTTATTAAATCCAGCTTGAACATCGGGGATTTCATGGTTCATGTACTGTTGAAGCCTGGCTTGGAGAATTTTGAACATTACTTTGCTTCCGTTTTAGATGAGGACAATCGTATGGTTGTGTGAACAGTTTTTGGAATTGCCTGTCTATGGAATTGGATGAACTTTCCCAGTTCTGTGTCCACTGTTGAGTTTTCCAAATTTGCTGGCATATTGAATGAAGCATTCCCATAGCTATGAAATAACTCAAGTAGAATTCCATCAATTCCACAAGCGTTGTTCATAAGGATGCTTCATAAGGACTCCTTGACTTCACATTCTAAGATGTCTGGCTCTAGGTGCATGGTCATTTTGGCTATCTGGTTCATGAGTATTTTCTTTGTGCAGTTCTTCTGTGAGTGCTGAAAAATTGATGCTTTTGAACTGTGGTGTTGGAGAAGACTCTTGAGAGTCCCTAGGACTGCAAGGAGATCCAACCAGTCCATTCTGAAGATCAGCCCTGGGATTTCTTTGGAAGGAATGATGCTAAAGCTGAAACTCCAGTACTCTGGGCACCTCATGTGAAGAGTTGACTAATTGGAAAAGACTCTGATGCTGGGAGGGATTGGGGGCAGGAGAAGAAGGGGAGGACAGAGAATGAGATGGCTGGATGGCGTTACTGACTCGATGGACGTGAGTCTGAGTGAACTCCGGGATTTGGTGCGGACAGGGAGGCCTGGCATGCATGGGGTGCTGTGATTCATGGGGACACGACTGAGCGACTGATCTGATCTGTGTATTCTTGCCACCTCTTCTTAATATCTTCTGCTTCCATTAGGTCCGTGAAGTTTCTGTCTTTTATTTTGACCAACTTTGCATGAAATATTTCCTCGGTATCTCTAATTTTTTAGAGAGACTTCAAGTCATACCCATTCTATTATTTTTCTCTATGTCTTTGCATTGATCACTGAGGAAGCCTTTCTTAAGGGATTTGACGTAGGTTATACCTGAATAGTCTAATGTTTTTCTCTACTTTAAAATTTTAAGTCTGAATTTGGCAATAAGGAATTCATGATTTGAGCCATAGTCAGGTCACCATCCTGGTTTTGCTGACTACATATTGCTTCTCCATTTTGGCTGCAATGTGATGTCAGTCCTGAACTTACGGTGAATCCATGAGTAGAGTCTTCTCTTGTGTTGGTGGACCAGGGTGCATGCTATATGTTGTGTGGTCTCTTGGAAGAACTCTGTTAGACTTTGACTGGATTCCTTTTGCACTCCAATGCCAAATTTGTCTGTTATTCCAGGTATCTCTTGATTTTCTACATTTGCATTCCATTCCTCTATGGGGAAAATGATGTCTTTTTTTGGATGTTAGTTCTAGATGGTCTTTCAAGTCTTCATACAAATGTTCCACTTCAGCTACTTCAGCATAACTGGTCAGGACACAGACTTGGTTTACTGTGCTGTTGAATGGTTTGTCTTGGAAATGAAGAGAGATCCTTCTTCTTCTTACACATCTTGTGATCTGTCAGCTTCATCTCTTCATCAACTGTGGAAGAACACACAACCACGCAGAAAAATATACAGAAAAGAGTCAACAATCTCACATATACAGACACAAATTAATATTCAAGACACAGGAAACAGGTAAACAGGAAACATAGGTGTTTCTGTAGCTGCAGAACCCGTTCTTTGTATGAAATATAAGATTTCCAGGTTTTTATGGTAAAATCTCCATTCTGAACTGAACTATATCAGTTCAGTTCAGTTCAGTCGCTCAGTTGTGTCTGACTCTTTGCGACCCCATGAATTGCAGCACGCCAGGCCTCCCTGTCCATCACCAACTCCTGGAATTCACTCAAACTCAAGTCCATTGAGTGGGTGATGCCATCCAGCCATCTCATCCTCTGTCTTCCCCTTATCCTCCAGCCCTCAATCCCTCCCAGCATAAGAGTCTTTTCCAATGAGTCAACCAACTCTTCACAAGAGGTAGGCAAAGCACTGGAGTTTCAGCTTTAGCATCGTTCCTTCCAAAGTAAACAGGACTGATCTCCTTTTGAATGGACTGGTTGGATCTCCTTGCAGTCCAAGGCACTCTCAAGAGTCTTCTCCAACACCACAGTTCAAAAGCATCAATTCTTCAGGACTCAGCTTTCTTCACAGTCCAACTCTGACATCCGTACATGACTACTGGAAAAACCATAGCCTTGACTAGATGGAACTTTGTTGACAAAGTAATGTCTCTGCTTTTCAATATGCTATCTAGGTTGGTCATAACTTTTCTTCCAAGGAGTAAGCGTCTTTTAATTTCATGGCTGAAATCACCATCTACAGTGATTTTGGAGCCCCTCAAAATAAAGTCTGACACTGTTTCCACTGTTTCCCCATCTATTACCCATGAACTGATGGGGCCAGATGCTATGGTTTTAGTTTTCTGAATGTTGAGCTTTAAGGCAACATTTTCACTCTCCTCTTTCACTTTCATCAAGAGGCTTTTGAGTTCCACTTGACTTTCTCCCGTAGAAGTCCAAAATTCTAGATGGAAAATTTGCACCTAAGTTGTGATACAGCTGATACAGAACATTACATATTTCATCAAACAAACTCTTTGTTTTGATATATGTTTGAGAAATGCAAACACTCTCTATGAAGAAACAGTGGTGTCCAGATTTTCATTTGTGAAATAGAATTGAAATTTCATATGGGTTCTTCTTATGTTCAGATTGAAGATTCAAATCTTCAGTGCCATGGTTTTCATATGTGAAATATACATATGTCCACATTTAATGGTAGAGAACCACCGCCCAGATTTTCATGCATGAGGTGGAGAGAATTCCACCTTTCATGTAGAAGAACAGCTTCCATATTTTCATGAAGTGAAAAAGAAATGCAATATATCATGTGGTAAATCCAGCATCGTTATATTGGCATGTAAAAATATAGGTGATTCTACATTTGTGTTTAGTTCAGTTCAGTTTCTGGATCTTGTCCAACTCTGCGACCCCACGGACTGCAGCACGCCATGCTTCCCTGTCCATCAACAATTCCTTGAGCATACCCAAACTCGTGTCCATCGAGTAGGTGATTCCATCCAACCACCTCATCTTCTGTCATCCTCTTCTTCTCGTGCCTTCAATCTTTCCAAGCGTCAGGGTCTTTTCAAATGCGTCATTTATTTGAATCAGGTGGCCAAATTATTGGAGTTTCACCTTCAAAATCAGTCCTTCCAATGAATAATCAGAAACGATTTCCTTTAGCCACCTTAAGGCCAAGAGACCCTTAAGAATCTCCACCAAAAGCACAGATTAAAAGCATCGATTCTTCCACCTTCAGCTATCTTTAGACTCCAAATCTCACATCCATACATGACTGCTAGAAAAGCCATATTTTTGACTATGTGAGCCTTTGTCGGCAAAGCAATATCTCTGCTTTTCAGTATGCTGTCTAGTTTGGTCATAGCTTTCTTCCAAGGAGGATGTTTTAATTTCATGATGAAGTCAACATCTGAAGCAATTTTGGACCCACCAAAATAATGTCTTTTGCTCTTTCCATTGTTTCTCCATCCCTTTACTAATCAGTGATTGTATCAGAAGTCATGATCTTAGTTCTTTGAATATTGAGATTTTAAGCCAGATTTTTCACTCTTCTCTTTCATTTTCATCAAGAAGCTCTTTAGTTCTTCTTCATTTTCTGCCATAAGGCTGATGTCGTCTACTTCTCTGAGTTTATTGATATTTCTCCCAGCAGTATTATTTAAAGCCTGTGCTTCATACAGCCTGGCATTTCTCATGTTGCACATTGCATTGAAATTAAATAAGCAGGGTGACAATATACAGCCTTGGTATAATCCTTTCCTTATTTGAAAGCACCCTGTTGCTCCATAGCCTGTTGCTTCTTCACCTGGATACAGATTTCTCAGGAGGCAGGTCAAGTGGTCAGTTTTCCCAGCACTTTGAATGTATTTAACAATTTTTTCTGATCCCCTCAGTCAAAGGCTTCTGTATAAAGAATGAAACAGGTCTTTTTTTATATATCTTACTTTTTTGATGACCCCATGGTTGTTGGCAATTTGATCTTTTGTTCCTCACACTTTTCTAAATTCAGCTAGAACATGTGGAAGCTCATTGTTCAGGAACTGCTGAAGCCCAGATTGGAGAATTTTGAGCATTACTTCTCTCCCATTTGACATGGGGGAAAATGTGTGATAGTGGACATTCTTTGGTAATGCCTTTCTTTAGGATTGGACCGAAAACAGATATTTTCCAGTCCTGTTTCAACTGGTGAGTTTTTCAAATGTCCTGGCATATTGAATGTAGCACTTTCATAGAATCATTGGTTAGTCTGTGAAATAGGTCTACTGGAATTCCATCAGCTCCACTAGTTTTCTCCATAGTGATGATTCATAAGGATGGCTTGATTTCACATTCCAAGATGCCTGGCTCTAGGTGAGCGATCATCGTGGATATCTGGATATTGAAGATCCTTTTTGTATAGTTCTTCTGTGTATTATTTACACCTCTTCTTGATACATTCTGCTTCTGTTAAGTCAGTACCACTTCTGTTCTTTATTTCGACCATCTTTGCATGGAATGTTCCCGTGGTATCTCTAATTTTCTTGAACATATCTTGTCTTTGCCATTACATTATTTTCCTCTGTTTCTTTGCATTCTTTACTAAAGTCAGCTTTCTTATCTCTCCTTCCTCTTCTTTGTAATTCTGCATTCACATGGATATATCTTTGTCTTTCTCCTTTGCTTTCGCTTCTCTTCTTTTCTCAGTAACTTGTAAGGTATATTCAGACACACATTTTGGCTTTTTGCAGGTTTTTTTTTTTTTTTTTTTTCTTGAGGATGGTCTTGATCACTGCCTTTTGTACACTTTCACAAACCTCTGTCCATAGTTACTCAGAAACCCTTTCTATCAGATCTAATCTCTTGAATCTATTTGTCACTTTCACTGTGTAATCAAAAGGGTTATGATTTAGGTTCTACCTGAAAATTCTAGTGGTTTCCCCACTTTTTTTTCAATTTAACCCTGAAATTGGCAACAAGGAGGTCATGATCTGAGCTACAATAGATCCCAGTCTTGTTTTGCTGAGTGTATATAGTTACTCCATGTTTGGCCACAAATAAAAGAATCAATCTGATTTCAGTATGAGCATCTGGTAATGTCCTTGTGTAGAGTCTTCTCTGGTGTTCCTGGAAGTGAGTGCTTTGTATGAGCCGTGTGTTCCCTAGGCAAAACTCTGTTTCTTTTCAGTGGTTTCATTTTTTCGTCCAGGGCCATATTTGCGTGCTACTCCTGGTGTCTCTTGACTTCCTATTTTGAATTCCATTCCCCTGTGATGAAAAGGACATATTTTATGCATGTATGTTCTATAAGTTCTTGTAGGTCTTCATAGAAAAAGCTATTACTTCATTTCCTTCAACATTACTATTACTTATAGTGGCATAGAATTAGATGACTGTAATATTGTTTGTTTTGAAAATGAACAGGGATCATTCTATCATTTTTGAGATTGCCTCCAAGTACTACATTTCAGACTCTTTGTTGACTATGGCCACTACTCCATTTTTTCTAAGAGCTTCATGCCCACAGTAGTAGACATAGTGGTCATTTGAGTCAAATTCACCCATTCCAGTCCATTTTAATTCACTGATTCCTAAAATGTTGATGCTCACTCTTGGCACCCCCTGTTTGACCCCTTGCAATTCTCCGTAATTCATGGACATAACCTTCCAGATTCCTATGCAACATTATTCTTTTTTAAATTTAAATATATTTATTTTAATTAGAGGCTAATTACTTGACAATATTGTACTGGTTTTGCCATACATCAACATGAATCCGCCACGGGTGTACACATGTTCCCCATCCTGAATCCCCCTCCCTCCTCCCTCCCCATACCGTCCCTCTGGGTCATCCCAGTACTCCAGCCCCAAGCTTCATGTATCCTGCATCCTGCATTGAACCTTGACTGGCAGTTCTTTTCTTATATGATATTATATATGTTTCAATGCCATTCTCCCAAATCATCCCCCCCTCCCTCTCCCACAGGGCCCAAAAGGCTGTTCTACACATTTGTGTCTCTTTTGCTCTCTCCCATACAGGGTTATCATTACCATCTTTCTAAGTTCCATATATATGCATTAGTATATTGTATTGGAGTTTTTCTGTCTGGCTTATGTCACTCTGTATAATAGGCTCCAGTTCCATCCACCTCATTAGAACTGATTCAAATGAATTCTTTTTAATGGCTGAGTAATACTCCATTGTGTATTTGTACCACAGCTTTCTTACCCATTCATCTGCTGATGGTCATCTAGGTTGCTTCCATGTCCTGGCTATTAGAATCAGTGCTGTGATGAACATTGGGGTACACGTGGCTCTTTCAATTCTGGTTTCCTCAGTGTGTGTGCACAGCAGTGGGATTGCTGGGTTATATGGCAGCATTACTCCTTATAGCATCGGACTTCATTCCATCACCAGTCATATCTACAACTGGGTGCTGTTTTTTCTCTGGTTCCATGCCTTCATGGAACAAGAATTTTCTTTCTGTAGTTTCTTCTCAACTGATCTCCTGTAGCATATCAGGCACCTGCCACCCTTGGGAGTTCTTCTTTCTGTATGGTATATTTTGCCATAGCATCCTGCTAACGGCTTTCTCAAAGCAGGGATACTGAAGAGGTTTTCCATTTCCTTCTCCAAGGACCTCGTTTTGTCAGAACGCTTCACCATGACCCGTCCATCTTGGGTGGCCCTACACCCATGACTCATAGTTTCATTGAGTTAGACAAGGCTATGGACCATGTGATCAGTTTGGATAGTTTTCTGTGATTGTGATTTTCATTCTCTTTACCCTCTGATGAATAAGAATAAGAGGCTTGTGGAAACTTCCTTATGGGAAAGGCTAACTGAGGGGGAATCTGATTCTTGTTCTGATGGACAGGGCCATGTTTGGTTCAGTTTTGTGGCTCAATCATGTTCAAATCTTTGTTGATTTGAACAAGCTCCACATAAACTGGAGCTTGCCAGGAATCCCTGTTGGTCACCATCTCACTAAGTTTACTCAGTCTCATATCCATTGATTCAGTGATTCCATCCAATCTTCTCATCCTGTGTTGTCCCTCCTCCTCCTGCCTTGAACCTTTCCCAGCATCATGATCCTTTCCAATGTGTCAGTTCTTCACATCGTGTGACCAAAGTATTGGAGTTTCACCTTTAGCCCCAGTCCTTGCAAAGAATATTCAGGATTGATGTCCTTTAGGATGGACTGGTTGGATTTCTCCTAGCCATCCAAGAGACTCTCAAGAGCCTTCTCCAACACCACAGTTCAAAAGCATTAATTTTCCTGCTCACCTTACATTATAGTTCATCTCTCACCTCCATACATGACTTCTGGATAAACAAAGGCTTTGACTAAATGTATATTTCATGTAAAATTGCTTCATTCAAATTTTCATATCTGAAATATGTACAGTTCATATCTTATAAGACAAATTGTGGCCTGGTTTCCACATGTGAAAGGAACAAAAATCCGACTTTGCCATGTCCAAGATTCCTCAGCAGTTTATCTTACGTCAAATATAGAGAATTCACTACCGCATATTGGAGACCCTGCTTGCAGATTTACATACATGAGATATAGAGAATTTCCTATTTCAGTTAGAAACATCTACATCTAGATGGTGAAATAAAAAATATAAGGAATACTATGTTTTAAGCAACTTTGTTAGTATATATTTTTAACTGATGGACAATTATTTTACAGAATTTTGTTTGGTATTAAACTTTAACATTCAGTTGAGAATACCATATTTCATGCAAGAAAGTATGTGCCTTGATTTTTATACATGAAATAACGTGCATTCCATAATTCATGTTAAATTATCAAGGACCCACCTTTTAGTGCATGAATTCCACAGATTTCATCTATCATACTGCCAAGTTCAAAGCTATATTTTCAAAAGGGAAATAGAAACAATTGCATATTTCATGTAACAAAAACTGTGCTCAGTTTTTGGTCCTGGAAATACGGAGAATTTCATCTTTAATATAGGAAAATGGACACCCAGATTTTCTAATGGCATGTCCCATAAGGACGTGTATACCCTCATTTTCACATTTGAAATGTACAATACTCTGTATTACATGTAAACATCGTTGTATTAAAATTTGCTTCCTGAATAATTGAATCTCTCATAGATTAAGAAGTGAAATATCCACCCAGACTTTCATAAATGAAATGGAGAGATATTCGTAATTCATAAAGAAGCATTTAATTTTTCTAAGGGGATATAGAAAATTCCATATTTCAGGTACAAAAATCTCCTCCTGATTGACATATATGAGACAGAGTTTTTGCTGGTTTTCAGTTGACTGGCCAGTTCCAACACTGTAACACCGTGGACAGCATCACTGCAGCCTTCCCAACCCTTCCCTGTTTCCAACACTTTGCTCAGACTCACCTTTGTTGAGTCAAGAGATTCCAGGATGGACGTCCAAGCAACTCAACTTCTGTTGCCTTCTTCTCCTTCACTCAGTCTTTCCCACATTAGAGCCAATAATGTTTCATGACAAGTTAGAGTGGCAGTCTTTTCTCATGAGTCCTTTAGCCAAAATATTGGAGCTTGAGCTTCAGCATCAGACCTTCCAATGAACATTTACAGTTAGTTTCTTTTAGGATTGACTGGGTTGAACTCCTGCTGTTCAAGGGACTCTCAGTAGTTGCCTTCAGGACAGGGTTCAAACCTCAGTTTTGATACTCAGGCTTCTTTATAGTCGAACTCTCACATCCATACATCGGCTCAGATCAGTTCAGTTCATTCTCGCAATCATATCCAACTCTTTGTGACCACATGGACCACAGGAGTCCAGGTCTCCCTGTCCATCACCAACTCCCAGAGTCTACACAAACTCATGCCCATTGAGTCTGCTATGCCATCCAACCATTTCACCCTCTGTCATCCCCTTGTCCTCCTTCCCTCAATCTTTCCCAGCATCAGGGTCTTTTCCCATGAGTCAGCTCTTCTTATCAGTTGGGCAAAGTATTGGAATTTCAGCTTCAACAGCAGTTTTTCAAAGGAACATCCAGGGACTGAACTCCTTAAGATGGAATGATTGGATCTCCTGCAGCCCAAGGGTTTCTCAAGAGTCTTCTCCAAAATCACAGTTCAAAAGCATCATTTATTCTTCTCAGCTTTCTATATAGTCCAACTGTCACATTCATATATGACTACTGGAGAAACAGTAGCCTTGACTAGACAGACATTTGTTGGCAAAGTAATGTCTCTGCTTTTTAATAGACAGTGTAGGTTGCTCATAAATTTTCTTTCAAAGAGGAAGCATCTTTTAATTTCATGGATACAGTCACCATCTGCAGGGATTTGGACCCACCATCCACCAATAAAATAAATAAGGTCTAACATTGTTTCCCTATCTATTTGGCATGAAGTGATGGGACCAGATACCATGATCTTAGTTTTCTGAATGTTGAATTTTAAGTCATTTTTTCTCTTTTTCACTTTCATCAAGAGACTTTTAGATCTTCCGTTTTTTCTGTCATAAGGGTGGTGTCATCTGCATGTTTATATTTATTGATATTTCTTGGCGCAAGCTGGATTCCAGCTTGTACTTCATACAACCCAGTGTTTCTCATGATGTATTATGCATATAAATTAAATAAGCAGGGTGACAATACAGCCTTGACCTACTCCATTTCCTATTTGAACCAGCCTGCTCTTCTATGCCTTGTTCTAACTGTTTCTTACTGACCTGCATCCAGATTTATCAAGAGACAGCCCAGGTGGTCTGATACTCCCATTTCTTGTAGAATTTTTCAGTTTGTTGTGATCCATAGAGTCAAAGTCTTTGGCATAGTCAATAAAGCAGAAATTGATGTTTTTCTGAAACTCTCTTGCTTTTTCAGAGATCCAGCAGATGTTTGCAATTTGATCTCTAGTTCCTCTGTCTTTTCCAAAACCAGCTTGAACATCTGGAAGTTCACAGTTCACATATTGTTGAAGCCTACCTTGGAGAATTTTGAGTATTACTTTACTAGTGCATGAGATGAAGGGAATTGTGTTGTAGTTTGAGTATTCTTTGGCATTACCTCTCTTTGGGATTGGAATGCAAACTGACATTCCATTCCTGTGGCCATTACTGAGTTTTCCTAATTCACTAGAGCAGCGAGCTGTGGCTCTGTGGCACTGGAACAGCCAGCAGTCAGGAGGAGATATCCCACGTCCAAAGTAAGGAGCAGCGGCTGTACTTTGCAGTAGCAGGAGTGAAGAGATACTGCACATCCAAGGTAAGAGAAATCCCAGTAAGATGGTAGGTGCTGAGAGAGGGCATTAGGGGGCAGAAACACTGAAACCACCATCGCAGAAACTTAACCAATCTAACACATGAACCCTGGCTTGTCTAACTCAGTGGAACTAAGCCATGCTTTGTAGGCTCACACAAGGTGGACATCCATACATATCCCCTGAGGGGGCGGGGGGAGGAAAAACTAGCTTTGCCTGGGGGTGGGGGGAAGGAAAAACCAGCTTTGCCTAAACGGACCTTTGTCAACAAAATGATGTCTCTGCTTCTCAGCACATTGTATCTAGGTTTATCATAGGTTTTCTTCCGTGGAGCTAGAGTGTCCTATTTTCGTGGCTGTAATCACTGTCCCCAATGATTTTGGAGACCAGGAACACTGTCGTCTTTCTATGTTTAACCTTTGTATTTGAAAAACTGCATTTAGCCTTTGTTCTGCATCATTTTATACCCAAGTCCAAACTTGCCTGTTACCCATGTATCTCCTGACTTCCTGTTTTACATCACAGTCAGCTATCATGAAAAGGGCATCTCTTTTGGGTGGTAATTTTAGAAAATCTTGGATGTTTTCCTAAACTATTAAAGTTCCGTGATAGCTTCAGTGGTAAAAATTTGAAATGCAGAAATTTGCATTGTTTATCTATGAAAATCTACATTCAAATTTTCATACAAAATTAAGGAATTCCACATGTGCAGTAGGAAGCATAATCATCCTGAATTTCAAAAGTGAATTATAGAGAATAGCAACTTTCAAATAGAATTGACACCTATGTTTTCCTATGTGAAATTTAGAGACTCATATAGGAAAATCTACACCAAAATTCTTATATGTGAAATATAGAGAATTTATATTTCATTTAGGAATAGTGCCCTTGATTTTAGTATTTGAAAGATAGGAATTCCATATTTCAAGCAGTCAATCCAACATCTGGATATTCAATGAAATACAGGAAATTCATATTATATGAAAGAAATTTAAAAATCTAGAATTTATTTATATTTTTTAGAAATTATTTATTTATTTATGGCTGCACTTTCTTCATTGCTGTGCACAAAGTTTCTCAAGTTACAGTAGTTGGGGACTACTCTTCATTGCAGTTAGCTAGTGTCTCATGGTACTCCCTTCTATTGCAAACAGAAGCCCTAGGACGCCCAGATTAGGTAGTTGGGGCAAAAAGGGTTATCTACTTTGGTAGCATGTGCCATATCTTCAGACCAAGGATCGAACCCACGTCCCCTGCATTGGCAGGGAAATTCTAAACCCACAGGATCACTGGAGAAACCCAGCAGGCTTTTTTTAAAGTATATATATATTTTTAAATTTCATTTATATTAATTGGGGCCTAATTACTTTAAAATATTGGAGACTAGTCTAAGATGATGGAGGAGTAGGACGGGGAGAACACTTTCTCCCCCACAAATTCATCAAAAGAGCATTTAAACATCGAGTAAATTCCACAAAACAACTTCTGAATGCCGGCAGAGGACATCAGGCACCCAGAAAAGCAATCCAACTCTTCAAAAGGAGGTAGGAAAAAATATAAAAGACAAAAAAAGAGACAAAAGAGGGAGGGACGGAGTTCCGTCCCGGGAAGGGAGTCTTAAAAAGAGAGAAGTTTCCAAACACCAGGAAACCTTCTCACTGCCGAATCTGTGCCGAGCTTTGGAAGCACAGAGGGCAACATAACGGGGAGAAAAAATAAATAAACAATTAAAACTCGAAGATTGCGAGTCCTACAGTAACTCCCCCAGCAGAGAAGCAGCGCAGATGCCTGCACGCACCATTAGCAAGCGGGGGCTGGGCAGGGAGGCGCAGCGCGGGCTGCATCGCTTAGAGTAAGAATCTGGCCTGAATACCCTGAGCACTATCTGAGCGAAATAATCTGGGCTAGCAAACCAGACTGTGGGATATCTACCACGCGAAAAGCCAGCCCCAACCTAAGACACCGCCAGGCCCACGCAGGGAACAAAGAACTGAACAGAGATAGCTGGCTGCAGACCTTCCCCCTCCAGTGACAGGCAGCCAGAGCCGGAAGGGGGCAATCGCAGCCCCAGAGAGACATTATCTATAAAACTGTAAGCCGGCTTCTTTGCTAACTAAAACTTCTTGGGGGTCTGGACGGTTAACATCTGCCTGAGAAGGTGCGCCGGTTTTATACCCAGATAACCGAGTGGCTGGGAGGCGGTAAGTCGCAGCATTGGCGCTCACCAAACACCTCATCACTTGAGCTGCTCGGACCTGGGAAGAGCACAAAACTCAGGCCCAACTGAGTCTGCGACTCTGAGGACTGCCCGAGCGCCTGAACCTGAGCGGCTTGGACGTGGGAGGTACATGCAGCCCAGGGCCAGCCTCGGATTGTTCCCAGCGGAACAACCTAGAGCCCGAGCAGTGTGGGCAGGGAGGCTACACGCGCCATGAGCGGGGGCAGACCCAGTGTGGTTGAGGCACTGCGAGCGCACGCCAGTGTTATTTGTTTGCAGCATCCCTCCCTCCTTCCCCAAAGCGCGACTGAACAAAGAGAAGAAATACAGCTCCACCCATCAGAACACCGACACAAGCTTCCCTAACCAGGAAACCTTGACAAGCCACCTGTACAAACCCACACACAGTGAGGAAAAGCCACAATAAAGGGAACTCCACAAACTGCCAGAATACAGAAAGGACACCCCAAACTCAGCAATTTAAACAAGATGAAGAGACAGAGGAAGAGCCAGCAGATAAAGGAACAGGATAAATGCCCACCAAACCAAACAAATGAGGAAGAGATAGGGAATCTACCTGATAAAGAATTCCGAATAATGATAGTGAAATTGATCCAAAATCTTGAAATTAAAATGGAATCACAGATAAATAGCATGGAGACAAGGATTGAGAAGATGCAAGAAAGGTTTAACAAGGACCTAGAAGAAATAAAAAAGAGTCAATATATAATGAATAATGCAATAATTGAAATTAAAAACACTCTGGAGGCAACAAATAGTAGAATAACAGAGGCAGAAGATAGGATTAGTGAATTAGAAGATAGAATGGTAGAAATAAATGAATCAGAGAGAATAAAAGAAAAACGAATTAAAAGAAATGAGGACAATCTCAGAGACCTCCAGGACAATGTTAAACGCTACAACATTCAAATCATAGGGGTTCCAGAAGAAGAAGACAAAAAGAAAGACCATGAGAAAATACTTGAGGAGATAATAGTTGAAAACTTCCCTAAACTGGGGAAGGAAATAATCACCCAAGTCCAAGAAACCCAGAGAGTCACAAACAGGATAAACCCAAGGCGAAACACCCCAAGACACATATTAATCAAATTAACAAAGATCAAACACAAAGAACAAATATTAAAAGCAGCAAGGGAAAAACAACAAATAACACACAAGGGAATTCCCATAAGGATAACAGCTGATCTTTCAATAGAAACTCTTCAAGCCAGAAGGGAATGGTAAGACATACTTAAAATGATGAAAGAAAATAACCTACAGCCCAAATTATTGTACCCAGCAAGGATTTCATTCAAGTATGAAGGAGAAATCAAAAGCTTCTCAGACAAGCAAAAGCTGAGAGAATTCTGCACCACCAAACCATCTCTACAACAAATACTAAAGGATATTCTCTAGACAGGAAACACAAAAATGGTGTATAAATTCGAACCCCAAACAATAAAGTAAATGGCAACGGGACCATACTTATCAGTAATTACCTTAAACGTAAATGGGATGAATGCCCCAACCAAAAGACAAAGACTGGCTGAATGGATACAAAAACAAGACCCCTACATATGTTGTCTACAGGAGACCCACCTCAAAACAGGGGACACATACAGACTGAAAGTGAAGGGCTGGAAAAAGATTTTCCATGCAAATAGGGACCAAAAGAAAGCAGGAGTAGCAATACTCATATCAGATAAAATAGACTTTAAAACAAAGGTTGTGAAAAGAGACAAAGAAGGCCACTACATAATGATCAAAGGATCAATCCAAGAAGAAGATATAACAATTATAAATATATATGCACCCAACACAGGAGCACCGCAGTATGTAAGACAAATGCTAACAAGTATGAAAGGAGAAATTAACAATAACACAATAATAGTGGGAGACTTTAATACCCCACTCACACCTATGGATAGATCAACTAAACAGAAAATTAACAAGGAAACACAAACTTTAAACGATACAATAGACCAGTTAGACCTAATTGATACCTATAGGATATTTCATCCCAAAACAATGAATTTCACCTTTTTCTCAAGCGCACATGGAACCTTCTCCAGGATAGATCACATCCTGGGCCATAAAGCTAGCCTTGGTAAATTCAAAAAAATAGAAATCATTCCAAGCATCTTTTCTGACCACAATGCAGTAAGATTAGATCTCAATTACAGGAGAAAAACTATTAAAAATTCCAACATATGGAGGCTGAACAACACGCTGCTGAATAACCAACAAATCACAGAAGAAATCAAAAAAGAAATCAAAATTTGCATAGAAACGAATGAAAATGAAAACACAACAACCCAAAACCTGTGGGACACAGTAAAAGCAGTCCTAAGGGGAAAGTTCATAGCAATACAGGAACACCTCAAGAAACAAGAAAAAAGTCAAATAAATAACCTAACTCTACACCTAAAGCAACTAGAAAAGGAAGAAATGAAGAACCCCAGGGTTAGTAGAAGGAAAGAAATCTTAAAAATTAGAGCAGAAATAAATGCAAAAGAAAGAAAAGAGACCATAGCAAAAATCAACAAATCCAAAAGCTGGTTCTTTGAAAGGATAAATAAAATTGACAAACCATTAGCCAGACTCATCAAGAAACAAGGGGAGAAAAATCAAATCAATAAAATTAGAAACGAAAATGGAGAGATCACAACAGACAACACAGAAATACAAAGGATCATAAGAGACTATTATCAACAATTATATGCCAATAAAATGGACAACGAGGAAGAAATGGACAAATTCTTAGAAAAGTACAACTTTCCACAACTCGACCAGGAAGAAATAGAAAACCTTAAAAAACCCATCACAAGCACGGAAATTGAAACTGTAATAAAAAATCTTCCAGCAAAGAAAAGCCCAGGTCCAGACGGCTTCACAGCTGAATTCTACCAAAAATTTAGAGAAGAGCTAACACCTATCCTGCTCAAACACTTCCAGAAAATTGCAGAGGAAGGTAAACTTCCAAACTCATTCTATGAGGCCACCATCACCCTAATACCAAAACCTGACAAAGATGCCACAAAAAAAGAAAACTACAGGCCAGTATCACTGATGAACATAGATGCAAAAATCCTTAACAAAATTCTAGCAATCAGAATCCAACAACACATTAAAAAGATCATACACCATGACTAAGTGGGCTTTATCCCAGGGATGCAAGGATTCTTCAGTATCCACAAATCAATCAATGTAATACACCACATTAACAAATTGAAAAATAAAAACCATATGATTATCTCAAAAGATGCAGAGAAAGCCTTTGACAAAATTCAACACCCATTTATGATAAAAACTCTCCAGAAAGCAGGAATAGAAGAAACATACCTCAACATAATAAAAGCTATATATGACAAACCCACAGCGAACATTATCCTCAATGGTGAAAAATTGAAAGCATTTCCTCTAAAGTCAGGAACAAGACAAGGGTGCCCACTTTCACCATTACTATTCAATAGAGTTTTGGAAGTTTTGGCCACAGCAATCAGAGCAGAAAAAGAAATAAAAGGAATCCACATTGGAAAAGAAGAAGTAAAACTCTCACTATTTGCAGATGACATGATCCTCTACATAGAAAACCCTAAAGACTCCACCAGAAAATTACTAGAACTAATCAATGATTATAGTAAAGTTGCAGGATATAAAATCAACACACAGAAATCCCTTGCATTCCTATACACTAATAATGAGAAAACAGAAAGAGAAATTAAGGAAACAATTCCATTCACCATTGCAACGAAAAGAATAAAATACTTAGGAATATATCTACCTAAAGAAACTAAAGACCTATATATAGAAAACTATAAAACACTGGTGAAAGAAATCAAAGAGGACACTAATAGATGGAGATATATACCATGTTCATGGATTGGAAGAATCAATATAGTGAAAACGAGTATACTACCCAAAGCAATTTATAGATTCAATGCAATCCCTATCAAGCTACCAACATTATTCTTCACAGAGCTAGAACAAATAATTTCACAATTTGTATGGAAATACAAAAAACCTCGAATAGCCAAAGCGATCTTGAGAAAGAAAAATGGAACTGGAGGAATCAACCTACCTGACTTCAGGCTCTACTACAAAGCCACAGTTATCAAAACAGTATGGTACTGGCACAAGGACAGAAATATAGATCAATGGAACAAAATAGAAAGCCCAGAGATAAATCCACGCACATATGGACACCTTATCTTTGACAAAGGAGGCAATAATATACAGTGGATTAAAGACAATCTCTTTAACAAGTGGTGCTGGGAAATCTGGTCAACCACTTGTAAAAGAATGAAACTAAAACACTTTCTAACACCATATACAAAAATAAACTCAAAATGGATTAAAGATCTCAACATAAGACCAGAAACTATAAAACTCCTAGAGGAGAACATAGGCAAAACACTCTCTGACATACATCACAGCAGGATCCTCTATGACCCACCTCCCAGAATATTGGAAATCAAAGCAAAAATAAACAAATGGGACCTAATTAAACTTAAAAGCTTCTGCACATCAAAGGAAACTACTAGCAAGGTGAAAAGACAGCCTTCAGAATGGGAGAAAATAATAGCAAATGAAGCAACTGACAAACAACTAATCTCAAAAATATACAAGCAACTCCTACAGCTCAACTCCAGAAAAATAAACGACCCAATCAAAAAAATGGGCCAAAGATCTAAATAGACATTTCTCCAAGGAAGACATACAGATGGCTAACAAACACATGAAAAGATGCTCAACATCACTCATTATCAGAGAAATGCAAATCAAAACCACTATGAGGTACCATTTCACACCAGTCAGAATGGCTGCAATCCAAAAGTCTACAAATAATAAATGCTGGAGAGGGTGTGGAGAAAAGGGAACCCTCTTACACTGTTGGTGGGAATGCAAACTAGTACAGCCACTATGGAGAACAGTGTGGAGATTCCTTAAAAAACTGGAAATAGAACTGCCTTATGATCCAGTAATCCCACTGCTGGGCATACACACTGAGGAAACCAGAAGGGAAAGAGACACGTGTACCCCAATGTTTATCGCAGCACTGTTTATAATAGCCAGAACATGGAAGCAAAAATAAAATAAAATAAAATATTGTAGTTGTTTTTCCATACACTGACATGAATCAGCCATGTGTTTACACGTGTTCCTGATATGAACATTCCTTCCACAGCCCTCCCCATCCCATCCCTCAGGATCATCCCAGTGCACCAGCCCTGAGGACCTTCTCTCATGTATCAAATCCAAACTGGAGATCTGTTTCTCATATCATAATATACATTTTTCAATGCTAACCTCTAAAATCATCCCACCCTCGCCTTCTCTTCAGATCAGATCAGATCAAATCAGCTGCTCAGTCGTATCCGACTCTTTGTGACCCCATGAATTGCAGCACGCCAGGCCTCCCTGTCCATCACCAACTCCCGGAGTTCACCCAGACTCATGTCCATCTAGTCAGTGATGCCATCCAGTCATCACATCCTCTGTCGTCCCCTTCTCCTCTTGCCCCCAATCCCTGCCAGCATCAAAGCCTTTTCCAATGAGTCAATTCTTCACATGAGGTGGCCAAAGAACTGGAGTTTCAGCTTTAGCATCATTCCTTCCAAAGAAATCCCAGGGCTGATCTTCTTCAGAATGGACTAGTTGGATCTCCTTGCAGTCCAAGGCACTCTGAAGAGTCTTCCCCAACACCAGAGTTCAAAAGCATCAATTCTTTGGCGCTCAGCCTTCTTCACAGTCCAACTATCACATCCATACATGACCACAGGAAAAGCCATAGCCTTGACTAGACGAACCTTTGTTGGAAAAATAGTGTCTCTGCTTTTGAATATGCTATCTAGGTTACAGAGTGCAAAATACCGTTCTGTACATTTATGTCTATATTGCTGTCTCACATATAGGGTCATCGTTACCATCTTTCTAAATTCCATATACATGTGTTAGTATACTCCTGATCCTGGGCATTTTCTTTCCTTTGGCCTCTTCTCATCTTTTGATGTATTCCATAGATACAGGGTCTGTGTCATTAATCATGTATATTTAATTTGCCGCGTGCACAACTGGTTGGAAGGTTTCCAATCCTCTTGCTTAATGGCTCTATCCCTGGGTCTCTGGTGTAATTTTTGTCCTTCCTCACATGTGGTCACCAAAGGAGTCTGCCCTGAGAAACTCGTGGCACACCGGGGCCTGCCTGGGTGAGCACAGGATGTGGTACAGCTGCTTGGAGTGCTGGAACCCTGGTGGTGCCAATTATGAATAGGAGCCAGCAGCCACGGGCAGAAGAGATTTGGCCTTAATGGGATCATTATCTAGCGTGTTTTTGCAGAAGCATGAGTAGTACTTCTGACTGGTCTTTCTCTATTGCCTTGTAGTAGGTGTTAACAGGCAGGAAGAGGAGTGGCTACAAAGGTATCTCTACCTCCTGAGTGTGACACAGCAGTAAGGTCCTGCCTCTTTGGCAGTTTGTGATTTCTCAAAAGGCATTTTCTGCTACACAACTACTCATACGTGCTCCGTCAGGCCATCTCCACATAACCAACAACAGTCCTCTCCCAGGATGGCTCTCTAAATCCCGTGTCCAGCTTCCAGACCCCATGCACACTGGTTGAGCTGCATTGCAGTTTGGGCCATATAGAGCCACGACACACATTATCTGTGTAACTTTTGCTCTACATAAATAATATTTCATCAGCTGTTCTACCTTGCTTCCTTTTAGTCCAAAGCAATTTACCCTTTACTGAAGGGGCTTGCCTCATTCTGGAAATCTCTTCCCTGCTTCTCCATCTCCCACCACAAGGCTCAGGTTTTGTTTTGCTTCCTCTTATACTCCTTCTCCCATCCTAATTCCTTCCCACCCAGGTATGTCTGAAACCCACATGGGACACTCTGGGGACTAGGGTCTTCTGCTAGTATTTATCTGATGCTCTGGGAAAACTGTTGACCATGTAGAAGTATTATTTCTGATCTATACATTGAGAGAGGTGTATTTCATATCCTTCTACATTTCTGCCTTCTTTGAACTTCTCAGTGTTTCCTGGAAAGCTCTATTATTCTTTTTCCTTGACAGCAAAACATGAAACATTAGTGGACATGAATTACTCTGTTTGATGGGACGTTGCTTACGTACACATGTCACTGGCATTACTTTGACTTCCAACATGCAATCAAGCACATTTGTTGTTGTTGTTGTTTTCCCCCTAGAAAATTTCTCTTAATGATGAATTGTCGTCAGCATGAAGAAATGCAGAACTTTCCACATAAAATATAATAGCATAACTGGGCTCAAAAAGTCAGCACTTGAATATATCTAGCTATATTTTGAATGTTCCTGACATTTTCCCAGAGTACCGATGTCTGATTTTGAATCTCAAAGCTTAATTCCATTCAGTGAGTCTCAAGGGTCAGAGTCTGCCATGGGCATAATTTAATTCCTGTAGAATAAGTTGGCAAGTTCATACTGACTTGACTACTTGGTACTTGACTACTTGATAAAGAGAGAAAATGACAATAGCAACAATGACCAAAAAATAAACAAACAAAAAAACACAGAAATGTGTAGTTAGGGATTCAGTCATAACAGGTACACATGAATTGATTATGGACTATATAATCATCTATATCTGCTTAATTGTTTCTGCTAATGACTTGGACACTGTGAATCGCACACAAACCATTAAAAAAGAAAAGTAATTTTGGAAAATTCTTAGAGAAAAGAATACTATAATCCCTTACCTGTCTCCTGGGAAATGTGTACGCTATTAAATTTACAACAGTTAGACCTGGACACGGGACAATGAAGTGATTCAAAATCGGGAAAGGAATAAGTCAAAGCTATCTAGTGTTGCCCTGGTTATTTGACTTCTGTGCAGAGGACATCATGAAAAAATAAAATCCCAGATGAATCTCAAGCTAGACACAAAATTTATGTGGGCGATATGATAACTTAGTTATCCAGATGACAACACCCAAATGACACAAGAATAATAGGAATTAAGGCACCTCTTGATGAAGGTATTACCTGTTTCAAGTACAGACATCTGAAATGACATAGTCCTTCATAAAATAAGAAATTCTCAGTTTCACATATGAAAATCTAGATGCATATTTCAGAATGTGAAATATAAATTTCAGTCACATATACAAATCTGGGGACAATTTTTCCAACTAGAAATGTGGAATTCTCACATGAAAGTATAGATACAATATTTTCTGTGTAAAATGTGGAATTTTTCATGTTAGAGATATGAAAATCGGGATGCAGATTCTTTGACAGGAAATACAAAAATGGCTATTTCACATATCAAAATACAGTCACAGGTTTTTCTCACATGAAATATGGAATTTTTTCATATTTCTCATTTGAAAATCTTTGTGCTGTCTTTCCTTCATGAAATATTGAATACTGTCTATTTAACATTTGAAAAAAGTGCATTCATTCTCCTACAAGAAATGCAGAATTTTCCCACAGATTTTTATGCTTGAGCTGTGAAATTCTCTATATTTCCATCAAGAAAGCTTGAATGAAGGTCTTCTGATATGAGACTTGGAATTTTGTGTATTTCACATATAACAATTTGGGGAGAAATGTTCTCATATGAAATATGAAATCTTGATTATTCACTTACGAAATTTTTTCTAGATTTGTACACATGAAACTTATATGCAGGTCAGGAAGAAACAGTTAGAACTGAACATGGAACAACAGACTGGTTCCAATTAGGAAAAGGAGGACCGCAAGCCTATATATTGTCACCCTGCTTATTTAAATTATATGCAGGGTACATCACGAGAAACATTTGGCTGGAAGAAGTGCAAGCTGGAATCAAGATTGCTGGGAGAAATATCAGTAACCTCAGATATGCAGATGACACCACCCTTATGGCAGAAAGAGAAGACGAACAAAAAAGCCTCTAGAAGAAAGTGAAAGAGGAGGGTGAAAAAGTTGGCTTAAAGCTCAACATTAACAAAACAAAGATCATGGCATCTGGTCCCATCACTTCATGAGAAATAGATGGTGAAACAGTGGAAACAATGTCAGTCTTTATTTTTGGGGGCTCCAAAATCACTGCAGATAATGAGCAGCCATGAAATTAAAAGATACTTACTCATTGGAAGAAAAGTTATGACCAAGCTAGATAGCATATGCAAAAGCAGAGATATTACTTTGTCAAGAAAGGTTCATCTAGTCAAGGCTATGGTTTTTCCAGTGGTCATATATGGATGTGACAGTTGGACTGTGAAGATTGTTGAGCGCTGAAGAACTGACGCTTTTGATCTGTGGTGTTGGAGAAGACTCCTGAGAGTCCCTTGGACTGCAAGGAGATCCAACCAGTGCATTTGGAAGGAGATCAGCCCTGGGATTTCTTTGGAAGGACTGATGCTACAGCTGAAACTCCAGTACTTTGGCCACCTCATAGGAAGAGTTGACTCATTGGAAAAGACTCTGATGATGGGAGAGATTGGGGACAGAAGGAAAAGGGGATGACAGAGGATGAGATGGTTGGACAGCATCACTGACTCGATGGAAGTGAGTTAGAATAAACTCCGGGAGATGGTGATGGACAGGGAGGCCTGGCATACTGCAATTCATGGGGTTGCAAAGAGTCAGACACGACTGAGTGACTGAACTAAACTGAACTGAACTGTATACGTGAAATAGAGAATTTTCAATGAATCAGAAATTGATATTTGAGCTAAAACATCAAATAGGTACAGCTATATTTCATGTATTTCCTGAATAACAGAAAGGGTTCTCTGTATTTCTTTGAAAAAAGTCTGGGTGAAGATTTCTCTGCATGAAATAGGGGATTAGCATATTTTACACATGCAAAACCAAAACACTTATGATTATACAGTGGAAGTGATAAATAGATTCAGGGGATTCTATCTGATAGACAGAGTGCCTGAAGACCTATGGGTGGAGGCGTGACATTGTACAGTAATCAGGGATAAAGACCATTCCCATATAAAAGAAATGCAAAATGACAAAGTGATGAGGCCTTGCAAAGATCTGAAAAGACCAAAGACGCAAAACAAAAACGGGAAAATGAAAACAATACCCATTTGAGTGCAGAGTCCCAAAGAATAGCAAGGAGAGATAAAACCTTCCTCAGTTATCAAAACCAGTTAATAGAGGAAATAAATAGAATGGGAAAGCCTACAGATCTCTTCAAGAAAATCAGAGATACCAAGGGCACATTTCATGCAAAGAGGGGCACAATAAAGGACAGAAATGGTATGGAGATAACAGAAGCAGAAGCTCTTAAGAAGAGGAGGGAAGAATACACAGATGAACTATGCACAAAAGATCTTCATGACCCAGTTAAGCACAATGGTGTGATCACTCACCTAGAGCCAGACGTCCTGGAATGCAAAGTCAAGTCAGACTTTAGAAGCATAACTATAAACAAAGCTCATGGAGGTGATGGAATTCAGTTGAGCTCTTTCACATTTAAAAGATGATGTTGTGAGTGTGCTGCCCTCCATATGCCAGCAGATTTGGAAGACACAGCTGTGACCAGATGACTGGAAAAGTTCAGTTTTCATTCCAACCACAATAAAAGGCAATCCATCGAATGTGCAAACTACTGCTTAACTGCACTCATCTCACACATTCGCAAAGTATTGCTCAAAATTCCCAAAGCCAGGCTTCAATAGAATGTGAACCATGAGCTTCCAGATGTTCAAGCTCGATTTAGAAAGGTCAGAAGAACCTGAGATCAAATTACCAACACACGTTGGGTTATCAAAAAAGCAAGAGAACACCAGAAAACATCTACTCCTTTTTGGCTATGCCAAAGTCTTGTTTGTGTAGATCACAACAAAACATTTTAAATTCTTCTAAACATGGGACTACTAGAGTATGTTATATGCCTCCTGATAAATCTGTATGCAGTTCAAGAAGTAACAGTCAGAAAAGGAAATGGAACAACAGACAGGTTCTGAGTTGGGAAAGGAATATTTCAAGGTGTACTGTCAACCTCTTTATTGAACTTACATGAAGAGTTCATCACACAAAATGCCAGACTGAATGAAACAGGGTTTGGGATCAAGTTTTCTGGGAGAAATATTAATAACATCAGATATGCAGATGGCATGATTCATGTAGCAGAACACGGAAAGAACTACAGAGTATCTTGAGGAAAGTAAAAGAGGAGAGTGATTCAGGTGACTTAAAACTCAACATTCAAAATGAGATTCATGGCATCTAGTCCCATCACTTCATGGCATAAAGATGGGGAACCAACGGAAACACTGAGAAACTTTATTTGGGGGGAGCAGGTTCCAAAATCACTGAAGATGGTGACTCTGTTCAGGAAATTAAAATATGCTTTCTGCTTAGAAGAAAAGTTACAACCAGGCTAGACGGCACATTATAAAGCAGACAAAGGTCAGTCTCATCAAAGCTATGTACAGAGATGAGAATTGGACCTAAAGAATCTTGACCTCCAAGGAATCGATGCTATTGATATGTGGTGTTAGAGAAAACACTTGAGAGTCCCTTGGACTGCAAGGAAATGAAAGGAGTCAATTCTAAAGGAAATCAGTTCAGAATATTGATTGGAAGGGCTGATGCTGAAACTGGATCCTGGATATTTTAGCCACCTGAAATGAAAGGCTGACTCATTGGGAAAGAACCTGATGCTGAGAAACATTGAAGTCTGGAGGAGAGGGTGACAACAGAAGATGAAATGCATGGTGGCATCAGGGAATCAGTGGTTATGGGTTTGAGCAGGCTCTATGAGTTGGTGATTGACAGGGAAGCCTGGCATGCTGCAATCCATGGGGTCAGAAGTCGGACTGGACTAAGTACTTAATGATACTCACCGTACTTACTTAGGTTCTCAGCAAAATGAAAATGGTAAAGAACTCTCTTACCTATCAATTGAATCCTGACGATGGGACCTCACCAATCCTGAGGAATGGTCATTGCAAATGGATGTTATCTAAAACAATTTCTGCCTATTACTTTAGTGATGACACAAAGCAAGCACATTATGGTAATCATGCCTTCGTTAACCTTCCCTAACCAAGACAATAGGCTGCACTAGCCATTGGGGAGCTTACAGGATCACAAGGTCTCCTGTAAATGGTTGGAGCCACCTGGGCCTTTCCCACAGAGGGTTTGCAGGTGTGATGAGGTCACCTTTTCCATGGCAAAAATTCTCATCTATGGCCACCAGTCTTACTGCCAGTCCTCTGAATTTGTGAGAACCCCACAAGACCAATTCTAGCTTGCAAAGTATACATCTGCTTAAAAAACAAACAAAAGGATAAAATCCAGTCCAAACTGAAGTGCCTAAGGATAATCAAATGGTCCTCAGTTCTATGAAGGGCCATTAGGGCCACAAAAGCACGGGTCCAGGCAAGTTCATTGTTAACACCTGCAGCCCTTCAAAGGACATGTCCTGGTAATGGATAAAGATTGTAGATTGTAAGTCCTCTACCGATTTGAGAAATTGTGTCAACAAGACCTCTGAACCTCCCATCTTAGCCAAGCCTAAAAGACAGAATATGTGCATATCAGGCCCAAGACACATTCAACTGGGAATATTTGGAGGTAACAGTACCAGATATAGGACACTATAGAGAAGGTGTACACAAAAATGAAATAATAAAAAAAGCCTTTTGTGCCAGTTTCAGACTGAAAATGTGCATTTCCCAGATGCCCAAGTGAACAGGATTCAAGTCACTAATAACACTCAACGTAGCCACATGTCAATGCAGATTCCCACTAGGTAACTTCAGAAGCTTCTGTGCAGGCCTGTCTTCAGCCTCTGCTTTCCATTCATAAATTGTGTTCATTCAATCAGCAGACAGTATGAAATATAGGCAATGGGTAGGCACCCACGGAAGATGATGAAGACTGTAAGAACAAAGTATCTTTCCAGGGCAAGGGACAGACAACACCACAGGTTGGTGATAAGATGGAGGAAGTTGGAGAGGAGAATGAACGGCAGATTTCAGATCTAGCTTCTGGACATTTAGGGTGATGGCAGCTGCTCCAGACCTGGCTGCAGGCCTTGAGGAGATATTTCCAAATGTAATAAATTAATGTGGTCTCTGTCCTTTATGAGCTTTTACAACCTTAAAGCCTCAGCCTATGATACTATACCAAGTAGAGAGTCATAGCTTAGAAATTCAAGAGATATTAATTTAGGGAGGGTGTGTGAGACTTGTCGGAGATGTGTTCTATCAGACATGTTCTAACATTTAGCATAATTAACGGGGCTCGAGCCAGGACTCACTTATATGCATGTAGACTGCTATCTTAGGAAAATTCCAATTATGAGATCATATAACCTGATATCTGGGATTTCACTTTCTTGGTGAGTACTTCTCCACTTAAGAAAAAGGAAGATAGCACTAGTTAGAAGGTACATCTTTGTATTAGGACTTTTCTATCAATTTCCCAACTCTACCAATTGTTCTAGGTAACTTCCTGACACTACTAAATATGGCCAACTATATAGTATCTCCTCCTGCCATACTAGAGGCACTACAGTAAGTGTAAAGGCAGATAACACACACAAGTACATTTATAGCTCATGATTCTTTGCTAATTTTCTTTTCAGTTGATGTATCCATAGGTGTGAGTGGGGTATTAAAGTCCCCCATTATAATTGTGGTACTGTTAATTCCCCCTTTCCTACTTCCTTGCATTTGCCTTGCATCTTGAGGTGCTCCTAAATGGCACAATGGACTAGTTACACCTAATTGTTATACATAGGCATTACACTCATTAGTAATGGAATCACCTTTTTCCAGTGCAGTCCTGAGCCCAAGTCTTGGTCCCTGCACGATAGCAGGCTGTATCCTTCCCATGTTCAAACCGTGAGAAACACTCCTGAGCCCACATCTCTGTCACTGCACTGAACTAGGCTGGGTCCAGCAGTTGCTCAAACCCCTGGAAAATACTCATGAGTCCACATCTCAGTCACTGCACTGAACCAGTCTAGGTTCTTCCTTAGTTAGTCCCCCGACACATACCTCTGAACCAACATCCCGGGCCCTGCCCTGAAGCAGGTTGGTCCTTCCCATGTTCAAGCCCCGACAAATGCTCCTGAGCCAACCTCTCGGTCACTGCACTGAACTAGGCTCGCTCCTACACTTGAATCTCATGCCCTGCACAAGATCCAGTCTATGTCTTGCCCTTGGTAGATCCCCCAACACATACACCTGAGCCCACATTTCAGTCCCCGCACTGAAGCAGGCTGAGTCCTGCCTATTGTTCAAGCCTCCGGCAAACAACCGTGAGCCCACAACTCGCTCCCTGCCCCTGAAATTAGGTCTGTCCTGCCCTTGTTCAATCCCCCAGAAAACACTCCTGATCCCTCATCTCACTCCCTGCTCTGAGACCCCGATAAATACTCCTGAACCTACGTCTTAGTTCGTGCACTGAACCAGTCTAGGTCATGCCCTTGTTAGATCCACCAACACATACTGCTGAGCGCACATCTCAGTCCCTGCACTAAACTAGGCTGGGTCCTGCCCTTGTTTAAGACCCCAACAAACACTCTTGTGTCCATATCACATCCCCAGCACTGAACCAGTCTAGATCATGCCCTTGTTAGATCCCCCAACACATACTCCTCAACCCACATCTCGGTCCCTGCACAAAAGCAGTCTGGGTCCTGCCCTTGTTGAAGACCCTGACAAACACTCCTGAGCCTGCATCTCAGTCCCTGCACTGAACTAGGCTGGGTCCTGCACCTGTTCAAACTCCCGACAAACATTCCAGAGCCAACATCTCTGTCCATGCACTGTCCATGTTCAAGCCCCCTGGCAAACAATCCTGAGCCGACACCTAGCTCCCTGCCCCTGAACTAAGGTGTGTCCTCCCCTTGTTCAACTCTCTGCCCCCCAGGAAACACCCCTGATCCCACATATCACTCCCTGCACTGAAGCCGCCTGGGCCCTACCCTTGTTCAAGACCCTGACAAATACTCTGGAACCCACATGTCAGTCCCTGCACTGAAGCAGATGGGTTCTTGCCCATGTTCAAGCCACGACAAATACTCCTGAGCCTACATATCACTCACTACAATGAACTAGGCTGGGTCCTACACTTGTTCAAGACCCTGACAAACACTCCTGAGCCAACATCTCGGTCACTGCACTGAACGAGTCTGCTGCTACCACTGCTAAGTCTCTTCAGTTGTGTCCGACTCTGTGCGACCCCATATATGGCAGCCCACCAGGCTCCCCCATCCCTGAGATTCTCAAGACAAGAACACTAGAGTGGGTTGACATTTCCTTTTCCAAGAATGAGAGTGAAAGTGAAGTCGGTCAGTCGTGTCCAACTCTTAGTGACCCTGTGGACTGTAGCCCACCAGGCTCCTCCATCTATGGGATTTTCCAGGAAAGAGTACTGAAGTGGGGTGCCATTGACTTTTCCGACTGAACGAGTCTAGGTCCTGCCATTGTTCGATCCCCCTACACATACTCCTGAGGCCACATCTCGGTCTCAGCACTGAACTAGGCTGGGTCCTGCCCTTGTTCAAACCCACGACAAACACTCCTGAGCCTGCATCTCGGTCTCAGCACTGAACTAGGCTGGGTCCTGCCCATGTTCAACTCCCTGACAAAAACTCCTGAGTCAACATCTCCATCCCTGCACTGAATCAGGATGGTTTCTGCCTCTGTTCAAGCCCTGACAAACAATCCTGAGCCGACGACTCACTCCTTGCCCCTGAACTAAGGTGAGTCCTTCCCTTGTTCAAACCCCCAGAAACACTACTAAGCCCTCATCTCACGAACTGCACTGAACCAGGCTGGGTCCAGACCTTGTCGAAATCCCTGACAAAAACTCCTAAGCCCACATCTCAGTACCTGCACTAAAATAGGCTGGGTCAAGCCCTTGTTCAACCCCCTCGACAAACACTCTTGAGCCTCCACGACCATCCCTGCACTGAACTAGGCTGTGTCCTGCACTTGTTCAAGACCCTGACAAACTACTCCTGAGCCAACATCTTGGTTCCTGCACTGAACCAGGATAGTTCCTGCCTTTGTTCAAGCCCCGGCAAACAATCCTGAGCCGAAAACTCTCTCCCTGCCACTGAAGTAAGGTGTGTCCTCCCCTTGACCAATACCCCAGGAAACACTACGAGCCCATATCTCATTCACTGCACTGAAGTACGCTGGTCCCTGCCCTCATTCAAATCCCTGACAAACACTCCTGAGCCAACATCTCCATCCCTGCACTGAACTAGAATGGTTTCTACTTTGTTCAAGCCCCCACAAAACCATCCTGAGCTGACAACTCGCTGCCTGCCCCTGAACTAAGGTGTGTCCTCCCCTTTTTCAATCCCCCTGGAAACACTCCTGTACCCACATCTCACGCCCTGCCTTGAAGCCGCCTGGTTCCTGCCCTTGTTTAAGATTTTGATAAATGCTCTTGAAGCCACATTTCGGTCCCTGCACTGAAGCAGGTGGGTCCTGCCCACGTTGAAGCCCTGACAAACACTTCTGAGCCCACATCTCGCTCCCTACACTGAACTGGGCTGAGTCCTACACTTGTTAAGATTAGATCAGTCGCTCAGTCATGTCTGGCTCTTTGCGACCCCATGAATCTCAGCACGCCAGGCCTCCCTGTCGAACACCAACTCCAGGAGTTCACTGAGATTCACGTCCATCGAGTCAATGATGCCATCCAGCCATCTCATCCTCTGTGGTCCCCTTCTCCTCCTGCCCCCAATCCCTCCAAGCATCAGAGTCTTTTCCAATGAGTCAACTCTTCGCATGAGGTGGCCAAAGGACTGGAGTTTCAGCTTTAGCATCATTCTTCCAAAGAAATCCCAGGGCTGATTTCCTTCAGAATGGACTGGTTGGATCTCCTTGCAGTCCAAGGGACTCTCAAGAGTCTTCTCCAACACCACAGTTCAAAAGCATCAATCCTTAGGTGCTCCGCCTTCTTCACAGTCCAACTCTAACAACTATACATGACTACAGAAGAAACCATAGCCTTGACTAGACTGATTTTGAATATGCTATCTAGGTTGGTCATAACTTTACTTCCAAGGAGTAAGCATCTTTTAACTTCATGGCTGCAGTCACCATCTGCAGTGATTTGGAGCCCAGAAAAATAATGTTTGCCTCTTTTTCCACTATTTCTTCATCTATTTCCCATGAAGTGATGGGATTGGAGGCCATGATCTTTATTTTCTGAATGATGAACTTTAAGCCAATTTTTTCACTCTCCACTTTCACTTTCATCAAGAGGCTTTTCAGTTCCTCTTCACTTTCTGCCATAAGTGTGGTGTCATCTGCATATCTGCAGTTATTAATATTTCTCCCGGCAATCTTGATTCCAGCTTGTGTTTCTTCCAGTCCAGCGTTTCTCATGATGTATTCTGCATGTAAGTTAAATAAACAGTGTGACAATATACAGCTTTGGGGTATTCCTTTTCCTATTTGAAATGAGTCTGTTGTCCCATGTCCAGTTCTAACTCTTGCTTCCTGACCTGCATACAAATTTCTCAAGAGGCAGATCAGGTGGTCTGGTATTCCCATCTCTTTCAGAATTTCCCACACTTTACTGTGATCCACACACTTGTTCAAGACCCTTACAAACACTCCGGTGCCAATATCTTGTTCCCTGCACTGAAATAGGCTGGGTTCAGCACTTGCAGAAGTCCCCTGCAAATGCTCCTGAACCCAAATCCTGGTCCCTGCACTGAGGCAGGCTGGGTCCTGCCCTTGTTGAAACCCCTGACAAACACTCCTGAGCCCACACATCAGAAACTTCACTGAACCAGGCCAGGAACTGCACATATTCAAGTCCCTGACCAACTGTTCTGGGCCTGCATCTGACTCAAAGGCTGGTTTCTGGTCTTATTTAAGCCCCAGCAAGCAATCCTGAGCCCACAAATTGCTCCCTGACCCTGAATTAAGGTGTGTGCTCCCCTTGTTCAATCCCCCAGGAAACATTATTGAGCCTGCATCTCACTCGCTGCCCTGAACCAGGGTGGGTCCCTCCAAAGTTCAAGCCATGACAAATACTGCTGAGCCAACATCCCAGTTCCTGCACCAAACCAGGCTGGTTCCTGCCCATATTAACCACGACAAACACTCCTAAGACCACATCTTGGTTCCTGCACTGATAGCGGCTGGGTCCTGCCCATATTCAAGCCCAGACAAACACTCCTGACCCCAGTTTTTGCCCCTGAACTGGACTAGGCTGGGTCCTACATATGTTCAAGACCCTGACAAACACTGCTTGGCGTGCATTTGACTCTCAGGCTGATCTCGTTCCCTACACTGAACTAGGCTAGGTCCAGCACTTGCTGAAATCCGTGGGAAATACTCCTGAGCCCATATCTGGGTCCCTTCTCTGAACCAGGCCGGGTCCTGCCCTTGTTCAAGCACCCGAAAAACACTCCTGAGCCCACATCTCGGTCCCTGCACTGATCGCGGCTGGATCCACCCCTTGTTCATCCAGACAGACACTCCTGAGGCCACATCTCAGTCGCTCCAATGAACCAGGCTGGGTCCTGCCTTTGTTCAAGCCCCCAACAAACACTCTTGAGCCCACATCTCAGTCCTTGCACTGAATCCGGTGGGTCCTGCCCATGTTCAAGCTCTTTGTAGAATGCATGTATCATATATCAGGACTATAGGATGGCTGGCTTAGCTTGGTCCTCTTGCTGCTCCAGGCCCCACAGGCTTGGGTGACAGGGCAGGCTGGGATGTGTTCTCACATGGAGAACAGTGCCACTTTGAAAGGGCCTCAATAGGGTAAATGGCAGACATGCATGTCTCCGACACCGGTGAGTCATGGAACTTAAGGGGAACTGTCTTTAGAGTCTCCCTGGCAGGCATTCGAACAAGGTTCAGGGAGTTCCCTCATGCCAGCAGAGCGGGCCCCATTTCTCCCTCTGTGCAAAGTGTGGCCAAGCCACCTCAGGCCTGTGCAGTGTTCACATCTGTCCAGCGAGGGAGGGAGGGTCGCACGTCCAATTCTGCAGTTCAGCAGTGACCGCCCACTGTTGGCTCTCAAGGTTGAGAAAGCTCTCTCCGAACGTGTGGACTAAAACCGTCTAATCTCCCATTGCTGCAACTCACTCAGGACGCGAAGGGCTTGCAAAGGATAAGCGTCTTTTCTGAGAGCTGCTGTCCAGAGAGTGGCAGACGGCAACAACACTACTTAGAGAGACAGAGACACACAGACATCAGCCCCTGGTACACATAGAGAAGGATTGCCCCAAACAGTGCTATGCCGGAAGCAAAGATAGAGAGACAAAGAGTGAGCTCTGCACCCTAAGGCTCTGGTCTCCCTGAACAGTGAAGATCAACTGTAGCAAATTTGGGGTTTTTTCCCTACTCCCCTAGCATCAGGACAGCAACAGGCTCCCTGTCCCATGAAGAAAATTATCCAGCCACTTGGCACCCCTGCATATCCTTGGGATAGTCGGGGAGAGCTCCCAGTTATTGCCGGTTCTAGGGGACACAGAAGTGTATTGTTTGGATTGCGGAGCAGGAACCCGTGGTTGGAATTTCCAGAGCCAGGTCAATGACAGCGCCTGGGGCTACCCCAGCCATATGCAAAACCCTCTACATTCCTGGGGCAGAATCTGGCCACGTCGGGGCACCGGAGCACAGGAACCGCGGAAGATGCCCTCCGGTCTAGGGGCATGTCCGTAAGGGTGCCGCCCACTACCCTCTCCGCCTTTGGTCTAGATTTGGGCAAGGAGCCTGTGCGTGGCTCACAGCCTAGGCTCCTGCCTGTTTTCCGCTGATGTCCCAGGGCCCGTTCACCCTGGCCTGGGCTGTGCGGCACCCCTTTCCTTGGCCTCACGCCATCCCCAACACACCAATCCCCGCCTCCCGACGATCCCCCTCACTCCCCACCCCCAAAGAGCTAGTGGGTCCCACAGGTTTACTGCAGCCTGGGCCGCCATTATGCACCATTGTCTGTGCTGTTATATCGTGTCCCTTCACATCTGCCCCAGCTTGGGCCAAGAGGAGCGTGAGAGGCAATCAAAGGAAGGCGGGAGTGTCCTAGAACCCCCGACCTTCTTAGCTGTGAGCCCCAGTACTCAGGAAGAAACCCCCACCCCTCATCCCTGGATCTGCCGTCCTGATGCTGTGTGCAGCTGGAACCTTGCAACCACCAGTTGTCACGCCAGGTGAAGAAGCCATCCTCTCTAGGGTGGAGGCAGTGCAAGACAGAGAGACCCTGGTGGACGGAGATGTGGCAGGTATCGGGTGGAAGTTCCAGCTGCTTGCAGAAGACATCATGGAAGAGGTGGAAGCTGTGGCAGATGAGCAGTGGGAACAGTGGTTCTCCCAAGAGCTGGAGGAGAAGACGGTGAAGGAGCAAGGCCAGGACAGGCCGGGAGGCCCGAGTGAGCACCAAGTGCTAGATGTCCTGAAGGCACTGGCCGCCCTGCAGGTGGAACTGAGCTCTGAGTGTGAGCAAAACCACAGGGCCTACCATCAGAGGAGGAAGCATCACTTGGCTTGGGGGAGTGCCATCATCCAGGGCATCCCTGGCTTCTGAGCCAAAACTGTATCCTTTCTGCTGCTCCTTTGGGTCCGCTGCTCATGAGAAGAAGGAGATGGGGCAGGAGCAGGAGGAGGGGGAGGGGTGAGGGCACAGGAAGGGCACTGGAGGCCCCTGAAAGAAATGTGGTCCTGGGCAATTGGCAAGCTCCAAAGGCCCAGCCGAGTAGGATCCGGGCAGGGCTACATATGTACACGTTGCAGCCATACCTTTGAGTGTCTCCTTCAGGCCTGCATCTGAGGAGGAGCAGCATCTGAGGCCTCCAAGTCAGGAATGACCAGAGATGGTACACCAGAGCAGCATCGGCACACAGTTATTGCTGTAAATGCGGGTGATCCTGGCATATAGCTGAGACATGTGAGTCATTCATATGCACACACACAACACACACACACATACACACACACGTACACACACACACACACACACACACACACAACCCCTTTGCTTTCAAACACGGATTGTCACAGGACTGCAAATCTGACCATGTAAGCAGTGACATGCCACTACCCAGCATACACAGGTCTGGAGGAGAACAGTAGTGGTCAGAAATAGCCCCTGCTTGGAGAATGCAGACCACCTCAGATGCACACCACAACAAGGGGCCCAGAGCCATGAGCGTGTCTGATGGTATGGCAAAGCCTGATGACATCAGTGGTGGCCAGGTAACAGGCAGTACCCAGCTCCTTGCAGATGCCTTTTCCAGTATCCTTGTTCCACCCCAGACTAGGACTGATGCTCCTGGCTCTTTTTGGCCTGGCATGTAGCTCCCTGAATGGCTTCTTGACCTAAAGCAGAATATTAGCCACCCTCAAGTTTCCGTCATGATCAGCAACCAAGATCAAGACTTTCTCCGCTACATGATAGACTTGAACGTCAGTGAGGGAGACTGAGGAAGGGTGGGTATGGGACCTGGCGGGGAGTGGGAGGATCCTGTTAGCCATGTTGCTGCACTGTGAGACTTTAGAGAGGCGTCGTGGAAGCTGTTAATGCCTGCCTGGGAGGCAAGCTGAGGCCCCTAGAAGTTTGCACCTTTCCCCTCCTCCCTATCCTGGCAGGTGCAGGTGCGGAACCATCTGCAGTCCCCCTGCAAGCTGGTCTTTTCCTTTCAGGACAACTCCTACTTCTTGAACACCATGATCATTAAGGAGTATTACCTTGACATCACTGGTAAAACGTGGCTCCCAGGGTGATGAATGTGGGTGTGCAAGCATGTAGATGCTCCACCTGTGGAGTCCACCCCAGTCTCCCCTGTCTTTCCCCAGGGTACAGGGCATGTCATTCCACTCCAGTCCACTGGTTCTGGGACTTTGAATGGGGATCCCCCAGCCACAGTCTAGACACCAGGAGCCTTAATTTTCTCAACTGGCTTTCAGGCCACAATGGCCCAGAATCGAACAGGATTGCTGATGTGGGGTTGCTTTGGGCCTGCACAAAGTTGATGATTGATGGTGGAGTTCTTGGCTGCTCATGGGAAGGTTCGGGGCCTGGTCAGCCCTGGGTTGACCTTGCTCGGGTTGCCAGCAGCTCATCAGCAATGACGTGTGGGATGATCCCCTGAAGTACTACCTCAGGGAGGAAGGTTCTTCCATCAGAGATAACTGACAGAAACACATGTAGTGAGGGGGTCTGGAGGTAGGCCCTGAGGGACAGCCTTATCGTAGCCGGGACACTATCCTTTCCCAAATGGGATGCTCAGGCTCATGCAAGCTGGCTGCAGAGCCGGCATTTGGGTTATGCATGTAGCAGGTGACTTGCTGAGACTGGGGGCATGGGGGACTCGGTGTGTCTGTGAGTGAAGTAAGTCTCCCTCAAGTCAGCTATGGTTGCAGCTCGAGAGTCCTAGGTGATACCTAGGTGATACCCTATTCCTCTAGAGGCCTAGAGGCAGAGTGAATTAAGGGTCTGTGTCAGAATCATCCGTCCCTGGGTCCTGCCATCCTCCAGCCTCCTGCTGCTCACTGAGTTTGAGATTAACTGGGCCCTTCACTCCCGCCCCTTACCCTGCAATGGCCTATCATTGAAAGGGCATCCTCTCAGTGGTCCCAATGCACCTGTGTGCTGACTTTGGGATCTTGGGTGAATTTCCACATTCACCACTCAGATCTCACCACCACCACCACCACACATGCTGTGCTCGAAGTGGCTTCAGGCTGCCTTGGGAAAATCGGATGAATTTGGGAAGAGGTGGACAGGGAGCCCCAAAGGCAGGACATGATGCCGACTTACACCATCTCTGACATTGCTGGACATGGGCGTCTTCAGCTCCTGAAACACCTGCATTCCCTGTTTGCATTTGTGTCCCCATGCCAAGCATGTGTGTATACACACATGTGCTTGTGTTGGCTGTGTTTATGTGTGTGTGTTTGTGTATCCAGCCCAGGGCAGATGCAGAGATGAAGGCGACAGGAAAGGAGGTGCTGAGTAACCAGAAGAGGAGGCACGAGGTGTTCCCAGTCTGAAGGTGGTTTGTTCCGTATCTCTGCACTGACCCTGTCCAGGATGGGAATGAAGAAAGGATGACCAGTGGTAACTCCCGTCCATGGCTCCAGATATCTGCAATTAGACCAAACACAAAACACGCTCACCATTTCTACTGTGTTGTTGTGTGTGTTTGGACTGGGAAAAGGGATTCATGGTCTGAGGGTTCACTCAGGGCATATCAGGTGGGGTGGGACTTTGAAACCACTGCCTATGGATCCCTGAGTCTGGGGGAACACTGCTGGCCTGTTGAAATGGTGGATGTGGCTATGGCAAGACCCAGGATGGTGAGGAGGCTAAGATTGCCTGATGCACTGGAGACTTGTTCCACACATGTGAGAAGGAGAACTGGAAAGGTCCTGGGCCAGTGCTGCCCAGGAGCAGCCCATCAGCCAGCACACTCCCTCCCTGAGGGTGGCACACACTGTGACACAAAACGGGAGACATGCTAAAGTAAGCTGTACCTGCAAACCCACAGGCATCCTAGGAGAGACAGGATGTGAGCGTGGCATGCCTCCAGGCACTTCCAGCCTGCCTCCCTGGCAGTGCAGAAAGGCGAGGAAAGCACAGGTGGTTGTACGTGTTTGACCCTCTGCCCGGATGAGCCTATGAGGGAGGGAACGGAGTGAGTAAGGAGTAATTGCATGTCCCAAAGGACCTCAGGAGAGTGGGAGACAGGGAAGCCCCTGGGGGCAGTTCGGGGCCTGCTGGTTTTCAGGGTCCAGGGTCTAGGCAATAGCCGTCCTGCCAAAGATACCCCATGGTGCATGCTGAAAGTCCTGACGAGAATTCCTTCTTTCCTCTGGGGTCTTGCCACTGGCTTTGGGGGCCTGAGGGGCAAAAGTGTGCATCTGCATTTGAGAGAATTTGAGCAGTCTCGATGAAGCAAAATCTCTGATTTAGTCATAGGGGATCTGAAACCAGGTGACACTCAGAGGGAAGCTGCATTCCAGGTGACCGTCTTGGACACTCCTGGGCCCAACTTGGGGCTGGCTTCCTTGGCATGTGGGCTGTGTAGGCAAGCAGAGATGCGTGTCTGTAGGGAGTCCTACCTGGGCCTAATGAGAGCAACTGAAAGACAGTCTTGACATTTAGCAAATCACTGTGGCCTGGGTGGTTCAAGCCCTCTTGGTGCCTTTGAGCTAGAAAAGCTGCTTTCTGCCCAAAGGAGGCATGAGCTGTGGGCCCAGAAAGGGAAAGTTTTGCAGGGCATCATCTGTTCGGGGACTCCGTGTTCATGGGTACTATTAAACAGAAGGGAGGACGTGTAGGGATGCCACCTTACCTTTATGGCCTCAGGTTCCAATCTTTGTATCTGAAGAGACCCTGTGTCCATGTGCACCTTTCTCACAACATTGGATAAGACCCAGGCCTATCACAGTCTCTTGGGGCTCTTGGAGGCTCTTTGGCCTCTTCCTGCTACATGGAGTTAGCACTTGGGGGCACATGTAGACAGGAACACACAGAAAGCTACACGGAGAGAAAGAACAGAAGGCCTCACTCAGAATATTGTTGGCCATAAAGGGTTGTAGGCTAGCAAGAGGGACACAACATTGACAAGGAATGACCTAGATAGGTGCACACCGAGAGAGAGCTTCTCCGAGTCACCTGAGCCCAAAGGTCCTTGTTTTCTGTCCCCACATGGATCAGACCAATGTGACTGGTACTGTGAAGCTGTCCAAGGTGATGGGAGAATGCAGAACGCAAGCGCATGTCATACAGCTGTTCATGGCGAGTGCTTCCAACCCGCTCGCTGCTCTGCAGGTCAGTCCGTGTCACTAGCAAATGCCAAGATTTTGTAACCTTTGAGGATAAGTCACAGAGTTAGATGGAGAAGGCAATGGTACCCCACTCCAGTACTCTTGCCTGGCAATTCCCATAGACAGAGGAGCCTGAGAGGCTGCAGTCCTATGCAGGGGTCGCGAAGAGTCGGACATGATTAAGCGACTTCCCTCTCACTTTTCACTTTCATGCATTGGAGAAGGAAATGGCAACCCACTCCAGTGTTCTTGCCTGGAGAATCCCCAGGACGGGGGAGCCTGGTGGGCTGCCATCTATGGGGTCACATAGACTCAGACTTGACTGAAGTGACTTAGCAGCCGTAGCAGCACAGAGTTAGAAGTGCAAGGTGACATGATTAATTAACAAGCGAAAGGAAACAACCAGGACAAAGAAAGTTACTTTTTCGTTGTGAGTACAAAGGTGCTTACCAAAATTCATATTCCTAGAGAAGAAAGCTTGTAATTCTGCACGTGTGCAAGTTTCCTCTCAGGGATGTTACTGTGTACACGTACATGTGTGTGCTCACATGCACATAGAAGTCCCTGCCAGTGTGCTTGTGAGTATGAGATTCCAGAATTGACCTAGCCAGGTGATGGAAGTTGGATAGCAAAAACATGAAGATCTTAGAGAAAGGTACATAAACTCTGGCCAGCAGAAGCACTGAAGCCAGGGATTCGACCCCCTTTATCTCACTGAGCAAACACGTTCTAAGTGGGATCACAGGGGTGCACCCAGGATGTGTGGCAGAAAGTAGTGGCAGGAAAAAAGAGCCCGGGGAGTGTGCAGAGAAAAGTCCACTACATCTGCAGTTTGTGAAAAGTAGAAAATGTACCAGGAAGGAGAAACTGTACTTAATTAATTGAGATATCTAGCTAAGGAGATTTCCAGCCAAACAGCCAAAAGTGCTTCCTGATTTCTTCTTGCTGCCTATAGTAAAATATAAAGGGAAATTTAAAAAATATATATATTTAAAAGAAAGACTATTAAAAAATAAGACAAAACTTCCTGAATTGGAAATTTTCTAGTCTTTTAACATGACAGAGGATGCTAAAATTAATGGCTCTCAAGCAAGGTTCTATCCAGGGCATTGAGATAAGGTGGTCTAAATATAACATTTTATAGCACCTATACATCAATTCTTATTCCTTTATTTATTTTTAATAAAGGTGGTCTAAAGATGAGTGTGACTGTAAAATTCTTTGTTAAGCCTCAGAAAGCTGGAAGGGGATGCTTCATGGCATTATTTAGGCAGGCCAATGCCCTCCAAAGAGTTTAGGGGTGTCACTCAGAGATCATTTCAGTCACACAATAAGACTTCTACCAGGTTTCAGGGTGTTATCCCTCAGCTATCTCAGCAGAAAACCAAGACAGACTAGGCCTTATTATGAAGACATGTGTGATGGTGGCTTTGGAGTGGGGTGCTTTGCCATGAAAACCAGTAAGACTATCAGGAGACACACCAAGTTTTTAAAATAACATATTTAAGTTCAGATTGGACTGAAAGGACCAGCAATAGTACAAAATAAGAGACCTCTGGATTTCTACCTTCGACAAGCAGAAAGTAGGCTAGGGAGACTGTTTCACTGTAACTATATACTATCCACCTTTCATGCAATGGAATCATGTCAGAGGGCAGAATTAAAAATTCAGAGACTGAAGCCTAGGAAGTTTCCAGGCCTTAAATCCTAATCAAAGGACTGCCAACAAGAACCTGTGGGATTTCAGAACTGCTACTGTTGACTCCTATCTCCCCTCCCCTTTCTGGAACAGGAGTGTCTATGAAGGTTATCTATGCCTGACCCAGCACTGTATGTTGGCTGTGAAATGAGCAGATCAACTCATCTCTTTTGCTCACAGATCATCAGGTCTACAGGAACTACACTTTTATAATTTGAACTGATGTGTTAGAGATGACTTGAGAGTCTCATGGACTGCAAGGAGATCAGACCAGTCAATCCTAAAGTAAAGCATTCCTGCATATTCATTGGAAGGACTGATGCTGAAGCTGCAGCTCCAATACTTTAGCTACCTGATGCGAAGAAGTGACGCATTGGAAAAGTCCCTGACGTGGGAAAGATTGAAGGCCGGAGAAGGGGACGGCAGAGGATGAGATGGTTGGATGGCATCACCAACTCAATGGACCTGAGTTGGAGCACGCCTCTGGAGTTGATGGTGGACAGGAAATCCTGGCGTGCGGCAGTCCATCGGGTCGCAAAGAGTAGCACACAACTGAGTGACTGAACACTTGAGATAGTGCCCAAGTGCACCCTGGTCCATATCTGGACCTGACTTAGATGACAAGGTCCTGAACTTCAAGTTAATGCTATAATGGATAAATTATTTGAAAGCATTTGCAGGAAAATGTATTTTGGACATACAAGTATGTAAACAATTTGTGGCCATGGGTTTTAAAGTATGTCCACAAGTCCTTTCCTTCAAGGGTGGACCTTATACTCCCCTTTACATGTTGGCTGGACTTAGTGGCTCATTTCTAATGTTAGAATATTGTAGAAATGAAAATGAAGTGTCTGACTATGCCTTTGTAGGTCATAAAAGGCACTGCAGCCTCCTTGCTCATCCTCTTGGATCACTCACTCTAGAAGCCAGCTTAGTCATATCTTGAGAACACTCAGGTAGCCCAGGGGCCCATGTGAAAGAACTGAGGCTTTCCCCCAATAGCCAGCAAGGAAACTGGTTTCAACAGCTATGTGAGTAAGCCATCTTGGAAGGAAATCCACCAGCCCATGTCAAGGCTTCAGATGACAAAAATCTCATGAAAACCTGAGCCAGAACACTCAACTGAATTACTCCTGGATTCCCAACTTTCAGCAGCAGTATGAGATAATATTGTTTTAAGCTGTTGCTTTGGGATAATTTGTTATGCAGCAGTAGTTCATTAACGCACTGCCAACTTTGGTTCATGTCTTTATACCGGGGTGCTTGTCCATTTAGTCTAATCTAAGCTAGATTCTGCTACTTCAGTTTAGAAAACATACTTCACCCTTGATCTGACCACCCTCAGATCAGATCAAATTCTTTATCACTCACTTCAATATCTTATCAGTCTTGCCTAGCCTCAGCAATGATCCTCTCAGTTGAGCCAGAATCCACCAGCACCCTTATGGTCATCTTAATAAGTTTCCATCCACTGACACCCACTCTGTTGTTGTTCATTGCTTTTCAGTCTCCCAGTCTCTCTTTGCTATCACATGGACCCACCCTGTTCCTTAGCTATAAATCCCAGCTGTGTCCCTGCTGGAGTCAGACTTAAAATCAATCTCTCTCCCGTATTATAAGACCTCAGCTGTAGTACTCTTACCTTGAATAACATTTTTCTTACCACCTTTAGGAAGCGTTATGCATCATTTGTTTAACTTTTCCAGGTTCTGTTAGTAGGGATTATTCTCAAAGGAATAGTTTTATACTTTTACTTTTTATACTATATTCCTTTGGGGAGCAAATTTCTAGAATGAAAACATTTCGTGTTTTTACCGTACAAACAGAAAATATCTTTTAAAATACATTTATATATCTTTAAAAAATGTAGTAATCTGAAAAGGATGTGTATATAGACATGCCAGTGTATATACACACATACCCTCAGACCTCCAAGGAAAACTTAATTCTCAGTAAACTATAAATTAAAACATTCAGCCTGCAGGTAGTGAAATTTTTGTAATTAATGTGCCAAAAATCATAGAGAATGAAATTTTAATTTTAAAAATGTATACATAAAACCATCTGGGATTCAGACAAAATAGGTTATTTAAATAAAGTTAGGTCAAGCCCTAAACCATCTAGTTAAAGAAATAAAAAAGAGAGAAAGAAAAGAAATAGCCTCATGTAATAACCTATAATGAAAAATAACCTAAAAAATACATATATTTATGCATAATTAAATCACTCTGATATACATCTGAAACACAACATTGTAAATCAAATATATTTCCATAAAATTTGTAAAGAAAGCTTTTAAAGTATATGATTATAAAGAAAAAATCCTAAACAAAGTAGAAGGTATATATGAATGGAAACAAAAATAGAAAACAACAAAAATAAAACTTGCTGGGATAATAAAACAAGAGCTGCTCCTTAAAAAAAAAATCAGAAACATTGATACAACTATAGCCAATCTAATAAGGGGAAGAGGAGGTTAATTCCAATACTAGAAATGACACATGGAATGGGATTCTGAGACGGTAATATTCAACCCTGAGTGGAATTACTTTTGCTTCAGGAAAGGTCAAGTCAAACCAAAACCTGGGAAAAGAAAGGGAAGGAAAGAAAGAGAAAGACGGCCATGGGAAGAAAGGAAGAAAAGGAAAGTAAGGGAGAAAGAAAGAAAAGTAAATGTCTCAACAGATGTTGTAAATATCCAATGAAACAATTCTCTTTAAAATCTAAAAAGAGAAACAGAAATTCATTAAGCCATATCCTCACTGCCTTTGATGGTACTAAGAACCAGAAAACCCATTTACACATCGCTGTTTAGAATTTCTGGACAACACAATAAGATTATTTAAAAAAAAGAAACAAACAAAAAAATGCTATGTTATTTGTAAAAAGATGGACAGCAGAAATAATTTTTAAAAAAACATTTTATTTTTATAAATAGTAATTTTACTGACAATGTTTTGGCAACATTAATAAAACAATAAATTTTACCTGAACGAACAAGCAAAGTAGACAAGGAAATTCACCAAAGGCAAAGCAAAATAGTCATCTTGACAGATATTCAATACATTTGTAAAAAAACACAAAGTGTCATTGCTTGAAAAAAATAGAGAGGTATCAATAGAAAAAGAGAGGAAGCTCCTGAAAGAACTCAACTCAGTATTAACTATCTTTGTTCTGCAGGCACAGAAACTTGCTCAAGTTAATTTTACGAAGCAAAGCCCTGATGTTATTATCTCTTTTCAGGTTTTGTGTGTATGTGTGTCTGTGTGTCTGTGTGTGAAAATCTAGGAAGTTTAGTCTGGACAGGGAAGAAGAGTGTAGAGACTTAAAGTACCTTTAAGGAGGAGAAGGAAAAGGAGGGGCGTGAGGATTTCATTGTGTGATTTGAACAGCACTGGTGAAGCTCAAACAAGGGATGTAGCAAGCCATGCTGGCCTAGGGGAAGAGCATTTCCAGAAGAAGAGAATTTGGAAAGTCTTTGGATTGGGAAGAAATGGAATTTGCTTAGGGAAAGCAAGGCCAGTGTTGTCAAACACTGGGCAGCAGTGGGGAAAACAGTAGAGTAGAATGACAGAGAATGGAAGAGAGGAAGTAGTCAGGGACCATATCACTGGAAACTTTTCATTTGGCAGTAAATCAACTTGTACTCCTTAGGAGCATACTACAGAGCAAACAACAGTAACAGTGTTGATAATCCTAAGCAACAATAAAAACATATAAATAAAACATTTCATATTTTTACAATAGAAATAGAATAAAGGAGATAAGAATGCAATAGTCTGCACATTTATACATAGTTTTCACCTGAGACCAGAAGACACACACACACTCTTTATACACCTAAAAGCGGTTTAAGCTGACACTTAGCAAAGTGCTTTGGCCCAAGCAAACTAACTGGAAAGGCCTAGTAAAATATTCAAAGTGCAAACCAATCAATCAAGCATTGAGTAAATAAATACAATTTACTTGTGTTTGAATTCACACTCAGGAAATTACCTAAAATGGAGACAAGAGACTCACTACAGCTTAGTCATCTGTAGTCCTTCCACTTTTGTTCTGAGAGGGATGGTAACCCCTTGGTGATGATCACTTTCTAGCATTTTGTGAACTTAGAGGATTTAAATGAATTGTGGAGGTGGGTCGGGGCAGGGGGGAAAGAGTGGGGAGAGACAAAGAGGAGGAGAAAGGAAGAGGAAACAGAGAGATTTCTCCTGGCATAGGTCTACAGCCAAGATTCCAGGTTCCTTGAATGGTGCACAGAGATTCTAGGTATCTGTGCCAGAAGTGGAGAAGGTATGGCATTCAACTCCAGGAGGAGACTCAACTCCAGGAACCCACAGAGGAAGCCAAGTGTGCTGAAACACAGGAACCAGTACTTAGAGGGTACACCACAGGTCTGTGAAAGAGCCCTTGGAGATCACACGAAAAAAGGTTTCCACAAGTATAATCACAGACTAGGTAGTTGGATACAGTAGAGGAAGGATGATAACTCTATGACCTGATAATTACTGAAATAAATGAGAAAATTCCTGCACATCAGACTGTGTCAAGTAAGACAGAAACCAAGTATTAGTTTGATAAAATGGGAAATTAAACAAAGAATTAGCTGTTAACTTTAATACATTCATGCCCAAGGCAAGATAAGATACAAAACTGAAATCGTCACATGTTTAAACTAGGGTAAGACACATGTAACTGGAAAATGTAAGGAAAAGTTCTATAGAGGCTTTAATCACCTTTGTATCCACTACATTTACTATTCTCAGATAACTCCTTTGTAGCTTAAGGGAAAGAGAACTAAATTTAGCTCAATTCATAAACTGAAAAGGTTCCCTGTGTTTGATCCTTTTCAGTTAAAACTATGGGTCCAGTACAAATCAAACTGGATGTCAAGGCTTTTTTCTTGGGGAATCTTAACTTGCTTTACTACTGTGATGGAGACTGATAGGGCTACTTCACTTTGACTAAAGGCCAGCCAAATGGGAAAGGAGATGGAATGAATCAAATTCCCCTTTTGATCACTCAACAGGAGGTCCACAGGCACCAGGCCTCATTCTATTAACTGTCTCTGCTTCTCCAACTGCAGTCAATGATACACAGATCCTGCTTGATCCTTGCAGGTGCCTCTCACCTAACAGGCATTTTAATGGTTGGCTTCCTTGAGATGTCCCTGGGCTAGGTAAAGACACTCTCAGACAGTGTTCCTTCTGCCTTGGCTCCATGCCTGGAGTGCATGCATGCCTCTTCCTCAACTGGGACAAGAAGCCACAGCTCTCCACTAACTAAATCCCGTGTCTGGTCCAAACTCACATCATAGTTTCTCCATCAACTTCTCCACATCAGGCTTTTGGAACCATTTTATCTTAGAACAGCACAACAGAGGCACTTTACAGAGTTCAGCAGCACACAGGACCATACCATAACAAAACCATTCCAATCTGGCTATATAGTTAATACTGAGATCTTCAAGGCATGAAAAGAGTTGAAATTTTCATTGCTAAACACTCTACAGATTACATGTATAGTGAAGAAGGCAATGGCACCCCACTCCAGTACTCTTGCAGGAAAAATCCTACGGATGGAGGAGCCTGGTGGGCTGAAGTCCATGGGGTTGCTAAGAGTTGGGCACGACTGAGTGACTTCACATTCACTTTTCATTTTTATACATTGGAAAAGGAAATGGCAACCCGCTCCAGTGTTCTTGCCTGGAGAATAACAGGGACAGGGTAGCCTGGTGGGCTGCTGTCTATGGGGTCGCACAGAGTCGAACATGACTGAAGCAACTTAGCAGCAGCAGTAGCAGCAGCAGCAGAGCTTTCGAACTTGCAAATAACATGAAATACCAAAATACATTGTTACTTTTCCTTTCTCCACCTCTCTCGTTCTCTCTCTCTCACACTCACACACACACACACACGCACACATAATTTTTACATGTTAAAATATTTATATGAAAAACAGGTACTATATTTTTAAATAACATCTCAATATTTAAACAAAGCTGTACGTCATGTATTTAAAATAAAAACACATAAATTACACATTGGTTTCCCTATATTTGATATTATTGAATAATTCTATAATTTGAATTTTTTGTTTTTAATGGGGTTTTTAACTTTGACTGAAATACTTGCTTCAGACTTATTGAAAGCAGAATTAATGTTTTTTTTTTTGACCTCCTACTTTTAGATTTGGGGTGATGGTTCAGAATCAGATGTGTTCACAGTAATGGATGCCACTTCCACCAATCTTGTTGAAGGGGTTCCAGTGATACCTGAATAAAAACTCTTGTTTCAGGAGGTAATCCTTCTAGATGCTGAGGCTTCTTATATATTTGATGACACTGGGTCTTGTGCTGTCTTTTCTCTTTAAAAGTTAAAAAGTGTAGCTGACATTTGGAACACTGATGAAAACTTTTCCTAGTGCTGTCTATAATGACATATGTATGGTGTTGCAGTTTTAAAAATTTGTAGACAAAAGGGGCAAAGTAAATTCTTAATGTTACCATGGTAAGCTCTGAAATGTGCATCCACATCTGCAAAGAATGATGATCTGTAACTGCAAACCTGGCATGCATAGGGCATGTCTCCAGGCTTATGATTATCTTTCATGTGCTGTTAGAGAACCCGATCTGTCTCAAAGGACAATTCACAGATTTTACAGACTGCAGAGGGCTCCTGGGAAGTATGGACACTTTCCATGTGACACTGCAGCTGGAAGGGAGTAGGAAACTGGCAGTTGCAGTGCTGGCAGGTGGTGTGGTATTTCCAGCTGTCACCTCTCTGCCTCTCAAGCTCCAAATGGTGCTTCATGTGATTCATAAACTTGACATTTTTTAGAACTTTCAAGCAGCTGAGGCATTTAAAGGCTGTGTGAGTTTGCGGTTCTGGCTGCCTATCTCCTATATGCTGTCCATAGTAGAAATCACAGAGTAACACAATCAGATTGCCTTCTGTGGGATCAACAATCTTGTTTTGACTTGCTACACTTGGAAAGTCAATTTTTGTCAGTCCATTTTACCCTAAAGCACTTATAGGCTTGCAATGGACATTGTCCTTTGGAAAATGTGTTGGACAAGATTCTCCATTCTGAACATGGCTTACTGAGGTATGAACACTGTCTGGTGTGCTTTGCTGAGTAGTCACTGTTTGAAAAATACCTGGAGGGGACAAAGCTAAAGAATGTTCTCCTATAATTCCATCACTGAGTTTAGGCCTTTTGGGATTTATTGCTATTTGTTTCAGAAGTGGAAAGTCACTTTGATATATGAGCAATTTTATCCATAGCTCCTGCAGTAACTGCTGTTTCTACTGGATGCTGCAATGAACTTGTGAAGGTAATCAAAGGAGAACATAACTCTGAAAAGCTGTTAGGCACTATTTGTGGTGAAATATTTTTATAGTCCACTTTGGACAAAGGCTCAATAATAATAGGACTATATGTTGATCTTGATTCAGAGACAGAAAGTGGCAAGACAGTCTTTGCTTCTGATGCAGGAGTCACATGACTAACACACTGTAATTTCTGAGCATTATCTTTTCTGAAGTGAACATACTTTTTTCTCCTTGAACAAGAACCTGGGGTAACTCTGTTCAGTATGTTTGAAACAACTGATTTTGAATTTGAGGTCATCCCCACAAAGATCACATCAGCATCTTCATTTACATGTTCCACTCCAAACAAGATCAGTTCAGCATCTTCATCATCTACTTGTTTGGTTTCTCCCTTGCTTTTCTGTGGTTCTGGCTCTTGTTCTTTTTCACATACATGGTCGTTCCATATTTTAAGTACTTTTTTTCTTTTATTCTTGGAGGATGTGGCCACAAGTCCCAGTGCTTCCTTTAAATAAACTTCCACCTAAGTATAAATATATTACATATTAGCTAAGTACAGAACAATGTGCTATTTGTTTATCTCCAAAACTCTAGGGGAGTTATAAACACCCTTATCTTACAGATAAGGACATTTAGCATCAAAGAGACTAAATGGCAGCGGAAAAACCTATGACTACAAGTCTACATGACTCGAGAATCATAGCTTTGTCCCATGTTGATTTTAATCTTTTCTATTTAAAAAAAGAAAGAAAGGAAAAAAAAAAAAAAAACACCACTGATCATTAGGTCAAATCACATGTAAAAGACAAATCTTTTTACAAAAGCACTATTTTACACTGTTTAGAAACATGGACTTTGGAGTCAAAGAAGATTAAACTGGAATTCTAAGTTAACCAAACACCAGCTGCATCTTTTTCGGCAAATTTATAATTTTTAAATGTGTTTCCGTATCTTAAAGACAAACAAGCTTATTTCCAAGACTTAAGGTTAACAGCTCTTTTTTAAAAGCATCAGCTATTCAATGGCATCTTGCTTTGTAGGAAAATTGAAAAAAAAAACTTATCTTAAATGCACATTACAACTGGTTCACAAATACTAATTTCATAAATATTAATACAGAAAATAGGGCACAAATTCAAAGTATATAGTATCTCTACATAATTAACAAACAGCATAATTCGATGTCAAGCACTTAACACAGGCCTAGGAAATTGAGAATGAACTCTCTTGATAACCTCACCTCAAATCCACACTGATGCATCCTAAATTTCCCCCTCTAACCCTGACTAAACTTAAATCCAACAATGTTTTATCCTTCACTCCACATGTCTCTTCCCTATATAGCAGGCAAAATGAGGTCAGTATTTCTCTAATACCAAGATAAGACAGAGACATCACACACAGACACACAACCAATGTCCCTTATGAATACAGATGCAAGAGTCCTCAACAAAATACTGGCAAAAAAACCCTAACAACATATAAAAAAGGCTATATGACATGATCACGTGGGATTTATGGAGGTATGCAAAGTTGGTTCATTATATGAAAGTCAATCGACATTATGCCATTTTAATACAATAAAGGAGAAAAAACATATCTGCCTGCCGAAAAAGCTATTCCCTGAGTCTAGCACCTAATAGGGGTTAAAAACACATAATAACTAAGAACAGAAGAGCACTTTCTCAATCAAAGGGTACCTGTAAAAGACCCACAGCTAACATCATACTTAATAATGAAAAACTGAGAGCTTTCCCCCTAAGAATGGGAACAACACAAGGAAGTCTATCCCACACTTTGGCTCAATATTATACTGGCAGTTCTATAACCAGAGCAATCAGTTAAGAAAAGGAATTATTGTTTTTGTTGTTTAAAAAAAAAAAAAGCCTTCAGAATGGAAAGGAAAAAGTCAAAGTATATTGGAGATAACATACTTTTATATATAGAAAATCCTGAAGAAACCACAAGTACGAGAAGTAATAAAAACCTTGCAGAATACAAGATAAATATTTTAAAAATCAAGCAGATTTCTATAAAATATCAACAAAAGTTTTGAAAATGAAATTAAGTAAACACTTGACTGTACACTAGCATTAAAAAGAATACTTAGGATGTCAGAAAGAGAAAGACAAATATCATATGGTATCACTTATATGTGGACTCCAAAATATGATACAAACAAACTTATCTATGAAACAGAAACAGACTGAGAGACATAGAGAGGAGACTATGTGATTACCAAGAGGGGAAGGGTGGGGGAGGCATAGATTGGGAGCTGGTGATGAGCAGATGCAAACTATAATGTTAATATATAGAATAGATAAACAAGATCCTACTGTATAGCACAAGGAAATATATACATAGTTTGTGATAAATAATAATGGAAAAGGATATGGAAAATATTGTGTGTGCATGTGTGCATGTTTACATATGAATGAAAGGAAAGGTAAAAGGAAAGAAAGTAAAGGACAATTCTTGGCAAGCAGGTACAGAAAGTAGATCCTTGTGTGTTATGGATAGATTTTAAAATGGTGCAAGTGCTACAGAAAACAGTATAAAGGCTCCTCAGTAAACTAAAAATAGAACTACCACACGATTCAGCAATTCCACTTCTGGATGTAAATTCAACAGAAGTTAACATGGGGTCTTGAGATATTTGTACAGCCATGCTCAAAGCAGTGCTAATCACAACATCTAAGGGTTGGAAGTATCTAAACATCCATCAAATGTGATATATACATACAATGGAATATTATTTATCCATATAAAGGAAATTTTGCCACATGCCACAACATGCATGATTCTTTAAGACATCACCTAGAGGAGAACATAGGCAAAACACTCTCCGACATACATCACAGCAGGATCCTCTATGACCCACATCCCAGAATATTGGAAATCAAAGCAAAAATAAACAAATGGGACCTAATTAAACTTAAATGCTTCTGCACAACAAAGGAAACTATAAGCAAGGTGAAAAGACAGCCTTCAGAACGGGAGAAATTAATAGCAGATGAAGCAACTGACAAATAACTAATCTCAAAAATATACAAGCAACTCCTACAGCTCAATTCCAGAAAAATAAATGACCCAATCAAAAAATGGGCCAAAGAACTAAATAGACATTTCTTCAAAGAAGACATACAGATGGCTAAAAACACATGAAAAGATGCTCAACATCACTCATTATCAGAGAAAGGCAAATCAAAACCACTATGAGGTACCTTTTCACACAAGTCAGAATGGCTGTCATCCAAGTCTACAAGGAATAAATGCTGGGGAGTGTGTGGAGAAAAGGGAACTCTCTTACACTGTTGGTGGGAATGCAAACAAGTACAGCCACTATGGAGAAGAGTGGGGAGATACCTTAAAAAACTGGAAAAAGAAATGCCATATGGCCTAGCAATCTCACTGCTGGGCATACACACTGAGGAAACCAGAATTGAAAGAGACAAATGTACCCCAATGCTCATTGCAACAGTATTTCTAATAGCCAGGCCATGGAAGCAACCTAAATGTCCATCAGCAGATGAATGGATAAGAAAGCTGTGGTATATATACACAATGGAGTATTAAAAAGAATACATTTACACCAGTTCTAATGAGGTGGATGAAACTGGAGCCTATTATACAGAGTGAAGTAAGCCAGAAAGAAAAAGCACCAATACAGTATACTAACACATATATATGGGATTTCAAAAGATGTAACCATAAACCTGTATATGAGACAGCAAAAGAGACAAAGATGTATAGAACAGTCTTTTGGACTCTGTGGGAGAGGAAGAGGGTGGGATGATTTGGGAGAATGGCATTGAAACATGTATAATATCATATATGAAATGAGTCGCCAGTCCAGGTTCGATGCATGATACTGGATACTTGGGGCTGGTGCACTGGGACGACCCAGAGGGATGGTATGGGGAAGGAGGAGGGAGGAGAGTTCAGGATTGGGAACACATGTATACCTGTGGTGGATTCATTTTGATATATGGCAAAACCAATACATTATTGTTAAGTTAAAAAATAAAATAAAAAATAAATTCACTTAAAAAGTAAATAAAGACATCCAGCCAAAGGAATTAAGCCAGTCATAAAAAAAGACAAATACTATACGTTTCCACTTATATGAAATATAACATAGTCAAGCAATAGAAAGGAACAAAGTAGAATGATGGAGTCCAGGATCTAGGGAAACAGGGAAGAAAAGAGGAGTTGTTGTTGAATGGGACAGGTGATGGGTATAGCGTTTCAATTTTGCAAGATGAAAAGGTGTAAAGATATGTTTCATAACAATATGATAAGGAATTCCATGGTAGTTCAGAAGTTAGGACTCCACGCTTTCCTATCAGGGGCCTGGGTATGGTTCTCAACCAGGAAACTGTCATTCAAGCTGCATAGCACAGCGAAAACTATGACAACAACAACAAAACAACACTGTGACTGTATGTGTGTGTGTGTGTGTGTGTGTGTGTGTGTGTGTGTATTAGTTGCTCAGTCATGTATGAGTCTTTGCTTTCGCATGGACTGTAGCCCATCAGGCTCCTTTGTCCATGGGGTTCTCCAGGCAAGAATACTGGAGTGGGTTGCCATTTCTGCCTCCAAAAAGGCTGATGAAAGTATGTGAAATACTTAGCATGTAAAAATGGTTAAAATGGTAAAAATTTAAGTTAGATTTTTTTTACAACAATTAAAAACATTTAACAACCAGGAAAAGAATTTGAATAGAATTTTCACCAAAAATACTGCTTAACATGATTGAAAGTGAAAGAAATTAAGTCGCTCAGTCGTGTCTGAGTCTTTGCGACCCCATGGACTGTCGCCTATCAGGCTCCTCCATCCATGGGATTTTCCAGGCAAGAGTGCTGGGGTGGATTGTCATTTCCTTCTCCAGGGGATCTTCCTGGCCCAGGAATCGAACCCAGGTCTCCTGCATTGCAGGCACACACTTTACCTTCTGAGCCACCAGGGAAGCCCTTAGCAAAATGTAAATCAGTTTCATTGAAATACTACTTCACACACATTAGCTTGGCTATAATCAAAACCAGGAAAAATAACAAGTGTGGCAGAGGATGTGGAGAAAATGAATCTTCATATATTGCTGAAAAGATGTTGAAAATATACTGCTAAAATATATTGTTGAAAATATATTGCTGTAAAATTGTACAACCACTTTGGTTTGTCAGTACCTCAAAAATTAAATATATAGTAGCCATATGATCCAGAAATTCACTCTTTTGTATATATCAAAAAAAAAATAAAAAATCCCTGAAACTATTAAGTCCATTCAAAAACAGTGTTCCCAACAACATTACTCAAAAGAGCCACAAAGAATACACCATCCAAATATTATCTATTAATTGATGAATGGATAAAAAACCTGTGGTATTTGTTCACAATGGAGTTCATGTAAGCCGTATACCATATTGATATACCATATCCAGCCATATAAAAAAAAAAAAGGCATTGCTATACAGCCAAGAAATGGATGAATCTTGAAAATACACAAACTAGGGGACTTCCCTGGAAATCCAGTGTTTAAGACTATGCACAGGTTCCGTCCCTGGGCAGGGAACTAAGATCCCACACGCCACATAGATAAATAAGTAAATATTTCAAAAAAAAAAATATGACATATGAATAAAGCCAGACACAGAGGTCACACATTGTATGTGGGAGAATGTAGGTAGAAAAGAAGCAGGAAAGAGAAGCATTCTGTAATGCAAATGAAACATTTTTTTTTTTTTTTTTTTTAGGGAGGAGGAAATGCACTGCTCTGATAAAGGCTGTCAATAAATTAAATAAAATAACAACTAAAAATTGACCATTGAGTTAAACATTTGGAATTCACTGTTGATCTTGACAAGAGTGAATTTAAAGGAAAATGAGAGACCTGGAGATAACAAATTCTACAAACAACTCTGCAGAAGTCTACCATAAGCAAATATGAAATAAAAAAAGCATAGGCAGGACATGACACCAAAAGACAGATTTTTAATGAGAGGTAACATTATAGTCATTCTGTTTGCTGATGGGAACTATCCAGAGAAACAGAAAACTTAATCCAGGACAAAGAAGAGACTTGCTAGAATATCACTGAATAAACAAGAATTGAGGTGGCAAGAATACACGGAAGAACTGTACAAAAACAGATCTTCATGACCCAGATAATAAAGATGGTGTGATCACTGACCAAGAGCCAGATATCCTGGAATGTGAAATGAAGTGGGCCATAGAAAGCATTACTATGAGAACAGCTAGAGGAGGTGATGGAATTCCATTTGAGCTATTTCAAATCCTGAAAGATGATGCTGTGAAAGGTTGCACTCAATATGCCAGCAAGTTTGGAAAACTCAGCAGTTGGCCAAAGGACTGGAAAAGGTCAGTTTTCATTCCAATTCCAAAGAAAGGCAATGCTAAAGAATGCTCAAACTACCGCACAATTACACTCATCTCACATGCTAGTAAAATAATGCTCAAAATTCTTCAAGTCAGGGTTCAGTAATATGTGAACCGTGAACTTCCTGATGTTCAAGCGGGTTTTAGAAAAGGCAGAGGAGCCAGAGATCTAGTTGGCAACATACACTGGATCATGAAAAAAAAAAAAAAAAAGAGTTCCAGAAAAAAAACATTTATTTCTACTTTACTATGTCAAAGCCTTTGACTGTGTGGATCACAATAAACTGTAAAGTTCTGAAAGCGATGGGAATACCAGACCACCTGACCTGCCTCTTGAAAAATCTGTATGCAGGTCAGGAAGCAACAGTTAGAACTCGTCATGGAACAACAGACTGGTTCCAAATAGCAAAAGGAGTAAGTCAAGGCTGTATATTGTTACCCTGCTTATTTAACTTCTATGCAGTGTATATCATGAGAAACTCTGGACTGGAAGAAGCAAAAGCTGAAATCAAGATTGCAGGGAGAATTATCAATAACCTCAGATATGCAGATGATACCACCCTTATGGCAGAAAGTGAAGAGGAGCTAAAAAGCCTCTTGGTGCAAGTGAAAGTGGAGAGTGAAAAAGTTGACTTAAAGCTCAACATTCAGAAAATGAAGATGATGGCATCCAGTCCCATGTACTTCATGGGAAATAGATGGGGAAACAGTGGAAACAGTGTCAGACTTTATTTTGGGGGGATCCAAAAGCACTGCAGATGGTGACTGCAGCCATGAAATTAAAAGACGCTTACTCCTTGGAAGGAATGTTATGTCCAACCTAGATAGCATATAGAGACATTACTTTGCTAACAAAGGTTCATCTAGTCAAGGCTATGGTTTTTCCTGTGGTCGTGTATGGATGTGGGAGTTGGACTGTGAAGAAGGCTGAGCACTGAAGAATTGATGCTTTTGAACTGTGCTGTTGGAGAAGACTCTTGAGAGTCCCTTGGACTGCAAGAAGATCCAACCAGTCCATTCTGAAGATGAGTCCTGGGATTTCTTTGGAAGGAATGATGCTAAAGTTGAAACTCCAGTACTTTGGCCACCACACGCAAAGAGTTGACTCATTGGAAAAGACTCTGATGCTGGGAGGGATTGGGGGCAGGAGAAGAAGGGAACGACAGAGGATGAGGTGGCTGGATGGCATCACTGACTCCATGAACGTGAGTCTGAGTAAACTCTGGGAGTTGGTGATGGACAGGGAGGCCTGGAGTACTGCTATTCATGGGGTCACAAAGAGTTGGACACGACTGAGCGATTGAATTGAATTGACCCTTAGAAAATGGCCAGGCGTGGCATGCCAACAAACAAACAAACAAACGGGTGCAAACCACATGTAAGGAAGGAAACATCAACAGGTAAATACTTAGTCAATGCTTAGAAAGAAGCCTCTGGAAATGTGCCTCATTTGCTCTATTATCAGTGAATTGAAAACTTAAACTGCAAGGCAATATCACTAATAAGAAACCAAAAAGGTCATTATCCAAAAGTCTACAGACAAGAAAGAGTAGATCAATGTTAGTAAAGGGGAACCCTGTATGCCATTAGTGGGAGGAAAGTGGTCAGAGACTTTATAAGCATGGCTGCCAAAGTGCCTAGGAATCACAAAATGACATAGAGAATGTCATATGTCAGCTCGACTCCCAGAGTATTTGAGCAATCAACAGATTGTGAAAAACACACACAACACCACCACCTCCACAAACATACCCTGGAGCAGCAGTCACAATGCCCAAGAGATGAAAGGAAAGAGAATCGCTGGCTGCAAATTAAAAGAGAAACATATGGGACATAGAGACACAATAAATATGAGTCTGACATTATGAAAATGCAAAAAAAAAAAAAACATTTGCAGGAATATGCAGAAATCTAGGGCGAATCACAGAAAGTAAAGAAAGGCGGATTAAAGAGATATTATAACATATGCCTTCCAGAAGGGATTAAAAAACATATTGATGGGATGAGTACCCAAGGAAAAGTGAAATGGACTTACACTCCTGGTAAGAAAATTACAGTTGGCAAAGGGTATTGGTGGGTGAGAGGCCAACAGGTGAAGGCTGGAATAGAGTTATACCCACAAATACCTATGCAATTCATAATCCACATGGACCTCCTGTATCAAGAGATATGTACTCAATAGATTCCAAAAGATACCTCTGACAATAACTAGAGCTAAATTCCTCCAAGTGTCTGTGGAAAGGAAGGTGGAAATGTTTCTAAGCAACAACTACAAGAGTGTTAATAGTCTTAAAAAATATATAGTTTCGCTTAAAAAAAAGATCAAAGAGTAAACAACCAAAACTTTTGGTGACTACCTGTGTCTCATTTTACTCTCATTTACAACCAGACTTGGGAATAACACAGAGGCTGCTGTTACCATGGGAAAAGAGGAGGGAATGAAGAAATGCTGTCACCTTGTGGACATTTTCTCTAACAGCAACCTTAAAATGCATGCTGATGGCCACAATATTTGCAAGGGTGCTGAGTTCTAATTGATACCCACCCTTAACAAATTTTCAGGGTTCACAGAGGGGAAAATAAGTAAAGTAAACTTGGGAGAAACTAACAGGAAGAGGATATGAACAGCCAAACATAGTTCTGTGTTTCTTGAAAAAAGCACATGACACATAGGGTGAATTCTAAGAGATACAGGCATCTAACCTCCGAGGACATTATCACCTCCGCATGAGCATGGAAAGGGCCACTGTCAAATTCTGGACATGGCATCAATGGCAGAGTAGGAGTAGTACAGTGGATGCTTTAAGGTAATGCTTTAATGGACCTGGTAAGAGCCACTATGGACATGACTAGAAAGGTGCACTCCCATGAGAGAAAAATAAATAAATAAACATGTCATGACAGCATGATAAATCAAATCCTCTCCTGCAGTATTTCAGACATGTACAGATTTCAAACACCACACACCCCAAACTAGGTCCTGCTGCATCTTTCAGAACATCAAAGAAAGGAAAGTTAAGATAGTGTACTTGGATAGAGGAATGGATAAAGAAGTGTGATATAGATCTGGAATGAAGCTTTAATCAGGATTGAGATTTGAAAGTAGGCCCTCTTCACCAATAGAGAGAAATCCAGAGATCATCACACTAAACGAAGGAACATTTCAAGAAACATCATGGGATACATTGGAGTGGTGGGATACAGAAATCCACTGCAGTGTGCACCCACATAAATGTGATGTGGACATCCAAACTGGCAAGAAACTTATGGTAGCCAAGGACCTTGGTGGATGGAAGGGATACATCTGGAACTTGATATTAATTTCTTCCCACAGATACATCTTAAATACAAAATCCGTATAAACCTATTGCAGCAAGAGTGGTAGACAAAACAATTTCTAATAATATGTAGGGAAAAGCAAGCACCGCTGAATACATAAAGTCATCTCAGTGTTTCAGAACAAGAATCTGTACACGTAAAACCAACTCATCCTTATCTTCAACTTAAAGAGAATATGAACACTTACTTCAAAGATCCAAAAGTGAGGATACATTAGGTTTGGTGGCATCCTTTGGGTCATTCTACTCTAATGTACTTCCAGGCCTGACAAAAACTCTCAGACATCACAGGCCATCCTAAAAAGGAGCAAATAATAAAGCCTTGCAGCATGGATTTTCTCTGTAACAGCAGCCTTAAAACTATCACTGATGGACGTCTGATATACACAAGGTCCTATTGCTGGACTTGATATGACACCTACCCTTGAACATGACAGTAGTCACTCATCAAAAAAAAAAAAAAAAAAAATAATAATAATAAGTGAAAAAGAAATCCAGGACACTCTTAAGAAGAAAACATCAACATTTAAATACAGCTCAAACTGCTTGAAAAAAAAAAAAAAAAGAAACAGACTCACTTAATATTCCAAAGGCTTCTGAGCTTTAAATATATCTGTCTTTAGAGGAGAACATAGGCAAAATACTCTCTGACATACATCACAGCAGGATCCTCTATGACCCACCCCCCAGAATATTGGAAATTAAAGCAAAAATAAACAAATTGGACCTAATTAAACTCTAAAGCTTCTGTACAACAAAAGAACTATAAGCCAGGTGAAAACACAGCCTTCAGAATGGGAAAAAAAATGATAGCAAATGAAGCAACTGACAAACTAAACTCAAAAATATACAAGCAACTCCTACAGCTCAATTCCAAAAAAATTAATGACCCAATTAAAAAATGGGCCAAAGAACTAAATAGGTATTTCTCGAAAGAAGACATACAGATGGCTATGAAACACATGAAAAGATGCTCAGCATCACTCATTATTGGATAAATGCAAATCAAAACCACAATGAGGTACCACTTCACACCAGTCAGAATGGCTGCGATCCAAACGTCTACAAGCAGTAAATGCTTGAGAGGATATGGAGAAAAGGGAACCCCTTTAAACTGTTGGTGGGAATGTAAATTAGTACGGCCACTATGGAGAACACTGTGGAGATTCCTTAAAAAAAAAAAAACTAGAAATAGGACTGCCATACGACCTAGCAATCCCACTGCTGGGCATACACACTGAGGAAACCAGAAGGGAAAGAGACACGTGTACTCCAATGTTCATCGCAGCACAGTTTCTAATAGCCAGGACATGGAAGCAACATAGATGTCCACCAGCAGATGAATGGATAAGAAAGCTGTGGTACATATACACAATGGAGTATTACTCAGCCATTAAAAAAATGCATCTGAATCAGTTCTAATGAGGTGAATGAAACTGGAGCCTATTATGCAGAATGAAGTAAGCCAGAAAGAAAAACACCAATACAGTATACTAACACATATATATGGAATTTAGAAAGATGGTAATGACAACACTGTATGCGAGATAGCTAAAGAGACACAGATGTATAGAACAGTCTTTTGGACCCTGTGGGAGAGGGAGCGGAGGATGATTTGAGAGAATGGCATTAAAACATGTATAATATCATATTAGAAATGAATCGCCAGTCCATGTTTCATGCAGGATACGGTAAGCTTGGAGCTGGTGCGCTGGGATGACCCAGAAGGTGGTATAGGGAAGGAGGTAGGAGGGGGTTCAGGATGGGGAAAACGTGTATACCTGTGGCGGATGCATGTTGATGTATGGTGAACCACTACAATAGTGTAAAGTAAAAAACAATAAGAATAAAATAAATAAATACAGAAATACAGAAATGAAAACAAACAACAAAAATTTCTAACTCTTTTGTGTGGATGAAAAATGTCAAATAGCACACCGTATCTGGAAGAAAATACCAACAGGTAAATACATTTCTCAGTATTTCTTTAACAGCATATGAAATACACTCATTATAGTGAATTACCAAGAAGTCTTTTAGGTTCACCTTTTTGCGATCCTGGAGACCATAGCCCAACAAGTTCCTCTGTCCTTGGAATTTTCCAGGCAAGAATTCTGGAGTGAGTTGCCATTTCCTCCTCCAGGGCATTTTCCCAAATCACATCTCCTTTGACTCCTGCCTTTGCTGGAAGATTCTTAACAACAGTGCCACCTGAGAAGCCCAGTGTATTGTTATAAATAATCAAACTATGGTAATGAAGTATCACCTCTGAGTAGTGAAAAAGTATCAAACACTATACAGAGAAGACATGGTAGAGAAACATTGCTAAAGGGGAATCTTTATGGTGCTAGTGAGATATATTTGGTAGGAGCCATTATAAATGTCACTACTAAGTGCCCTTTATTTTTGTTTTTAAATTTAATTTAATTTTTTAAATTTTATTTTCTTTTTAAACTTTACAATACTGTATTACTTTTGCCAAATATTGTAAGAATCCGCCACAGGTATACCCTCGTTCCCCATCCTGAACCCTCCTCCCTCCTCCCTCCCCATACCATCCCTCTGGGTCGTCCCAGTGCACCAGCCCCAAGCATCCAGTATCGTGCATTGAACCTGGACTGGTGACTTGTTTCATATATGATATTATACATGTTTCAATGCATTCTCGCAAATCAACCCACCCACTCCCTCTCCCACAGAGTCCAAAAGACGGTTCTATACATCTGTGTCTCTTTTGCTGTATCGTATGCAGGATTACTGTTACCATCTTTCTAAATTCCATATATATGCATTAGTAAACTGTATTGGTGTTTTTCTTTCTGGCTTACTTGACTCTGTATAATAGGCTCCAGTTTCATCCACCTCATTAGAACTGGTGCAAATGTATTATTTTTAATGGCTGAGTAATACTCCATTGTGTATATGTACCACAGCTTTCTTTTGATGGACATCTAGGTTACTTCCATGTCCTGGCTATTATAAACAGTGCTGCTATGAACATTGGGATACATATGTCTCTTTCCCTTCTGGTTTCCTCAGTGTGTATGGTAAGCAGTGGGATTGCTGGATCATAAGACAGTTCTATTTCCAGTTGTTTAAGGAATCTCCACACTGTTCTCCATAGTGGCTGTACTAGTTTGCATTCCCACCAACAGTATAAGAGGGTTCCCTTTTCTCCACACCCTCTCCAGCATTTATTGCGTGTAGGTGTTTGGATCGCAGCCATTCTGACTGGTGTGAAATGGTATCTCATAGTGGTTTTGATTTGCATTTCTCTGATAATGAGTGATGTTGAGCATCTTTTCATGTGTTTGTTAGCCATCTGTATGTCTTCTTTGGAGAAATGTCTATTTAGTTCTTTGGCCCATTTTTTCATCGGGCCATTTATTTTTCTGGAATTGAGCTGTAAGAGTTGCTTGTATATTTTTGAGATTAGTTGTTTGTCAGTTGCTTCATTTGCTATTATTTTCTCCATTCTGAAGGCTGTCTTTTCACCTTGCTTATAGTTTCCTTTGTTGTGAAGAAGCTTTAGAGTTTAATTAGGTCTCATTTGTTTATTTTTGCTTTGATTTCCAATATTCTGGGGGGTGGGTCATAGAGGATCCTGCTGTGATGTATGTCGGAGAGTGTTTTGCCTATGTTCTCCTCTAGGAGTTTTATAGTTTCTGGTGTTACATTTAGATCTTTAATCCATTTTGAGTTTATTTTTGTGTATGGTGTTAGAAAGTGTTCTAGTTTCATTCTTTTACAAGTGGTTGACCAGTTTTCCCAGCGGCACTTGTTAAAGAGATTCTCCTTAATCCATTGTATATTCTTGCCTCCTTTGTCAAAGATAAGGTGTCCATATGTGCGTGGATTTATCTCTGGGATTTCTATTTTGTTCCATTGATCTATATTTCTGTCTTTGTGTCAGTACCATACAGTCTTGATGAATGTGGCTTTGTAGTAGAGCCTGAAGTCAGGCAGGTTTATTCTCCCAGTTCCATTCTTCTTTCTCAAGATAGCTTTGGCTATTCGAGGTTTTTTTTTGCATTTCCATACAAATTGTGAAATTATTTGTTCTAGCTCTGTGAAGAATACCGTTGGTAGCTTGATAGGGATTGCATTGAATCTATAAATTGCTTTGGGTAGTATACTCATTTTCACTATATTGATTCTTCCAATCCATGAACATGGTATATTCCCCCATCTATTAGTGTCCTCTTTGATTTCTTTCACCAGTGTTTTATAGTTTTCTAATATAGGTCTTTAGTTTCTTTAGGTAGATATATTCCTAAGTATTTTATTCTTTCTGTTGCAAAGGTGAATGTAATTGTTTCCTTAATTTCTCTTTATGTTTTCTCATTATTAATGTATAGGAATACAAGGGATTTCTGTGTGTTGATTTTATATCCTGCAACTTTACTATAATCATTGATTAGTTCTAGTAATTTTCTGGTTGAGTCTTTAGGGTTTTCTATGTAGAGGTTCATGCCATCTGCAAATAGTGAGAGTTTTACTTCTTCGTTTCCAACTTGGATTCCTTTTATTTCTTGTTGTGCTCTGATTGCTGTGGCCAAAACTTCCAAAACTATGTTGAATAGTAATGGTGAAAGTGGGTACACTTGTCTTGTTCCTGACTTTAGAGGAAATGCTTTCAATTTTTCACCATTGAGGATAATGTTTGCTGAAGGGTTTGTCTTATATAGCTTTTATTATGTTGAGGTATGTTCCTTCTATTCCTGCTTTCTGGAGAGTTTTTATCATAAATGGATGTTGAATTTTGTCAAAGGCTTTCTCTGCATCTTTTGAGATAATCATATGGTTTTTGTTTTTCAATTTGTTAATGTGGTGTATTACATTGATTGATTTGTGGATACTGAAGAATCCTTGCATCCCCGGGATAAAGCCTACTTGGTCGTGGTGTATGATCTTTTTAATGTGTTGTTGGATTCTGATTGCTAAAATTTGCCTTTTCAAGAATACAAGAGACTGAGCATATGACCTGGCAGCTCCACTCCTAAGACTATGTATTAAAACAAAACTAAACAAAACAGATTTTGAAAAAAACATGTAACTCAGCCATGTACTGCAGGGAGATCAACAACATCCTATAATGGCACCACACTCCGGTACTCTTGCCTGGAAAATCCCATGGATGGAGGAGCCTGGTAGGCTGCAGGGCATGGAGTTGCGAAGAGTCAGACAGGACTTAACGGCTTCCTTTTCATTTTCTACTTTCATGCATTGGAGAGGAAATGGGAACCCACTCCAGTGTTCTTGCCTGGAGAATCCCAGGGATGGGGGAGCCTGGTGGGCTACCGTCTATGGGGCCTCACAGAGTCAGACACAACGAAGCGGCTTAGCAGCAGCAGCAGCATACATGAAAAATCAGGCTTCCCTTGTGGCTCAGCTGGTAAAGAATCCACCTGCAATGCAGGAGACCTGGTTTCGACCCCTGCGTGGGGAAGATCCCCTGGAGAAGGAAAAGGCTGCCCATTACAGTATTCTGGCCATGGGCTATATAATCCATGTGGTAGCAAAGAGTCGGACATGACTGAGTGACTTTCACTACCACTACTATACATGAAAATCAAGAAACTGATGCAGCCACTATTGAAAACAGTAAGCAGTTATTTTATAATTATTATTATTTTTTTTCTTAAGGGTAATTGCTTTTCAGAATTTTGTTGCTTTCTTTCAAACCTCAACATGAATCAGCCATATGTATACATATATTCCTTCCTTTTGAACCACCTGCCCATTATCTCCTTCCCTTGTATAGAGTTTTTTAATACTCTAAAAATACAGTTACTATATGATCCAAAAATAACACTACTGGGCATATATCCATTAAGATGAAAACTCCCATCAGAAAAGTGATACGCAAAACAGTGTTTATAGTAGCACAATGTACAGTAGCAAAGACATGCAAACGACCTTAAGGCACTTAAATATGTGAGTGGATAAAGACAGATATATTATGCATACAATGGAATATTTTCCATAAGAAAGAATGAAATAATGTTATTCTTTCCAACATGGGTGGATCTAGAGATGATCATACTAAATAAGTCAGAGAAAGACATGAGGAGCTTAGGTGGGTTCAGCTTACCTTGACACATCCTTTGGACCTCAGTTGGTGGGAGATCTTCATCTTTTCCTCCTGGGTATCTAGAGTCAGCTGTCTAAGAATGATGCTAAAGCTGAAACTCCAGCACTCTAGAGCCTTCCCAGTTACCTTAGTAATTTTGAAGACTTGCAGTCGTCTACTTCAGAGCCCCTGAACACCCCTATATATATCCTTCCCCAGGTGGCCACACCCTTACACTTTATGAGGTCAGCAAGCCACTTCCACAGCCAACGGTGGCCCTGCTGAGCCTTGACATCACAAAGCCTCATCCTGACACCTCTAGGGGAGTATGGGGAGCAAGTCAGAGAGAGTTGACCTCTCCCGATTCTTTTAACCACACCCTCTATCTTCCTAGAGTTTTGGGCCACCTTTAAAATTTCTTATTTTACATGTTCTTTGTCCAGAAGTTTAAAAGGGAAAATTTACATAATGTTTTTTGTAGGAAAACTCCTGCATGACTGAATAGAAAATAAACACGGAATTATAAAATGACAATTGAGAAATATTTGGAAGACAGCTGACAAATGACTCATTTACCTCATTTATGCAGAGTCCAAAGTTAAAATAAGAAAAGATGAAAAACCCAATAGAAGAGAATTGTGTAGTAAACAAGAATACAAAAAAAAAAAAAAAAAAATTACCCAGAAAAAAAAGGAAAATTACCAAAAATCAGGGAAAAATATCAAACCTACTTGGTATTAAAATAAATGCAAACAAAAATAATAATGGAATATGATTTCTCAACATGAAAATTGCCAAAGTTCAATGACAAAGTTGAAATATACCAAATTGTTCCTCCAAATGGAGGATGACAAATTGGAAAAGGAGTGTTTAAGCAGTGTTGTGAGCGCATAGTGTGATGCAACTTTCTGAAGGACAATATGACATTATCTAGTAAATTTATAAATACATAGAGCCACTTGGCAAGACCCTGTTTGGAATTTCCATTTCAGAAATATTTCTGCAATTTCACCTAGATTATATACCTAATGCTCACTGAAAAAAAATTTTTTTTCCACATCTTCCTAGATAATTTCTTTGGTACACTTCCCCACACTGTCCTTCCCCATGCAACCCCTGTTCTCAGTTCTGTTATTGTAGATTACTTCTGCTTCTTTTAGAACTTCCTTTAAATGGAGCCTAGAGTATGTACGTATGTACACATGTAGTTGCTTAACAATGTTGTGTTACATTCTTCTGTCGCAAATCACACTAGGTGTACAAGTGTATAAACATAACATCTTTCATTTAATTTTCTTCTAAATTTAAGTCATCACAGAGCATGGAGGACAGTTTCTTGTGCTACACAGATAGTTCCCATTATTTATCAAGGCATTATTTTCCAAAATATACAAACGGCTATGTAGCCCAGTATCAAACACACACACACACACACACACACACACACCACCTCAGTAAAAAAAACAGGCAGATCTAAATAAACATTTCCCAAAAGAAGTTATACAGATGATGAAAAAACCCTTGTAAAGAGGCTAAGTTCAGGTTAGTCACTCAGTCGGGTCCGACTCTTTGCGACCCCATGGACTTCAGCAAGCCAGGCCTCGCTGTCCATCACCAACTCCCGGAGTCCTCCAACTTATGTCCACTGAGGCAGTGAAGACATCCAACCATCTCATCCACTGTCGTCCCCTTCTCTGTCTGCCCTCCATCTTTCCCATCATCAGGGTCTTTTCAAATGAGTCAGCTCTTCACATCAGGTGGCCAAAATATTGGAGTTTCAGCTTAAACATCAGTCCTTCCAATGAACACCAGGACTGATCTCCTTTAAGATGGACTGATTGGATCTCCTTGGAGCCCACAGGACTCTCAAGAGTCTTCTCCAACACCACAGTTCAAAATCATCACTTCTTCAGTGCTCAGCTTTCTTTACAGTCCAACTCTCACATCCATACAGGACTACTAGAAAAAACATAGCCTTGACTAGATGGACCTTCATTGGCAAAGTAATGTCTCTGCTGTTTAATACGTTGCCTAGTTTGATCATAACTTTCCTTTCAAGGAGTAATGTCTTTTAATTTCATGGTTGCAGTCATCACCTGCAGTGATTTTCTAGCCCCCCAAAATAAAGTCAGCCACTGTTTCTGCCATTTCCCCATCTATTTGCCATAAGGTGATGAGGCCATGATCTTCATTTTCTGAATGTTGAGCTTTAAGCCAACTTTTTCTCTCTCCTCTTTCACTTGTGTCAAGAAGCTCTTTAGTTCTTCTTCACTTTCTGCCTGCAGAAATGGTGGTGTCGCCTGTGTATCTGAGTTTATTGATATTTCTCCCAGCAAACTTGATTCCGGCTTGTGCTTCCTCCAGTGCAGGGTTTCTCATGATGTACTCTGCATATGAGTTAAATAAGCACGGCAAGAATATACAGCCTTGATGTACTCCTTTCCCGCTTTGGAACCAGTTTGCTGTTCCATGTCCAGTTTTAACTCTTGCTTCCTGACCTTCATACAGATTTGTCAAGAGGCAGATCAGGTGGTCTGGTATTTCCATCTCTTTGAGAATTTCCTACAGTTTATTGTTATTCACACACTCAAAGGCTTTGGCATAGTCAATAAAGAATAAATAGGTGTTTTTCTGGAATTCTCTTGCTTTTCATGATCTGACAGATGTTGGCAATTTGTTCTCTTGTTCCTCTGCCTTTGCTAAAACCTCCTTGAACATCTGGAAGTTCATGCTTCATGTATTGCTGAAGCCTGGCTTGGATAATTTTGAGCATTACTTTACTAGTGTGTGAGATGAGTGTAATTGTTCTGTAGTTTGAGCATTCCTTGACATTGCCTTTCTTTGGGATTGGAAGGAAAGCTAATGTTTTCTTGTCCTGTGGCCACTTATGAGTTTTCCAGATTTACTGGCATATTGAGTGCAGAACTTTCACAGCAGCATCTTTGATAATTTGAAATAGCTCAACTGGAATTCCATCACCTCCACTAGCTTTGTTCATAGTGTTGCTTCCGAAGGACCACTGGACTTCACATTCCAGGATGTCTGCCTCTAGGTGAGTGATCAGACCAGTGTGATTAAATGGGTCTTGAAGATATTTTTGGTACAGTTCTCCTCTTAATGTCTTCTGCTTCTGTTAGGTCCATATCATTTCTGTCATTTATTGAGCCCATCTTTGCATGAAGTGTTCCCTTGGTATCTCTAATTTTCTTGAAGAGATCTCTAGTCTTTTTCATTCTTTATTTCCTTCTATTTCTTTGCACTGATCACTGAGCAAGGCTTTCTTATCTCTACTTGCTATTCTTTGGAAATCTGCATTCAAATGGATATATCTTTCCTTTTCTCCTAGCTTTTGGCTTCTCTTATTTTCACAACTATTTGTAAGTCCTCCTCAGACAGCCATTTTGCTTTTGTGCATTTCTTTTTCTTGGGGATGGTCTTGGTTCCTGTCTCCTGTACAGTGTCATGAAACTCCATCCATAGTTCATCATCACTATTCATTAGAGAAATACAAATCAAAACTACAATGTGGTATTCCTTCACGCCAGTCCGAATAGATAGCAACAAAAATTCTACAAGCAATAATTCCTGGGGAGAATGCGGGAAAAAAGGGAACAATCTTGCACTGTTAGTGGGCATGTAAATTGGTACGACCACTATGATGAAGACTATGGCAGCTCCTTTAAAAACTAAAAAATATAGTCACCTTATGACCTACTCCTGGGCATTTTTTCTGGAAAAAACCTTAAAACCAAAAGATTGATGCACACTAATGTTCATTACAGCATTATTTCCTGGAGGCGCGACATGCAACATTTTTTATTTATAGCAAAAACGGAAAAAAGAATAAAAAACGTATAAAGCAAGCAGTCTCTAAAGATGTGGTCAAATTACTCAGTATTTGTAAAAGGAAAATCTTCAGTATAAGTAAACAAAACAAGAACCACATATCAGAACCAAGTTATATGTTAAAATTCAAATAACAGAAAGTATTTTATAGTGAAAGAACTAATACACCCTGATATTTTATCTCTCCAGCTCAGGAACTCAGAATTCTGAGCCAGTGTTAAATGAGATCATGAGCGATTTTTTCTTCTTTTTTTTTTCGAGCAAATTTACATTTTCTATTAAGAGCATGTATTAATTTTTTAATAAACTTATACAGTATCTTTTTCAATATGTGAAGAATGGATCTGGATTTTTAAAATTTCATTCATAAGCATTCTTCTATTTCTCCATGAGATGGCAGTATAACCACAGTAAATATTTCTTCATACACATTTATACATATGAGTGAATACATTCGGATTTTATATTTTCATTTGTTATCATTTTTCTATTTCTGCTTGAGAGGGCATCATATGCATCCGTTCAGTTCAGTTCAGTCGATCAGTGGTGTCTGACTTTTTTGAACCCATGAATTGCAGCACGCCAGGCCTCCCTGTGCATCACCAACTCCTGGAGTTCGCTCAGACCCACGTCCATTGAGTCAGTGATGCCATCCAGCCATCTCATCCTCTTTCGTTCCCTTTTTATCCTGCCCCCAATCCCTCCCAGCATCAGAGTCTTTTCCAATGAGTCAACTCTTTGCGTGAGGTGGCCAAAGTACTGGAGTTTCAGTTTTAGCATCATTTCTTCCAAAGAAATCCCAGGGCTCATCTCCTTCAGAATGGACTGGTTGGATCTCCTTGCAGTCCAAGGCACTCTCAAGAGTCTTCTCCAACACCACAGTTCAAAAGCATCAATTCTTCGGCGCTCAGCTTTCTTCACAGTCCAACTCTCATATCCACTTGACCACTGGAAAAACCATAGCCTTGACTAGATGGACCTTTGTTGGTAAAGGAATGTCTCTGTTTTTGAATATGCTATCCAGGTTAGTCATACTTTCCTTCCAAGGAGTAAGCGTCTTTTAATTTCATGGCTGCAGTCATCATCTGCAGTGATTTTGGAGCCCTAAAAAATAAAGTCTGACGCTGTTTCAACTGTCTCCCCATCTATTTCCCATGAAGTGATGGGACCAAATGCCATGATCTTCGTTTTCTGAATGTTGAGTTTTAAGCCAACTTTTTCCCTCACCTCTGTCACCTTCATCAAGAGCATAGTAAACTTTTATTCATACCCACATATACATATGAGAGAATACATCAACATTTTATGAATTACATTCATAAGTATTATTCTATGTCTCCAAAAGACGTAACATAAGCACAATAAATATTTGTTCATACCCACATATACTCTGGAGAGTCTCTTGGATTGCAAGGAAATCAATCCAGTCAATCCTTAAGGGTATTACTCTTGGATATTCACTGGAAGGACTGATGCTGAAACGTCAATTCTTTGGCTACCTTATGTGAAGAACTGACTCATTGGAAAGGCCCCTGATGCTGAGAAAGATTGAAAGCAGGAGGAGAAGCAGAAAACAGAGGATGAGATCATTGGTTAACATCACCCACTCGGTGGATCTGGGTTTAAGCAGGCTCAGGTAGTAGATAATTGAACAGGGAAGCGTGGCATGCCACAGTTCATGGAGTCGCAAAGAGTTGGACATGACTGGGCAACTGAGGTGAAGTGATAGATACATATAAAATCCTTATACAGACTCAAAATGGACATACTATACCAAGAGTGCTTTATAAACACCTTTTAATAATATATTTTAGAAAATAACCATAGATGAATAGCTCTATGTATGGTTAAAATGATACAGGAATATGTACAGTTACAACAATAAGGCCATTTGAGTCAACATGCATGGCCTGAGAGTTGATCATACTAAATGAAGTGAGGCACACAGGGAAACATATATACCAAATAATATCATAATATCCAAAAGTGGAATCTAAGATATGACACAAATGAACATATGTGTGAATCAGAAAGACACTTATAGACAGAGAGAATAGACCTACAGCTTCAAGGCAGAGAGAATTGGGGGAGAAATGGAGTAAGAGACTGGGGTTAAGAGATATAAAACAAACTATATGGATTGGATTGACAAGTTCCTACTGTAGAGCACAGAGGACTACATTCAGTATCCAATTTCTCCCCCAATTCTCTTTGCCTTGAACCTGTAGGTCTATTCTCTCTGTCTATGAGTGTCTTTCTGATTCACACATATGTTCATTTGTGTCATATCTTAGATTCCACATTTGGATATTATGATATTATTTGGTATATATGTTTCCCTGTGTGCCTCACTTCATTTAGTATGATCAACTCTCAGGCCATGCATGTTGACTCAAATGGCCTTATTGTTGTAACTGTACATATTCCTGTATCATTTTAACCATACATAGAGCTATTCATCTATGGTTATTTTCTAAAATATATTATTAAAAGGTGTTTATAAAGCACTCTTGGTATAGTATGTCCATTTTGAGTCTGTATAAGGATTTTATATGTATCTGTCACTTCACCTCAGTTGCCCAGTCATGTTCAACTCTTTGCGACTCCATGAACTGTGGCATGCCACGCTTCCCTGTTCAATTATCTACTACCTGAGCCTGCTTAACCCAGATCCACCAAGTGGGTGATGTTAATCAATGATCTCATCCTCTGTTTTCTGCTTCTCCTCCTGCTTTCAATCTTTCTCAGCATCAGGGACTTCCCTGGCAGTCCAGAGTTTAAGACTGCAGATTTCCACTGCAGGGGAGGCAAGGTCAAACCCTGGTCAGGGAACTAATTCCACTTGTAGCACAGTGTAGCCAAAAAAGAAGAGAGATTAAATAAAAGAATGTGTGTATGTGTGTATATATATAAATATATATATCCACACACAACATATACATATATACATGTATATCTATAACTGAATCATTTTGCTGTAAAGCAGAAATTAACACAAAATTACAAATGAACTATACTACAGTTAAAAAATAGCATGACTGAGGAAAGAAAAGATTGCTATATTTCATTGTGTGTAAAGTTAATATCCAAAGAAAATTGCTATACAAAAACACGGCTGACTACTTAACGGCAGGCTTGCTGAGATACTTAAGGAGACACATACTGAAATGCACCAAGGAAAAAGATTGATTGTTGATTGGATAGAGGGATGGACAAATGGATAGATATGTGACAAAGAAAGTATTATAAATAGGTTACAAAACCAGACTTCTATGTATGCTGTGCAAAAGAGACCCACCTGAAACCAAGGAGCACATACAGAGTGAAAGTGAAGGGCTGGGAAAAGGTATTTCATGCAAAATGTGAGCAACAGAAATTAGAAGTAGCAATACTCATATCAGATAAAATAGACTTTGAAATAAAGGGTGTGAAAAGAGACAAAAAAGGCCACTATATAATGGTCAAAGGATCAATCCAAGAAGAAGATATAAAAATTATAAATATATATGCACCCAAGATAGGAGCACTCAATATGTAAGGCAAATGCTAACAAGTAAGAAACGGGAAATGAAAAATAACACAATAATAGTGGGAGATCTTAAGACCCTACACACACCTATGGATAGATCAACCAAACAGAAAATTAGCAAGGAAACACAAACTTTAAGTGATACAATGGATCAGTTAGACCTAATTGATTTCAAAAGAACATTTCACGCCAAAGCAATGAATTTCACCTTTTTCTCAAGTGCACATGGAACATTCTCCAGGATAGATCATATACTGGGCCATAAATCTAGCCTTGGTAAACTGAAAACAAAAATCAAAATAATTTCAAGCATCTCTTCTGATCACAAAGCAGTAAGATTAGATGTCAACTACAGGGGGAAAGAAACCATGACAAATAGAAACATATGGAGGGTAAACAACATGCTTCTGAATGACCAACATATAACAGAAGAAATCAGAAAAGAAATGGAAATATGCATAGAAACAAATGAAAATGAAAATACAACCCATACAAATAGCTGTGAAAAGAAGAGAAGCGAAAAACAAAGGAGAAAAGGAAAGATATAAACATCTGAATGCAGAGTTCCAAAGAATAGCAAGAAGAGAAAAGAAAGCCTTCTTCAGCGACCAATGCAAAGAAATAGAGGAAAATAACAGAATGGGAAAGACTAGGGATTTCTTCAAGAAAATCAGAGATACCAAAGGAACATTTCATGCAAAGATGGGTTCAATAAAGGACAGAAATGGTATGGACATAACAGAAGCAGAAGATATTAAGAAGAAATGACAAGAATACACATAAGAACTGTACAAAAAAGATCTTCACGACCCAGATAATCACGATGGTGTGATCACTGACCTAGAGCCAGACTTCCTGGAATGCGAAGTCAAGTGGGCCTTAGAAAGCATCACTACGAACAAAGAGAGTGGAGGTGATGGAATTCCAGTTAAGCTATTCCAAATTCTGAAAGATGATGCTGTGAAAGTGGTGCACTCAATAAGCCAGCAAATTTGGAAAACTCAGCAGTGGCCACAGGACTGGAAAAGCTGAGTTTTCATTCCAATCTCAAAGAAAGACAATGCCAAAGAATGCTCAAACTACCGCAAAATTGCACTCATCTCACGCTAGTACAGTAATGCTCAAAATTCTACAAGCCACGCTTCAGCAATATGGAAACCATGAACCTCCTGATGTTCAAGCTGGTTTTAGAAAAGGCAGAGGAAACAGAGACCAAACTGCCAACATCAGCTGGATCATGGAAAAAGCAAGAGAATTTCAGAAAAACCTCTATTTCTGCTTTATTGACTATGCCAAAGCCTTTGTCTGTGTGGATCACAATAAACAGTGGAAAATTCTGAGAGAGATGGGAATACCCGACCACCTGATCTGCCTCTTGAGAAATTTGTATGCAGGTTAGAAAGCAACAGTTAGATCTGGACATGGAACAACAGACTGGTTCCAAATAGGAAAAGGAGTACATCAAGGCTGTATATTGTCACCGTGTTTATTTAACTTCTATGCAGAGTACATCATGAGAAACGCTGGACTGGAAGAAATACAAGCTGGAATCAAGATTGCTGGGAGAAATATCAATAACTTCAGATATGCAGATTATACGACCCTTATGGCAGAAAGTGAAGAGGAACTCAAAAGCCTCTTGATGAAAGTGAAAGTGAAGAGTGAAAAAGTTGGCTTAAAGCTCAACATTCAGAAAACGAAGATCATGACCTCCAGTCCCACTACTTCATGGGAAATAGATGGGTAAATAGTGAAAACAATGTCAGACTTTATTTTTAGGGGGCTCCAAAATCACTGCAGAAGGTGACTGCAGCCATCAAATTAAAAGACACTTACTCCTTGAAAGGAAAGTTATGACCAACCTCGAGAGCAGATTCAAAAGCAGAGACATTCCTTTACCAAAAAAGGTTCGTCTAGTCAAGGCTATGGTTTTTCCTGTGGTCAGGTATGGATGTGAGAGTTGAACTGTGAAGAAGCCTGAGTGCCGAAGAATTGATACTTCTGAACAGTGGTGTTGGAGAAGACTCTTGAGAGTCCCTTGGACTGCAAGGAAAACCAACCAGTCCATTCTGAAAGAGATCAGCCCTGGGATTCCTTTGGAAGGAATGATGCTAAAGCTGAAGCTCAAGTACTTTGGCCACCTCATGCGAATACTTGACTCATTGGAAAAGTCTCTGATGCTGGGAGGGATTGGGGGCAAGAAGAGAAGGGGAAGACATAGGATCAGATGGCTGGATTGCATCACTGACTCCATGGGCATGAGTCTCAGTGACTCCAGGTTTTGGTGATGGACAGGAAGGCCTGGCGTGCTGTGATCCATAGGGTCGCAAAGAGTTGGACATGACTGAGTGACTGATCTGATCTGAAGGGGAAGGTTCATAGAAATACAAGCTTACCTCAAGAAACAAAAGAAACCTCAAATAAATGACCTAACTTTACACCTAAAGCAACTAGAAAAAGAAGAAGTGAAAAATCCCAGGGTTAGAAGAAGGAAAAAGTAATAATAACAATTAGGTAGTATACTCATTTTCACTATATTGATTCTTCCAATCCATGAACATGGTATATTTCTCCATCTATTAGTGTCCTCTTTGATTTCTTTCACTAGTGTTTTATAGTTTTCTATGTATAGGTCTTTAGATTCTCTAGATAGATATATTCCTAAGTATTTTATTCTTTCTGTTGCAATGGTGAATGGAATTGTTTCCTTAATTTCTTTTTCTGTTTTGTCATTATTAGTGTATAGGAATGCAAGGGATTTCAGTGTGTTGATTTTATATCCTGCAACTTTACTATAATCATTGATTAGTTCTAGTAATTTTCTGGTGGAGTCTTTAGGGTTTCCTATGTAGAGGATCATGTCATCTGCAAATAGTGAGAGTTTTACTTTTTTTCCAATTTGGATTCCTTTTATTTCTTTTTCTGCTCTGATTGCTGTGGCCAAACTTCCAAAACTATGTTGAATAGTAACGGTGAAAGTGGGCACCCTTGTCTTGTTCCTGAATTTAGAGGAAATGCTTTCACTTTTCACAATTGAGGATAATGTTTGCTGTGCGTTTGTCATATATAGCTTTTAATATGTTGAGGTATGTTCCTACTATTCCTGCTTTCTGGAGAGTTTTTATCATAAATGGATGTTGAATTTTGTCAAAGGCTTTCTCTGCATCTTTTGAGATAATCATATGGTTTTTATTTTTCAATTTGTTAATGTGGTGTATTACATTGATTGATTTGTGGATATTGAAGAATCCTTGCATCCCTGGGATAAAGCCCACTTGGTTGTGGTGTATAATCTTTTTATTTATTTATTTACTTATTTTTTTATAATCTTTTTAATGTGCTGTTTGATTCTAATTGCTAGACTTTTGTTAAGGATTTTTGCATCTAAGTTCATCAGTGATATTGGCCTGTAGTTTTCTTTATTTTGGGGATCTTTGTCAGGTTTTGGTATTAGGGTGATAGTGGTGATAGAATGAGTTTGGAAGTTTCCCTTCCTCTGCAACTACCCAAAGCAATTTATAGATTCAATGCAACCCCTATCAAGCTACCAACGGTATTCTTGAAAGAGCTAGAACAAATAATTTCACAATTTGTATGGAAATACAAAAAGCCTCTAATAGCCAAAGCTGTCTTGTGAAAGAAGAATGGAACTGGAGGGATAAACCTACCTGACTTCAGGCTCTACTACAAAGGCACATTCATCAAGACTGTATGGTACTGGCACAAAGACAGAAATATAGATCAATGGAACAAAATAGAAAGCCCAGAGAGAATTCCACACACATATGGACACCTTATCTTTGACAAAGGAGGCAAGAATATACAACGGATTAAAGAAAATCTGTTTAACAAGTGGTGCTGGGAAATCTGGTCAACCACTTGTAAAAGAATGAAACTAGAACACTTTCTAACAACATACACAAAAATGAACTCAAAATGGATTAAAGATTTAAATGTAACACCAGAAACTATAAAACTCCTAGAGGAGAACATAGGCAAAACACTCTCTTCCATACATCACAGCAGGATCCTCTATGACCCACCTCCCAGGATATTGGAAATAAAAGCAAAAATAAACAAATGGGACCTAATTAAACTTAAAAGCTTCTGCACATCAAAGGAAACTATTAGCAAGGTGAAAAGACAGCCTTCAGAATGGGAGAAAATAATAGCAAATGAAGCAACTGACAAATAACTAATCTCAAAAATATACAAGCAACTCTTAGCTCAACTCCAGAAAAATAAATGATCCAATCAAAAAAATGGGCCAAAGAACTAAATAGACATTTCTCCAAAGAAGACATACAGATGGCTAACAAACACATGAAAAGATGCTCAACATCACTCATTATCAGAAAAATGCAAATCAAAACCACTATGAGGTACCATTTCACACGACTCACAATGGCTATGATCCAAAAGTTTACAAGCAATAAATGCTGGAGAGGGTGTGGAGAAAAGGGAACCCTCTTATACTGTTGGTGGGAATGCAAACTAGTACAGCCACTATGGAGAACAGTGTGGAGATTCCTTAAACAACTGGAAATAGAACTGTCTTATGATCCAGCAATCCCACTGCTTACCATACACACTGAGGAAAACAGAATTGAGACACATGTACCCCAATGTTCATTGCAGCACTGTTCATAATAGACAGGACATGGAAGCAACCTAGATGTCCATCAACAGATGAATGGATAAGAAAGCTGTGGTACATATACACAATTGAGTATAACTCAGCCATTAAAAAGAATTAATTTGAATCAGTTTTAATGAGGTGGATGAAACTGGAGCCTATTATACAGACTGAAGTAAGCCAGAAAGAAAAACACCAATACGGTATACTAAAGTATATATATGGAATTTAGAAAGATGCTAACAATAACCCTGTGTATGAGACAGCAAAAGAGACACAGATGTATAGAACAGTCTTATGGACTCTGTTTCAGAGAGAGAGGGTGGGAAGATTTGGGAGAATGGCATTGAAACATGTATAATATCATGCATGAAACGAGTCGCTAGTCCAGGTTTGGTGCATGATACTGGATGCTTGGGTCTGGTGCACTGGGACAACCCAGAGGGGTGGTATGGGGAGGGAGGATGGAGGAGGGTTCAGGATGGGGGACACATGTATACCTGTGGCGGATTCATTTTGATATTTGGCAAAACTAATACAATTTGTAAAGTTTAAAAATAAAATAAAATTAAAAAAAATAAACAATTAGGGCAGAAATACATGAAAAAAAGCAAAGGAACCTATAGCAAAACTCAGCAAAAATAAACGCTGGTTCTTTGAGAAGATAAATAAAATAGGCAAACCATTAGCAAAACTCATCAAGAAAGAAAGGGGGGATAATCAAATCAACAAAATTAGAAAGGAAAATAGATAAATCACAGCGGACAACACAGAAGTACAAAGGATCATAAAAGACTACTATCAGCAGCTATAGGACAATAAAATGGACAACTTGGAAGAAATGAACAAATTCCTAGAAAAGTATAACAATCCAAAACTGAACCAGGAAGAAATAGGTAATCCCAACATACCCATCACAAGCATGGAAAGCAAAACTGTAATCAAAAATCTTCCATTGAACAAAAACGAAGGTCAGGACCAGATGACTTATTCACACTCCTGGTTACCCTGGACACCTGGAGAGAACAAGAGAGGGAGCACAGAATACCACTTGTTTGGGGAAGAGGGTGAAGATGGATAGGAACGATAGTTTCAGGAAAAGTGTGACCAGAGGAGAGCTATGTGCCAGGCCAGTAGAGGGCAGGGGGGTCTCATGGGGCGGTGTCAATGGGCAAGAGGAGCTTGGATGGGTTCAACTCACCTTGACACTTTTGTGGACCCCAGTTGACAGGAAGTCTTCATCTTTTCCTCCTGCTTACCTGAAGTTGGCTATTCCATAAGTGCTCTAGAGCCTTGTGGCTTCTGAGTCTCTTTAGTCATTTTGAAGACACCCAGTGGTCTGCTCCAGAGCCCCTGAGCACACCTCTATATACCCCTCCCTAGGGTCCACAGCATTATGCTTTAAGAGATCAGCAACTCACTTCCCCAGCCAATGGTGGCCCTGGCTGAGAATTGACATCACAAAGCGCAATCCTGATACCTCTAGGGCAGAATGGGGGGCAACTCAGATGATTTGATGGGGGGGGGGAATGCATCACTTTTAATGGCCCTTAGGAGCCCTCCAAACTCACCTGTCATCCTCATCTCTCTAAGTCAACTCTGTTGTGTCACAAGGCAGGGAGCATGTGTCTCCTCCAAACCTTGACCCACAGCCACAGTACCGAGGCTTTGATTCTGTTCTCTCCCACATTTCACCATCATCTAGATTGTAATATCTTGCCTAAATTTCCTCCATGATAATTAGGCTGTATTGAAGTGTCTGTGGAAATGAGAATCATCCCACTTTCCTCCTACAGTTCAGTTCAGTCTCTCAGTCATGTCTGACTCTTTGAGAGGTGGTCTTAAAGCACTTTCAAGACCATTTAATTCTGGGCCACCTCCCAGAACCTTTTTCCATCCCATCTCCTTTGTTCTAGCTTCCATTCAGACACTGCTGTCTTCAGGCTGTGAGACTGCACTGAATACACTTGCCCTTTCTCCACTTGGAGCTGTCTTGCTTCAAGTCTTGGAATCATGGTCACCTCACTATGTGTAAAAAAAAAAAAAAAATGTTTCCCCAAAGACGTGCACATGAATGTTCATAGCAATCTTATTTCTAATAGTCAAAAAGTTGAGATGAACAAGATGGCAGAGTGGTAGTTGCAGGAGGAATACACCTCTCTCCTTGGACACATCAGGAATACATCTTCAGACACAGAAGTGCTTGCAGAACACCAGCTGAGAGCTGACAGGAGTACCTGACCAGTGGAAAAGAATGTATAGAACCACAAAACTTGGTAGGATGAAGGAACTAGGGGGAAAAACAGGAGTGTTAATAGGTCTGGACCTGCCCTTGGTGGGTGGGAGAACTGAAGTAGGTTTCCACTTCCCTCATTGGAGTAATTGTCTGGATCAGAGGAGAAACATTTAAGGCTGAGAATGAAACAGCTGATCTGTGGCAGCCTACACCAATACATACAATGTATGACATAGCAGAATCCATTGGTTTTTGTCCCCTTAAGAGTGTAGCATTCATTAAACATTTGAAAATCCATCAGGATAAACAACTTACTAAAGAACTGAAAATGATGACACAGTAGGGTCATTTAGATGAATGCTGAAAAATAATTTGATAAAATCTAATATCCCTGGGTTGGGAAGATTCCCTGAAGTAGGGATTGGCTACCCACGTCAGTATTCTTAGGCTTCGCTGGCAGCTCAGCTATTAAAGAAAGTGCCTGGCATCTCAGAGATCTGGGTCCATCCTTGGGCTGGGAAGATCCCCTGGAGGAGAGCATGACAATCCATTCCAGTATTCTGGCCTGGAGAATCCCCAAGGCCAGAGGAGCCTGTTTGGCCTACACTTCATGGGGTTGCAAAAAGCTGGACACAACTCTGTGACTGAGCACATTCTGTATAAAATATTTTAGCGAACTAGAAATAGAAGAAGAAATAGAAATAGAATTGGAGAAGGCAATGGCACCCCACTCCAGTACCTTTGCCTAGAAAATCCCATGGATGGAGGAGCCTGGTAGGCTGCAGTCCATGAGGTCGCTAAGAGTCGGACACGACTGAGCGACTTCACTTTCACTTTTCACTTTCATGCATTGGAGAAGGAAATGGCAACCCACTCCAGTGTTCTTGCCTGGAGAAAACCAGGGAAGGGAAGCCTGGTGGGCTGCCGTCTATGGGGTCGCACAGAGTCGAACACGACTGAAGCGACTTAGCAGCAGCAGAAAGAGAAGACTTCCTCAACCTTATGAAAGTACTAAACTATCACTAATATCACACTTTATGGTAGAACACTGAGTGTTTTACTTCTAAAATCACAATCAACAGAAAGATGTCCACTCTCATTATATTGAATTTCTGTCCGTAAAGTCATATTAGGAAATGATTGAAAAGTTATCCAGTTTGGAAAAGAAGAATAAAGCTGTTTTTATCTGTTGGTGACATCTATGTAGAATATCCAATGAAATCTACAGGAACAGAATACCTAAAACTAAGAATTAATTTAAGCAAAGTCACAAGATATACAGATGATATATAAAATTTAATTAATTGCTTTCCTATATAGTAGTCCAATTTAAAATTAAAATAAAAAATAATAACAGTCACATTGAAGTCAGAAAAACTTAAGAATCAGACAGAATATATGAAACACACCAATGCAAAAATGGACAAAAGATGTGAACAGGAAATTCACTAGATAATGATATACAGATGGCAAGTAAGCATGCAGGGCACACCGAAAGTATGGCTCTCATGAGAGACAGAGAAGAACAAGTCTGATGAGGAAGTGGAAATATTTGAACTTTCATGCACTGTTTATGGGAATACAAAATAGTACACCATGGTGGAAAACAGTTTGGAAGTTCCTTCAAAAGTTAAACATTGGGTTACCATATGTCCCAGCAATCCCTTTCTTAGGTTTATACAAGCAAGTATGAAAAAAAAAAATACCCACAGACATGCACATGAATGTTCATAACAGTCTTATTTTTAGTAGTCCAAAAGTTGAGATGAACAAAATGGCTGAACAGTAGCTGGAAGTGGAGTACATTTCACTCCACGGATGCATCAAGGATACACCTTCAGACACAGAAGTGTGTGCAGAACACCAGCTGAGAGCTGACAGGAGTACCTGACCAGAGGAAAATAATAAATAGAACCACAAAACTCGGTAGGGTGAAGGAACTAGGGGTGGGGGGAACAGGAATGGTAATAGGCCTGGACCTGCCCTCGGTGGGTGGGAGAACTATAAGTTGGTGTCCGACCCCCCACCTGGGATCAACTGTCTGGATCAGAGGAGAAATATTTTAGGCTGAGAGTGAAACAGTTGATCTGTGGGAGCCTAAATGGAATGAGAATCAGACAGTCCTTGCCACAGACATACACACCCCAGACAGGGACACAGGTCCCATAGAAGGGACAGCAGTTGGGATCTGGATTTTTCGGATTGTGGAGCAATCCCAGGGCAAGGGCTACTACTGACTGCAGAGAGATGGACTGATGGGATGTGAGGAAGGAGATCGGGATGGGAAATGCTTGTGGAGGAACACCAGGCCCCATGGAAGCAAGGGGATCCTACTGGGTCAATCATAGTAGGTGGAGCCATCACCATAGTCTCTTTCTCCCCATACACCAGCATAGGCAGCTGAACAATAGAGAGGCTGGCCAATCAAGTGCCTGACTTACTGATCTGCAGACTAGGACCCCACCCAGGGGCCCCATCTATGTACCTGATGCTCCAAACAACAGAGAAGTACCCCAGGTAAGGGAGCCCTCTAAGTGCCTGAAAGGGTGGAGCTATGGAGGAAGAGTGGCAAAAGAGGCCTCCTTATCACCAGCTACAAGAGGCTGCTGAAAAGACTCTGATAGCGTCAAAACTTCTGCGGCAGAGGAGGTCATTGTCCCTGCACAGTTATCGCTACCATGGTCCCCAGAGATCAAGAAGCTATGCCAAGTTCATGCTCAATGCTCGCTGGGGCGGAGCTGCTACAGGCCAAAAAAGTCTTGTGTCTATGGATACCTGGTCACTTCAGTTCAGTTCAGTTCAGTTCAGTTCAGATCAGTTCAGTTCAGTTCAGTCACTCATTCCTGTCCCACTCTTCGCGACCCCATGAATCGCAGCACGCCAGGACTCCCTGTCCATCACCACCTCCCGGAGTTCACCCAGATCCACGTCCATAGAGTCAGTGATGGCATCCAGCCATCTCATGCACTGCTGTCCCCTTCTCCTTCTGCCCCCAAATCCTCCCAGCATCAGAGTCTTTCCCAATGAGTCAACTCTTCTCAAGAGGTGGCCAAAGTACTGGAGTTACAGCTTCAGCATCATTCCCCCAAAGAAATCCCAGGGCTCAATTGCTTCAGAATGGACTGGTTGGATCTCCTTGCAGTCCAAGGGACTCTCAAGAGTCTTCTCCAACACCACAGTTCAAAAGCATCAATCCTTAGGTGCTCAGCCTTCTTCACAGTCCAACTCTCACATCCATACCTGACCACAGGAAAAACCATAGCCTTGACTAGACGGACCTTTGTTGGCAAAGTAATGTCTTTGCTTTTGAATATGCTATCTACGTTGGTCATAAATTTCCTTCCAAGGAGTAAGTGTCTTTTAATTTCATGGCTGCAGTCACCATCTGCAGTGATTTTGGAGCCCCCCAAAATAAAGTCTGACACTGTTTCCACTGTTTCCCCATCTATTTCCCATGAGGTGATGGGACCGGATGCCATGATCTTCGTTTTCTGAATGCTGAGCTTGAAGCCAATTTTTTCACTCTCCACTTTCACCATCAGGAGGCTTTTTAGTTCCTCTTCACTTTCTGCCATAGGGCGGTGTCATCTGCATATCTGAGGTAACTGATATTTCTCCCGGCAATCTTGATTCCAGCTTGTGTTTCTTCCAGTCCAGGGTTTCTCATGATGTACTCTGCAAAGAAGTTACATAAACAGGGTGATAATATATAGCCTTGACGTACTCCTTTTCCTAATTGGAACCCGTCTGTTGTTCCACGTCCAGTTCTAACTGTTGTTTACTGACCTGCATAGAGGTTTCTCAAGAGGCAGGTCAAGTGGTCTGGTATTCCATTCTCTCTCAGAATTTTCCACAGTTTATTGTGATCCACACAGGCAAAGGCTTTGGCATAGTCAATAAAGCAGGAATAGAGGTTTTTCTGGAACTATCTTGCTTTTTCCATGCTCCAGCAGATGTTGGCAATTTGATCTCTGGTTCCTCTGCCTTTTCTAAAACCAGCTGGAATATCAGGAAGTTCACAGTTCACGTATTGCTGAAACCTGGCCTGGAGAATTTTGAGCATTACTTTACTAGCATGTGAGGTGAGTGTAACTGTGCAGTACTTTGAGTATTCTTTGGCATTGCCTTTCTTCAGGATTCAAATGAAAACTGACCATTCCAGTCCTGTGGACACAGCTGAGTTTTCCAAATTTGCTGGCATATTGAGTGCAATACTTTCACAGCATCATCTTTCAGGATCTGACATAGCTCAACTGGAATTCCATCACTTCCTCTAGCTTTGTTCGTAGTGCTGCTTTCTAAGGCCCACTTGATTTCACATTCCAGGATGTCTGGCTCTAGGTCGGTGATCACATCATCGGGATTATCTGGATCATGAAGATCTTGATTGTATAGTTCTTCTGTGTATTCTTGTCATCTCTTCTTAGTATCTTCTGCTTCTGTTAGGTCCATGCCGTTTCTGTCCTTTATTGAGCCCATCTTTGCATGAAATGTTCCCTTGGTATCTCTAATTTTCTTGAAGAGATCTCTAGTCTTTCCCATTCTGTTGTTTTCCTCTATTTCTTTGCATTGATCACTGAGGAAGGCTTTCTTATCTCTTCCTGCTATTCTTTGGAACTCTGCATTCAGATGCGTATATCTTTCCTTTGCTTTTCGCTTCTCTTCTTTTCACAGCTATTTGTAAGGGGTGCCCAGACAGCCATTTTGCTTTTTTTGCATTTCTTGTCCATGGGGATTGTCTTGATCCCTGTCTCCTGTACAATGTCATGAGCCTCATTCCATAGTTCATCAGGCACTCTATCTAACAGGTCTAGGCTCATAAATCTGTTTCTCACGTTCACTGTATAATCATAAGGGATTTGATTTAGGTCATACCTGAATGGTCTAGGGGTTTGTCCTACTTTCTTCAATTTCAGTCTGAATTTGGTAATAAGGAGTTCATGATCTGAGTCACAGTCAGCTCCGGGTCTTGTTCTTGTTGACTGTATAGAGCTTCTTCACTTTTGGATGCAAAGAATATAATCAATCTGATTTCAGTGTTGACCATATGGTGATGTCCATGTGTAAAGTCTTCTCTTGTGTTGTTGGAAAAGGGTCTTTGCTATGACCAGTGCATTTTCTTGGCAAAACTCTATTAGTCTTTGCCCTGCTTCATTCCGTATTCCAAGGCCAAATTTGCCTGTTACTGCAGGTGTTTCTTGACTTCGTATTTTTGCATTCCAGTCCCCTACAATGAAAAGGACATCTTTTTTGGGTATAGTCCGAAAAGGACTTGTAGGTCTTCATAGAACCGTTCATCTTCAGCTTCTTCAGCATTACTGGTTGAGGTCTAGACTTGGATTACTGTGATATTGAATGGTTTGCCTTGGAAACAAACAGAGATCATTCTGTCGTTTTTGAGATTGCATCCAAGTACTGCATTTCGGAATCTTTTGTTGACCATGATGGCTACTCCATTTCTTCTGAGGGATTCCTGCCTGCAGTAGTAGATATAATGCTCATCTAAATTAAATTCACCCATTCCAGTCCATTTTAGTTCGCTGATTCCTAGAATGTCTACATTCACTCTTGCCATCTCTTGTTTGACCATTTCCAATTTGCCTTGATTCATGGACCTGACATTCCAGGTTCCTATGCAATATTGCTCTTTACAGCTTCAGACCTTGCTTCTGTCACCAGTCACGTCTGCAACTGGGTATTGTTTTTGCTTTGGCTCCATCCCTTCATTCTTTCTGGAGTTATTTCTCCACTGATATCCAGTAGCATATTGGGTCCTTACTGACCTGGGGAGTTCCCCTTTCAGTATCCTATCATTTTGCCTTTTGATACTTTTCATGGAGTTCTCAAGGCAAGAATACTGAAGCGGTTTGCCATTCCCTTCTCCAGTGGACCACCTTCTGTCAGATCTCTCCCCCATGACCCGCCCCTCTTGGGTTGCCCCCAGGGCATGGCTTAGTTTCATTGAGTTAGACAAGGCTGTGGTCCTAGTGTGATTACATTGACTAGTTTTTTGTGAGTATGGTTTCAGTGTGTCTGCCTTCTGATGCCCTCTTGCAACACATACCATCTTACTTGGGTTTCTCTTACCTTGGGCGTGGGGTATCCCTTCACGGCCGCTCCATCAAAGCGCAGCCACTGCTCCTTACCTTGGAGGAGGGGTATCTCCTCACTGCCGCCCTTAGTGTCCAACTGCATGTGACATTGTAACTGTGGCTTGCCAGGCTTCTTTCTCAGGGAAGGGGCTTCTACATGCAAAAATACTGGTACGTATGGGCCAGTACTGGTTGACATACCCTTCTAGAGCACTATATGTCCTGCTGCCCTAGCCACCAACTCCTCTGAGTCCCTGATGCAGCCAGAGCCACTATGACTGAAGCAGTTGATTCCCCATATCTGGCCCCCTCATAGGGGCAAACCCAAGTCCTCCAGGACAGTCTCAAGAGCAAACCCCAGTGGATGATTCACATTGAAAAGTGGGAATAAAACCACAATTGGAACCCAGGAGCAGTGTTGTTAAGGAAGAAGACCCAAAACCTTCCTACCACCTGTACAAGCTGCAGATTAAATCCACATAGCTGTGAAAAGAAGAGAAGTGAAAAGCAAAGGAGAAAAGGAAAGATATAAGCATCTGAATGCAGAGTTCCAAGGAAGAGCAAGAAGAGATAAGAAAGCCTTCCTCAGGGAGCGATGCAAAGAAAAGGAGGAAAACAACAGAATGGGAAAGACTAGAGATCACTTCAAGAAAATTGGAGATACCAAGGGGAGATTTCATGCAAAGATGGGCTCGATAAAGGACGGAAATGGTATGGACCTAACAGAAGCAGAAAATATTAAGAAGATGTGGCAAGAATACACAGAAGAACTGTACAAAAAAGATATTCACGACCCAGATAATCACGATGGTGTGATCACTGAACTAGAGCCAGACATTGTGGAATATAAAGTCAAGTGGGGCTTAGAAAGCAGCATTATGAACAAAGCTAGTGGAGGTGATGGAATTCCAGTTGAGCTATTTCAAATCTCAAAGGATGATGCTGTGAAAGTGCTGCACTCAATATGCCAGCAAATTTGGAAAACTCAACAGTGGCCACAGGACTGGAAAAGCTGAGTTTTCATTCCAATCCCAAAGAAAGGCAATGCCAAAGAATGCTCAAACTACCACAGAATTGCACACATCTCACACACTAGTAAGGTAATGCTCAAAATTCTCCAAGCCAGGCTTCAGCAATACATGAACTGTGAACCTCCTGATGTTCAAGCTGGTTTTAGAAAAGGCAGAGGAACCAGAGACCAAATTGCCAACATCTGCTGGATCATGGAAAAGCAAGAGAGTTCCAGAAAAACCTCTATTTCTGCTTTATTGCCTATGCCACAGCCTTTGCCTGTGTGGATCACAGTAAACTGTGGAAAATTCTGAAAGAGATGGGAATACCAGACCACCTGACCTGCCTCTTGAGAAACCTCTATGCAGGTCAGGAAGCCACAGTTAAAACTGGACGTGGAACAACAGACTGGTTCCATATAGGACAAGGAGTACGTCAAGGCTGTATGTTCTCACCCTGCTGATTTAACTTCTATGCAGAGTACATCATGAGCAACCCTGGACTGGAAGAAACACAAGTTGGAAAGAAGATTGCCGGGAGAAATGTCAATAACCTCATATATGCAGATGACACCACCCTTATGGCAGAAAGTGAAGAGGAACTGAAAAGTCTCTTGATGAAATGAAAGTGGAGAGTGAAAATGAAGATCATGGCATCTGGTCCCATATACTTCATGGGAAATAGATGGGGAAACAGTGGAAAGAGTGTCAGTTTTGTTTTGTTTTCTTTTGTTTTGTTTTGTTTTGGGGGGGGGGCGGTGTTGGTGGGGCAGGGCTCCAAAATCACTGCAGATGATGACTGCAGGTATGAAATTAAAAGACGCTTACTTCTTGGAAGGAAAATTATGACCAACCTAGATAGCATATTCAAAAGCAGAGACATTACTTTGCCAACAAAGTACCATCTAGTCAAAGCTATGGTTTTTCCTGTGGTCATATATAGATGTGAGAGTTGGACTGTGAGGAAGGCTGAGCACTGAAGAATTCATGCTTTTGAACTGTGGTGTTGGAGAAGACTCTTGAGAGTCCCATGGACTCCAGGGAGATCCAACCAGTCCATTCTGAAGGAGACCAGCCCTGAGATTTCTTTGGAAGGAATGATGCTAAAGCTGAAACTCCAGTACTTTGGCCCCCTCATGCAAAGAGTTGACTCATTGGAAAAGACTCTGATGCTGGGAGGGATTCGGGGCAGGAGAAGGGGACGACAGAGGATGAGATGGCTGGATGGCATCACTGACTCGATGGACGTGAGTCTGAGTGAACTCCGGGAGTTGGTGATGGACTGGAGGCCTGGCGTGCTGCGATTCATGGGGTCGCGAAGAGTCGGACACGACTGAGCGACTGAACTGAACTGAATAATATATAAAAAGACACTGATAACTGCCACAAAAGGAAACGTCCTGGTTCTGATAGTTGTGAACATTGGAGACAAAAAACATATAGGAGTAGGACCGGATTAGAATGAGCTCCCCCCAAATCAGGTTCAGAGTTCAGCACAGTTTTGGAGGGCATCCTAGGGAGGTGAGGTGGACTGCAATTTTAGCGGGCGAAAGGACTCTGAGAGCAATGACTAAAGAAAAACCTGTATTATTCTCATGTTTTGACTTGCTCTGTAGATTCTCTAGGATTTTTGTTTGTGTGGTTGGTTTCGATTCCTTCCCCTCTCCCACGTTGTAGTTGCCAATTTCATTGGCACTATGAAATCTAATGAAGCTTTTGAGCCTTATTATTCTTCGGTCACATTTGTATTGCTGTTATAAATCTCTGTCTCTATATACAGCTTTTGAAATTCTGTGGCGTTTCCTTTTCTCTCTCTCTCTCTCTTTTTCATTTTTTAAACCTATTATTATTTTCTCTACATTTATTATTTGTTTACTTTCCCTACTGTTCTTTTCCACTTGCAGTTAATCTTTAATGTATATAAATCTTTTCAGTTCAGTTCAATTCAGTTCAGTGACTCAGTTGTGCCCGACTCCTTGTGACCCCATGAACCACAGCACGCCAGGCCTCCCTGTCCATCACCAACCCCTGGAGTCCAACCAAACCCATGTCCATCGAGCTGATGATGCCATCCAACCATCTCATCCTCTGTTGTTCGCTTCTCCTCCTGCTCTCAATCTTTCCCAGCATCAGGGCCTTTTCCAATGAGTCAGCTCTTCACATCAGGTGGCCAAAGTATAGGAATTTCAGCTTCAACATCAGTCCTTCCAATGAACACCCAGGACTGATCTCCCTTAGAATGGACTGGTTGGATTTACTTGCAGTCCAAGGGACTCTCAACAGTCATCTGTACCTCTATTTAACTCTGCATACGTATTTTTTCCTTTGTTTCCTTTTCTCTCAATATATTTGTTAGTTTTATTTTCATTCTTTTATTCTCCAATTGGCACCTTGCTCTAGTTTTGTTTCCCAGTTTGTGCTTCAGGTGGTTCTATTCTGGTATATATATGTGTATATATATACACATATATATATATAGATAGATAGATAGATAGATAGATATAGATATAGATATAGATATAGATATAGATATAGATAGATATATAGATATAGATATAGATATATTTATATATATATATATATATATATATTTTTTTTTTTTTTCCTTTGTTCACCAGGTCAATCAATCTATTGTACTTTATTTTGCTGGAATGTTTTGATTTTGCTTGTGGGTGTATATGTACATGTGTATATTCAGTCATACTTTTTACTCTTGTGATAAACCTCTGCTTCTACATTGGATTTTTACAGTTCTTTGGAGGATTCCTGGCTTACCCAGTCATTTTTGATTTTTTTATTATTTTCTATTTTTATTGTTTTAAATTTTAATTTTTTAAACCTATTATATTTATTCCATTGTTTGCCTTTCCTCTGTTCTTGTCCCCTTGCAGTTAAACTTTAAACAAACCTTGTTCACCTACCTCTGTTGAACCTCGCATGTCTATTCTTTCTTTCTTTTCTTTCCTTCCTTTCCTCTCAACATTTTGTTAGTTTTATTTTCAGTGCTTTCATCCCCACTTGGGACTTTGCTTTAGATTTCTTTTCCAGCTTGTGCACTTGCACTCGTTAGTTTTGTGCTTAACTGGTAGATATCATTTTTGGTTTCCGTTGTTTGCTAGGTCAGTCTATTGTAGTTTATTTTTGTTGAACTGTTTGGATTTTGCTGATGGTTGTATATGTGTATATTTCCATATATTGGAATATATGTGTATATTCCTTTATTTTAATTATTATTTGTGTGACAGTGTAGCTGCCATTTGTCAGGGGTTCACCTTTGGTTTCTCTCTCTTTTTTTTTTTTTTGGATATTTATTTTAATCTAACTTAATACCATAACAAACCACCTGTTGTAACGGTGTTCCTGGCCAATGATCCAGCCCCGAGCATTTGGAGTGGGAGCACTGACTCCAAGACCCTATACAACCGGAGAACTCCTAACCTTAGGGAGTATCAATTACTGAGAACTCACTCATGCAAACTAAACCACTTGAATACAAGACCTAGAATCACCCAACCACCAATCAGGACAACCCAACCCAGTGTAGGACACCTCATCCAAACAGCAAATAGGACAAAAATAGAAACCCAGTCATCAGCAGACAGGATTATCCTTCTCAATCAACCCTGTGCATCAGAAGGAAAAGAAAAAAAAAAAAAAAAAAAACTCAGCACCAATCTCACCCAATGCAAAGCTTACACAAACCATTGGACCAAATTTAGGAGTGCAGAAACTAAAAGGAAGAAAGAATGCAAATTTGAAGGCTGGCAAAAGGAGACCTCAAACACAATAAGATCTTTTTAAAAAGGAAGAAATGACAAAGAAATGCTGCACAAATAAAGGAACAAACTAGACACACAGAAATTTAAACAAATGAAGAGGAAATAGGCAAGCTGCCTGAAAAACTATTCAGAATAATGATAGTAAAGATGATCAAAAACTTTGAAAATGACATGGAGACAATGCAAGAATCAATGAGCAAACCCCTAGTTGAATTGAAGAATAAGCAAAAAATAAATTGAAAAATAAATAGAGAGACAAACAACAATTACTGAAATTAAAAATACTCTAGAAAGAATCAAGAGCAGGGTATCTGAACCAGAAAATGGATCAGTGTGTTGAAAGACAAAATGGTGGAAACAACTGCGGAAGGGCAGAATAAAGTCAAAAGAATGAAAAGAACTGAGGATAGTCTCAGAGACCTCTTGGACAATATTAAATGCACCAAGATTCAAATTATAGGGGTCCCAGAAGAAGAGAGAAAAATAAAGGGTATGAGAAAAGTTTAGAGGAGATTATACTTGAAAAACCCCCAACATGGAAAAGGAAATAGTCAATCAAGTCCAAGAGGTGCCAAGAGTCCCATTTGTGATAAACCCAAGGAGAAACAGCCCTAGACATATACTAAGCAAACTAAGGAAGATGAAACACAAAGAAAGAATATTAAAAGTAGCAAGTTAAAAGTAACAAGTAACATCCAATGGAAACCCCATATGTTTCACGCTGATCTTTCAACAGAAACTCTGCAGGCCAGAAGAGAATGGCATGGCATATTTAAAGCACTGAAAGAGAAAAATCTACAGCCAAGATTACTGTACTTGGCAAGGATCTCCTTCAAAATTGATGGAGAAATCAAAGATTTTCAGATGAGCCAAAGGTAAGAGAATTCTTTACCACAAAACCAGCTTTAAAACAAATGGTAAAGGGACTTATATAGTCAAGAAATATAAGAGAAGAAAAAAGATCGACAAAATCGACCCCCAAAAAATTAAGAAAATGGCAATAGGAGCACTGCTGCTGCTGCTGCTAAGTCGCTTCAGTCCTGTCTGACTCTGTGCGACCCCATAGACGGTAGCCCACCAGGCTCCCCGGTCCCTGGGATTCTCCAGGCAAGAACACTGGAGGGGGTTGCCATTTCCTTCCTCAATGCATGCAGGTGAAAAGTGAAAGGGAAGTCGCTCTGTCATGTCGAACTCTGTGTGACCCCATGGACTGCAGCCTACCAGGCTCCTCCGTCCATGGGATTTTCCAGGCAAGAGTACTGGAGTGGGGTGCCATTGCCTTCTCCGAAAAGGAGCACATATGTCAATAATTATTCTAAATATAAATGGATTAAATGTTCCAACCAAAAAGCCCAGACTGGCTAAATGGATACATAAACAAGACCTCGGGGTGGGGGCGTGGTCCTAAGATGGCAGAGGAATAAGATGGGGAGACCCCATTCTCCCCAACACATTCATCAAATGATCATTTGAACGCTGAGCAACTTCCACAAAACAATTTCTGAATGCTGGCAGAGGACACCAGGTACCCAGATAGGCTGCTCATTGTCTTTGAAAGGAGAACAAAGGATTGAGCAAATACCAAAGCAGAACTAGCCGGCTGTCTCCAGGTCCCTCCCCCAACAAGAGGCAGACAGCCATGTGTGTGGCAGCCAGAATCAGAAGGCAAGGGGCGGCCTCAGCCTCAGAGACCGGCATTCTCCACCAAACTGTGAGCAGGCTGCCAGTTTCTAACCATGTCTTCCTGGAGTCCTGGACGGTTGACATCTGCCAGGAGAGTTGCAGCTTGAGATCAGCTCCCCAGAGGAGATACATGATACACCTGAGGCAGTGTTCTCATGGCACACCCAGGAAACTGAGCGGCCTTGACCCAGTAGGTAATTAAGATGCATGGCCCACTTGGGACAGTGCGTTGGCCAAGCACCTGGTCGCCTGAGCTGCTGGGACCTGGGAAGGGCACAAAACGCACGTGCATCTGAGTCTGTGACTTTGCGGTGTACCTAAAAACCTGAACCTGAGCAGCTTAGACCTGGGAATTGCAGGAAATGCAGGGCCCACATTGGGCAGTACCCCTGAAGAGCAATCTGGAAGCTGAGCAGTGTACACGTAGAAAGCACACACCACCATGATCTTGGGAAAGCCCAGTGTGTTCCATACACTGCAAGCACTTTCCCAAAATACACATCAACATTGTTTGTTTGCAGTGTTCCTCCCTCCTCACAACTCAACTGAACAAGTGAGCCGAAATAAGTGACCACCTTTGCCCCCTTGTGCCAGGGCAGAAATTAGACACTAAAGAGACTTGCAAAGAGAGAAAGCCAAAATAAATAAAGAAAAGGGAACCCCTCTGGGAGTGAGAGGTGCAACGGATTAAAACCCTGTAGTTAATATTGACTAAGCATAGGAAGGGGCTTATAGATCTTGTAAAGAAATGCAAGCTGGAACAAGGAATTATCTGAAACTCAACTGAACCCACACTGCCCACAACGGCTCCAGAGAAATTCCTAGATATAGTTTTTCTATTATCAACCTTCTAATTGATTAAAATTATTTATTATTTTTTCCTTCTTACTTTTTTTTTTTTTTTAATTTTACAATATTGTATTGGTTTTGCCATACATCCACATGAATCTGTCATGGTTGTACACGTGTTACCCATCCTGAACCCCCCTCCCACTCCCTCCCTGTACCATACTTCTGGGTCATCCCAGTACACCAACCCCAAGCATCCTGTAACCTGCATCAAACCTGGACTGGCGATTCATTTCTTATATGATATTATACATGTTTCAATGCCATTCTCCCAAATCATCCAACCTTCTTCCTCTCCCACAGAGTCCAAAAGACTGTTCTATACATCTGTGTCTCTTTTGCTGTCTCACATACAGGGTTATCGTTACCATCTTTCTAAATTCCATATACATGTGTTAGTATACTGTATTGGTGTGGGTTTTTTCTTTCTTTCTTTCTTTCTTTCTTTCTGGCTTACTTCACTCGATATAATAGGCTCCAGTTTCATCCACCTCATTAGAAGTGATTCAAATGTATTCTTTTTAATGGCTGAGTAATACTCCACTGTGTATATGTACCACAGCTTTCTTATCCATTTGTCTGCTGATGTACATCTAGGTTGCTTCCATGTCCTGGCTATTAGAATCAGTGCTGTGATGAACATTGTGGTACATGTGTCTCTTTCAATTCTGGTTTCCTTGGTGTGTATGCCCAGCAGTGGGATTGCTGGGTCATAATTAATCCTTTAATTTTCAATTTTACAACCTATTACCTTGCAAAATATGACCCTATTTTTAAAGCATATTTCATATTTGTTAAATATATTTTGTGACTGATTGTGTTTTGTATTTTTAATATTGTATTTCAGAGAGTTTACCCTCTACTCAAGATTTTTTTTTTTTTTACTTAAATTAATTTACTTGTTTTAATTAGAGGCTAATTACTTTACAAAATTGTAGTGGTTGTTGCCATACATTGACATGAATCAGCCATGGATGTATCAGTTCAGTTCAGTTCAGTTGCTCAGTTGTGCCCGACTATTTGCGACCCCACACGCTGCAGCATGCCAGGCCTCCGTGTCCATCAACAACGGCTGGAGTCTACCCAAACCCATGTCCATTGAGTCGGACATCCAAACATCTCCTCCTCTGCTGTCCTCTTCTGCCCTCAGTCTTTCCCTGAATCAGGGTCTTTTCAAATGAATCAGCTCTTCACATCAGGTGGCCAAAATATTGAAGATTCAGCTTCAAAATCAGTCCTTCAAATGAACACCCAGGACTGATCTCCTTTGGGATGGACTGGTTGGGTCTCCTTGCAGTCCAAGGGACTCTCAAGAGTCTTCTCCAACGCCACAGTTTAAAATCATTTATTCTCAGGTGCTCTGCTTTCTTTATAGTTGAACTCTCATATCCATACATGACCATGGGAAAAACCATAACCTTGACTAGATGGACCTTTGTTGACGAAGTAATGTCTCTGCATTTCAATTTACTGTCTAGGTTGGTCATAACTTTCCTTCCAAGGTGTAAGTGTCTTATAATTTCATGGCTGCAATCACCATCTGCAATGATTTTGGACCCCCTTCCTCCTCTCAAAGTATGACGTCAGCCACTGTTTCCCCATCTATTTGCCATGAAGTGATGGGACTGAATGCCATTATCTTAGCTTTGTGAATGTTGAGCTTTAAGCCAATCTTTTCAATCTGCTCTTTCTCTTTCATCAAGAGGCTCTTTTTTTTTTTTTTTGAATTAAAAAAAATTAATTTATTTATTTTAATTGGAGGCTCATTACTTTACAATACTGGAGTGGTTTTTGCCATACATTGACATGAATCAACCATGGGTGTACATGTGTCCCCCATCCTGAATCCCCCTCCCACCTCCTTCCCCGTCCCATCCCTCAGGGTCATCCCAATGCACTGGCCCTGAGCGCCCTATCTCATGCATCAAACCTGGACTGAAGATCTATTTCACATATGGTAATATACATGTTTCAATGGTATTCTCTCAAATCATCCCACTCTTGCCTTCTCCCACAGAGTCCAAAGTCTGTTCTTTTTCTCTGCGTCTCTTTAGCTGTCTCATATATAGGGTCATTGTTACCATCTTTCTAAATTCCATATATATGCATTAATATACTGTATTGGTATTTTTCTTTCTGACTTACTTCACTCTGTATAATAAGCTCTAGTTTCACCCACCTCATCAGAACTGATTCAAATGCATTCTGTTTAATGGCTGAGTAATATTCCATTGTGTGTATGTACCACAGCTTTCTTATCCATTCATCTGCTGAGGGACATCTAGGTTGCTTCCATGTCCTGGCTATTATAAACAGTGGTGCGATGAACACTGGGGTACATGTGTCTCTTTCAATTCTGGTTTACTTTGTGTGTATGTCCAGCGGTGGGATTGCTGGGTCATATTTCCAGTTTTTTAAGAAATTTCCACACTCTTCTCCACAGTGGCTGTACTAGTATGCATTCCCACCAATAGTGTAATATAGTTCCTTGTACTCCACACCCTCTCCAGCATTTACTGTTTGCAGACTTTTTGATAGCAGCCATTCTGACCGGTGTAATATGGTACCTCATTGTGGTTTTGATTTTAATTTCTCTGATACCGAGTGTTGTTGAACATCTTTTCATGTGTTTGTTAGCCATCTGTATGTCTTCTTTGGAGACACGCCTATTTAGTTCTTTGGCCCATTTTTTTGATTGGGTCGTTTATTTTTCTGGTATTGAGCTGCATGAGCTGCTTGTATATTTTTGAGATTAACACCTCTGTACAGAAAACTATAAAACACTGATGAAAGAAATCAAAGAGGACACTATTAGATGGAGAAATATACCATGTTCATGAATCAGAAGACTCAATATAGTGAAAATGAGTATTCTACCCAAAGCAATCTGTAAATTCAATGCAATCCCTATCAAGCTATCAATGGTATTTTTCAGAGAACTAGGACAAATAATTTCACAATTTGTATGGAAATACAAAAAAACCTTGAATAGCCAAAGCAATCTTGAGAAAGAAGAATGGAACTGGAGGAATCAACCTGCCTGATTTCAGACTATACTACAAAGCTACAGTCATCAAGACAGTGTGGTTCTGGCACAAAGACAGAAACATAGATCAATGGAACAAAATAGAAAGCCAGAGATGAATCCATGCACCTATGGACACCTTATCTTTGACAAAAGATGCAAGAATATATAATGGAGAAAAGACCATCTCTTTAACAATTGGTGCTTGGAAAACTGGTCAACCACTTGCAAAAGAATGAAACTAGAACACTTTCTAACACCATACACAAAAATAAACTCAAAATGGCTTACAGATCTAAATGTAAGACCAGAAACTATAAAACTCCTAGAGGAAAACATAGGCAAAACACTCTCAGATATAAATCACAGCAGGACCCTCTATGACCCACCTCCCAGAGTAATGGACATAAAAGCAAAAATTAACAAATGTAACCTAATTAAACTTAAAATCTTTTGCACAACGAAGGAAACTATAAGCAAGGTGAAAAGACAGCCTTCAGAATGGGAGAAAATAATAACAAAAGAGGCTCTTTAGTTCTTCTTCACTTTCTGTCAAAAAGTGGTGTCATCTGCATATCTGAGTTATTGATATTTCTTCCAGCAAACTTGATTCCAGATTGTACTTCCTCCAGCCCAGCGTTTCTCATGATGTACTCTGCATATAAGTTAAGTAAGCAGGGTGACAATATACAGCCTTGACCCACTCCTTTTCCTATTTGGAACCAGTCTGTTATTCCATGTTCAATTGTAACTGTTCCTTCCTGACCTGCATACAGGTTTCTCAAGCGGCAGGTTACGTGGTCTGCTAATATGTACCATGGGTGTATACCCATGGATGTATATGGGTGCCTAATCCTGAACTCCCTCCAATCTCCCTCCCCATCTCATTCCTCAGGATTGTCCCAGTGCACTGGCCCTTGGCACCCTGTCTCATGTACCAAACCTGGACTGGTCTTCTATTTCACATATGGTAATATGCATGTTCCACTTCTATTCTCCCAAATCATCCCACCCCTAGCTTCTTCCATAGAATCCAAAAGTCTGCTATTTATATCTGTGACTCTTTTGCTCTCTCACATGTAGGGTCCTCATTACTATCTTTCTAAATTATATATATATATATATATATATATATATATATATATATATATATATATGTTAATATAGTGTATGGATGTTTTCCTTTCTGCCTTGCATCACTCTGTATCATAGGATCCAGTTTCATTCACCTCATTAGAACTGATTCAAATGCACTCTTTTAAGTAGCCGAGTAATATTCCATTCTGTATATGTACCAAAGCTTTACTATCCACTCATCTGCTCATGGATATCTAGGTAGCTTCCATGTCCTAAACATGAAAACACTGCTGTGATGATGAACATTGGGGTAGACATGTCTCTTTCAATTCTGGTTTCCTCAGTGTGTATGCCCAGCAGTGGGTTTCTTGGGTCACATGACAGTACTAGTTCCAGCTTTTTAAGGAATCTACACAGCGTCCCCCATACTGGCTGTATTAGTTTGCATTGCCTCCAACACTGTAAGAGGATTCCCTTTCTTCTGCAGTCTGTTCAGCATGTATTTTTTGTCGACGTTTTGATAACAGCCATTCTGACAGGTGTGAGATGGTATAACATTGTGGCTTGATGTCCATTTCTGTGATAATGAGTGATGTTGAGCATCTTTTCATGTGTTTCTTAACCATCTGTATGTCTTCTTTGGAGAACTGTCTGTTGAGTTCTTCAGCCTAATTTTTGATTGGGCCATTAATTTTTTCTGGTATTGAGTTGCATGAGCTTCTTGTATATTTTTGAGTTTCACTTAGTCAATTGCTTCATTTACTATCATTTTCTCCCGTTCTGATGACTGTCTTTTCACCTTCCTTGTTTCCTTCATTGTTCAGGAGCTTTTAAATTTGATTCGTTCCGTTGGTTTATTTTTGCTTTTATTTACATTACTCTGGGAGGTGAGTCATAGAAGGTCCTGCTGTGATTTATGTCAGAGACTGTTCTGTATATATTTTCCTCCAGAAGTTTTACAGTTTCTGGTCTTTCATTTAGATCTTTAATCCATAATTAGTTTATTTTTGTGTATCATTAGAAAGTATTCTAGAATCATTATTTTACAGGTGGTTGGCCAGTTTTTCCAGTGCCATTGTTAAAGATATCGGTCTTTTCTCCATTGTATATTCCTGAGTCCTTTGTCGAAGATAAAGTGACCATAGGTGCGTGGATTTATCTCTGGGCTTTCTATTTTGTTCCATTGATCTATATTTCTGTCTTGGTGTCAGTAACATACTGTCTTGATAACTGTAGCTTTGTACTATAGCCTGAAGTCATGCAGGTTGATTCCTTCAGTTCCATTCTTCTTTCTCAAGATTGCTTTGGCTATTCCAGGTTTGTTTCCCGCCCCCCCCCCCCCCCCTTCATACAAACTGTGCAATGATTTGTCCTAGTTCTCTGAAAAACACTTTTGGTAGGTTGATAATTACTTTAAATGTAAACAGATTAAATGTTCCAACCAAAAGACACAGACTGATTGAATGGATACAAAAACATGACCCATATATATATGCTGTCAACCAGAAACCACCTTCAGATGCAAGGACACATATAGACTGAAATTGAGAGGATGGAAAAATACATTCTATGCAAATGGAAAGCAAAAGAAAGCTGGAATATTAATCCTGATATCATACAGGCCTTAAAATAAGAATACTATAAAAAATAAGGAAAGACACTACACTATGATAAAAGGATCAATCCAAGAGGGAGACATAACAGTTGTAAACATCTATACACTGAACACTTTACTGCCGAATTTTACCTTAAATTGAAGAAACTAGCGAAAATGACTAGATGATTCAGGTATGAACTAAATCAAATCCCTTATGTTTATACAGTGGAAGTGACAAATAGATTCAAGACAGAATATTGAAGATTCAAGACAGAATCAAGATAGACAGAATGCCTGAAGAACTATCGATGGAGTTTTGTGACAGTGTACAGGAGGCAGTGATCAAGACCATACCCAAGAAACACAAATGCCAAAAGTCAAAATGGTTCTCTGAGGAGGCCTTCCAAATAGCTGAGAAACGAAAGGAAGCAAAAGACAAAGGAGAGAGGGAAATATATACCCATTTGAATGAAGAGTTCCAAAGAATTGCAAGTAGAGATAAGAAAGCCTTCCTCAGCAATCAACAAAAAGAACAGAGGGAAACAATAGAATGGGAAAGACTAGAGATCACGTCAAGGAAATTAGAGATACTAAGGGAGCATTTCATGGAAAGATGGGCACAATAATGGACAGAAATGGTATGGACATAAGAGAAGCAAAAGATATTAAGAATTGATGGCAACAATGCACAGAAGAATTATACAAAAAAGATCTTCATGATGCAGATAACCAGGATAGTGTGATCACTCACCTAGAGCCAGACATCCTGGAATGTGAAGCCAAGTGGATCTTAGGAAGCAAAGCTACTGGAAGTTATGGAATTCCAGTTGAGCTAGTTGAAATCCTAAAAGACGATGTTGTGAAAGTACTATGCAATACGCCGGCAAAGTTTCAAAGCTTGGCAGTGGCCACCGGACTGGAAAACGTCAGTTTTCATCCCAGTCTCAAAGGAAGGTAATGCCAAAGAATGCTCAAACAACCACACAGTTGCACTCATCTCACGTGCTAGTAGAGTAATGCTCAAAATTCTCCAAACCAGGCTTCAACAGTATGTGAACTGTGAACTTCCAGATGTTAAAAGTGGACTTAGAATAGTCAGAGGAACCAGAGATCAAATTGCCAACATCCACTGGATCATTGAAAAAGCAAGAGTTCCAGGAAAAACATATATTTCTGCTTTATTCAATATGCCAAAACCTCTGAGTGTGTGGGTCAAAATAAACTGTGGAAAATTCTAAAAGAGATGGGAGTACCAGGCCACCTGACTTGCCTCCTGAGAAATCTGTGTGCAGGTCAAGAAGCATCAGTTAGAACTGGACATGAAACAACAGACTGGTTGCAAGTCAGGAAAGGAGTATATCAAGGCTGTATTTCATCACCCTGCTCTTTAACTTATAAGCAAAGGACATCATGCTAAATGCCAGGCTGGATGAAGCACAAGCTGGAATCAAGATTGTCAAGAGAACTATCAGTAATCTCATATATGCAGATAACACCACCCTTATGGCAGAAAGTGAGGACCTAAAGAGCCTCTTGATGAAAGTGAAAGAGGAGAGTGAAAAAGTTGGCTTAAAACTCAACATTCACAAAACTAATATCATGGCATCCAGGCACATCCCTTCATGGCAAGTAGATCAGGAAACAGTGCCAGACTGTTTTTCGCAGTTGGGCAGGCAAATCACTACAGATGTTGATTGCAGCCATGAAATTCAAAGGTGCTTGCTCCTTGGAAGTCACGCTATGACTTACTTAGAAACCATTAAAAAACAGAGACATTATTTTACCAAGAATCAACCAATGTGTCAAAGCAATCCTTTTTGCAATAGTCATGTACTGATGTGAGAGTTGGAGGAGAAGGAAAGCTGAGTGCCTAAGAATTGATCCTTTGGAACTGTGGTGTTGGAGAAAACTCTTGAGGATATCAAAGCAGTCAATCCCAAGAAAATCAGTCCTGAACATACATTGAAATGACTGAAGCTCCAATACTTTGGCAACCTGATGCAAAGAAGTAACTCATTTGAAAAGACCCTGATGCTGGAAAAGATCGAAGGCCAGAAGAGAAGGGGACGATAGAAGACGAGATAGTTGGATGGCATCCTCAATGCACATGAGTTTTACCAAGCTCCGGAAGTTGGTGATGGACAGGGACAAGGAAGCCTGGTGTGATGTTTTACCATAAAGTATGATGTTAGTTACACAGTTTATTACCATCATCAGGTTGAGGAAGTTTTCTATTTCTAGTTTGCTAAGAGTTTTTATACAGAATGTGTTCAGTCACTCAGATCTGTCCAGCTCTTTGCGACCCCATGGAGTTTAAACCCAAACGGTTCCTCTGGTTGAGGATTCTCCAGGCAAGAATACTGGAGATGGTTGCCATGCCCTCCGCCAGGGCATCTTCCCAACCCTGGAATAGATATTAGACTTTATCAAATTATTTTTCAGCATTTTTCGAGATGACCCTACTGTGTTTTATTTTTTGTCCTTTAATACTTTAAATTACACTGATTGATTTTCAAATGTTTAACCAATCCTGCATTCTTAGGGGACAAAAATTAATAGATTATGCTGCGTTGTCTTTGTATATATTGGCATAGTCTGCGCTTCACTCTGAACACTTTCTGTTGCTACGTCTTCAAGTGCACAATTTTCTCCTGCTGTCCTGTCTAATCTGTCATTTATTCCATCGACTGTGTTTGCCATCTGACGCTACAGTTTTCCTATCTACAAGATGGTTTGGTCTACTTTATTATTTGCATGTCTCTACTTAATTTTACAAAATGCAAAACACAGTCATTCCAATATTTTAATGTCTCTGTCTGCAATGTCTTAAATCTATGCCGCTTCTGGGTCAGTTTGATTTCTCAAGGGAAATTTAATATGATTTTTCCTTACCTTAGTGAGATTAAATATCTTTTTAATGTGGTTAGTGTATAGTCCCATATCTTTCTTGTCAAATGGCTGCTCATGTCTTTTAAACATCTCTGAATAAAGTGAATGTCCAGTAGTACATCTTTCTTAGAAACTGTTGGCTCGTGTGTTTTTCACATTTTTCTATCATTCTTTAGGTTCTTTGTTATAAAATTTTAACAGTCATTTTTTGGGTTTGTTTATGGTGCTTTTTTTTTTTTTCTACCTCTTAAAATTTTAAGCAGTGTCATGCATCCAGGGTGAATAAGGAACCAGTGAACACCAGGAAGTGAGCGCTTCACAGGAAATCCAGGAAGTCCCACTAAGACAAAAAACTGTGTACCCCAGGGCACACCTCATGCTGGCTGACCCTGCTTGTCAATTAGGAACACAAGGACTGAGATGAAGCCGACACCTCATTCCCCTTTCCTCCAGAGGCAACCACCTCAATGAGAGACCTTGGGAACTAGGTGGGGATACATGATTACACAGTGTTCCTTCCAGAAGCTGGAATCTTGTCGTAGCTCTTCATGGAAATGAATTCCAGCATGGTCTCAATGGTGACGTAAGCAGCAATGCAGCTGGCAAACAAGATGAGAAAAGAGATTTGTAAGGGCACATGTTGAGAAAGCCCTTTCCAGACGAGGCTCACACAACTCTGAGCAAGCACCGCCCCTTCGGGGGAATACTAATCACTCAAAGGTCGTCATTTCTTTCTTGGGATGCCTCATCCCCATCACCCTGTATAAACCCAAACTTGGGTATTACACCTAACGAGGTGAGCATGAGTCCTAGATTTGAAACTAGACAGCTCCAAGTGGACCAATAGCAAAAATATTCAGTGCATTCTCACAGCCTGAAGACAGGGGTTTCAGACTGGAAACTAGAAAAGTGAGGACACCTATGTGCAAACTGAGCAAAGGAAGTGGGATGGAAAAGATTCCTGGTAGGTGGTCCAGAATTAAATGGTGCTCAAAGTGCTTTAAGACCACCTTATAGGAGGAAAGTAGAATGATTCTCTTTTCCACAGATACTTCGATAGAACCTAATTATCATGGAGGAATTTTAGGCAGGATATGAAAAACTAGATAATGGTGAAATGTGAGAGAGAAAAGAATGAAAGCCTGAATACTGTGGCTGTGGGCCAAGGTTTGGAGGAGACCCAGTCTCCCTGCCATGTGGCCCTTCATGTAGACTTAGAGAGATGAGGATGGCAGGTGAGTTTGGAGGGCTCCTAAGGCCATTAAAAATGCTACCTTTCCCCCACCAAATCATCTGAGCTGCTCTCCATCCTCCCCTAGAGTTGACAGGATCGGGCTTTGTGATGTGAAGGCCCACCCAGGGCCACCATTGGCTGGTGGCAGCAACTTTATGAGTTGCTGACCTCAGAAAGCATAAGGCTGTGGCCCCCTGGGAGGGGTATACATAGGGCTGCTCAGGGGCTCTGGAGCAGACCACTGTGAGTCTTCAAAATGACTAAGGTGACTGGGAAGCCACAAGGCTCTAGAGAAGTTGTGGAACAGCAGACTCTAGATACCCAGGAGGAAAAGATGAAAAGCTCCTGTCAACAGATGTCCAAAGAAGTGTCAAGGTGAGCTGAACCCATGCAAGGTCCTCTTGTCCATTGAGACCGCCCCATAAGACACCTCCCCTTGTCCTTGCCAGGCCCTTACCCCTTCTCCTCCCACACCCCTTCTCCTGAAGCCATTGTTCCCATCCAACTTCACCCTCTTCCCCAAACAAACCGCCACTCTGTACTCCCTTTTTTTGTTTTCTCCAGGTGGCCAGGGTAACCATGAGGGTGAATAAGCCATCTGGTCCTGAGCTTATTTTTTCTTGTGGTTGGAAGCTTTTTGGTTGCAGTTTTGCCTTCTGTGTTCGTGATGGGTCTGTTGAGATTATCTATTTCTTCCTGGTTCAGTTTTGGAAGGTTATACTTTTCTGAGTATTTGTCCATTTCTTCTAAGTTGTCCATTTTATTGTCATATAGCTGCTGATAGTAGTCTCAGGATCCTTTCTATTTCTGTGTCGTCTGTTGTGATTTTTCCATTTTCATTTCTAACTTGTTGAATTGATTCTTCTCCCTTTCTTTCTTGATGAATCTGGCTAATGGCTTGTCTTTTTTTTTTATTATTATTATTCTTAAAGAACTGTCTTTTCCTTTCACTGATTTTTGTAACAGTTTCCTTTCTTTTTCACTTATTTCTTCCCTAATTTTTATGATTTCTTTCCTTCTGCTAACCCCGGGGTTCTTCATTTCTTCTTTTTCTCATTGCTTTAGCTGGGACGTTAGGTCATTTATTTGAGGTTTCTCTTGTTTCTTCAGATAAGCTTGTATTTTTATGAATCTTCCCCTTAGCACTGCTTTCTGAATCCCATTGGTTTTCATTTCATTTTCATTCATATCGTGTTTTCATTTTTGTTTGTATCTATGCATATTTTCATTTCTTTTCTGATTTCTTCTGTTATATGTTGGTTATTCAGAAGTGTGTTGTTCAGCCTCCATATGTTTGTATTTTTAATAGTTTTATTTTTCCTGCTGTTGTAGGTTGTTTAGTCGCTCAGTTGTTTCCGACTCTTGTGGCCCCATGGACTGTAGCCTGCCAAACTCCTCTGTCTGTGGAACTCTCCAGGCCAGAATACTGGAGTTGGTTGCCATTTCCTTCTCCAGAGAATCTTCCCAACTCAGGAATCGAACCTGGGTCTCCTGCATTGCAGGCAGATTCTTTGCTGACTGAGCTACAACATCTAATCTTACTGCATTGTGATCAGAAACGATGCTTGAAATGATTTCATTTTTGTTTTCTTTTTCTAATTTATCAAGGCTAGATTTATGCAATCTATCCTGGAAATGTTCCATGTGCACTTGAGAAAAAGGTGAGATTTATTGTTTTGGGGTGAAGTGTCCTATAGATATCCATTAGGTCTAACCGGTCCATTGTATCACTTGAAGTTTGTGTTTCCTTGCTGATATTCTGCTCGGTTGATCTATACATACATGTAAGTGGAAATACTCCTGATCACACCTCTCTGTCACTGCACTGAACGAATCTAGGTTCTGCCCTCGTTAGTCTCCCAACACATAATCCTGAACGCACATAAGGATCCCTGCACAAAAGCAGGCTGGGTGATCCCAATGTTTAAGCCCCGAGAAACACTCCTGATCCTGCAATTCGGTCCCTGCACTGAACCAGGATGAGTCCTGACCTTGTTCAAACCCCCAACAAATACTCCTGAGTCAGCATCTCTGTCCCTGCCATGAACCAGGCTGGGTCCTTCTCTTGTTCAAGCCCCTGACAAATGTAGGTTAACATTAGTATCCAAACAAAAGTGAAATGTACTTACACTCCTGGTAAGAAACTTACAGTTAGCAAATGGTGTCAATGCGTAAGAAGCTGAAAGGTGAAGGCTGCAATAGACTTATTGCCCTGAATACCTATGCAATTCATAATCCACACAGACCTCCTGTATCAAGAGACATGTCCTCAACAGATTCTGTTGATTTTTTCAGATTCTGAAAAAAATAGGTGACAATAACTGCAGCAGAATACCTCCAGTTGTCTGTGGAAGGGAAGGAGAAACTGTGTACCTGCAATAATTACAATGGAGTAAATAGTCTTAAGTAAGAAATAAAACTTTACTTATAGTAAAAAATCTTAAAGGCTCAAGAGACAAAAGCTTTGGGTGGCTTCCTCTTTCTTATTTTACTCTCATTTACAAGCAGGTCTGGGATAACCACAGAGGCTTCTGTTACCAGAGCAACAAGAGCAGGGCATGAAGAAATGCTGGCGTCTTGTGGACATTTTTTTCTAACAGTAACCTTAAAATGCTTGCTGATGGACACACTATTCACAAGGGTGCTGAGCTCCAACTGATACCCACCCATGACAAATTACCAGAGCTCACCTAAGGGGAAAAATAACGTAAACACAGGAGAAGCTAACAGGAAGAGCATGTGAACAGGTAAACACAATTCCATATTTATCTAAGAAAGCACATGGCAATTTGCACATTGGGTTGAATTCTAAGAGACATAAACATCGAAGTTGTGAGGACATTATCACCTCTGCATGAGCATGGAACAAGACCATGTGTCAAAAGCTGGACATGGTATCAATGGTAGAGTAACATTACTACAGTGGACAGTTTAGAGTACTGGTGGGATAGACTTGGTAAGAGTCATATGAGCATGACTAGAAAAGTGCACTCCCATGAGAGAGAAATAAATAAATAAAAAAAGAGGTAGAGACAGTTTGATTAATCAGATCCTCTCCTGGAATATTTCAGAAATGAAGAGATTTTGCACACAACACACCCCAAACCTCCTGTGGCACCATTCAGAACATTGAAGAGATGAAAGCAAAGTTAGCATACCTGGAGAGAGCAATGGATAAACAAACATGATACAGGTCTAGAATGATTTTTGAATCAAGCATTGAAATATGAACATAGGCCGTCTTCAGAGAGAGAGATCAACCCAGAGATCATCACACTGAGTGAAGGAGAGTCGACTCAAGAAACATTATGGGATGCAACGGACAATTGCTATACAAAAATCCAGAGCAGTTAGCACCCGCACAAAGGTGATGTGAGCATCCAACCTGGCATGAAATTTATGGGTAGCAGAGGACCCTGGTTGCATGGAAGGGATACATCTGGAAATTGGTACTAATTTCTTCCCAGAGATACATATAACATACAGAATCCATGCAAACCTAGTTCAGCAAGAGTGGTAGATGAGACTCGTTCTAATAACATGTAGGTGAAAACAAGCACAGCTGAATATCTAGTATTCTCAGTCCCATGGAACAAGAATCTGTACAAGTAAAACAAACGTGTCCTTGTCAATCAAGGATTGACTTTTACTTAAAATAAAATCCAAGTGTGAGCAGTCACCAAGTGTGAGCAGTCACCAGGTTTGCCGGCATCCTCTGGCTCTTTCTACTTTAATATACAACCAGGCCTGAGTAAAACTCTCAGGCGGCACAGACCATCCTAAAATAGGACAGAATAAAGAAACCCTTCAGCATGGAAGATTTTCTCTGCAACTGCAGCATCAAAACTATCGCTGATGGACATCTGATATTCACAAGGCCTCTGGACTCGACAGGACACCCACCCTTGAACATGTCAAGGTCACACACCCAAAATTAAATAAATAAACACACACACACACACAACTGGAACACTCTCAGGAAGAAAGTATCAACAGGAAAATACAACTCAAAGTGCTTTCTAAAAGCAAAAAGCCCATGAATAGTACTCCACAAGGTTTCTTATCAGAGATACAAACTGCCACAAGATATCAACTCTGACCAGTGAAAAAGGCCACCGTGGAAAACAGACCAGGCCAGAAATGGTAGATCAACATTAGTCAGCGGGATCCTTTTATAGTAGTGAGGGTATATCAGCAGGAGGAGCCAGTATAAGAATCACTGTCCACGTGGCTTTATAAAAAAAAAAAAGAAAATATGACAGGGCTTCTCCACTCCTATGATACTTCAGAAATACACAGACTTTGAAAACCACATGCCCAAGAGCATGCACTGCAGCAGGATTCCCAATGCCCAGAGATGAAATTAAAGGAAGTACACAGGGACAGAGAGATGAACAGATAAAGGAATGGGGTAGGGGTTCATGACGGAATATGACTCAAGCATTGAAACAAGGAAAGAATGACCTTGTCAGAGGTACAGACAATTGTGATAATCAGAGTCACTGAAGAAGGGCAGATGAGAGTTGTGTTACAGAATTTACCTTTCACATAGGACAGACAATATTGCTGGTAGTGAGTACCCCAACCGAGGTAAAATGGAACTCCCTGGAAGGCTTATATTGGTAGGCTGAAATTCATGGATTCCCACAAATACCTGTCACATACATAATCTACAGGGACCGACTTAGCAAGAGTGATGTCATACACACTTCTGAGAGCAGGTCAGAGAAAATAAACACTGCTGACTGCCTCTGTGTATCGATGTAAGGGAGCGAGAATCAGTACAGCCACAACAAAGGAAACTCTGTACAGATTCGTCAAACAAGAAATACGAACTATAATAAAGCTGAGAAGGAAGGAGACACAAGCTCCCGGAGTTAGTGATTGACAGGGAAAGCGGGGCATGCTACAGTCCATGGGGTTCCAAACCATCGGACACAACTGAGCAATTGAATTGAAGTGACTGACATATCCATATAAAATCCTAATACATACTCAAAATGGATGTACTATACCAAGAGTGGTGTACTACACTCATTTAAAAAATATATACAGGAAATTAATCACAGATGAATAATTCTATGTATAGTTAGAAGGATACAAGAAAATGTACAACTACAAAAATAAGGCCATTTGAGTCAACATGCATGGCCCGAGAGATAATCATACTAAATGAAATAAGGCACACAGAGAAAGACAAATACCAAATTATATCATTCAAATGTAGAATCTAAGATATGACACAAATGAACATGTGTACGCAACAGATGCAAGCTCATGGACATATATAACAGACTTGAGGCTTCCAAGGCAGAGAGAATTGGGGGAGCAATGGACTAAGAGATTGGGGGGAGGAGATATAAACTAGAGTACATGGAATAGATTGACAAGTTTCTACTGTAGAACACAGAGAAATATATTCAGTACCCCATGATAACTTATAATGAAAACAAATATATATGGGGGAACCCTGGCAGTCCAGCAGTAAAGATTCCACACTTGCACTGCAGTGGATACATGTTCAAATCCTGGTTATAGAACTAATCACACGCACTACAGTGTAGTAAAAAAAATTAAATAAATAAATAAATGCATACATACATAAAGATTAAATAAAAGAATGTGTATATGTGTGTGTGTGTGTGTGTGTGTGTACACACAATGCATTTACACGTATATATGTGCATAACTGAATCACTTTTCTGTAAAACAGACATTCACACAATGTTGTAAATCAACTATACTTCAGTTAAAAAGTAACGTGACTGTGAAAAGAAAATATTGCTATATATCATTGTATCTAAAATTAGTATCCAAAGAAAATTGCTGTAAACAAATTCGGCTCACTACTTAATGGCAGGCTTGCTGAAATATCTAAGGAGACACATACTGATGTCTGCAATTTAAAACAAAAGCAACAAGGAAAAAGATCGACTGTGCGTTGGAAAGAGGGATGGACAAATGGATAGATAGGTGACAAAGGAAGTATTGTAAAATGGTTACCAAACCAGACTCCTTTATATGCTCTCTACAAGAGAACCACCTGAAGCCAAGGTACACATATAGCTTGAATGTGGAGTGCTGGGAAAAGGTATTTCATGCAAGTGGAGACCGAAAGAATGCAGGAGTAGCTATATTCATATCAGATAAAATAGACTGAAATAAAGCCTGTGAAATGAGAAAGTGAAGGCCACTACATAATGATCAAAGCATCAATACAAGAAGAAGATATCAGATCAGATCAGATCAGTCGCTCAGTTGTTTCTGACTCTTCGCAACCCCAGGAATCGCAGCACGCCAGGCCTCCCTGTAGATCACCAACTCCCGGAAGTCACTGAGACTCACGTTCATCGAGTCAGTGAAGCCATCCAGCCATCTCATCTTGTGTCGTCCCCTTCTCCTCTTGCGCCCAATCCCTTCCAGCATCAGAGACTTTTTCAATGAGTCAATCCTTCTCAAGAGGTGGCCAAAGTACTGGAGTTTCAGCTTTAACATCATTCTTCCAAAGAAATCCCAGGGCTCATCTCCTTCAGAATGGACAGCTTGGATCTCCTTGCAGTCCAAGGGACTCTCAAGAGTCTTCTCCAACACCACAGTTCAAAAGCATCAATCCTTAGGCGCTCAGCATTCTTCACAGTCCAACTCTCACATCCATATATGACCATAGGAAAAACCATAGCCTTGACTAGATGGACCTTTGTTGGTAAAGGAATGTCTCTGTTTTTGAATATGCTATCTAGGTTAGTTATAACTTTCCTTCCAAGGAGTAAGCGTCTTTTAATTGCATGACTGCAGTCACCATCTGCAGTGATTTTGGAGCCCAGAAAAACAAAGTCTGACACTGTTTCCACTGTCACCCCATCTATTTCCCATGAAGTGATGGGCCCAGATGCCATGATCTTCGATTTCTGAATGTTGAGCTTTAAGCCAACTTTTTCACTCTCCACTTTCACCTTCATCAAGAGGCTTTTTAGTTCCTCTTCACTTTCTGCGATAAGGGTGGTGTCATCTGCATATCTGAGGTTATTGATATTTCTCCCGGCAATCTTGATTCCAGCTTGTATTTCTTCCAGCCTAGCGTTTCTCATGATGTACTCTGCATGGAAGTTAAATAAACAGGTTGACAATATACAGCCTTGACGGACTCCTTTTCCTATATGGAACCAGTCTGTTGTTCCATGTCCAGTTCTAACTGTTGCTTCCTGACCTGCATACAAATTTCTCAAGAGGCAGATCAGGTGGTCTGGTATTCCCATCTCTTTCAGAAGTTTCCACAGTTTATTGGGATCCACACAGGCAAAGGCTTTGGCATAGTCAATGAAGCAGAAATAGATGCTTTTCTGGAACACTCTTGCTTTTTCCATGATCCAGCGGATGTTGGCAATCTGATCTCTGGTTCCTCTGCCTTTTCTAAAACCAGCTTGAACAGCAGGAAGTTCATGGTTCCCATATTACTGAAGCCTGGCTTGGAGAATTTTGAGCATTACTTTACTAGTGTGTGAGATGAGTGCAAATGTGTGGTAGTTTGAGCATTCTTTGGCATTGCCTTTCTTTGGGATTGGAATGAAAACTCACCTTTTCCAGTCCTGTGGCCACTGCTGAGTTTTCCAAATTTGCTGGCATATTGAGTGCAGCACTTTCACAGCATCGTCTTTCAGGATTTGGAATAGCTCAACTGGAATTCCATCACCTCCACTATTTTTGTTCGTAGTGCTGCTTTCTAAGGCCCACTTGACTTCACGTTCCAGGATGTCTGGCTCTAGGTCAGTGAACACACCATCATGATTAACTGGGTCATGAATATCTTTTTTGTACAGTTCTTCTGTGTATTCTTGCCATCTCTTCTTAATATCTTCTGCTTCTGTTAGGTCCATACCATTTCTGTCCTTTATTGAGCCAAGGTTTGCATGAAAGTTTCCTTTGGTATCTCTGATTTTCTTGAAGAGATTCCCTAGTCTTTCCTATTCTGTTGTTTTCCTCTATTTCTTTGCATTGACCGCTGAAGAAGGCTTTCTTATCTCTTCTTGCTATTCTTTGGAACTCTGCATTCAGATGTTTATCTCTCTCCTTTTCTTCTATAAATACCTATGTACCCAACATAGGAGTACCGCAGTACGTAAGGCAAATGCTAACAAATTTGAAAGGGGAAATTAAAAGTAATGTAGTAATAGTCGGAGACTTTCATATCCCAGTTACATGTATGTATAGATCAACCGAGCAGAATATCAGCAAGGAAACACAAACTTCAAGTGATACAATGGACCGGTTAGACCTAATTGATATCTATAGGACACTTCACCCCAAAACAATGAATCTCACCTTTTTCTCAAGTGCACATGGCACATTTCCAGGATAGATCGCATAAATCTAGCCCTGGTAAATTAGAAAAAGAAAACAAAAATGAAATCATTTCAAGCATCATTTCTGATCACAATGCAGTAAGATTAGATGTTGTAGCTGAGTCAGCAAAGAATCTGCCTGCAATGCAGCAGACCCAGGTTCGATTCCTGAGTTGGGAAGATTCTCTGGAGAAGGAAATGGCAACCAACTCCAGTATTCTGGCCTGGAGAGTTCCACGGACAGAGGAGTTTGGCAGGCTACAGTCCATGGGGCCACAAGAGTCGGAAACGACTGAGCGACTAAACAACCTACAACAGCAGGAAAAATAAAACTATTAAAAATACAAGCATATGGAGGCTGAACAACACACTTCTGAATAACCAACATATAACAGAAGAAATCAGAAAAGAAATGAAAATATGCATAGATACAAACAAAAATGAAAACACGATATGAATGAAAATGAAATGAAAACCAATGGGATTCAGAAAGCAGTGCTAAGGGGAAGATTCATAAAAATACAAGCTTATCTGAAGAAACAAGAGAAACCTCAAATAAATGACCTAACGTCCCAGCTAAAGCAATGAGAAAAAGAAGAAATGAAGAACACCGGGGTTAGCAGAAGGAAAGAAATCATAAAAATTAGGGAAGAAATAAGTGAAAAAGAAAGGAAACTGTTACAAACATCAGCGAAAGGAAGACAGTTCTTTAAGAAGATTAAAAAAGAAAAAAAAAAAAAAAAGACAAGCCATTAGCCAGATTCATCAAGAAAGAAAGGGAGAAGAATCAATTCAACAAATTAAAATGAAAAGGGAAAAATCACAACAGACAACACAGAAATAGAAAAGATCCTGAGACTACTATCAGCAGCTATATGACAATAAAATGGACAACTTAGAAGAAATGGACAAATACTCAGAAAAGTATAACCTTCCAAAACTGAACCAGGAAGAAATAGATAATCTCAACAGACCCATCACGAACATAGAAGGCAAAACTGCAACCAAAAAGCTTCCAACCACAAGAAAAAATAAGCTCAGGACCAGATGGCTTATTCACCCTCATGGTTACCCTGGCCACCTGGAGAAAACAAAAAAAGGGAGTACAGAGTGGCGGTTTGTTTGGGGAAGAGGGCGAAGATGGATGGGAACAATGGCTTAAGGAGAAGGGGTGTGGGAGGAGAAGGGGTAAGGGCCTGGCAAGGACAAGGGAGGGGTCTTATGGGGCGGTCTCAATGGGCAAAGGGACCTTGCATGGGTTCAGCTCACCTGGACACTTCTTTGGACATCTGTTGACAGGAGCTTTTCATCTTTTCCTCCTGGGTATCTAGAGTCTGCTGTTCCACAACTTCTCTAGAGCCTTGTGGCTTCCCAGTCACCTTAGTCATTTTGAAGACTCGCAGTGGTCTGCTCCAGAGCCCCTGAGCAGCCCTATGCATACCCCTCCCAGGGGGCCACAGCCTTATGCTTTCTGAGGTCAGCAACTCATTTCCCCAGCCAATGGTGGCCCTGAGTGAGCCTTCACATCACAAAGCCCGATCCTGTCAACTCTAGGGGAGGATGGAGAGCAACTCAGATGATTTGGTGGGGGAAAGGTAGCATTTTTAATGGCCTTAGGAACCCTCCAAACTCACCTGCCATCCTCATCTCTCTAAGTCTACATGAAGGGCCACATGGCAGGGAGACTGGATCTCCTCCAAACCTTGGCCCACAGCCACAGTATTCAGGCTTTCATTCTTTTCTCTCTCACATTTCACCATTATCTAGTTTTTCATATCCTGCCTAAAATTCCTCCATGATAATTAGGTTCTATCGAAGTTTCTGTGGAAAAGAGAATCATTCTACTTTCCTCCTATAAGGTGGTCTTAAAGCACTTTGAGCACCATTTAATTCTGGACCACCTACCAGGAGTCTTTTCCATCCCACTTCCTTTGCTCAGTTTGCACATAGGTGTCCTCACTTTTCTAGTTTCCAGTCTGAAACCCCTGTCTTCAGGCTGTGAGAATGCACTGAATATTTTTGCTATTGGTCCACTTGGAGCTGTCTAGTTTCAAATCTAGGACTCATGCTCACCTCGTTAGGTGTAATACCCAAGTTTGGGTTTATACAGGGTGATGGGGATGAGGCATCCCAAGAAAGAAATGACGACCTTTGAGTGATTAGTATTCCCCCGAAGGGGCGGTGCTTGCTCAGATTGTGTGAGCCTCATCTGGAAAGGGCTTTCTCAACATGTGCCCTTACAAATCTCTTTTCTCATCTTGTTTTCCAGCTGGTACCTCCATTGCTGCTTACGTCACCATTGAGACCATGCTGGAATTCATTTCCATGAAGAGCTACGACAAGATTCCAGATTCCTGGAAGGAACACTGTGTAATCATGTATCCCCGTCTGGTTCCCAAGGTCTCTCACTGAGGTGCTTGCCTCTGGAGGAAAGGGGAATGAGGTGTCGGCTTCATCTCAGTCCTTGTGTTCCTAATTGACAAGCAGGGTCAGCCAGCCTGAGGTGTGCCCTGGGGTACACAGTTTTTTGTCTTAGTGGGACTTCCTGGGTTTCCTGTGAAGTGCTCACTTCCTGGTGTACACTGGTTCCTTATTCACCCTGGATGCATGACACTGCTTAAAATTTTAAGAGGTAGAAAAAAAAAAAAAAAAGCACCATAAACAAACCCAAAAGATGGCTGTTAAAATTTTATAACAAAGAACCTAAAGAATGATAGAAAAATGTGAAAAACACACGAGCCCTCAGTTTCTAAGAAAGATGTACTACTGGACATTCACTTTATTCAGAGATGTTTAAAAGACATGAGCAGCCATTTGACAAGAAAGATATGGGACTATACACTAACCACATTAAAAAGATATTTAATCTCACTAAGGTAAGAAAAAATCATATTAAATTTCCCTTGAGAAATCAAACTGACCCAGAAGCGGCATAGATTTAAGACATTGCCGACAGAGACATTAGAATATTGGAATGACTGTGTTTTTTGCATTTTGTAAAATTAAGTAGAGACATGCAAATAATAAAGTAGACCAATTCCATCTTGTAGATAGGAAAACTGTAACGTCAGATGGCAAACACAGTCGATAGAATAAATGACAGATTAGACAGGACAGCAGGAGAAAATTGTGCACTTGAAGACGTAGCAACAGAAAGTGTTCAGAGTGAAGCGCAGACCATGCCAATATGTACAAAGACAACGCAGCATAATCTATTACTTTTTGTCCCCTAAGAATGCAGGATTGGTTAAACATTTGAAAATCAATCAGTGTAATTCAAAGTACTAAAGGACAAAAAATAAAACACAGTAGGGTCATCTCGAAAAACGCTGAAAAATAATTTGATAAAGTCTGATATCAATTCCAGGGTTGGGACGATGCCCTGGCAGAGGGCACGGCAACCAACTTCAATATTCTTGCCTGGAGAATCCTCAACCAGAGGAACCATTTGGGTTTAAACTCCATGGAGTCGCAAAGAGCTGGGCAGATCTGAGTGACTGAACACATTCTGTATAAAAACTCTAAGCAAACTAGAAATAGAAAACTTCCTCAACCTGATGATGGTAATACACTGTATAACTAACATCATACTTTATGGTAAAACATCACACCAGGCTTCCCTGTCCCTGTCCATCACCAACTTCCAGAGCTTGCTAAAACTCATGTGCATTGAGGATGCCATCCAACTATCTCGTCTTCTATCGTCCCCTTCTCTTCTGGCCTTCGATCTTTTCCAGCATCAGGGTCTTTTCAAATGAGTTACTTCTTTGCATCAGGTTGCCAAAGTATTGGAGCTTCAGTCATCTCAATGTATGTTCAGGACTGATTTTCTTGGGATTGACTGCTTTGATATCCTCAAGAGTTTTCTCCAACACCACAGTTCCAAAGGATCAATTCTTAGGCACTCAGCTTTCCTTCTCCTCCAACTCTCACATCAGTACATGACTATTGCAAAAAGGATTGCTTTGACATATTGGTTGATTCTTGGTAAAATAATGTCTCTGCTTTTTAATGCTTTCTAAGTAAGTCATAGCGTGACTTCCAAGGAGCAAGCACCTTTGAATTTCATGGCTGCAATCAACATCTGTAGTGATTTGCCTCCCCAACTGCGAAAAACAGTCTGGCACTGTTTCCATTGTTTCCTGATCTACTTGCCATGAAGGGATGTGCCTGGATGCCATGATATTAGTTTTGTGAATGTTGAGTTTTAAGCCAACTTTTTCACTCTCCTCTTTCACTTTCATCAAGAGGCTCTTTAGGTCCTCACTTTCTGCCATAAGGGTGGTGTTATCTGCATATATGAGATTACTGATAGTTCTCTTGACAATCTTGATTCCAGCTTGTGCTTCATCCAGCCTGGCATTTAGCATGATGTCCTTTGCTTGTAAGTTAAACAGCAGGGTGATGAAATACAGCCTTGATATACTCCTTTCCCGACTTGCAACCAGTCTGCTGTTTCATGTCCAGTTCTAACTGATGCTTCTTGACCTGCACACAGATTTCTCAGGAGGCAAGTCAGGTGGCCTGGTACTCCCATCTCTTTTAGAATTTTCCACAGTTTATTTTGACCCACACACTCAGAGGTTTTGGCATAATGAATAAAGCAGAAATATATGTTTTTTCCTGGAACTCTTGCTTTTTCCATGATCCAGTGGATGTTGGCAATTTGATCTCTGGTTCCTCTGCCTATTCTAAGTCCACTTTCAACATCTGGAAGTTCACAGTTCACATACTGTTGAAGCCTGGCTTGGAGAATTTTGAGCATTACTCTACTAGCACGTGAGATGAGTGCAACTGTGTGGTTGTTTGAGCATTCTTTGGCATTACCTTCCTTTGAGACTGGGATGAAAACTGACGTTTTCCAGTCCGGTGGCCACTGCCAAGCTTTGAAACTCTGACGGCGTATTGCATAGTACTTTCACAACATTGTCTTTTAGGATTTCAAATAGCTCAACTGGAATTCCATAACTTCCAGTAGCTTTGCTTCCTAAGATCCACTTGGCTTCACATTCCAGGATGTCTGGCTCTAGGTGAGTGATCACACTATCCTGGTTATCTGCATCATGAAGATCTTTTTTGTATAATTCTTCTGTGCATTGTTGCCATCAATTCTTAATATCTTTTGCTTCTCTTATGTCCGTACCATTTCTGTCCATTATTGTGCCCATCTTTCCATGAAATGCTCCCTTAGTATCTCTAATTTCCTTGACGTGATCTCTAGTCTTTCCCATTCTATTGTTTTCCTCTGTTCTTTTTGTTGATTGCTGAGGAAGGCTTTCTTATCTCTACTTGCAATTCTTTGGAACTCTTCATTCAAATGGGTATATATTTCCCTCTCTCCTTTGTCTTTTGCTTCTTTTCGTTCCTCAGCTATTTGGAAGGCCTCCTCAGAGAACCATTTTGACTTTTGGCATTTGTGTTTCTTGGGTATGGTCTTGATCACTGCCTCCTGTACACTGTCACAAAACTCCATCGATAGTTCTTCAGGCATTCTGTCTATCTTGATTCTGTCTTGAATCTTCAATATTCTGTCTTGAATCTATTTGTCACTTCCACTGTATAAACATAAGGGATTTGATTTAGTTCATACCTGAATCATCTAGTCATTTTCGCTAGTTTCTTCAATTTAAGGTAAAATTCGGCAGTAAAGTGTTCAGTGCATAGATGTTTACAACTGTTATGTCTCCCTCTTGGATTGATCCTTTTATCGTAGTGTAGTGTCTTTCCTTATTTTTTATAGTATTCTTATTTTAAGGCCTGTCTGATATCAGGATTAATATTCCAGCTTTCTTTTGCTTTCCATTTGCATAGAATGTATTTTTCCATCCTCTCAATTTCAGTCTATATGTGTCTTTGCATCTGAAGGTGGTTTCTGGTTGACAGCATATATATATGGGTCATGTTTTTGTATCCATTCAATCAGTCTGTGTCTTTTGGTTGGAACATTTAATCTGTTTACATTTAAAGTAATTATCAACCTACCAAAAGTGTTTTTCAGAGAACTAGGACAAATCATTGCACAGTTTGTATGAAGGGGGAAAAAAAAAAAAAAAACCTCGAATAGCCAAAGCAATCTTGAGAAAGAAGAATGGAACTGAAGGAATCAACCTGCATGACTGCAGACTATAGTACAAAGCTACAGTTATCAAGACAATATGTTACTGACACCAAGACAGAAATATAGACCAATGGAACAAAATAGAAAGCCCAGAGATAAATCCACGCACCTATGGTCACTTTATCTTTGACAAAAGACTCAGGAATATACAATGGAGAAAAGACCGATCTCTTTAACAAGTGGCACTGGAAAAGCTGGCCAACCACCTGTAAAATAATGACTCTAGAATACTTTCTAATGATACACAAAAATAAACTAAATATGGATTAAAGATCTAAATGAAAGACCAGAAACTGTAAAACTTCTAGAGGAAAATATAGACAGAACAGTCTCTGACATAAATCACAGCAGGACCTTCTATGACTCACCTCCCAGAGTAATGTAAATAAAAGCAAAAATAAACCAACGGAACGAATCAAATTTAAAAGCTCCTGAACAATGAAGGAAACAAGGAAGGTGAATAGGCAGTCATGACTAAGTAAAACTCAAAAATATACAAGAAGCTCATGCAACTCAATACCAGAAAAAATTAATGGCCCAATCTGGACATGGGTTTGGGTAGACTCCAGCAGTTGTTGATGGACACGGAGGCCTGGCATGCTGCAGCGCGTGGGGTCGCAAATAGTCGGGCACAACTGAGCAACTGAACTGAACTGAACTGATACATCCATGGCTGATTCATGTCAATGTATGGCAACAACCACTACAATTTTGTAAAGTAATTAGCCTCCAATTAAAACAAGTAAATTACTTAAATTTAAGTAAAAAAAAAAATCTAGTGTAAAGGGTAGACTCTATGAAATACAATATTAAAAATACAAAACACAATCAATCACAAAATATGTTTAAAAAATATGAAATATGCTTTAAAAATAGGGTCATATTTTGCAAGGTAATAGGTTGTAAAATTGAAAATTAAAGGATTAATTATGACCCAGCAATCCCACTGCTGGGCATACACACCAAGGAAACCAGAATTGAAAGAGACACGTGTACCACAATGTTCATCACAGCACTGTTTCTAATAGCCAGGACATGGAAGCAACCTAGATGTCCATCAGCAGACGAATGGATAAGAAAGCTGTGGTATGTATACACAGTGGAGTATTACTCAGCCATTAAAAAGAATACATTTGAATCAGTTCTAATGAGGTGGATGAAACTGGAGCCTATTATATCGAGTGAAGTAAGCCAGAAAGAAAGAAAGAAAGAAACCCACACCAATACAGTATACTAACACATGTCTATGGAATTTAGAAAGATGGTAACGATAACCCTGGATGTGAGACAGCAAAAGAGACAAAGATGTATAGAACAGTCTTTTGGACTCTGTGGGAGAGGAAGAGGGTTGGATGATTTGGGAGAATGGCATTGAAACATGTATAATATCATATAAGAAACGAATCGCCAGTCCAGGTTTGATGCAGGTTACAGGATGCTTGGGGTTGGTGTACTGGGATGACCCAGAAGGATGGTACAGGGAGGGAGTGGGAGGGGGGTTCAGGATGGATAACACGTGTACACCCATGACAGATTCATGTGGATGTATGGCAAAACCAATACAATATTGTAAAATTTAAAAAAAAAAAAGTAAGAAGGAAAAAATAATAAATAATTTTTAAAAATTAGAAGGTTGATAATAGAAAAACTATATCTAGGAATTTCTCTGGAGCCGTTGTGGGCAGTGTGGGTTCAGTTGAGTTTCAGATGATTCCTTGTTCCAGCTTGCATTTCTTTACAAGATCTATAAGCCCCTTCCTATGCTTAGTCAATATTAACTACAGGGTTTTAATCTGTTGCACCTTTCACTCCCAGAGGGGTTCCCTTTTCTTTATTTGTTTTGGCTTTCTCTCTTTGCAAGTCTCTTTAGTGTCTAATTTCTGCCCTGGCACAAGGGGGCAAAGGTGGTCACTTATTTCGGCTCACTTGTTCAGTTGAGTTGTGGGGAGGGAGGAACACTGCAAACAAATAATGTTGGTGTGTATTTTGGGAAAGTGCTTGCAGTGTATGGAACACACTGGGCTTTCCCAAACTCATGGTGGTGTGTGCTTTCCACGTGTACACTGCTCAGGTTCCAGATTGCTCTTCAGGGGTACTGCCCAATGTGGGCCCTGCATTTCCTGCAATTCCCAGGTCTAAGCTGCTCAGGTTCAGGTTTTCAGGTACACCGCAAAGTCACAGACTCAGATGCACGTGCGTTTTGTGCCCTTCCCAGGTCCCAGCAGCTCAGGCGACCAGGTGCTTGGCCAACGCACTGTCCCAAGTGGGCCATGCATCTTAATTACCTACTGGGTCCAGGCCGCTCAGTTTCCTGGGTGTGCCATGAGAACACTGCCTCAGGTGTATCATGTGTCTCCTCTGGGGAGCTGATCTCAAGCTGCAACTCTCCTGGCAGATGTCAACCGTCCAGGACTCCAGGAAGACATGGTTAGAAACTGGCAGCCTGCTCACAGTTTGGTGGAGAATGCCGGTCTCTGAGGCTGAGGCCGCCCCTTGCCTTCTGGTTCTGGCTGCCACACACATGGCTGTCTGCCTCTTGTTGGGGCAGGGGCCTGGAGACAGCCGGCTAGTTCTGCTTTGGTATTTGCTCAATCCTTTGTTCTCCTTTCAAAGACAATGAGCAGCCTATCCGGGTACCTGGTGTCCTCTGCCAGCATTCAGAAATTGTTTTGTGGAAGTTGCTCAGCGTTCAAATGATCATTTGATGAATGTGTTGGGGAGAATGGGGTCTCCCCATCTTATTCCTCTGCCATCTTAGGACCACGCCCCCACCCCGAGGTCTTGTTTATGTATCCATTTAGCCAGTCTGGGCTTTTTGGTTGGAACATTTAATCCATTTATATTTAGAATAATTATTGACATATGTGCTCCTTTTCGGAGAAGGCAATGGCACCCCACTCCAGTACTCTTGCCTGGAAAATCCCATGGACGGAGGAGCCTGGTAGGCTGCAGTCCATGGGGTCACACAGAGTTCGACAGGACAGAGCGACTTCCCTTTCACTTTTCACTTGCATGCATTGGAGAAGGAAATGGCAACCCCCTCCATTGTTCTTGCCTGGAGAATCCCAGGGACCGGGGAGCCTGGTGGGCTGCCGTCTATGGGGTCGCACAGAGTCAGACAGGACTGAAGCGACTTAGCAGCAGCAGCAGCAGTGCTCCTATTGCCATTTTCTTAATTGTTTGGGGTCGGTTTTGTAGATCATTTTTCTTCTCTTATATTTCTTGACTATATAAGTCCCTTTACCATTTGTTGTAAAGCTGGTTTTGTGGTAAAGAATTCTCTTACCTTTGGCTCATCTGAAAAGCTTTGATTTCTCCATCAATTTTGAAGGAGATCCTTGCCAAGTACAGTAATCTTGGCTGTAGATTTTTCTCTTTCAGTGCTTTAAATATGCCATGCCGTTCTCTTCTGGCCTGCAGAGTTTCTGTTGAAAGATCAGCTGTGAAACATATGGGGTTTCCATTGGATGTTACTTGTTACTTTTAACTTGCTACTTTTAATATTCTTTCTTTGTGTTTCATCTTCCTTAGTTTGCTTAGCATATGTCTAGGGCTGTTTCACCTTGGGTTTATCACAAATGGGACTCTTGGCACCTCTTGGACTTGATTGACTATTTCCTTTTCCATGTTGGGGGTTTTTCAAGTATAATCTCCTCTAAACTTTTCTCATACCCTTTATTTTTCTCTCTTCTTCTGGGACCCCTATAATTTGAATCTTGGTGCATTTAACATTGTCCAAGAGGTCTCTGAGGCTATCCTCAGTTCTTTTCATTCTTTTGACTTTATTCTGCCCTTCCGCAGTTGTTTCCACCATTTTGTCTTTCAACACACTGATCCATTTTCTGGTTCAGATACCCTGCTCTTGATTCTTTCTAGAGTATTTTTAATTTCAGTAATTGTTGTTTGTCTATTTATTTTTCAATTTATTTTTTGCTTATTCTTCAATTCAACTAGGGGTTTGCTCATTGATTCTTGCATTGTCTCCATGTCAATTTCAAAGTTTTTGATCATCTTTACTACCATTATTCTGAATAGTTTTTCAGGCAGTTTGCCTATTTCCTCTTCATTTGTTTAAATTTCTGTGTGTCTAGTTTGTTCCTTTATTTGTGCAGCATTTCTTTGTCATTTCTTCATTTTTAAAAAGATCTTATTGTGTTTGAGGTCTCCTTTTGCCAGCCTTCAAATTTGCATTCTTTCTTCCTTTTAGTTTCTGCACTCCTAAATTTGGTCCAATGGTTTCTGTAAGCTTTGCATTGGGTGAGATTGGTGCTGAGTTTTTTTTTTTTTTTCTTTTCTTGTCCTTCTGATGTGCAGGGCTGATTGAGAAGGATAATCCTGTCTGCTGATGACTGGGTTTCTACTTTTGTCCTATTTGCTGTTTGGATGAGGTGTCCTACACTGGGTTGGGTGGTCCTGATTGGTGGTTGGGTGATTCTAGGTCTTGTATTCAAGTGGTTTAGTTTGCATGAGTGAGTTCTCTGTAATTGATACTCCCTAAGGTTAGGAGTTCTCCGGTTGTATAGGGTCTTGAAGTCAGTGCTCCCACTCCAAATGTTCAGGGCTGGATCATTGGCCAGGAACACCGTTACAACAGGTGGTTTGTTATGGTATTAAGTTAGATTAAAATAAATATCCAAAAAAAAAAAAAAAAAGAGAGAGAGAAACCAAAGGTGAACCCCTGACAAATGGCAGTTACACTGTCACACAAATAATAATTAAAATAAAGGAATATACACATATATTCCAATATATGGGAATATACACACATACAACCATCAGCAAAATCCAAACAGTTCAACAAAAATAAACTACAATAGGCTGACCTAGCAAACAACGGAAACCAAAAATGATATCTACCAGTTAAGCACAAAACTAACGAGTGCACAGGCTGGAAAAGAAATCTAAAGCAAAGTCCCAAGTGGGGATGAAAGCACTGAAAATAAAACTAACAAAATGTTAAGAGGAAAGGAAGGAAAGAAAAGAAAGAAAGAATAGATATGCGAGGTTCAACAGAGGTAGATGAACAAGGTTTGTTTAAAGTTTAACTGCAAGGGGACAAGAACAGAGGAAAGGCAAACAATGGAATAAATATAATAGGTTTAAAAAATTAAAATTTAAAACAATAAAAATAGAAAATAATAATAAAAAAAAATCAAAAATAAATGGGAAAACAAGGAATCCTCCAAAGAACTGTAAAAATCCAATGTAGAAGCAGAGGTTTATCACAAGAGTAAAAAGTATGACTGAATATATACATGTACATATACACCCACAAGCAAAATCAAAACATTCCAGAAAAATAAAGTACAATAGATTGATTGACCTGGTGAACAACGGAAAAAAAAAAAAATATATATATATATGTATATGTATATATATATATACCTACATACCAGAATAGAATCACCTGAAGCACAAACTGGGAAACAAATCTAGAGCAAGGTGCCAATTGGAGAATAAAAGAATGAAAATAAAACTAACAAATATATTGAGAGAAAAGGAAAGAAAGAAAAAAATACATATGCAGAGTTAAATAGAGGTACAGATGACTGTTGAGAGTCCCTTGGACTGCAAGTAAATCCAACCAGTCCATTCTAAGGGAGATCAGTCCTGGGTGTTCATTGGAAGGACTGATGTTGAAGCTGAAATTCCTATACTTTGGCCACCTGATGCGAAGAGCTGACTCATTGGAAAAGGCCCTGATGCTGGGAAAGATTGAGAGCAGGAGGAGAAGCGAACAACAGAGGATGAGATGGTTGGATGGCATCATCAGCTCGATGGACATGGGTTTGGTTGGACTCCAGGGGTTGGTGATGGACAGGGAGGCCTGGCGTGCTGTGGTTCATGGGGTCACAAGGAGTCGGGCACAACTGAGCCACTGAACTGAACTGAACTGAACTGAAAAGATGTATATACATTAAAGATTAACTGCAAGGGGAAAAGAACAGTAGGAAAAGTAAACAAATAATAAATGTAGAAACAATAATAATAGGTTTAAAAAATGAAAAAGAGAGAGAGAAAAGGAAACTCCACAGAATTTCAAAAGCTGTATATAGAGACAGAGATTTATAACAGCAATACAAATGTGGCTGAAGAAAAATAAGGATCAAAAGCTTCATTAGATTTCATAGTGCCAATGAAATTGGCAACTACAACGTGGGCGAGGGGAAGGAATTGAAACCAACCACACAAACAAAAATCCTAAAGAATCTACAGAGCAAGTCAAAACATGAGAATAATACAGGTTTTTCTTTAGTCATTGCTCTCAGAGTCCTTTCGCCCGCTAAAATTGCAGTCCACCTCACCTCCCTAGGATGCCCTCCAAAACTGTGCTGAACTCTGAACCTGATTTGGGGGGAGCTCATTCTAATCCGGTCCTACTCCTATATGTTTTTTGTCTCCTATGTTCACAACTATCAGAACCAGGACGTTTCCTTTTGTGGCAGTTATCAGTGTCTTTTTATATATTATTCAGTTCAGTTCAGTCGCTCAGTCGTGTCCGACTCTTCGCGACCCCATGAATCGCAGCACGCCAGGCCTCCAGTCCATCACCAACTCCCGGAGTTCACTCAGACTCACGTCCATCGAGTCAGTGATGCCATCCAGCCATCTCATCCTCTGCTGTCCCCTTCTCCTGCCCTGAATCCCTCCCAGCATCAGAGTCTTTTCCAATGAGTCAACTCTTTGCATGAGGGGGCCAAAGTACTGGAGTTTCAGCTTTAGCATCATTCCTTCCAAAGAAATCCCAGGGCTGATCTCCTTCAGAATGGACTGGTTGGATCTCCCTGGAGTCCATGGGACTCTCAAGAGTCTTCTCCAACACCACAGTTCAAAAGCATCAATTCTTCAGTGCTCAGCCTTCCTCACAGTCCAACTCTCACATCTATACATGACCACAGGAAAAACCATAGCTTTGACTAGACGGACCTTTGTTGGCAAAGTAATGTCTCTGCTTTTGAATATGCTATCTAGGTTGGTCATAATTTTCCTTCCAAGAAGTAAGCGTCTTTTAATTTCATACCTGCAGTCATCATCTGCCGTGATTTTGGAGCCCTGCCCCATCAACACCGCCCCCCAAAAAAAAACAAAACAAAACAAAAATTGACACTCTTTCCACTGTTTCCCCATCTATTTCCCATGAAGTATATGGGACCGGATGCCATGATCTTCATTTTCACTCTCCACTTTCATTTCATCAAGAGACTTTTCAGTTCCTCTTCACTTTCTGCCATAAGGGTGGTGTCATCTGCATATATGAAGTTATTGACATTTCTCCCAGCAATCTTCTTTCCAACTTGTGTTTCTTCCAGTCCAGGGTTTCTCATGATGTACTCTGCATAGAAGTTAAATCAGCAGGGTGAGAACATACAGCCTTGACGTACTCCTTTTCCTATATGGAACCAGTCTGTTGTTCCATATCCAGTTTTAACTGTGGCTTCCTGACGTGCATACAGGTTTCTCAAGAGGCAGGTCAGGTGGTCTGGTATTCCCATCTCTTTCAGAATTTTACACAGTTTATTGTGATCTACACAGCAAAGGCTGTGGCATAGTCAATAAAGCAGAAACAGAGGTTTTTCTGGAACTCTCTTGCTTTTCCATGATCCAGTAGATGTTGGCAATTTGGTCTCTGGTTCCTCTGCCTTTGCTAAAACCAGCTTGAACATCAGGAAGTTCACAGTTCATGTATTGCTGAAGACTGGCTTGGAGAATTTTGAGCATTACCTTACTAGTGTGTGAGATGTGTGCAATTCTGTGGTAGTTTGAGCATTCTTTGGCATTGCCTTTCTTTGGGATTGGAATGAAAACTCAGCTTTTCCAGTCCTGTGGCCACTGCTGAGTTTTCCAAATTTGCTGGCATATTGAGTGCAGCACTTTCACAGCATCATCCTTTGAGATTTGAAATAGCTCAACTGGAATTCCATCACCTCCACTAGCTTTGTTCATAATGCTGCTTTCTAAGTCCCACTTGACTTTATATTCCACAATGTCTGGCTCTAGTTCAGTGATCACACCATCGTGATTATCTGGGTCGTGAATATCTTTTTTGTACAGTTCTTCTGTGTATTCTTGCCACATCTTCTTAATATTTTCTGCTTCTGTTAGGTCCATACCATTTCCGTCCTTTATCGAGCCCATCTTTGCATGAAATCTCCCCTTGGTATCTCTAATCTTCTTGAAGTGATCTCTAGTCTTTCCCATTCTGTTGTTTTCCTCCTTTTCTTTGCATCGCTCCCTGAGGAAGGCTTTCTTATCTCTTCTTGCTCTTTCTTGGAACCCTGCATTCAGATGCTTATATCTTTCCTTTTCTCCTTTGCTTTTCACTTCTCTTCTTTTCACAGCTATGTGGATTTAATCTGCAGCTTGTACAGGTGGTAGGAAGGTTTTGGGTCTTCTTCCTTAACAACACTGCCCCTGGGTTCCAATTGTGGTTTTATTCCCACTTTTCAATGTGAATCATCCACTGGGGTTTGCTCTTGAGACTGTCCTGGAGGACTTGGGTTTGCCCCTGTGAGGGGGCCAGATGTGGAGATGCAACTGCTTCAGTCATAGTGGCTCTGGCTGCATCAGGGACTCAGAGGAGTTGGTGGCTAGGGCAGCAGGACATATAGTGCTCTAGAAGGGTATGTCAACCAGTACTGGCCCATACGTACCAGTATTTTTGCATGTAGAAACCCCTTCCCTGAGAAAGAAGCCTGGCAAGCCACAGTTACAATGTCACATGCAGTTGGACACTAAGGGCGGCAGTAAGGAGATACCCCTCCTCCAAGGTAAGGAGCAGTGGCTGCGCTTTGATGGAGCGGCTGTGAAGGGATACCCCACACCCAAGGTAAGAGAAACCCAAGTAAGATGGTATGTGTTGCAAGAGGGCATCAGAAGGCAGACACACTGAAACCATACTCACAAAAAACTAGTCAATGTAATCACACTAGGACCACAGCCTTGTCTAACTCAATGAAACTAAGCCATGCCCTGGGGGCAACCCAAGAGGGGCGGGTCATGGGGGAGAGATCTGACAGAAGGTGGTCCACTGGAGAAGAGAATGGCAAACCGGTTCAGTATTCTTGCCTTGAGAACCCCATGAACAGTATCAAAAGGCAAAATGATAGGATACTGAAAGGGGAACTCCCCAGGACAGTAAGGACCCAATATGCTACTGGATATCAGTGGAGAAATAACTCCAGAAAGAATGAAGGGATGGAGCCAAAGCAAAAACAATACCCAGTTGCAGACGTGACTGGTGACAGAAGCAAGGTCTGATGCTGTAAAGAGCAATATTGCATAGGAACCTGGAATGTCAGGTCCATGAATCAAGGCAAATTGGAAGTGGTCAAACAAGAGATGGCAAGAGTGAATGTAGACATTCTAGGAATCAGCGAACTAAAATGGACTGGAATGGGTGAATTTAATTTAGATGAGCATTATATCTACTACTGCAAGCAGGAATCCCTCAGAAGAACTGGAGCAGCCATCATGGTCAACAAAAGATTCCGAAATGCAGTACTTGGATGCAATCTCAAAAACGACAGAATGATCTCTGTTCGTTTCCAAGGCAAACCATTCAATATCACAGTAATCCAAGTCTAGACCTCAACCAGTAATGCTGAAGAAGCTGAAGATGAACGGTTCTATGAAGACCTACAAGTCCTTTTCAAACTATACCCAAAAAAGATGTCCTTTTCATTGTAGGGGACTGGAATGCAAAAATAGGAAGTCAAGAAACACCTGCAGTAACAGGCAAATTTGGCCTTGGAATACGGAATGAAGCAGGGCAAAGACTAATAGAGTTTTGCCAAGAAAATGCACTGGTCATAGCAAAGACCCTTTTCCAACAGCACAAGAGAAGACTCTACACATGGACATCACCATATGGCCAACACTGAAATCAGATTTATTATATTCTTTGCAGCCAAAGATGGAGAAGCTCTATACAGTCAACAAGAACAAGACAAGGAGCTGACTGTGACTCAGATCATGAACTCCTTATTACCAAATTCAGACTGAAATTGAAGAAAGTAGGACAAACCCCTAGACCATTCAGGTAAGATCTAAATCAAATCACTTATGATTATACAGTGAAAGTGAGAAACAGATTTATGAGCCTAGACCTGTTAGATAGAATGCCTGATGAACTATGGAATGAGGCTCATGACAATCTACAGGAGACAGGGATAAATACAATCCCCATGAACAAGAAATGCAAAAAAAGCAAAATGGCTGTCTGGGCACCCCTTACAAATAGCTGTGAAAAGAAGAGAAGCGAAAAGCAAAGGAGAAAAGGAAAGATATACGCATCTGAATGCAGAGTTCCAAAGAATAGCAGGAAGAGATAAGAAAGCCTTCCTCAGTGATCAATGCAAAGAAATAGAGGAAAACAACAGAATGGGAAAGACTAGAGATCTCTTCAAGAAAATTAGAGATACCAAGGGGACATTTCATGCAAAGATGGGCTCAATAAAGGACAGAAACGGCATGGACCTAACAGAAGCAGAAGATACTAAGAAGAGATGACAAGAATACACAGAAGAACTATACAATCAAGATCTTCATGATCCAGATAATCCCGATGATGTGATCACCGACCTAGAGCCAGACATCCTGGAATGTGAAATCAAGTGGGCCTTAGAAAGCAGCACTACGAACAAAGCTAGAGGAAGTGATGGAATTCCAGTTGAGCTATGTCAGATCCTGAAAGATGATGCTGTGAAAGAATTGCACTCAATATGCCAGCAAATTTGGAAAACTCAGCTGTGTCCACAGGACTGGAATGGTCAGTTTTCATTCGAATCCCGAAGAAAGGCAATGCCAAAGAATACTCAAAGTACTGCACAGTTACACTCACCTCACATGCTAGTAAAGTAATGCTCAAAATTCTCCAGGCCAAGTTTCAGCAATACGTGAACTGTGAACTTCCTGATATTCCAGCTGGTTTTAGAAAAGGCAGAGGAACCAGTGATCAAATTGCCAACATCTGCTGGATCATGGAAAAAGCAAGAGAGTTCCCGAAAAACCTCTATTCCTGCTTTATTGACTATGCCAAAGCCTTTGCCTGTGTGGATCACAGTAAACTGTGGAAAATTCTGAGAGAGATGGGAATACCAGACCACCCGACCTGCCTCTTGAGAAATCTCTATGCAGCTCAGTAAGCAACAGTTAGAACTGGACGTGGAACAACAGACTGGTTCCAGTTAGGAAAAGGAGTACGTCAAGGCTATATATTATCACCCTGCTTATGTAACTTCTATGCAGAGTACATCATGAGAAACCCTGGACTGGAAGAAACACAAGCTGGAATCAAGATTGCCGGGAGAAATATCAGTAACCTCAGACATGCAGATGACACCGCCCTATGGCAGAAAGTGAAGAGGAACTAAAAAGCCTCCTGATGAAGGTGAAAGTGGAGAGTGAAAAAATTGGCTTCAAGCTCAGCATTCAGAAAACGAAGATCATGGCATCCGGTCCCATCACCTCATGGGAAATAGATGGGGAAACAGTGGAAACAGTGTCAGACTTTATTTTGGGGGGCTCCAAAATCACTGCAGATGGTGACTGCAGCCATGAAATTAAAAGACACTTACTCCTTGGAAGGAAAGTTATGACCAACGTAGATAGCATATTCAAAAGCAAAGACATTACTTTGCCAACAAAGGTCCGTCTAGTCAAGGCTATGGTTTTTCCTGTGGTCATGTATGGATGTGAGAGTTGGACTGTGAAGAAGGGTGAGCACCTAAGGATTGATGCTTTTGAACTGTGGTGTTGGAGAAGACTCTTGAGAGTCCCTTGGATGGCAAGGAGATCCAACCAGTCCATTCTGAAGGAATTGAGCCCTGGGATTTCTTTGGGGGAATGATGCTTAAGCTGTAACTCCAGTACTTTGGCCACCTCTTGAGAAGAGTTGACTCATTGGAAAAGACTCTGATGTTGGGAGGAATTGGGGGCAGAAGGAGAAGGGGACAACAGAGCATGAGATGGCTGGATGCCATCACTGAGTCTATGGACGTGGATCTGGGTGAATTCCGGGAGGTGGTGATGGACAGGGAGTCGTGGCGTTCTGCGATTCATGGGGTCGCGAAGAGTGGGACAGGAATGAGCGACTGAACTGAACTTATCTGAACTGAACTGAACTGAAGTGACCAGGTATCCATAGACACCAGACTTTTTTGGCCTGTAGCAGCTCCGCCCCAGCGAGCTTTGGGCATGAACTTGGCATAGCTTCTTGATTTCTGGGGACCGTGGTAGCGATAACTCTGCAGGGACAAAGACCTCCTCTGCCACAGAAGTTTTGACCCTATCAGAGTCTTTTCACCAGCCTCTTGTAGCTGGTGATAAGGACGTCTCTTTTGCCTCTCTTCTTCCATAGCTCCACTCTTTCAGGCACTTAGAGGGCTCCCTTGCCTGGGGTACTTCTCTGTTGTTTGGAGCATCAGGTACATAGATGGGGCCCCTGTGTGGGGTCCTAGTCTGCAGATCAGTAAGTCAGGCACTTGATTGGCCAGCCTATCTATTGTTTAGCTGTCTATGCTGGTGTAGGGGGAGAAAGAGACTATGGTGAGGGCTCCACCACCTATGATTGACCCAGTAGGATCCCCTTGCTTTCATGGGGCCTGGTGTTCCTCCACAAGCATTTCCCATCCCGATCTCCTTCCTCACATCCCATCAGTCCGTCTCTCTGCAGTCAATAGCAGCCCTTGCCCTGGGATTGCTCCACAATCCGAAAAATCCAGATCCCAACTGCTGTCCCTTCTATGGGACCTGTGTCCCTGTCTGGGGTGTGTATGACTGTGGCAAGGACTGTCTGATTCTCATTCCATTTAGGCTCCCACAGATCAACTGTTTCACTCTCAGCCTAAAATATTTCTCCTCTGATCCAGACAGTTGATCCCAGGTGGGGGGTCGGACACCAACTTATAGTTCTCCCACCCACCGAGGGCAGGTCCAGGCCTATTACCATTCCTGTTCCCCCCACCCCTAGTTCCTTCACCCTACCGAGTTTTGTGGTTCTATTTATTATTTTCCTCTGGTCAGGTACTCCTGTCAGCTCTCAGCTGGTGTTCTGCACACACTTCTGTGTCTGAAGGTGTATCCTTGATGTATCCGTGGAGTGAAATGTACTCCACTTCCAGCTACAGTTCTGCCATTTTGTTCATCTCAAATTTTGGACTACTAGAAATAAGACTGTTGTGAACATTCATGTGCACATCTGTGGGTTTTTTTTTTTTTTTTTTCATACTTGCTGGTATAAACCTAAGAAAGGGATTGCTGGGACATATGGTAACCCTATGTTTAACTTTTGAAGGAACTTCCAAACTGTTTTCCACCATGGTGTACTATTTTGTATTCCCATAAACAGTGCATGAAAGTTCAAATATTTCCACTTCCTCATCAGACTTGTTCTTCTCTGTCTCTCATGAGAGCCATACTTTCGGTGTGCCCTGCATGCTTACTTGCCATCTATATATCATTATCTAGTGAATTTCCTGTTCAAATCTTTTGTCCATTTTTGCACTGGTGTGTTTCATATATTCTGTCTGATTCTTAAGTTTTTCTTACTTCAATGTGACTGTTATTATTTTTTATTTTAATTTTAAATTGGCCGACTATATAGGAAAGCAATTTATTAAATTTTATATATCATCTCTATATCTTGTGACATTGCTTAAATTAATTCTTAGTTTTAGGTATTCTGTTCCTGTAGATTTCATTGGATATTCTACATAGATGTCACCAACAGATAAAAACAGCTTTATTCTTCTTTTCCAAACTGGATAACTTTTCAATCAGTTCCTAATATGACTTCACGGACAGAAATTCAATATAATGAGAGTGGAAATCTTTCTGTTGATTGTGATTTTAGAAGTAAAACACTCAGTGTTCTACCATAAAGTGTGATGTTAGTGATAGTTTAGTACTTTCATAAGGTTGAGGAAATCTTCTCTTTCTGCTGCTGCTAAATCGCTTCAGTCGTGTCCGACTCTGTGCGACCCCATAGATGGCAGCCCACCAGGCTTCCCTTCCCTGGTTTCCTCCAGGCAAGAACACTGGAGTGGGTTGCCATTTCCTTCTCCAATGCATGAAAGTGAAAAGTGAAAGTGAAGTCGCTCAGTCATGTCCGACTCTTAGTGACCTCATGGACTGCAGCCTACCAGGCTCCTCCATCCATGGGATTTTCTAGGCAAAAGTACTGGAGTGGGGTGCCATTGCCTTCTCCAATTCTATTTCTATTTCTTCTCCTATTTCTAGTTCGCTAAAATATTTTATACAGAATGTGCTCAGTCACAGAGTTGTGTCCAGCTTTTTGCAACCCCATGAAGTGTAGGCCAAACAGGCTCCTCTGGCCTTGGGGATTCTCCAGGCCAGAATACTGGAATGGATTGTCATGCTCTCCTCCAGGGGATCTTCCCAGCCCAAGGATGGACCCAGATCTCTGAGATGCCAGGCACTTTCTTTAATAGCTGAGCTGCCAGCGAAGCCTAAGAACACTGATGTGGGTAGCCAATCCCTACTTCAGGGAATCTTCCCAACCCAGGGATATTAGATTTTATCAAATTATTTTTCAGCATTCATCTAAATGACCCTACTGTGTCATCATTTTCAGTTCTTTAGTAAGTTGTTTATCCTGATGGATTTTCAAATGTTTAATGAATGCTACACTCTTAAGGGGACAAAAACCAATGGATTCTGCTATGTCATACATTGTATGTATTGGTGTAGGCTGCCACAGATCAGCTGTTTCATTCTCAGCCTTAAATGTTTCTCCTCTGATCCAGACAATTACTCCAATGCGGGGAGTGGAAACCTACTTCAGTTCTCCCACCCACCAAGGGCAGGTCCAGACCTATTAACACTCCTGTTTTTCCCCCTAGTTCCTTCATCCTACCAAGTTTTGTGGTTCTATACATTCTTTTCCACTGGTCAGGTACTCCTGTCAGCTCTCAGCTGGTGTTCTGCTAGCATTTCTGTGTCTGAAGATGTATTCCTGATGTGTCCAAGGAGAGAGGTGTATTCCTCCTGCAACTACCACTCTGCCATCTTGTTCATCTCAACTTTTTGACTATTAGAAATAAGACTGCTATGAACATTCATGTGCACGTCTTTGGGGAAACATTTTTTTTTTTTTAACACATAGTGAGGTGACCATGATTCCAAGACTTGAAGCAAGACAAATCCAAGTGGAGAAAGGGCAAGTGTATTCAGTGCAGTCTCACAGCCTGAAGACAGCAGTGTCTGAATGGAAGCTAGAACAAAGGAGGTGGGATGGAAAAAGCTTCTGGGAGGTGGCCCAGAATTAAATGGTCTTGAAAGTGCTTTAAGACCACCTCTCAAAGAGTCAGACATGACTGAGAGACTGAACTGAACTGTAGGAGGAAAGTGGGATGATTCTCATTTCCACAGACACTTCAATACAGCCTAATTATCATGGAGGTACTTTAGGCAAGATATTACAATCTAGATGATGGTGAAATGTGGGAGAGAACAGAATCAAAGCCTCGATACTGTGGCTGTGGGTCAAGGTTTGGAGGAGACACATGCTCCCTGCCTTGTGACACAACAGAGTTGACTTAGAGAGATGAGGATGACAGGTGAGTTTGGAGGGCTCCTAAGGGCCATTAAAAATGATGCATTTCCCCCCCCATCAAATCATCTGGGTTGCCCCCCATTCTGCCCTAGAACTATCAGGATTGCGCTTTGTGATGTCAATTCTCAGCCAGGGCCACCATTGGCTGGGGAAGTGAGTTGCTGATCTCTTAAAGCGTAATGCTGTGGACCCTAGGGAGTGGTATATAGAGGTGTGCTCAGGGGCTCTGGAGCAGACCACTGGGAGTCTTCAAAATGACTAAAGAGACTCAGAAGCCACAAGGCTCTAGAGCACTTATGGCACAGCCGACTTCAGGTAACCAGGAGGAAAAGATGAAGACTTCCTGTCAACTGAGGTCCACAAAAGTGTCAAGGTGAGTTGAACCCATCCAAGCTCCTCTTGCCCATTGACACCGCCCCATGAGACCCCCCTGCCCTCTACTGGCCTGGCACATAGCTCTCCTCTGGTCACACTTTTCCTGAAATTATCGTTCCTATTCATCTTCACCCTCTTCCCCAAACAAGTGGCATTCTGTGCTCCCTCTCTTGTTCTCTCCAGGTGTCCAGGGTAACCATGAGGGTGAATAAGTCATCTGGTCCTGAGCTTCGTTTTTGTTCAATGGAAGATTTTTGATTACAGTTTTGCTTTCCATGCTTGTGATGGGTATGTTGGGATTATCTATTTCTTCCTGGTTCAGTTTTCGATTGTTATACTTTTCTAGGAATTTGTTCATTTCTTCCAAGTTGTCCATTTTATTGTCCTATAGCTGCTGATAGTAATCTTTTATGATCCTTTGTACTTCTGTGTTGTCTGCTGTGTTTTATCCATTTTCCTTTCTAATTTTGTTGATTTGATTATCCCCCCTTTCTTTCTTGATGAGTTTTGCTAATGGTTTTCCTATTTTATTTATCTTCTCAAAGAACCAGCGTTTATTTTTGCTGAGTTTTGCTATAGGTTCCTTTGCTTTTTTTCATGTGTTTCAGCTCAAATTTTTTTTTAATTTTATTTTATTTTTAAACTTTACAAATTGTATTAGTTTTGCCAAATATCAAAATGAATCCGCCTCAGGTATACATGTGTTCCCCATCCTGAACCCTCCTCCCTCCTCCCTCCCCATACCATCCCTCTGGGTTGTCCCAGTGCACCAGCAAGCATCCAGTATCATGCACCAAACCTGGACTAGCAACTCGTTTCATGCATGATATTGTACATGTTTCAATGCCATTCTCCCAAATCTTCCCACCCTCTCTCTCTCAAACAGATTCCATAAGACTGTTCTATACATCTGTCTCTTTTGCTGTCTCGTACACAGGGTTATTGTTAACATCTTACTAAATTCCATATATATGCTTTAGTATACCATATTGGTGTTTTTCTTTCTGGCTTACTTCAGTCTGTATAATAGGCTCCAGTTTCATCCACCTCATTAAAACTGATTCAAATTTTTTCTTTTTAATGGCTGAGTAATACTCCATTGTGTATATGTACCACAGCTTTCTTATCCATTCATCTGTTGATGGACATCTAGGTTGCTTCCATGTCCTGTCTATTATGAACAGTGCTGCGATGAACATTGGGGTACATGTGTCTTTTTCAATTCTGTTTTCCTCAGTGTGTATGGTGAGCTGTGGGATTGCTGGATCATAAGACAGTTCTATTTCCAGTTGTTTAAGGAATCTCCAGACTGTTCTCCATTGTGGCTGTACTAGTTTGCATTCCCACCAACCGTATAAGAGGGTTCCCTTTTCTCCACACCCTCTCCAGCATTTATTGTTTGTAAACTTTTGGATCACAGCCATTGTGAGTCGTGTGAAATGGCACCTCATAGTGATTTTGATTTGCATTTTTCTGATAATGAGTGATGTTGAGCATCTTTTCATGTGTTTGTTAGCCATCTGTATGTCTTCTTTGGAGAAATGTCTATTTAGTTCTTTGGCCCATTTTTTTGATTGGGTCATTTATTTTTCTGGAATTGAGCTGTAAGAGTTGCTTGTATATTTTTGAAATTACTTGTTTGTCAGTTGCTTCATTTGCTATTATTTTCTCCCATTCTGAAGGTTGTCTTTTCACCTTGTTAATAGTTTCCTTTGATGTGCAGAAGCTTTTAAGTTAAATTAGGTCCCATATGTTTATTTTTGCTTTTATTTCCAATATTCTGGGAGGTGGGTCATAGAAGATCCTGCTGTGATGTATGGCAGAGAGTGTTTTGCCTATGTTCTCCTCTAGGAGTTTTATAGTTTCTGGTGTTACATTTAGATCTTTAATCCATTTTGAGTTTATTTTTGTGCATGGTGTTAGAAAGTGTTCTAGTTTCATTCTTTTACAAGTGGTTGACCAGATTTCCCAGCACCATTTGTTAAACAGATTTTCCTTAATCCATTGTATATTCTTGCCTCCTTTGTCAAAGATAAGGTGTCCATATGTGTGTGGAATTCTCTCTGGTCTTTCTATTTTGTTCCATTGATCTATATTTCTGTCTTTGTGCCAGTACCATACTGTCTTGATAACTGTGGCTTTGTAGTAGAGCCTGAAGTCAGGTAGGTTGATTCCTCCAGTTCCATTCTTCTTTCACAAGATAGCTTTGGCTATTTGAGGTTTTTTGTATTTCCATACAAATTGTGAAATTATTTGTTCTAGCTCTGTGAAGAATACCGTTGGTAGCTTGATAGGGGTTGCATTGAATCTATAAATTGCTTTGGATAGTTGTAGAGGAAGGTAAACTTCCAAACTCATTCTATGAGGCCACCATCACCCTAATACCAAAACCTGACAAAGATTCCCAAAATAAGAAAACCACAGGCCAATATCACTGATGAACTTAGATGCAAAAATCCTTAACAAAAGTCTAGCAATTAGAGTCCAACAGCACATTAAAAAGGTTATACACCACGACCAAGTGGGCTTTATCTCAGGGATGCAAGGATTCTTCAATATCCACAAATCAATCAATGTAATACACCACATTAACAAATTGAAAAATAAAAACCATATGATTATCTCAAAAGATGCAGAGAAAGCCTTTGACAAAATTCAACATCCATTTATGATAAAACCTCTCCAGAAAGCAGGAATAGTCGGAACATACCTCAACATATTAAAAGCTATATATGACAAACCCACAGCAAACATTATCCTTAATGGTGAAAAAGTGAAAGCATTTCCTCTAAAGTCAGGAAAAAGACAAGGGTGCCCACTTTCACCGTTACTATTCAACATAGTTTTGGAAGTTTGGCCACAGCAATCAGACCAGAAAAAGAAATAAAAGGAATCCAAATTGGAAAAAAAGTAAAACTCTTCACTATTTGCAGATGACATGATCCTCTATACAGGAAACCCTAAAGACTCCACCAGAAAATTACTAGAACTAATCAATGATTATAGTAAAGTTGCAGGATATAAAATCAACACACAGAAATCCCTTGCATTCCTATACACTAATAATGACAAAACAGAAAAAGAAATTAAGGAAACAATTCCATTCACCATTGCAACAGAAAGAATAAAATACTTAGGAATATATCTACCTAGAGAATCTAAAGACCTATACATAGAAAACTATAAAACACTAGTGAAAGAAATCAAAGAGGACACTAATAGATGGAGAAATATATCATGTTCATGGATTGGAAAAATCAATATAGTGAAAATGAGTATACTACCTAATTGTTATTATTACTTTTTCCTTCTTCTAACCCTGGGATTCTTCACTTCTTCTTTTTCTAGTTGCTTTAGGTGTAAAGTTAGGTCATTTATTTGAGGTTTCTTTTGTTTCTTGAGGTAAGCTTGTATTTCTATGAACCTTCCCCTTCAGATCAGATCAGTCGCTCAGTCATGTGCAACTCTTTGCGACCCTATGAATCACAGCACGCCAGGCCTTCCTGTCCATCACCAAAACCTGGAGTCACTGAGACTAATGCCCATGGAGTCAATGATGCCATCCAGCCATCTGATCCTATGTCTTCCCCTTCTCTTCCTGCCCCCAATCCCTCCCAGCATCAGAGATTTTTCCAATGAATCAAGTCTTCGCATGAGGTAGCCAAAGTACTTGAGCTTCAGCTTTAGCATCATTCCTTCCAAAGGAATCCCAGGGCTGATCTCTTTCAGAATGGACTGGTTGGTTTTCCTTGCAGTCCAAGGGACTCTCAAGAGTCTTCTCCAACACCACTGTTCAGAAGCATCAATTCTTTGGCACTCAGGCTTCTTCACAGTCCAACTCTCACATCCATACCTGACCACAGGAAAAACCATAGCCTTGACTAGACGAACCTTTTTTGGTAAAGGAATGTCTCTGCTTTTGAATCTGCTCTCGAGGTTGGTCATAACTTTACTTTTAAGGAGTAAGTGTCTTTTAATTTGATGGCTGCAGTCACCTTCTGCAGTGATTTTGGAGCCCCCCCAAAATAAAGTCTGACATTGTTTCCACTGTTTACCCATCTATTTCCCATGAAGTGGTGGGACTGGAGGTCATGATCTTCGTTTTCTGAATGTTGAGCTTTAAGCCAACTTTTTCACTCTTCACTTTCACTTTCATCAAGAGGCTTTTGAGTTCCTCTTCACTTTCTGCCATAAGGGTCGTATAATCTGCATATCTGAAGTTATTGATATTTCTCCCAGCAATCTTGATTCCAGCTTGTATTTCTTCCAGTCCAGCGTTTCTCATGATGTACTCTGCATAGAAGTTAAATAAACATGGTGACAATATACAGCCTTGATGTACTCCTTTTCCTATTTGGAACCAGTCTGTTGTTCCATGTCCAGATCTAACTGTTGCTTTCTAACCTGCATACAAATTTCTCAAGAGGCAGATCAGGTGGTCGGGTAGTCCCATCTCTCTCAGAATTTTCCACTGTTTATTGTGATCCACACAGACAAAGGCTTTGGCATAGTCAATAAAGCAGAAATAGAGGTTTTTCTGAAATTCTCTTGCTTTTTCCATGATCCAGCAGATGCTGGCAGTTTGGTCTCTGTTTCCTCTGCCTTTTCTAAAACCAGCTTGAACATCAGGAGGTTCATGGTTTCCATATTACTGAAGCCTGGCTTGGAAAATTTTGAGCATTACTGTACTAGCGTGAGATGAGTGCAATTTTTTGGTAGTTTGAGCATTCTTTGGCATTGTCTTTCTTTGAGATTGGAATGAAAACTCAGCTTTTCCAGTCCTGTGGCCACTGCTGAGTTTTCCAAATTTGCTGGCATATTGAGTGCACCACTTTCACAGCATCATCTTTCAGAATTTGGAATAGCTTAACTGGAATTCCATCACCTCCACTCTCTTTGTTCATAGTGATGCTTTCTAAGGCCCACTTGACTTCACATTCCAGGAAGTCTGGCTCTAGGTCAGTGATCACACCATCGTTATTATCTGGGTCGTGAAGATCTTTTTTGTACAGTTCTTCTGTGTATTCTTGTCATTTCTTCTTAATATCTTCAGCATCTCTTATGTCCATACCATTTCTGTCCTTTATTGAACCCATCTTTGCATGAAATGTTCCTTTGGTATCTCTGATTTTCTTGAAGAAATCCCTAGTCTTTCCCATTCTGTTATTTTCCTCTATTTCTTTGCATTGATCGCTGAAGAAGGCTTTCTTTTCTCTTCTTGCTATTCTTTGGAACTCTGCATTCAGATGTTTATATCTTTCCTTTTCTCCTTTGTTTTTCGCTTCTCTTCTTTTCACAGCTATTTGTATGGGTTGTATTTTCATTTTCATTTGTTTCTATGCATATTTCCATTTCTTTTCTGATTTCTTCTGTTATATGTCGGTCATTCAGAAGCATGTTGTTTACCCTCCATATGTTTCTATTTGTCATGGTTTCTTTCCCCCTGTAGTTGACATCTAATCTTACTGCTTTGTGATCAGAAGAGATGCTTGAAATGATTTTGATTTTTTTTTTCAGTTTACCAAGGCTAGATTTATGGCCCAGTATATGATCTATCCTGGAGAATGTTCCATGTGCACTTGAGGAAAATGTGAAATTCTTTGCTTTGGCGTGAAATGTTCTTTTGAAATCAATTAGGTCTAACTGATCCATTGTATCACTTAAAGTTTGTGTTTCCTTGCTAATTTTCTGTTTGGTTGATCTATCCATAGGTGTGTGTAGGGTCTTAAGGTCTCCCACTATTATTGTGTTATTTTTCATTTCCCGTTTCTTACTTGTTAGCATTTGCCTTACATATTGAGTGCTCCTATCTTGGGTGCATATATATTTATAATTTTTATATCTTCTCCTTGGGTTGATCCTTTGACCATTATATAGTGGCCTTTTTTGTCTCTTTTCACACCCTTTATTTCAAAGTCTATTTTATCTGATATGAGTATTGCTACTTCTAATTTCTGTTGCTCACATTTTGCATGAAATACCTTTTCCCAGCCCTTCACTTTCACTCTGTATGTGCTCCTTGGTTTCAGGTGGGTCTCTTTTACACAGCATACATAGAAGTCTGGTTTTGTAACCTATTTATAATACTTTCTTTGTCACCTATCTATCCATTTGTCCATCCCTCTATCCAATCAACAATCAATCTTTTTCCTTGGTGCGTTTCAGTATGTGTCTCCTTAAGTATCTCAGCAAGCCTGCCGTTAAGTAGTCAGCCGTGTTTGTGTATAGCAATTTTCTTTGGATATTAACTCTACACACAATGAAATATAGCAATCTTTTCTTTCCTCAGTCATGCTATTTTTTAACTGAAGTATAGTTCATTTATAATTTTGTGTTAATTTCTGCTTTACAGCGAAATGATTCAGTTATAGATATATATGTATATATGTATATGTTGTGTGTGGATATATATATATATATATATATATATATATATATATATATATATATATATACACACACACATACACACATTCTTTTATTTAATCTCTCTTTTTTTTTTGGCTACACTGTCCTACAAGTGGAATTAGTTCCCTGACCAGGGTTTGAACTTGCCTCCCCTGCAGTGGAAATCTGCAGTCTTAACCTCTGGACTGCCAGGGAAGTCCCTGATGCTGAGAAAGATTGAAAGCAGGAGGAGAAGCAGAAAACAGAGGATGAGATCATTGGTTAACATCGCCCACTCGGTGGATCTGGGTTTAAGCAGGCTCAGGTAGTAGGTAATTGTACAGGGAAGCATGGCATGCCACAGTTCATGGAGTCGCAAAGAGTTGGACATGACTGGGCCACTGAAGTGAAGTGACAGATACATATAAAATCCTTATACAGACTCAAAATGGACATACTATACCAAGAGTGCTTTATAAACACCTTTTAATAATATATTTTAGAAAATAACCATAGATGAATAGCTCTATGTATGGTTAAAATGATACAGGAATATGTAAAGTTACAACAATAAGGCCATTTGAGTCAACATGCATGGTCTGAGAGTTGATCATACAAAATGAAGTGAGGCACACAGGGAAACATATATACCAAATAATATCATAATATCCAAATGTGGAATCTAAGATATGACACAAATGAACATATGTGTGAATCAGAAAGACACTCATAGACAGAAAGAATAGACCTACAGCTTCAATGCAGAGAGAATTGGGGGATAATTGGATACTGAATGTAGTCCTCTGTGCTCTAGAGTAGGAACTTGTCTATCCATTCCATATAATTTGTTTTATATCTCTTAACCCCAGTCTCTTACTCCATTTCTCCCCCAATTCTCTCTGACTTGAAGCTGTAGGTCTATTCTCTCTATGTGTGTCTTTCTGATTCACACATATGTTCATTTGTGTCATATCTTAGATTCCACTTTTGGATATTATGATATTATTTGGTATACATGTTTCCCTGTGTGCCTCACTTCATTTAGTATGATCAACTCTCAGACCATGCATGTTGACTCAAATGGCCTTATTGTTGTAACTGTACATATTCCTGTATCATTTTAACCATACATAGAGCTATTCATCTATGGTTATTTTCTAAAATATATTATTAAAAGGTGTTTATAAAGCACTCTTGGTATAGTATGTCCATTTTGAGTCTGTATAAGGATTTTTTATGTATCTATCACTTCACTTCAGTTGCCCAGTCATGTCCACCTCTTTGCGACTCCATGAACTGTGGCATGCCACGCTTCCCTGTACAATTACCTACTACCTGAGCCTGCTTAAACCCAGATCCACCGAGTGGGCGATGTTAACCAATGATCTCATCCTCTGTTTTCTGCTTCTCCTCCTGCTTTCAATCTTTCTCAGTATCAGAGGCCTTTCCAATGAGTCAGTTCTTCACATAAGGTAGCCAAAGAATTGACGTTTCAGCATCAGTCCTTCCAGTGAATATCCAAGAGTAATACCCTTAAGGATTGACTGGATTGATTTCCTTGCAATCCAAGAGACTCTCCAGAGTATATGTGGGTATGAACAAATATTTATTGTGCTTATGTTACGTCTTTTGGAGACATAGAATAATACTTATGAATGTAATTCATAAAATGTTGATGTATTCTCTCATATGTATATGTGGGTATGAATAAAAGTTTACTATGCTCTTGATGAAGGTGACAGAGGTGAGGGAAAAAGTTGGCTTAAAACTCAACATTCAGAAAACGAAGATCATGGCATTTGGTCCCATCACTTCATGGGAAATAGATGGGGAGACAGTTGAAACAGCGTCAGACTTTATTTTTTAGGGCTCCAAAATCACTGCAGATGATGACTGCAGCCATGAAATTAAAAGACGCTTACTCCTTGGAAGAAAAGTTATGACCAAACCTAGATAGCATAGTGAAAAGCAGAAACATTACTTTGCCACCAAAGGTCCATCTAGTCAAGGCTATGGTTTTTCCAGTGGTCAAGTGGATGTGAGATTTGGACTGTGAAGAAAGCTGAGTGCCGAAGAATTGGTGCTTTTGAACTGTGGTGTTGGAGAAGACTCTTGAGAGTCCCTTGGACTGCAAGGAGATCCAACCAGTCCATTCTGAAGGAGATGAGCCCTGGGATTTCTTTGGAAGAAATGGTGCTAAAACTGAAACTCCAGTCCTTTGGCCACCTCATGCGAAGAGTTGACTCATTGGAAAAGACTTTGATGCTGGGAGGGATTGGGGACAGGAGAAGAAGGGAACGATAGAGGATGAGATGGCTGGATGGCATCACTGACTCAATGGACGTGGGTCTGAGCGAACTCCAGGAGTTGGTGATGCACAGGGAGGCCTGGCGTGCTGCAATTCATGGGTTCAAAAAAGCCCGACACCACTGATCCACTGAACTGAACTGAACGGATGCATATGATGCCCTCTCAAGCAGAAATAGAAAAATGATAACAAATGAAAATATAAAATCCGAATGTATTCACTCATATGTATAAATGTGTATGAAGAAATATTTATTGTGGTTATACTGCCGTCTCATGGAGAAATAGAAGAATGCTTATGAATGAAATTTTTAAAATCCAGATGCATTCTTCACATATTGAAAAAGATGCTGTATAACTTTATTAAAAAATTATTAAATGCTCTTAATAGAAAATGTAAATTTGCTCGGAAAAAAAAAAAAAAGAAAAAATCGCCCATGATTTCATTTAACACTGGCTCAGAATTCTGAGTTCCTGAGCTGGAGAGATAAAATATCAGGGAGTGTTAGTTCTTTCACTATAAAATACTTTCTGTTATTTGAATTTTAACATATAACTTGGTTCTGATATGTGGTTCTTGCTTTGTTTACTTATACTGAAGATTTTCCTTTTACAAATACTGAGTAATTTGACCGCATCTTTAGAGACTGCTTGCTTTATACGCTTTTTATTCCTTTTTGTTTTCTTTTTTCCGTTTTTGCTATAAATAAAAAATGTTGCATGTCGCGCCTCCAGGAAATAATGCTGTAATGAACATTAGTGTGCATCAATCTTTTGGTTTTAAGGTTTTTTTCCAGAAAAAAATGCCCAGGAGTAGGTCATAAGGTGACTATATTTTTTAGTTTTTAAAGGAGCTGCCATAGTCTTCATCATAGTGGCCGTACCAATTTACATGCCCACTAACAGTGCAAGATTGTTCCCTTTTTTCCCGCATTCTCCCCAGGAATTATTGCTTGTAGAATTTTTGTTGCTATCTATTCGGACTGGCGTGAGGGAATACCACATTGTAGTTTTGATTTTTATTTCTCTAATGAATAGTGATGATTAACCATGGATGGAGGTTCATGACACTGTACAGGAGACAGGAACCAAGACCATCCCCAAGAAAAAGAAATGCACAAAAGCAAAATGGCTGTCTGAGGAGGACTTACAAATAGTTGTGAAAATAAGAGAAGCCAAAAGCTAGGAGAAAAGGAAAGATATATCCATTTGAATGCAGATTTCCAAAGAATAGCAAGTAGAGATAAGAAAGCCTTGCTCAGTGATCAGTGCAAAGAAATAGAAGGAAATAATGAATGAAAAAGACTAGAGATCTCTTCAAGAAAATTAGAGATACCAAGGGAACACTTCATGCAAAGATGGGCTCAATAAATGACAGAAATGATATGGACCTAACAGAAGCAGAAGACATTAAGAGGAGAACTGTACCAAAAATATCTTCAAGACCCATTTAATCACAATGGTCTGATCACTCACCTAGAGACAGACATCCTGGAATGTGAAGTCCAGTGGTCCTTCAGAAGCAACGCTATGAACAAAGCTAGTGGAGGTGATGGAATTCCAGTTGAGCTATTTCAAATTATCAAAGATGCTGCTGTGAAAGTTCTGCACTCAATATGCCAGTAAATCTGGAAAACTCATAAGTGTCCACAGGACTAGAAAACATTAGCTTTCCTTCCAATCCCAAAGAAAGACAATGTCAAAGAATGCTCAAACTACAGAACAATTACACTCATCTTACACACTAGTAAAGTAATGCTCAAAATTCTCCAAGCCAGGCTTCAGCTATACGTGAACCGTGAACTTCCAGATGTTCAAGGAGGTTTTAGCAAAGGCAGAGGAACAAGAGATCAAATTGCCAACATCTGTCAGATCATGAAAAGCAAGAGAATTCCAGAAAAACACCTATTTATTCTTTATTGACTATGCCAAAGCCTTTGAGTGTGTGAATAACAATAAACTGTAGGAAATTCTCAAAGAGATGGAAATACCAGACTACCTGATCTGCCTCTTGACAAATCTGTATGCAGGTCAGGAAGCAAGAGTTAAAACTGGACATGGAACAGCAAACTGGTTCCAAAGCGGGAAAGGAGTACATCAAGGCTGTATATTCTTGCCGTGCTTATTTAACTCATATGCAGAGTACATCATGAGAAACCCTGCACTGGAGGAAGCACAAGCCGGAATCAAGTTTGCTGGGAGAAATATCAATAAACTCAGATACGCAGGTGACACCACCATTTCTGCAGGCAGAAAGTGAAGAAGAACTAAAGAGCTTCTTGACAAAAGGGAAAGAGGAGAGAGAAAAAGTTGGCTTAAAGCTCAACATTCAGAAAATGAAGATCATGGTCTCATCACTTTATGGCAAATAGATGGGGAAATGGCAGAAACAGTGGCTGACTTTATTTTGGGGGGCTCGAAAATCACTGCAGGTGATGACTGCAACCATGAAGTTAAAAGACATTACTCCTTGAAAGGAAAGTTATGATCAACCTAGGCAACTTATTAAAAAGCAGAGACATTACTTTGCCAATGAAGGTCCATCTACTCAAGGCTATGTGTTTTCTAGTAGTCCTGTATGGATGTGAGAATTGGACTGTAAAGAAAGCTGAGCACTAAAGAAGTGATGATTTTGAACTGTGGTGTTGGAGAAGACTCTTGAGAGTCCCGTGGGCTCCAGGGAGATCCAATCAGTCCATCTTAAAGGAGATCAGTCCTGGTGTTCATTGGAAGGACTGATGTTTAAGCTGAAACTCCAATATTTTGGCCACCTGATGTGAAGAGCTGACTCATTTGAAAAGACCCTGATGATGGGAAAGATGGAGGGCAGACAGAGAAGGGGACGACAGTGGATGAGATGGTTGGATATCTTCACTGCCTCAATGAACATAAGTTGGAGGACTCCTGGAGTTGGTGATGGACAGCGAGGCCTGGCATGCTGAAGTCCATGGGGTCGCAAAGAGTCGGACACGACTGAGTGACTAACCTGAACTTAGCCTCTTTACAAGGGTTTTTTCATCATCTGTATAACTTCATTTGGGAAATGTTTATTTAGATCTGCCTGTTTTTTTACTGAGGTGTTTTTGTGTGTGTGTGTGTGTGTGTGTGTGTGTGTTTGATACTGGGCTACATAGCCGTTTGTATGTTTTGGAAAATAATGCCTTGATAAATAATGGGAACTATCTGTGTAGCACAAGAAACTGTCCTCCATGCTCTGTGATGACCTAAATTTAGAAGAAAATTAAATGAAAGATGTTATGTTTATACACTTGTACACCTAGTGTGATTTGTGTACAGAAGAATGTAACACAACATTGTTAAGCAACTACATGTGTACATGTGTACATACTCTAGGCTCCATTTAAAGGAAGTTCTAAAAGAAGCAGAAGTAATCTACAATAACAGAACTGAGAACAGGGGTTGCATGGGGAAGGACAGTGTGGGGAAGTGTACCAAAGAAATTATCTAGGAAGATGTGGAAAAAAAATTTTTTTTCAGTGAGCATTAGGTATATAATCTAGGTGAAATTGCAGAAATATTTCTGAAATGGAAATTCCAAACAGGGTCTTGCCAAGTGGCTCTATGTATTTATAAATTTACTAGATAATGTCATATTGTCCTTCAGAAAGTTGCATCATATTATGCACTCACAACACTGCTGAAACAGTCCTTTTCCAATTTGTCATCCTTCATTTGGAGGAACAATTTGGTATATTTCAACTTTGTCATTGAACTTTGGCAATTTTCATGGTGAGAAATCATATTCCATTATTATTTTTGTTTGCATTTATTTTAATACCAAGTAGGTTTGATATTTTTTCCTGATTTTTGGTAATTTTCCTTTTTTTTCTGGGTAATTTGTTTTTTTTTTTTTTTGTATTCTTGTTTACTTCACAATTCTCTTCTATTGGGTTTTTCATCTTTTCTTATTTTAACTTTGGACTCTGCATAAATGAGGTAAATGGGTCATTTGTCAGTTGTCTTCCAAATATTTCTCAATTGTCATTTTATAATTCCTTATTTATTTTCTATTCAGTCATGCAGGAGTTTTCCTACAAAAAACATTATGTAAATTTTCCCTTTTAAACTTCTGGACAAAGAACATGTAAAATAAGAAATTTTAAAGGTGGCCCAAAACTCTAGGAAGATAGAGGGTGTGGTTAAAAGAATCGGGAGAGGTCAACTCTCTCTGACTTGCTCCCCATACTCCCCTAGAGGTGTCAGGATGAGGCTTTGTGATGTCAAGGCTCAGCAGGGCCACCGTTGGCTGTGGAAGTGGCTTGCTGACCTCATAAAGTGTAAGGGTGTGGCCACCTGGGGAAGGATATATATAGGGGTGTTCAGGGGCTCTGAAGTAGACGACTGCAAGTCTTCAAAATTACTAAGGTAACTGGGAAGGCTCTAGAGTGCTGGAGTTTCAGCTTTAGCCTCATTCTTGGACAGCTGACTCTAGATACCCAGGAGGAAAGGATGAAGATCTCCCATCAACTGAGGTCCAAAAGATGTGTCAAGGTAAGCTGAACCCACCTAAGCTCCTCATGTCTTTCTCTGACTTATTTAGTATGATCATCTCTAGATCCACCCATGTTGGAAAGAATAACATTATTTCATTCTTTCTTATGGAAAATATTCCATTGTATGCATAATATATCTGTCTTTATCCACTCACATATTTAAGTGCCTTAAGGTCGTTTGCATGTCTTTGCTACTGTACATTGTGCTACTATAAACACTGTTGTGCATATCACTTTTCTGATGGGAGTTTTCATCTTAATGGATATATGCCCAGTAGTGTTATTTTTGGATCATATACTAACTGTATTTTTAGAGTATTAAAAAACTCTATACGAGGGAAGGAGATAATGGGCAGGTGGTTCAAAAGGAAGGAATATATGTATACATATGGCTGATTCATGTTGAGGTTTGAAAGAAAGCAACAAAATTCTGAAAAGCAATTACCGTTAGGAAAAAAAAAAATAATTATAAAAGAACTGCTTACTCTTTTCAATAGTGGCTGCATCAGTTTCTTAATTTTCATGTATAGTAGTGGTAGTGAAAGTCACTCAGTAATGTCTGACTCTTTGCGACCACATGGATTATATAGCCCATGGCCAGAATACTGTAGTGGGTAGCCTTTTCCTTCTCCAGGAGATCTTCCCCACGCAGGGGTCGAAACCAGGTCTCCTGCATTGCAGGTGGATTCTTTACCAGCTGAGCCACAAGGGAAGCCTGATTTTTCATGTATGCTGCTGCTGCTGCTAAACCACTTCGTTGTGTCTGACTCTGTGAGGCCCCGTAGACGGCAGCCCACCAGGCTCCCCCATCCCTGGGATTCTCCAGGCAAGAACACTGGAGTGGGTTCCCATTTCCTCTCCAATGTATGAAAGTAGAAAGTGAAAAGGAAGCCGCTAAGTCCTGTCTGACTTTTCGCAACTCCATGCCCTGCAGCCTACCAGGCTCCTCCATCCATGGGATTTTCCAGGCAAGAGTACCGGAGTGTGGTGCCATTATAGGATGTTGTTGATCTCCCTGCAGTACATGGCTGAGTTACATGTTTTTTTCAAAATCTGTTTTGTTTAGTTTTGTTTTAATACATAGTCTTAGGAGTGGAGCTGCCAGGTCATATGCTCAGTCTCTTGTATTCTTGAAAAGGCAAATTTTAGCAATCAGAATCCAACAACACATTAAAAAGATCATACACCACGACCAAGTAGGCTTTATCCCGGGGATGCAAGGATTCTTCAGTATCCACAAATCAATCAATGTAATACACCACATTAACAAATTGAAAAATAAAAACCATATGATTATCTCAAAAGATGCAGAGAAAGCCTTTGACAAAATTCAACATCCATTTATGATAAAAACTCTCCAGAAAGCAGAAATAGAAGGAACATACCTCAACATAATAAAAGCTATATGAGACAAACCCTTCAGCAAACACTATCCTCAATGGTGAAAAAATGAAAGCATTTCCTCTAAAGTCAGGAACAAGACAAGGGTACCCACTTTCACCATTACTATTCAACATAGTTTTGGAAGTTTTGGCCACAGCAATCAGAGTACAACAAGAAATAAAAGGAATCCAAATTAAAAAGAAGAAGTAAAACTCTCACTATTTGCAGATGACATGATCCTCTACATAGAAAACTCTAAAGACTCCACCAGAAAATTACTAGAACTAATCAATGATTACAGTAAAGTTGCAGGATATAAAATCAACACATAGAAATCCCTTCTATTCCTATACACTAATAATGAGAAAACATAAAGAGAAAATAAGGAAACAATTACATTCACCTTTGCAACAGAAAGAATAAAATACTTAGGAATATATCTACCTAAAGAAACTAAAGACCTATAATAGAAAAGTATAAAACACTGGTGAAAGAAATCAAAGAGGACACTAATAGATGGGGGAATATACCATTGTTCATGGATTGGAAGAATCAATATAGTAAAAATGAGTACACTACCCAAAGCAATTTATAGATTCAATGCAATCCCTATCAAGCTACCAATGGTATTCTTCACAGAGCTAGAACAAATAATTTCACAATTTGTATGGAAATGCAAAAAAAAAAAAAAAAAAAAAAAAAACCTCGAATAGCCAAAGCTATCTTGAGAAAGAAGAATGGAACTGGAAGAATAAACCTGCCTGACTTCAGGCTCTACTACAAAGCCACATTCATCAAGACTGTATGGTACTGACACAAAGACAGAAATATAAATCAATGGAACAAAATAGAAATCCCAGAGATAAATCCACGCACATATGGACGCCTTATCTTTGACAAAGGAGGCAAGAATATACAATGGATTAAGGAGAAACTCTTTAACAAGTGCTGCTGGGAAAACTGGTCAACCACTTGTAAAAGAATGAAACTAGAACACTTTCTAACACCATACACAAAAATAAACTCAAAATGGATTAAAGATCTAAATGTAACACCAGAAACTACAAAACTCCTAGAGGAGAACATAGGCAAAACACTCTCCGACATACATCACAGCAGGATCCTCTATGACCCACTCCCCAGAATATTGGAAATAAAAGCAAAAATAAACAAATGGGACCTAATTAAACTCTAAAGCTTCTGCACAACAAAGGAAACTATAAGCAAGGTGAAAAGACAGCCTTCAGAATGGAGAAAATAATAGCATATGAAGCAACTGACAAACAACTAATCTCAATAATATACAAGCAACTCCTACAGCTCAATTCCGGAAAAATAAATGGCCCGATCAAAAAATGGGCCAAAGAACTATATAGACATTTCTCCAAAGAAGACATACAGATGGCTAACAAACACATGAAAAGATGCTCAACATCACTCATTATCAGAGAAATGCAAATCAAAACCACTATGAGGTACCATTTCACACCAGTCAGAATGGCTGCGATCCAAACACCTACAAGGAATAAATGCTAGAGAGGGTGTGGAGAAAAGGAAACCCTCTTATACTGTTGGTGGGAATGCAAACTAGTACAGCCAGTATGGAGAACAGTGTGGAGATTCCTTAAACAACTGGAAATAGAACTGTCTTATGATCCAGCAATCCCACTGCTGAGCATACACACTGAGGAAACCAGAAGGGAAAGAGACATATGTACCCCAATGTTCATCGCAGCACTGTTTATAATAGCCAGGACATGGAAGTAACCTAGATGTCCATCAGCAAATGAATGGATAAGAAAGCTGTGGTACATATACACAATGGAGTATTACTCAGCCATTAAAAAGAATACATTTGCACCAGTTCTAATGAGGTGGATGAAACTGGAGCCTATTATACAGAGTCAAGTAAGCCAGAAAGAAAAACACCAATACAGTTTACTAATGCATATATATGGAATTTAGAAAGATGGTAGCAGTAACCCTGCATACGATACAGCAAAAGAGACACAGATGTATAGAACCGTCTTTTGGACTCTGTGGGAGAGGGAGTGGGTGGGATGATTTGCGAGAATGCATTGAAACATGTATAATATCATATATGAAACAAGTCGCCAGTCCAGGTTCAATGCACGATACTGGATGCTTGGGGCTGGTGCACTGGGACGACCCAGAGGGACGGTATGGGGAGGGAGGAAGGAGGAGGGTTCAGGATGGGGAATGCGGGTATACCTGTGGCGGATTCTTTCAATATTTGGCAAAACTAATACAGTATTGTAAAGTTTAAAAAGAAAATAAAATTTAAAAAATTAAATTATATTAAAAAAAAAATAAAGGGCACTTAGTAGTGACATTTATAATGGCTCCTACCAAATATATCTCACTAGTACCATAAAGCTTCCCCTTTAGCAATGTTTCTCTACCATGTCTTCTCTGTATAGTATTTGATACTTTTTCACTACTCAGAGATGATACTTCATTAGCATAGTTTGATTATTTATAACAATACACTGGGCTTCTCAGGTGGCACTGTTGTTAAGAATCTTCCAGCAAAGGCAGGAGTCAAAGGAGATGTGATTTGGGAAAATGCCCTGGAGGAGGAAATGGCGACTCACTCCAGAATTCTTGCCTGGAAAATCCCAAGGACAGAGGAATTTGTTGGGCTATGGTCTCCGGGATCACAAAAAGGTGAACCTAAAAGACTTCTTGGTAATTCACTATAATGAGTGTATTTCATGTGCTGTTAAAGAAATACTGAGAAATGTATTTACCTGTTGGTATTTTCTTCCAGATACGGTGTGCTATTTGACATTTTTCATCCACACAAAAGAGTTAGAAATTTTTGTTGTTTGTTTTCATTTCTGTATTTCTGTATTTATTTATTTTATTCTTATTGTTTTTTACTTTACACTATTGTAGTGGTTCACCATACATCAACATGCATCCGCCAGAGGTATACACGTTTTCCCCATCCTGAACCCCCTCCTACCTCCTTCCCTATACCATCCTTCTGGGTCATCCCAGTGCACCAGCTCCAAGCTTCCTGTATCCTGCATGGAACATGGACTGGCGATTCATTTCTAATATGATATTATACATGTTTTAATGCCATTCTCTCAAATCATCCTCTGCTCCCTCTCCCACAGGGTCCAAAAGACTGTTCTATACATCTGTGTCTCTTTAGCTATCTCACATACAGTGTTGTCATTACCATCTTTCTAAATTCCATATATATGTGTTAGTATACTGTATTGGTGTTTTTCTTTCTGGCTTACTTCATTCTGCATAATAGGCTCCAGTTTCATTCACCTCATTAGAACTGATTCAGATGCATTTTTTTAATGGCTGAGTAATACTCCATTGTGTATATGTACCACAGCTTTCTTATCCATTCATCTGCTGGTGGACATCTATGTTGCTTCCATGTCCTGGCTATTAGAAACTGTGCTGCGATGAACATTGGAGTACACGTGTCTCTTTCCCTTCTGGTTTCCTCAGTGTGTATGCCCAGCAGTGGGATTGCTAGGTCGTATGGCAGTCCTATTTCTAGTTTTTTTTAAGGAATCTCCACAGTGTTCTCCATAGTGGCCATACTAATTTACATTCCCACCAACAGTGTAAAGGGGTTCCCTTTTCTTCACATCCTCTCAAGCATTTACTGCTTGTAGACATTTGGATCGCAGCCATTCTGACTGGTGTGAAGTGGTACCTCATTGTGGTTTTGATTTGCATTTATCCAATAATGAGTGATGCTGAGCATCTTTTCATGTGTTTCATAGCCATCTGTATGTCTTCTTTCGAGAAATACCTATTTAGTTCTTTGGCCCATTTTTTGATTGGGTCATTAATTTTTTTGGAATTGAGCTGTAGGAGTTGCTTGTATATTTTTGAGTTTAGTTTGTCAGTTGCTTCATTTGCTATTATTTTTTTTCCCATTCTGAAGGCTGTGTTTTCACCTGGCTTATAGTTCTTTTGTTGTACAGAAGCTTTAGAGTTTAATTAGGTCCAAGTTGTTTATTTTTGCTATTATTTCCAATATTCTGGGGGGTGGGTCATAGAGGATCCTGCTGTGATGTATGTCAGAGAGTATTTTGCCTATGTTCTCCTCTAAAGACAGATATATTTAAAGCTCAGAAGCCTTTGGAATATTAAGTGAGTCTGTTTTTTTTTTCAAGCAGTTTGAGCTGTATTTAAATGTTGATGTTTTCTTCTTAAGAGTGTCTTGGATTTCTTTTTCACTTATCATTATTATTATTATTATTATTTTTGATGAGTGACTACTGTCATGTTCAAGGGTAGGTGTCATATCAAGTCCAGCAATAGGACCTTGTGTATATCAGATGTCCATCAGTGATAGTTTTAAGGCTGCTGTTACAGAGAAAACTCCATGCTGCAAGGCTTTATTATTTGTTCCTTTTTAGGATGGCCTGTGATGTCTGAGAGTTTTTGTCAGGCCTTGGAGTACATTAGAGTAGAATGAGCCAAAGGATGCCACCAAATCTGATGTATCCTCACTTTTGGATCTTTGAAGTAAGTGTTCATATTCTCTTTAAGTTGAAGATAAGGATGAGTTGGTTTTACGTGTACAGATTCTTGTTCTGAAACACTGAGATGACTTTATGTATTCAGTGGTGCTTGCTTTTCCCTACATATTATTAGAAATTGTTTTGTCTACCACTCTTGCTGCAATAGGTTTATACGGATTTTGTGTTTAAGATGTATCTGTGGGAAGAAATTAATATCAAGTTCCAGATGTATCCCTTCTATCCATCAAGGTCCTTGGCTACCATAAGTTTCTTGCCAGTTTGGATGTCCACATCACCTGTGGGACCCACTAGCTCTTTGGGGGCGGGGAGTGAGGGGGATGGTCGGGAGGTGGGGAGTGGTGTGTTGGGGGTGGCGTGAGGCCAAGGAAAGGGGTGCCGGACAGCCCAGGCCAGGGTGAACGGGCACTGGGACATCAGCGGAAAACAGGCAGGAGCCTAGGCTGTGAGCCACGCACAGGCTCCTTGCCCAAATCTAGACCAAAGGCGGAGAGGGTAGTGGGCGGCACCCTTATGGACATGCCCCTAGACCGGAGGGCATCTTCCGCGGTTCCTGTGCTCCGGTGCCCCTACGTGGCCAGATTCTGCCCCAGGAATGTAGAGGGTTTTGCATGTGGCTGGGGTAGCCCCAGGCGCTGTTATTGACCTGGCTCTGGAAATTCCAACCACGGGTTCCTGCTCCGCAATCCAAACAATACACTCCTGTGTCCCCCAGAACCGGCAATAACTGGGAGCTCTCCCTGACTATCCAAAGGATATGCAGGGGTGCCAAGTGGCTGGATAATTTTCTTCATCGGACAGGGAGCCTGTTGCTGTCCTGATGCTAGGGGAGTAGGGAAAAAACCCCAAATTTGCTACAGTTGATCTTCACTGTTCAGGGAGACCAGAGCCTTAGGGTGCACAGCTCGCTCTTTGTCTCTCTATCTTTGCTTCCGGCATAGCACTGTTTTGGGCAATCCTTCTGTATGTGTACCAGGGGCTGATGTCTGTGTGTCTCTGTCTCTCTAAGTAGTGTTGTTGCCGTCTGCCACTCTCTGGACAGCAGCTCTCAGAAAAGACGCTTATCCTTTGCAAGCCCTTCGCGTCCTGAGTGAGTTGCAGCAATGGGAGATTAGACGGTTTTAGTCCACACGTTCGGAGAGTGCTTTCTCAACCTTGAGAGCCAACAGTGGGCGGTCACTGCTGAACTGCAGAATTGGACGTGCGACCCTCCCTCCCTCGCTGGACAGATGTGAACACTGCACAGGCCTGAGGTGGCTTGGCCACACTTTGCACAGAGGGAGAAATGGGGCCCGCTCTGCTGGCATGAGGGAACTCCCTGAACCTTGTTCGAATGCCTGCCAGGGAGACTCTAAAGACAGTTCCCCTTAAGTTCCATGACTCACCGGTGTCGGAGACATGCATGTCTGCCATTTACCCTATTGAGGCCCTTTCAAAGTGGTACTGTTCTCCATGTGAGAACACATCAAAGCCTGCCCTGTCACCCAAGCCTGTGGGGCCTGGAGCAGCAAGAGGACCAAGCTAAGCCAGCCATCCTATAGTCCTGATATATGATACATGCATTCTACAAAGAGCTTGAACATGGGCAGGACCCACCGGATTCAGTGCAAGGACTGAGATGTGGGCTCAAGAGTGTTTGTTGGGGGCTTGAACAAAGGCAGGACCCAGCCTGGTTCATTGGAGCGACTGAGATGTGGCCTCAGGAGTGTCTGTCTGGATGAACAAGGGGTGGATCCAGCCGCGATCAGTGCAGGGACCGAGATGTGGGCTCAGGAGTGTTTTTCGGGTGCTTGAACAAGGGCAGGACCCGGCCTGGTTCAGAGAAGGGACCCAGATATGGGCTCAGGAGTATTTCCCATGGATTTCAGCAAGTGCTGGACCTAGCCTAGTTCAGTGTAGGGAACGAGATCAGCCTGAGAGTCAAATGCACGCCAAGCAGTGTTTGTCAGGGTCTTGAACATATGTAGGACCCAGCCTAGTCCAGTTCAGGGGCAAAAACTAGGGTCAGGAGTGTTTGTCTGGGCTTGAATATGGGCAGGACCCAGCCGCTATCAGTGCAGGAACCAAGATGTGGTCTTAGGAGTGTTTGTCGTGGTTGATATGGGCAGGAACCAGCCTGGTTTGGTGCAGGAACCGGGATGTTGGCTCAGCAGTATTTGTCATGGCTTGAACTTTGGAGGGACCCACCCTGGTTCAGGGCAGCGAGTGAGATGCAGGCTCAATAATGTTTCCTGGGGGATTGAACAAGGGGAGCACACACCTTAATTCAGGATCAGGGAGCAATTTGTGGGCTCAGGATTGCTTGCTGGGGCTTAAATAAGACCAGAAACCAGCCTTTGAGTCAGATGCAGGCCTAGAACAGTTGGTCAGGGACTTGAATATGTGCAGTTCCTGGCCTGGTTCAGTGAAGTTTCTGATGTGTGGGCTCAGGAGTGTTTGTCAGGGGTTTCAACAAGGGCAGGACCCAGCCTGCCTCAGTGCAGGGACCAGGATGTGGGTTCAGGAGCATTTGCAGGGGACTTCTGCAAGTGCTGAACCCAGCCTATTTCAGTGCAGGGAACAAGATATTGGCACCGGAGTGTTTGTAAGGGTCTTGAACAAGTGTGTGGATCACAGTAAAGTGTGGGAAATTCTGAAAGAGATGGGAATACCAGACCACCTGATCTGCCTCTTGAGAAATTTGTATGCAGGTCAGGAAGCAAGAGTTAGAACTGGACATGGAACAACAGATTCATTTCAAATAGGAAAAGGAATACCCCAAAGCTGTATATTGTCACACTGTTTATTTAACTTACATGCAGAATACATCATGAGAAACGCTGGACTGGAAGAAGCACAAGCTGGAATCAAGATTGCCGGGAGAAATATTAATAACCTCAGATATGCAGATGACACCACACTTATGGCAGAAAGTGAAGAGGAACTGAAAAGCCTCTTGATGAAAGTGAAAGTGGAGAGTGAAAAAATTGGCTTAAAGTTCATCATTCAGAAAATAAAGATCATGGCCTCCAATCCCATCACTTCATGGGAAATAGATGAAGAAATAGTGGAAAAAGAGGCAAACATTATTTTTCTGGGCTCCAAATCACTGCAGATGGTGACTGTAGCCATGAAGTTAAAAGATGCTTACTCCTTGGAAGTAAAGTTATGACCAACCTAGATAGCATATTCAAAATCAGTCTAGTCAAGGCTATGGTTTCTCCTGTAGTCATGTATAGTTGTTAAAGTTGGACTGTGAAGAAGACTGAGCGCCAAAGAATTGATGCTTTTGAACTGTGGTGTTGGAGAAGACTCTTGAGAGTCCCTTGGACTGCAAGGAGATCCAACCAGTCCATTCTGAAGGAAATCAGCCCTGGGATTTCTTTGGAAGAATGATGCTAAAGCTGAAACTCCAGTCCTTTGGCCACCTCATGCGAAGAGTTGACTCATTGAAAAAGACTCTGATGCTTGGAGGGATTGGGGGCAGGAGGAGAAGGGGACCACAGAGGATGAGATGGCTGGATGGCATCATTGACTCGATGGACGTGAGTCTCAGTGAACTCCTGGAGTTGGTGTTCGACAGGGAGGCCTGGCGTGCTGAGATTCATGGGGTCGCAAAGAGCCAGACATGACTGAGCGACTGATCTAATCTTAACAAGTGTAGGACTCAGCCCAGTTCAGTGTAGGGAGCGAGATGTGGGCTCAGAAGTGTTTGTCAGGGCTTCAACGTGGGCAGGACCCACCTGCTTCAGTGCAGGGACCGAAATGTGGTTTCAAGAGAATTTATCAAAGTCTTGAACAAGGGCAGGAACCAGGCGGCTTCAAGGCAGGGCGTGAGATGCGGGTACAGGAGTGTTTCCAGGGGGATTGAAAAAGGGGAGGACACACCTTAGTTCAGGGGCAGGCAGCGAGTTGTCAGCTCAGGATGGTTTTGTGGGGGCTTGAACAAAGTAGAAACCATTCTAGTTCAGTTCAGGGATGGAGATGTTGGCTCAGGAGTGTTTGTCAGGGATTTGAATGAGGGCAGGGACCAGCGTACTTCAGTGCAGTGAATGAGATATGGGCTCGTAGTGTTTCCTGGGGTATTGGTCAAGGGGAGGACACACCTTACTTCAGTGGCAGGGAGAGAGTTTTCGGCTCAGGATTGTTTGCCGGGGCTTGAACAAAGGCAGGAACTATCCTGGTTCAGTGCAGGAACCAAGATGTTGGCTCAGGAGTAGTTTGTCAGGGTCTTGAACAAGTGCAGGACACAGCCTAGTTCAGTGCAGGGATGGTCGTGGAGGCTCAAGAGTGTTTGTTGGGGGGGTTGAACAAGGGCTTGACCCAGCCTATTTTAATGCAGGTACTGAGATGTGGGCTTAGGAGTTTTTGTCAGGGATTTCGACAAGGTCTGGACCCAGCCTGGTTCAGTGCAGTTCGTGAGATGAGGGCTTAGTAGTGTTTCTGGGGGTTTGAACAAGGGAAGGACTCACCTTAGTTCAGGGGCAAGGAGCGAGTCGTCGGCTCAGGATTGTTTGTCAGGGCTTGAACAGAGGCAGAAACCATCCTGATTCAGTGCAGGGATGGAGATGTTGACTCAGGAGTTTTTGTCAGGGAGTTGAACATGGGCAGGACCCAGCCTAGTTCAGTGCTGAGACCGAGATGTGGCCTCAGGAGTATGTGTAGGGGGATCGAACAATGGCAGGACCTAGACTCGTTCAGTCGGAGAAGTCAATGGCACCCCACTTCAGTACTCTTTCCTGGAAAATCCCATAGATGGAGGATCCTGGTGGGCTACAGTCCACAGGGTCACTAAGAGTTGGACATGACTGACCGACTTCACTTTCACTCTCATTCTTTGGAAAAGGAAATGTCAACCCACTCTAGTGTTCTTGTCTTGAGAATCTCAGGGATGGGGGAGCCTGGTGGGCTGCCATATATGGGGTCGCACAGAGTCGGACACAACTGAAGAGACTTAGCAGTGGTAGCAGCAGACTCGTTCAGTGCAGTGACCGAGATGTTGGCTCAGGAGTGTTTGTCAGGGTCTTGAACAAGTGTAGGACCCAGCCTAGTTCATTGTAGTGAGTGATATGTGGGCTCAGGAGTATTTGTCGTGGCTTGAACATGGGCAAGAACCCATCTGCTTCAGTGCAGGGACTGACATGTGGGTTCCAGAGTATTTGTCAGGGTCTTGAACAAGGGTAGGGCCCAGGCGGCTTCAGTGCAGGGAGTGATATGTGGGATCAGGGGTGTTTCCTGGGGGGCAGAGAGTTGAACAAGGGGAGGACACACCTTAGTTCAGGGGCAGGGAGCTAGGTGTCGGCTCAGGATTGTTTGCCAGGGGGCTTGAACATGGACAGTGCATGGACAGAGATGTTGGCTCTGGAATGTTTGTCGGGAGTTTGAACAGGGGCAGGACCCAGCCTAGTTCAGTGCAGGGACTGAGATGCAGGCTCAGGAGTGTTTGTCAGGGTCTTCAACAAGGGCAGGACCCAGACTGCTTTTGTGCAGGGACCGAGATGTGGGTTGAGGAGTATGTGTTGGGGGATCTAACAAGGGCATGATCTAGACTGGTTCAGTGCTGGGGATGTGATATGGACACAAGAGTGTTTGTTGGGGTCTTAAACAAGGGCAGGACCCAGCCTAGTTTAGTGCAGGGACTGAGATGTGCGCTCAGCAGTATGTGTTGGTGGATCTAACAAGGGCATGACCTAGACTGGTTCAGTGCACGAACTAAGACGTAGGTTCAGGAGTATTTATCGGGGTCTCAGAGCAGGGAGTGAGATGAGGGATCAGGAGTGTTTTCTGGGGGATTGAACAAGGGCAGGACAGACCTAATTTCAGGGGCAGGGAGCGAGTTGTGGGCTCACGGTTGTTTGCCGGAGGCTTGAACAAAAGGCAGGACTCAGCCTGCTTCAGTGCGGGGACTGAAATGTGGGCTCAGGTGTATGTGTTGGGGGATCTACCAAGGGCAAGACATAGACTGGATCTTGTGCAGGGCATGAGATTCAAGTGTAGGAGCGAGCCTAGTTCAGTGCAGTGACCGAGAGGTTGGCTCAGGAGCATTTGTCGGGGCTTGAACATGGGAAGGACCAACCTGCTTCAGGGCAGGGCCCGAGATGTTGGTTCAGAGGTATGTGTCGGGGGACTAACTAAGGAAGAACCTAGACTGGTTCAGTGCAGTGACCGAGATGTGGACTCATGAGTATTTTCCAGGGGTTTGAGCAACTGCTGGACCCAGCCTAGTTCAGTGCAGTGACAGAGATGTGGGCTCAGGAGTGTTTCTCACGGTTTGAACATGGGAAGGATACAGCCTGCTATTGTGCAGGGACCAAGGCTTGGGCTCAGGACTGCACTGGAAAAAGGTGATTCCATTACTAATGAGTGTAATGCCTATGTATAATAATTAGGTGTAACTAGTCCATTGTGCCATTTAGGAGCACCTCAAGATGCAAGGCAAATGCAAGGAAGTAGGAAAGGGGGAATTAACAGTACCACAATTATAATGGGGGACTTTAATACCCCACTCACACCTATGGATACATCAACTGAAAAGAAAATTAGCAAAGAATCATGAGCTATAAATGTACTTGTGTGTGTTATCTGCCTTTACACTTACTGTAGTGCCTCTAGTATGGCAGGAGGAGATACTATATAGTTGGCCATATTTAGTAGTGTCAGGAAGTTACCTAGAACAATTGGTAGAGTTGGGAAATTGATAGAAAAGTCCTAATACAAAGATGTACCTTCTAACTAGTGCTATCTTCCTTTTTCTTAAGTGGAGAAGTACTCACCAAGAAAGTGAAATCCCAGATATCAGGTTATATGATCTCATAATTGGAATTTTCCTAAGATAGCAGTCTACATGCATATAAGTGAGTCCTGGCTCGAGCCCCGTTAATTATGCTAAATGTTAGAACATGTCTGATAGAACACATCTCCGACAAGTCTCACACACCCTCCCTAAATTAATATCTCTTGAATTTCTAAGCTATGACTCTCTACTTGGTATAGTATCATAGGCTGAGGCTTTAAGGTTGTAAAAGCTCATAAAGGACAGAGACCACATTAATTTATTACATTTGGAAATATCTCCTCAAGGCCTGCAGCCAGGTTTGGAGCAGCTGCCATCACCCTAAATGTCCAGAAGCTAGATCTGAAATCTGCCCTCCATTCTCCTCTCCAACTTCCTCCATCTTATCACCAACCTGTGGTGTTGTCTGTCCCTTGCCCTGGAAAGATACTTTGTTCTTACAGTCTTCATCATCTTCCGTGGGTGCCTACCCATTGCCTATATTTCATACTGTCTGCTGATTGAATGAACACAATTTATGAATGGAAAGCAGAGGCTGAAGACAGGCCTGCACAGAAGCTTCTGAAGTTACCTAGTGGGAATCTGCATTGACATGTGGCTACGCTGAGTGTTATTAGTGACTTGAATCCTGTTCACTTGGGCATCTGGGAAATGCACATTTTCAGTCTGAAACTGGCACAAAAGGCTTTTTTTTTTTTTAATTATTTCATTTTTGTGTACACCTTCTCTATAGGGTCCTATACCTGGTACTGTTACCTCCAAATATTCCCAGTTGAATGTGTCTTGGGCCTGATATGCACATATTCTGTCTTTTAGGCTTGGCTAAGATGGGAGGTTCAGAGGTCTTGTTGACACAATTTCTCAAATCGGTAGAGGACTTACAATCTACAATCTTTATCCATTACCAGGACATGTCCTTTGAAGGGCTGCAGGTGTTCACAATGAACTTGCCTGGACCCGTGCTTTTGTGGCCCTAATGGCCCTTCATAGAACTGAGGACCATTTGATTATCCTTAGGCACTTCAGTTTGGACTGGATTTTATCCTTTTGTTTGTTTTCTAAACAGATGTATACTTTGCAAGCTAGAATTGGTCTTGTGGGGTTCTCACAAATTCAGAGGACTGGCAGTAAGACTGGTGGCCATAGATGAGAATTTTTGCCATGGAAAAGGTGACCTCATCACACCTGCAAACCCTCTGTGGGAAAGGCCCAGGTGGCTCCAACCATTTACAGGAGACCTTGTGATCCTGTAAGCTCCCCAATGGCTAGTGCAGCCTATTGTCTTGGTTAGGGAAGGTTAACGAAGGCATGATTACCATAATGTGCTTGCTTTGTGTCATCACTAAAGTAATAGGCAGAAATTGTTTTAGATAACATCCATTTGCAATGACCATTCCTCAGGATTGGTGAGGTCCCATCGTCAGGATTCAATTGATAGGTAAGAGAGTTCTTTACCATTTTCATTTTGCTGAGAACCTAAGTAAGTACGGTGAGTATCATTAAGTACTTAGTCCAGTCCGACTTCTGACCCCATGGATTGCAGCATGCCAGGCTTCCCTGTCAATCACCAACTCATAGAGCCTGCTCAAACCCATAACCACTGATTCCGTGATGCCACCAAGCATTTCATCTTCTGTCGTCACCCTCTCCTCCACACTTCAATCTTTCTCAGCATCAGGTTCTTTCCCAATGAGTCAGCCTTTCATTTCAGGTGGCTAAAATATCCAGGATCCAGTTTCAGCATCAGCCCTTCCAATCAATATTCTGAACTGATTTCCTTTAGAATTGACTCCTTTCATTTCCTTGCAGTCCAAGGGACTCTCAAGTGTTTTCTCTAACACCACATATCAATAGCATCGATTCCTTGGAGGTCAAGATTCTTTAGGTCCAATTCTCATCTCTGTACATAGCTTTGATGAGACTGACCTTTGTCTGCTTTATAATGTGCCGTCTAGCCTGGTTGTAACTTTTCTTCTAAGCAGAAAGCATATTTTAATTTCCTGAACAGAGTCACCATCTTCAGTGATTTTGGAACCTGCTCCCCCCAAATAAAGTTTCTCAGTGTTTCCGTTGGTTCCCCATCTTTATGCCATGAAGTGATGGGACTAGATGCCATGAATCTCATTTTGAATGTTGAGTTTTAAGTCACCTGAATCACTCTCCTCTTTTACTTTCCTCAAGATACTCTGTAGTTCTTTCCGTGTTCTGCTACATGAATCATGCCATCTGCATATCTGATGTTATTAATATTTCTCCCAGAAAACTTGATCCCAAACCCTGTTTCATTCAGTCTGGCATTTTGTGTGATGAACTCTTCATGTAAGTTCAATAAAGAGGTTGACAGTACAGCCTTGAAATATTCCTTTCCCAACTCAGAACCTGTCTGTTGTTCCATTTCCTTTTCTGACTGTTACTTCTTGAACTGCATACAGATTTATCAGGAGGCATATAACATACTCTAGTAGTCCCATGTTTAGAAGAATTTAAAATGTTTTGTTGTGATCTACACAAACAAGACTTTGGCATAGCCAAAAAGGAGTAGATGTTTTTCTGGTGTTCTCTTGCTTTTTTGATAACCCAACGTGTGTTGGTAATTTGATCTCAGGTTCTTCTGACCTTTCTAAATCGAGCTTGAACATCTGGAAGCTCATGGTTCACATTCTATTGAAGCCTGGCTTTGGGAATTTTGAGCAATACTTTGCGAATGTGTGAGATGAGTGCAGTTAAGCAGTAGTTTGCACATTCAATGGATTGCCTTTTATTGTGGTTGGAATGAAAACTGAACTTTTCCAGTCATCTGGTCACAGCTGTGTCTTCCAAATCTGCTGGCATATGGAGGGCAGCACACTCACAACATCATCTTTTAGAATGTGAAAGAGCTCAACTGAATTCCATCACCTCCATGAGCTTTGTTTATAGTTATGCTTCTAAAGTCTGACTTGACTTTGCATTCCAGGACGTCTGGCTCTAGGTGAGTGATCACACCATTGTGCTTAACTGGGTCATGAAGATCTTTTGTGCATATTTCATCTGTGTATTCTTCCCTCCTCTTCTTAAGAGCTTCTGCTTCTGTTATCTCCATACCATTTCTGTCCTTTATTGTGCCCCTCTTTGCATGAAATGTGCCCTTGGTATCTCTGATTTTCTTGAAGAGATCTGTAGGCTTTCCCATTCTATTTATTTCCTCTATTAACTGGTTTTGATAACTGAGGAAGGTTTTATCTCTCCTTGCTATTCTTTGGGACTCTGCACTCAAATGGGTATTGTTTTCATTTTCCCGTTTTTGTTTTGCGTCTTTGGTCTTTTCAGATCTTTGCAAGGCCTCATCACTTTGTCATTTTGCATTTCTTTTATATGGGAATGGTCTTTATCCCTGATTACTATACAATGTCATGCCTCCACCCATAGGTCTTCAGGCTCTCTGTCTATCAGATAGAATCCCCTGAATCTATTTATCACTTCCACTGTATAATCATAAGTGTTTTGGTTTTGCATGTGTAAAATATGCTAATCCCCTATTTCATGCAGAGAAATCTTCACCCAGACTTTTTTCAAAGAAATACAGAGAACCCTTTCTGTTATTCAGGAAATATATGAAATACAGCTGTACCTATTTGATGTTTTAGCTCAAATATCAATTTCTGATTCATTGAAAATTCTCTATTTCATGTATACAGTTCAGTTCAGTTTAGTTCAGTCACTCAGTCGTGTCTGACTCTTTGCAACCCCATGAATTGCAGTATGCCAGGCCTCCCTGTCCATCACCATCTCCCGGAGTTTATTCTAACTCACTTCCATCGAGTCAGTGATGCTGTCCAACCATCTCATCCTCTGTCATCCCCTTTTCCTTCTGTCCCCAATCTCTCCCATCATCAGAGTCTTTTCCAATGAGTCAACTCTTCCTATGAGGTGGCCAAAGTACTGGAGTTTCAGCTGTAGCATCAGTCCTTCCAAAGAAATCCCAGGGCTGATCTCCTTCCAAATGTACTGGTTGGATCTCCTTGCAGTCCAAGGGACTCTCAAGAGTCTTCTCCAACACCACAGATCAAAAGAGTCAGTTCTTCAGCGCTCAACAATCTTCACAGTCCAACTGTCACATCCATATATGACCACTGGAAAAACCATAGCCTTGACTAGATGAACCTTTCTTGACAAAGTAATATCTCTGCTTTTGCATATGCTATCTAGCTTGGTCATAACTTTTCTTCCAATGAGTAAGTATCTTTTAATTTCATGGCTGCTCATTATCTGCAGTGATTTTGGAGCCCCCCAAAATAAAGTCTGACATTGTTTCCACTGTTTCACCATCTATTTCTCATTAAGTGATGGGACCAGATGCCATGATCTTTGTTTTGTTAATGTTGAGCTTTAAGCCAACTTTTTCACCCTCCTTTTTCACTTTCTTCTAGAGGCTTTTTTGTTCGTCTTCTCTTTCTGCCATAAGGGTGGTGTCATCTGCATATCTGAGGTTACTGATATTTCTCCCAGCAATCTTGATTCCAGCTTGCACTTCTTCCAGCCAAATGTTTCTCGTGATGTACCCTGCATATAATTTAAATAAGCAGGGTGACAATATATAGGCTTGCGGTCCTCCTTTTCCTAATTGGAACCAGTCTGTTGTTCCATGTTCAGTTCTAACTGTTTCTTCCTGACCTGCATATAAGTTTCATGTGTACAAATCTAGAAAAAATTTCGTAAGTGAATAATCAAGATTTCATATTTCATATGAGAACATTTCTCCCCAAATTGTTATATGTGAAATACACAAAATTCCAAGTCTCATATCAGAAGACCTTCATTCAAGCTTTCTTGATGGAAATATAGAGAATTTCACAGCTCAAGCATAAAAATCTGTGGGAAAATTCTGCATTTCTTGTAGGAGAATGAATGCACTTTTTTCAAATGTTAAATAGACAGTATTCAATATTTCATGAAGGAAAGACAGCACAAAGATTTTCAAATGAGAAATATGAAAAAATTCCATATTTCATGTGAGAAAAACCTGTGACTATATTTTGATATGTGAAATAGCCATTTTTATATTTCCTGTCAAAGAATCTGCATCCCGATTTTCATATCTCTAACATGAAAAATTCCACATTTTACACAGAAAATATTGTATCTATACTTTCATGTGAGAATTCCACATTTCTAGTTGGAAAAATTGTCCCCAGATTTGTATATGTGACTGAAATTTATATTTCACATTCTGAAATATGCATCTAGATTTTCATATGTGAAACTGAGAATTTCATATTTTATGAAGGACTATGTCATTTCAGATGTCTGTACTTGAAACAGGTAATACCTTCATCAAGAGGTGCCTTAATTCCTATTATTCTTCTGTCATTTGGGTGTTGTCATCTGGATAACTAAGTTATCATATCGCCCACATAAATTTTGTGTCTAGCTTGAGATTCACCTGGGATTTTATTTTTTCATGATGTCCTCTGCACAGAAGTCAAATAACCAGGGCAACACTAGATAGCTTTGACTTATTCCTTTCCCGATTTTGAATCACTTCATTGTCCCGTGTCCAGGTCTAACTGTTGTAAATTTAATAGCGTACACATTTCCCAGGAGACAGGTAAGGGATTATAGTATTCTTTTCTCTAAGAATTTTCCAAAATTACTTTTCTTTTTTAATGGTTTGTGTGCGATTCACAGTGTCCAAGTCATTAGCAGAAACAATTAAGCAGATATAGATGATTATATAGTCCATACATCAATTCATGTGTACCTGTTATGACTGAATCCCTAACTACACATTTCTGTGTTTTTTTTGTTTGTTTATTTTTTGGTCATTGTTGCTATTGTCATTTTCTCTCTTTATCAAGTAGTCAAGTACCAAGTAGTCAAGTCAGTATGAACTTGCCAACTTATTCTACAGGAATTAAATTATGCCCATGGCAGACTCTGACCCTTGAGACTCACTGAATGGAATTAAGCTTTGAGATTCAAAATCAGACATCGGTACTCTGGGAAAATGTCAGGAACATTCAAAATATAGCTAGATATATTCAAGTGCTGACTTTTTGAGCCCAGTTATGCTATTATATTTTATGTGGAAAGTTCTGCATTTCTTCATGCTGACGACAATTCATCATTAAGAGAAATTTTCTAGAGGGAAAACAACAACAACAACAAATGTGCTTGATTGCATGTTGGAAGTCAAAGTAATGCCAGTGACATGTGTACGTAAGCAACGTCCCATCAAACAGAGTAATTCATGTCCACTAATGTTTCATGTTTTGCTGTCAAGGAAAAAGAATAATAGAGCTTTCCAGGAAACACTGAGAAGTTCAAAGAAGGCAGAAATGTAGAAGGATATGAAATACACCTCTCTCAATGTATAGATCAGAAATAATACTTCTACATGGTCAACAGTTTTCCCAGAGCATCAGATAAATACTAGCAGAAGACCCTAGTCCCCAGAGTGTCCCATGTGGGTTTCAGACATACCTGGGTGGGAAGGAATTAGGATGGGAGAAGGAATATAAGAGGAAGCAAAACAAAACCTGAGCCTTGTGGTGGGAGATGGAGAAGCAGGGAAGAGATTTCCAGAATGAGGCAAGCCCCTTCAGTAAAGGGTAAATTGCTTTGGACTAAAAGGAAGCAAGGTAGAACAGCTGATGAAATATTATTTATGTAGAGCAAAAGTTACACAGATAATGTGTGTCGTGGCTCTATATGGCCCAAACTGCAATGCAGCTCAACCAGTGTGCATGGGGTCTGGAAGCTGGACACGGGATTTAGAGAGCCATCCTGGGAGAGGACTGTTGTTGGTTATGTGGAGATGGCCTGACGGAGCACGTATGAGTAGTTGTGTAGCAGAAAATGCCTTTTGAGAAATCACAAACTGCCAAAGAGGCAGGACCTTACTGCTGTGTCACACTCAGGAGGTAGAGATACCTTTGTAGCCACTCCTCTTCCTGCCTGTTAACACCTACTACAAGGCAATAGAGAAAGACCAGTCAGAAGTACTACTCATGCTTCTGCAAAAACACGCTAGATAATGATCCCATTAAGGCCAAATCTCTTCTGCCCGTGGCTGCTGGCTCCTATTCATAATTGGCACCACCAGGGTTCCAGCACTCCAAGCAGCTGTACCACATCCTGTGCTCACCCAGGCAGGCCCCGGTGTGCCACGAGTTTCTCAGGGCAGACTCCTTTGGTGACCACATGTGAGGAAGGACAAAAATTACACCAGAGACCCAGGGATAGAGCCATTAAGCAAGAGGATTGGAAACCTTCCAACCAGTTGTGCACGCGGCAAATTAAATATACATGATTAATGACACAGACCCTGTATCTATGGAATACATCAAAAGATGAGAAGAGGCCAAAGGAAAGAAAATGCCCAGGATCAGGAGTATACTAACACATGTATATGGAATTTAGAAAGATGGTAACGATGACCCTATATGTGAGACAGCAATATAGACATAAATGTACAGAACGGTATTTTGCACTCTGTAACCTAGATAGCATATTCAAAAGCAGAGACACTATTTTTCCAACAAAGGTTCGTCTAGTCAAGGCTATGGCTTTTCCTGTGGTCATGTATGGATGTGATAGTTGGACTGTGAAGAAGGCTGAGCGCCAAAGAATTGATGCTTTTGAACTCTGGTGTTGGGGAAGACTCTTCAGAGTGCCTTGGACTGCAAGGAGATCCAACTAGTCCATTCTGAAGAAGATCAGCCCTGGGATTTCTTTGGAAGGAATGATGCTAAAGCTGAAACTCCAGTTCTTTGGCCACCTCATGTGAAGAATTGACTCATTGGAAAAGGCTTTGATGCTGGCAGGGATTGGGGGCAAGAGGAGAAGGGGACGACAGAGGATGTGATGACTGGATGGCATCACTGACTAGATGGACATGAGTCTGGGTGAACTCCGGGAGTTGGTGATGGACAGGGAGGCCTGGCGTGCTGCAATTCATGGGGTCACAAAGAGTCGGATACGACTGAGCAGCTGATTTGATCTGATCTGATCTGAAGAGAAGGCGAGGGTGGGATGATTTTAGAGGTTAGCATTGAAAAATGTATATTATGATATGAGAAACAGATCTCCAGTTTGGATTTGATACATGAGAGAAGGTCCTCAGGGCTGGTGCACTGGGATGATCCTGAGGGATGGGATGGGGAGGAATGTGGAAGGAATGTTCATATCAGGAACACATGTAAACACATGGCTGATTCATGCCAATGTATGGAAAACCAACTACAATATTTTATTTTATTTTATTTTTGCTTCCATGTTCTGGCTATTATAAACAGTGCTGCGATGAACATTGGGGTACACGTGTCTCTTTCCCTTCTGGTTTCCTCAGTGTGTATGCCCAGCAGTGGGATTACTGGATCATAAGGCAGTTCTATTTCCAGTTTTTTAAGGAATCTCCACACTGTTCTCCATAATGGCTGTACTAGTTTGCATTCCCACCAACAGTGTAAGAGGGTTCCCTTTTCTCCACACCCTCTCCAGCATTTATTATTTGTAGACTTTTGGATTGCAGCCATTCTGACTGGTGTGAAATGGTACCTCATAGTGGTTTTGATTTGCATTTCTCTGATAATGAGTGATTTTGAGCATCTTTTCATGTGTTTGTTAGCCATCTGTATGTCTTCTTTGGAGAAATGTCTATTTAGATCTTTGGCCCATTTTTTGATTGGGTCGTTTATTTTTCTGGAGTTGAGCTGTAGGAGTTGCTTGTATATTTTTGAGATTAGTTGTTTGTCAGTTGCTTCATTTGCTATTATTTTCTCCCATTCTGAAGGCTGTCTTTTCACCTTGCTAATAGTTTCCTTTGATGTGCAGAAGCTTTTAAGTTTAATTAGGTCCCATTTGTTTATTTTTGCTTTGATTTCCAATATTCTGGGAGGTGGGTCATAGAGGATCCTGCTGTGATGTATGTCAGAGAGTGTTTTGCCTATGTTCTCCTCTAGGAGTTTTATAGTTTCTGGTCTTACGTTGAGATCTTTAATCCATTTTGAGTTTATTTTTGTATATGGTATTACAAAGTGTTCTAGCTTCATTCTTTTACAAGTTGTTGACCAGATTTCCCAGCACCACTTGTTAAAGAGATTGTCTTTAATCCATTGTATATTATTGCCTCCTTTGTCAAAGATAAGGTGTCCATATGTGCGTGGATTTATCTCTGGGCTTTCTATTTTGTTCCATTGATCTATATTTCTCTCCTTGTGCCAGTACCATACTGTTTTGATAACTGTGGCTTTGTAGTAGAGCCTGAAGTCAGGTAGGTTGATTCCTCCAGTTCCATTTTTCTTTCTCAAGATCGCTTTGGCTATTTGAGGTTTTTTGTATTTCCATACAAATTGTGAAATTATTTGTTCTAGCTCTGTGAAGAATAATGTTGGTAGCTTGATAGGGATTGCATTGAATCTATAAATTGCTTTGGGTAATATACTCATTTTCACTATATTAATTTTTCCAATCCATGAACATGGTATATTTCTCCATCTATTAGTGTCCTCTTTGATTTCTTTCACCAGTGTTTTATAGTTTTCTATATATAGGTCTTTAGTTTCTTTAGGTAGATATATTCCTAAGTATTTTATTCTTTTCGTTGCAATGGTGAATGGAATTGTTTCCTTAATTTCTCTTTCTGTTTTCTCATTATTAGTGTATAGGAATGCAAGGGATTTCTGTGTGTTGATTTTATATCCTGCAACTTTACTATAATCATTGATTAGTTCTAGTAATTTTCTGGTGGAGTCTTTAGGGTTTTCTATGTAGAGGATCATGTCATCTGCAAATAGTGAGAGTTTTACTTCTTCTTTTCCAATTTGGATTCCTTTTATTTCTTTTTCTGCTCTGATTGCTGTGGCCAAAACTTCCAAAACTATGTTGAATAGTAATGGTGAAAGAGGGCACCCTTGTCTTGTTCCTGACTTTAGAGGAAATGCTTTCAATTTTTCACCATTGAGGATAATGTTCGCTGTGGGTTTGTCATATATAGCTTTTATTATGTTGAGTATGTTCCTTCTATTCCTGCTTTCTGGAGAGTTTTTATCATAAATGGGTGTTGAATTTTGTCAAAGGCTTTCTCTGCATCTTTTGAGATAATCATATGGTTTTTATTTTTCAATTTGTTAATGTGGTGTATTACATTGATTGATTTGCGGATATTGAAGAATCCTTGCATCCCTGGGATAAAGCCCACTTAGTCATGGTGTATGATCTTTTTAATGTGTTGTTGGATTCTGATTGCTAGAATTTTGTTTAGGATTTTTGCATCTATGTTCATCAGTGATATTGGCCTGTAGTTTTCTTTTTTTGTGGGATCTTTGTCAGGTTTTGGTATTAGGGTGATGGTGGCCTCATAGAATGAGTTTGGAAGTTTACCTTCCTCTGCAATTTTCTGGAAGTGTTTGAGCAGGATAGGTGTTAGCTCTTCTCTAAATTTTTGGTAGAATTCAGCTGTGAAGCCGTCTGGACCTGGGCTTTTCTTTGCTGGAAGATTTTTTATTACAGTTTCAATTTCCGTGCTTGTGATGGGTTTTTTAAGGTTTTCTATTTCTTCCTGGTCGAGTTGTGGAAAGTTGTACTTTTCTAAGAATTTGTCCATTTCTTCCTCGTTGTCCATTTTATTGGCATATAATTGTTGATAATAGTCTCTTATGATCCTTTGTATTTCTGTGTTGTCTGTTGTGATCTCTCCATTTTCGTTTCTAATTTTATTGATTTGATTTTTCTCCCCTTGTTTCTTGATAAGTCTGGCTAATGGTTTGTCAATTTTATTTATCCTTTCAAAGAACCAGCTTTTGGATTTGTTGATTTTTGCTATGGTCTCTTTTCTTTCTTTTGCATTTATTTCTGCTCTAATTTTTAAGATTTCTTTCCTTCTACTAACCCTGGGGTTCTTCATTTCTTCCTTTTCTCGTTGCTTTAGGTGTAGAGTTAGGTTATTTATTTGACTTTTTTCTTGTTTCTTGACGTGTGCCTGTATTGCTATGAACTTTCCCCTTAGGACTGCTTTTACTGTGTCCCACAGGTTTTGGGTTGTTGTGTTTTCATTTTCAATCGTTTCTATGCAAATTTTGATTTCTTTTTTGATTTCTTCTGTGATTTGTTGGTTATTCAGCAGCGTGTTGTTCAGCCTCCATATGTTGGATTTTTTAATAGTTTTTCTCCTGTAATTGAGATCTAATCTTACTGCATTGTGATCAGAAAAGATGCTTGGAATTATTTCTATTTTTTTGAATTTACCAAGGCTAGCTTTATGGCCCAGGATGTGATCTATCCTGGAGAAGGTTCCATGTGCGCTTGAGAAAAAGTTGAAATTCATTGTTTTGGGATGAAATGTCCTATAGGTATCAATTAGGTCTAACTGGTCTATTGTGTCGTTTAAAGTTTGTGTTTCCTTGTTAATTTTCTGTTTAGTTGATCTGTCCATAGGTGTGAGTGGGGTATTAAAGTCTCCCACTATTATTGTGTTATTGTTAATTTCTCCTTTCATACTTGTTAGCATTTGTCTTACATACTGCAGTGCTCCTGTGTTGGGTGCATATATATTTATAATTGTTATATCTTCTTCTTGGATTGATCCTTTGATCATTATGTAGTGGCCTTCTTTGTCTCTTTTCACAACCTTTGTTTTAAAGTCTATTTTATCTGATATGAGTATTGCTACTCCTGCTTTCTTTTGGTCCCTATTTGCATGGAAAATCTTTTTCCAGCCTTTCACTTTCAGTCTGTATGTGTCCCCTGTTTTGAGGTGGGTCTCCTGTAGACAACATATGTAGGGGTCTTGTTTTTGTATCCATTCAGCCAGTCTTTGTCTTTTGGTTGGGGCATTCAACCCATTTACGTTTAAGGTAATTACTGATAAGTATGGTCCCGTTGCCATTTACTTTATTGTTTTGGGTTCGAATTTATACACCATTTTTGTGTTTCCTGTCTAGAGAATATCCTTTAATATTTGTTGTAGAGATGGTTTGGTGGTGCAGAATTCTCTCAGCTTTTGCTTGTCTGAGAAGCTTTTGATTTCTCCTTCATACTTGAATGAAATCCTTGCTGGGTACAATAATTTGGGCTGTAGGTTATTTTCTTTCATCATTTTAAGTATGTCTTGCCATTCCCTCCTGGCTTGAAGAGTTTCTATTGAAAGATCAGCTGTTATCCTTATGGGAATTCCCTTGTGTGTTATTTGTTGTTTTTCCCTTGCTGCTTTTAATATTTGTTCTTTGTGTTTGATCTTTGTTAATTTGATTAATATGTGTCTTGGGGTGTTTCGCCTTGGGTTTATCCTGTTTGTGACTCTCTGGGTTTCTTGGACTTGGGTGATTATTTCCTTCCCCAGTTTAGGGAAGTTTTCAACTATTATCTCCTCAAGTATTTTCTCATGGTCTTTCTTTTTGTCTTCTTCTTCTGGAACCCCTATGATTTGAATGTTGTAGCGTTTAATACTGTCCTGGAGGTCTCTGAGATTGTCCTCATTTCTTTTAATTCGTTTTTCTTTTATTCTCTCTGATTCATTTATTTCTACCATTCTATCTTCTAATTCACTAATCCTATCTTCTGCCTCTGTTATTCTACTATTTGTTGCCTCCAGAGTGTTTTTAATTTCATTTATTGCATTATTCATTATATATTGACTCTTTTTTATTTCTTCTAGGTCCTTGTTAAACCTTTCTTGCATCTTCTCAATCCTTGTCTCCACGCTATTTATCTGTGATTCCATTTTAATTTCAAGATTTTGGATCAATTTCACTATCATTATTCGGAATTCTTTATCAGGTAGATTCCCTATCTCTTCCTCTTTTGTTTGGTTTGGTGGGCATTTATCCTGTTCCTTTATCTGCTGGCTATTCCTCTGTCTCTTCATCTTGTTTAAATTGCTGAGTTTGGGGTGTCCTTTGTATTCTGGCAGTTTGTGGAGTTCCCTTTATTGTGGCTTTTCCTCACTGTGTGTGGGTTTGTACAGGTGGCTTGTCAAGGTTTCCTGGTTAGGGAAGCTTTTGTCGGTGTTCTGATGGGTGGAGCTGTATTTCTTCTCTTTGTTCAGTCGCGCTGTGGGGAGGGAGGGAGGGATGCTGCAAACAAATAACACTGGCGTGCGCTCGCAGTGCCTCAGCCACACTGGGTCTGCCCCCGCTCATGGCGCGTGTAGCCTCCCTGCCCACACTGCTCGGGCTCTAGGTTGTTCCGCTGGGAACAATCCGAGGCTGGCCCTGGGCTGCATGTACCTCCCACGTCCAAGCCGCTCAGGTTCAGGCGCTCGGGCAGTCCTCAGAGGCGCAGACTCAGTTGGGCCTGAGTTTTGTGCTCTTCCCAGGTCCGAGCAGCTCAAGTGATGAGGTGTTTGGCGAGCGCCAATGCTGCGACTTATCACCTCCCAGCCACTCGGTTATCTGGGTATAAAACCGGCGCACCTTCTCAGGCAGATGTTAACCGTCCAGACCCCCAAGAAGTTTTAGTTAGCAAAGAAGCCGGCTTACAGTTTTATAGATAATGTCTCTCTGGGGCTGCGATTGCCCCCTTCCGGCTCTGGCTGCCTGTCACTGGAGGGGGAAGGTCTGCAGCCAGCTATCTCTGTTCAGTTCTTTGTTCCCTGCGCGGGCCTGGCGGTGTCTTAGGTTGGGGCTGGCTTTTCGCGTGGTAGATATCCCACAGTCTGGTTTGCTAGCCCAGATTATTTCGCTCAGATAGTGCTCAGGGTATTCAGGCCAGATTCTTACTCTAAGCAATGCAGCCCGCGCTGCGCCTCCCTGCCCAGCCCCCGCTTGCTAATGGTGCGTGCAGGCGTCTGCGCTGCTTCTCTGCTGGGGGAGTTACTGTAGGACTCGCAATCTTCGAGTTTTAATTGTTTATTTATTTTTTCTCCCCGTTATGTTGCCCTCTGTGCTTCCAAAGCTCGGCACAGATTCGGCAGTGAGAAGGTTTCCTGGTGTTTGGAAACTTCTCTCTTTTTAAGACTCCCTTCCCGGGACGGAAATCTGTCCCTCCCTCTTTTGTCTCTTTTTTTGTCTTTTATATTTTTTCCTACCTCCTTTCGAAGAGTTGGATTGCTTTTCTGGGTGCCGGATGTCCTCTGCCGGCATTCAGAAGTTGTTTTGTGGAATTTACTCGACGTTTAAATGCTCTTTTGATGAATTTGTGGGGGAGAAAGTGTTCTCCCCGTCCTACTCCTCCATCATCTTAGACTAGTCTCCAATATTTTAAAGTAATTAGGCCCCAATTAATATAAATGAAATTTAAAATATATATATATATACTTTAAAAAAAGCCTGCTGGGTTTCTCCAGTGATCCTGTGGGTTTAGAATTTCCCTGCCAATGCAGGGGACGTGGGTTCGATCCTTGGTCTGAAGATATGGCACATGCTACCAAAGTAGATAACCCTTTTTGCCCCAACTACCTAATCTGGGCGTCCTAGGGCTTCTGTTTGCAATAGAAGGGAGTACCATGAGACACTAGCTAACTGCAATGAAGAGTAGTCCCCAACTACTGTAACTTGAGAAACTTTGTGCACAGCAATGAAGAAAGTGCAGCCATAAATAAATAAATAATTTCTAAGAAATATAAATAAATTCTAGATTTTTAAATTTCTTTCATATAATATGAATTTCCTGTATTTCATTGAATATCCAGATGTTGGATTGACTGCTTGAAATATGGAATTCCTATCTTTCAAATATTAAAATCAAGGGCACTATTCCTAAATGAAATATAAATTCTCTATATTTCACATATAAGAATTTTGGTGTAGATTTTCCTATATGAGTTCTAAATTTCACATAGGAAAACATAGGTGTCAATTCTATTTGAAAGTTGCTATTCTCTATAATTCACTTTTGAAATTCAGGATGATTATGCTTCCTACTGCACATGTGGAATTCCTTAATTTTGTATGAAAATTTGAATGTAGATTTTCATAGATAAACAATGCAAATTTCTGCATTTCAAATTTTTACCACTGAAGCTATCATGGAACTTTAATAGTTTAGGAAAACATCCAAGATTTTCTAAAATTACCACCCAAAAGAGATGCCCTTTTCATGATAGCTGACTGTGATGTAAAACAGGAAGTCAGGAGATACATGGGTAACAGGCAAGTTTGGACTTGGGTATAAAATGATGCAGAACAAAGGCTAAATGCAGTTTTTCAAATACAAAGGTTAAACATAGAAAGACGACAGTGTTCCTGGTCTCCAAAATCATTGGGGACAGTGATTACAGCCACGAAAATAGGACACTCTAGCTCCACGGAAGAAAACCTATGATAAACCTAGATACAATGTGCTGAGAAGCAGAGACATCATTTTGTTGACAAAGGTCCGTTTAGGCAAAGCTGGTTTTTCCTTCCCCCCACCCCCAGGCAAAGCTAGTTTTTCCTCCCCCCGCCCCCTCAGGGGATATGTATGGATGTCCACCTTGTGTGAGCCTACAAAGCATGGCTTAGTTCCACTGAGTTAGACAAGCCAGGGTTCATGTGATAGATTGGTTAAGTTTCTGCGATGGTGGTTTCAGTGTTTCTGCCCCCTAATGCCCTCTCTCAGCACCTACCATCTTACTGGGATTTCTCTTACCTTGGATGTGCAGTATCTCTTCACTCCTGCTACTGCAAAGTACAGCCGCTGCTCCTTACTTTGGACGTGGGATATCTCCTCCTGACTGCTGGCTGTTCCAGTGCCACAGAGCCACAGCTCGCTGCTCTAGTGAATTAGGAAAACTCAGTAATGGCCACAGGAATGGAATGTCAGTTTGCATTCCAATCCCAAAGAGAGGTAATGCCAAAGAATACTCAAACTACAACACAATTCCCTTCATCTCATGCACTAGTAAAGTAATACTCAAAATTCTCCAAGGTAGGCTTCAACAATATGTGAACTGTGAACTTCCAGATGTTCAAGCTGGTTTTGGAAAAGACAGAGGAACTAGAGATCAAATTGCAAACATCTGCTGGATCTCTGAAAAAGCAAGAGAGTTTCAGAAAAACATCAATTTCTGCTTTATTGACTATGCCAAAGACTTTGACTCTATGGATCACAACAAACTGAAAAATTCTACAAGAAATGGGAGTATCAGACCACCTGGGCTGTCTCTTGATAAATCTGGATGCAGGTCAGTAAGAAACAGTTAGAACAAGGCATAGAAGAGCAGGCTGGTTCAAATAGGAAATGGAGTAGGTCAAGGCTGTATTGTCACCCTGCTTATTTAATTTATATGCATAATACATCATGAGAAACACTGGGTTGTATGAAGTACAAGCTGGAATCCAGCTTGCGCCAAGAAATATCAATAAATATAAACATGCAGATGACACCACCCTTATGACAGAAAAAACGGAAGATCTAAAAGTCTCTTGATGAAAGTGAAAAAGAGAAAAAATGACTTAAAATTCAACATTCAGAAAACTAAGATCATGGTATCTGGTCCCATCACTTCATGCCAAATAGATAGGGAAACAATGTTAGACCTTATTTATTTTATTGGTGGATGGTGGGTCCAAATCACTGCAGATGGTGACTGTATCCATGAAATTAAAAGATGCTTCCTCTTTGAAAGAAAATTTATGAGCAACCTACACTGTCTATTAAAAAGCAGAGACATTACTTTGCCAACAAATGTCTGTCTAGTCAAGGCTACTGTTTCTCCAGTAGTCATATATGAATGTGATAGTTGGACTATATAGAAAGCTGAGAAGAATAAATGATGCTTTTGAACTGTGATTTTGGAGAAGACTCTTGAGAAACCCTTGGACTGCAGGAGATCCAATCATTCCATCTTAAGGAGTTCAGTCCCTGGATGTTCCTTTGAAAAACTGCTGTTGAAGCTGAAATTCCAATACTTTGCCCAACTGATAAGAAGAGCTGACTCATGGGAAAAGACCCTGATGCTGGGAAAGATTGAGGGAAGGAGGACAAGGGGATGACAGAGGATGAAATGGTTGGCTGGCATAGCAGACTCAATGGGCATGAGTTTGTGTAGACTCTGGGAGTTGGTGATGGACAGGGAGACCTGGACTCCTGTGGTCCATGTGGTCACAAAGAGTTGGATATGATTGCGAGAATGAACTGAACTGATCTGAGCCGATGTATGGACGTGAGAGTTCACCTATAAAGAAGCCTGAGTATCAAAACTGAGGTTTGAACCCTGTTCTGAAGGCAACTACTGAGAGTCCCTTGAACAGCAGGAGTTCAACCCAGTCAATCCTAAAAGAAACTAACTGTAAATGTTCATTGGAAGGTCTGATGCTGAAGCTCAAGCTCCAATATTTTGGCTAAAGGACTCATGAGAAAAGACTGCCACTCTAACTTGTCATGAAACATTATTGGCTCTAATGTGGGAAAGACTGAGTGAAGGAGAAGAAGGCAACAGAAGTTGAGTTGCTTGGACGTCCATCCTGGAATCTCTTGACTCAACAAAGGTGAGTCTGAGCAAAGTGTTGGAAACAGGGAAGGGTTGGGAAGGCTGCAGTGATGCTGTCCACGGTGTTACAGTGTTGGAACTGGCCAGTCAACTGAAAACCAGCAAAAACTCTGTCTCATATATGTCAATCAGGAGGAGTTTTTTGTACCTGAAATATGGAATTTTCTATATCCCCTTAGGAAAATTAAATGCTTCTTTATGAATTATGGATATCTCTTCATTTCATTTATGAAAGTCTGGGTGGATATTTCACTTCTTAATCTATGAGAGATTCAATTATTCAGGAAGCAAATTTTAATACAACGATGTTTACATGTAATACAGAGTATTGTACATTTCAAATGTGAAAATGAGGGTATACATGTCCTTATGGGACATGCCATTAGAAAATCTGGGTGTCCATTTTCCTATATTAAAGATGAAATTCTCCGTATTTCCAGGACCAAAAACTGAGCACAGTTTTTGTTACATGAAATATGCAATTGTTTCTATTTCCCTTTTGAAAATATAGCTTTGAACTTTGCAGTATGATAGATGAAATCTGTGGAATTCATGCACTAAAAGGTGGGTCCTTGATAATTTAACATGAATTATGGAATGCACGTTATTTCATGTATAAAAATCAAGGCACATACTTTCTTGCATGAAATATGGTATTCTCAACTGAATGTTAAAGTTTAATACCAAACAAAATTCTGTAAAATAATTGTCCATCAGTTAAAAATATATACTAACAAAGTTGCTTAAAACATAGTATTCCTTATATTTTTTATTTCACCATCTAGATGTAGATGTTTCTAACTGAAATAGGAAATTCTCTATATCTCATGTATGTAAATCTGCAAGCAGGGTCTCCAATATGCGGTAGTGAATTCTCTATATTTGACGTAAGATAAACTGCTGAGGAATCTTGGACATGGCAAAGTCGGATTTTTGTTCCTTTCACATGTGGAAACCAGGCCACAATTTGTCTTATAAGATATGAACTGTACATATTTCAGATATGAAAATTTGAATGAAGCAATTTTACATGAAATATACATTTAGTCAAAGCCTTTGTTTATCCAGAAGTCATGTATGGAGGTGAGAGATGAACTATAATGTAAGGTGAGCAGGAAAATTAATGCTTTTGAACTGTGGTGTTGGAGAGGGCTCTTGAGAGTCTCTTGGATGGCTAGGAGAAATCCAACCAGTCCATCCTAAAGGACATCAATCCTGAATATTCTTTGCAAGGACTGGGGCTAAAGGTGAAACTCCAATACTTTGGTCACACGATGTGAAGAACTGACACATTGGAAAGGATCATGATGCTGGGAAAGGTTCAAGGCAGGAGGAGGAGGGACAACACAGGATGAGAAGATTGGATGGAATCACTGAATCAATGGATATGAGACTGAGTAAACTTAGTGAGATGGTGACCAACAGGGATTCCTGGCAAGCTCCAGTTTATGTGGAGCTTGTTCAAATCAACAAAGATTTGAACATGATTGAGCCACAAAACTGAACCAAACATGGCCCTGTCCATCAGAACAAGAATCAGATTCCCCCTCAGTTAGTCTTTCCCATAAGGAAGTTTCCACAAGCCTCTTATTCTTATTCATCAGAGGGTAAAGAGAATGAAAATCATAATCACAGAAAACTATCCAAACTGATCACATGGTCCATAGCCTTGTCTAACTCAATGAAACTATGAGTCGTGGGTGTAGGGCCACCCAAGATAGACGGGTCATGGTGAAGGGTTCTGACAAAACGAGGTCCTTGGAGAAGGAAATGGAACACCTCTTCAGTATCCCTGCTTTGAGAAAGCCGTTAGCAGGATGCTATGGCAATATATACCATACAGAAAGAAGAACTCCCAAGGGTGGCAGGTGCCTGATATGCTACAGGAGATCAGTTGAGAAGAAACTACAGAAAGAAAATTCTTGTTCCATGAAGGCATGGAACCAGAGAAAAAACAGCACCCAGTTGTAGATATGACTGGTGATGGAATGAAGTCCGATGCTATAAGGAGTAATGCTGCCATATAACCCAGCAATCCCACTGCTGTGCATACACACTGAGGAAACCAGAATTGAAAGAGCCACGTGTACCCCAATGTTCATCACAGCACTGTTTCTAATAGCCAGGACATGGAAGCAGCCTAGATGACCATCAGCAGATGAATGGGTAAGAAAGCTGTGGTACAAATACACAATGGAGTATTACTCAGCCATTAAAAAGAATTCATTTGAATCAGTTCTAATGAGGTGGATGGAACTGGAGCCTATTATACAGAGTGACATAAGCCAGACAGAAAAACTCCAATACAATATACTAATGCATATATATGGAACTTAGAAAGATGGTAATGATAACCCTGTATGTGAGAGAGCAAAAGAGACACAAATGTGTAGAGCAGTTTTTTGGGCCCTGTGGGAGAGGGAGGGGGCAGATGATTTGGGAGAATGGCATTGAAACATACATAATATCATATAAGAAAAGAACTGCCAGTCAAGGTTCGATGCAGGATGCAGGATACATGAAGCTTGGGGCTGGAGTACTGGGATGACCCAGAGGGACGGTATGGGGAGGGAGGTGGGAGGGGGATTCAGGATGGGGAACATGTGTACACCCGTGGCGGATTCATGTTGATGTATGGCAAAACCAGTACAATATTGTCAAGTAATTAGCCTCTAATTAAAATAAATATATTTAAATTTAAAAAAGAGTAATGTTGCATAGGAACCTGGAAGGTTATGTCCATGAATTACGGAGAATTGCAAGGGGTCAAACAGGGGGTGCCAAGAGTGAGCATCAACATTTTAGGAATCAGTGAATTAAAATGGACTGGAATGGGTGAATTTGACTCAAATGACCACTATGTCTACTACTGTGGGCATGAAGCTCTTAGAAAAAATGGAGTAGTGGCCATAGTCAACAAAGAGTCTGAAATGTAGTACTTGGAGGCAATCTCAAAAATGATAGAATGATCCCTGTTCATTTTCAAAACAAACAATATTACTGTCATCTAGTTCTATGCCACTATAAGTAATCGTAATGTTGAAGGAAATGAAGTAATAGCTTTTTCTATGAAGACCTACAAGAACTTATAGAACATACATGCATAAAATATGTCCTTTTCATCACAGGGGAATGGGATTCAAAATAGGAAGTCAAGAGACACCAGGAGTAGCACGCAAATATGGCCCTGGACGACAAAATGAAACCACTGAAAAGAAATAGAGTTTTGCCTAGGGAACACACGGCTCATACAAAGCACTCACTTCCAGGAACACCAGAGAAGACTCTACACAAGGACATTACCAGATGCTCATACTGAAATCAGATTGATTCTTTTATTTGTGGCCAAACATGGAGTAACTATATACACTCAGCAAAACAAGACTGGGATCTATTGTAGCTCAGATCATTATCTTCTTGTTGCCAATTTCAGGCTTAAATTGAAAAAAGTGGGGAAACCACTAGAATTTTCAGGTAGAATCTAAATCATAACCCTTTTGATTACACAGTGAAAGTGACAAAAGATTCAAGAGATTAGATCTGATAGAAAGGGTTTCTGAGTAACTATGGACAGAGGTTTGTGAAAGTGTACAAAAGGCAGTGATCAAGACCATCTTCAAGAAAAAAAAAAAAAAAAAAAACTGCAAAAAGCCAAAATGGGTGTCTGAATATACCTTACAAGTTACTGAGAAAAGAAGAGAAGCGAAAGCAAAGGAGAAAGACAAAGATATATCCATGTGAATGCAGAATTACAAAGAAGAGGAAGGAGAGATAAGAAAGCTGACTTTAGTGAAGAATGCAAAGAAACAGAGGAAAATAATGTAATGGCAAAGACAAGATATGTTCAAGAAAATTAGAGATACCACGGGAACATTCCATGCAAAGATGGTCGAAATAAAGAACAGAAGTGGTACTGACTTAACAGAAGCAGAATGTATCAAGAAGAGGTGTAAATAATACACAGAAGAACTATACAAAAAGGATCTTCAATATCCAGATATCCACGATGATCGCTCACCTAGAGCCAGGCATCTTGGAATGTGAAATCAAGCCATCCTTATGAATCATCACTATGGAGAAAACTAGTGGAGCTGATGGAATTCCAGTAGACCTATTTCACAGACTAACCGATGATTCTATGAAAGTGCTACATTCAATATGCCAGGACATTTGAAAAACTCACCAGTTGAAACAGGACTGGAAAATATCTGTTTTCGGTCCAATCCTAAAGAAAGGCATTACCAAAGAATGTCCACTATCACACATTTTCCCCCATGTCAAATGGGAGAGAAGTAATGCTCAAAATTCTCCAATCTGGGCTTCAGCAGTTCCTGAACAATGAGCTTCCACATGTTCTAGCTGAATTTAGAAAAGTGTGAGGAACAAAAGATCAAATTGCCAACAACCATGGGGTCATCAAAAAAGTAAGATATATAAAAAAAGACCTGTTTCATTCTTTATACAGAAGCCTTTGACTGAGGGGATCAGAAAAAATTGTTAAATACATTCAAAGTGCTGGGAAAACTGACCACTTGACCTGCCTCCTGAGAAATCTGTACCTAGGTGAAGAAGCAACAGGCTATGGAGCAACAGCGTGCTTTCAAATAAGGAAAGGATTATACCAAGGCTGTATATTGTCACCCTGCTTATTTAATTTCAATGCAATGTGCAACATGAGAAATGCCAGGCTGTATGAAGCACAGGCTTTAAATAATACTGCTGGGAGAAATATCAATAAACTCAGAGAAGTAGACGACATCAGCCTTATGGCAGAAAATGAAGAAGAACTAAAGAGCTTCTTGATGAAAATGAAAGAGAAGAGTGAAAAATCTGGCTTAAAATCTCAATATTCAAAGAACTAAGATCATGACTTCTGATACAATCACTGATTAGTAAAGGGATGGAGAAACAATGGAAAGAGCAAAAGACATTATTTTGGTGGGTCCAAAATTGCTTCAGATGTTGACTTCACCATGAAATTAAAACATCCTCCTTGGAAGAAAGCTATGACCAAACTAGACAGCATACTGAAAAGCAGAGACATTGCTTTGCCAACAAAGGCTCACATAGTCAAAGATATGGCTTTTCTAGCAGTCATGTATGGATGTGAGATTTGGAGTCTAAAGATAGCTGAAGGTGGAAGAATCGATGCTTTTAATCTGTGCTTTTGGTGGAGATTCTTAAGGGTCTCTTGGCCTTAAGGTGGCTAAAGGAAATCGTTTCTGATTATTCATTGGAAGGGCTGATTTTGAAGGTGAAACTCCAATAATTTGGCCACCTGATTCAAATAAATGACGCATTTGAAAAGACCCTGACGCTTGGAAAGATTGAAGGCAGGAGAAGAAGAGGATGACAGAAGATGAGGTGGTTGGATGGAATCACCTACTCGATGGACACGAGTTTGGGTATGCTCAAGGAATTGTTGATGGACAGGGAAGCATGGCGTGCTGCAGTCCGTGGGGTCGCAGAGTTGGACAAGATCCAGAAACTGAACTGAACTAAACACAAATGTAGAATCACCTATATTTTTACATGCCAATATAACGATGCTGGATTTACCACATGATATATTGCATTTCTTTTTCACTTCATGAAAATATGGAAGCTGTTCTTCTTACATGAAAGGTGGAATTCTCTCCACCTCATGCATGAAAATCTGGGCGGTGGTTCTCTACCATTAAATGTGGACATATGTATATTTCACATATGAAAACCATGGCACTGAAGATTTGAATCTTCGATCTGAAGATAAGAAGAACCTGTATGAAATTTCAATTCTATTTCACAAATGAAAATCTGGACACCACTGTTTCTTCATAGAGAGTGTTTGCATTTCTCAAACATATATCAAAACAAAGAGTTTGTTTGATGAAATATGTAATGTTCTGTATCAGCTGTATCACAACTTAGGTGCAAATTTTCCATCTAGAATTTTGGACTTCTACGGGAGAAAGTCAAGTGGAACTCAAAAGCCTCTTGATGAAAGTGAAAGAGGAGAGTGAAAATGTTGCCTTAAAGCTCAACATTCAGAAAACTAAAACCATAGCATCTGGCCCCATCAGCTCATGGGAAATAGATGGGGAAACAGTGGAAACAGTGTCAGACTTTATTTTGAGGGGCTCCAAAATCACTGTAGATGGTGATTTCAGCCATGAAATTAAAAGACGCTTACTCCTTGGAAGAAAAGTTATGACCAACCTAGATAGCATATTGAAAAGCAGAGACATTACTTTGTCAACAAAGTTCCACCTAGTCAAGGCTATGGTTTTTCCAGTAGTCATGTACGGATGTCAGAGTTGGACTGTGAAGAAAGCTGAGTCCTGAAGAATTGATGCTTTTGAACTGTGGTGTTGGAGAAGACTCTTGAGAGTGCCTTGGACTGCAAGGAGATCCAACCAGTCCATTCTAAAGGAGATCAGTCCTGTTTACTTTGGAAGGAACGATGCTAAAGCTGAAACTCCAGTGCTTTGCCTACCTCTTGTGAAGAGTTGGTTGACTCATTGGAAAAGACTCTTATGCTGGGAGGGATTGAGGGCTGGAGGATAAGGGGAAGACAGAGGATGAGATGGCTGGATGGCATCACCCACTCAATGGACTTGAGTTTGAGTGAACTCCAGGAGTTGGTGATGGACAGGTAGGCCTGGCGTGCTGCAATTCATGGGGTCGCAAAGAGTCAGACACAACTGAGTGACTGAACTGAACTGAACTGATATAGTATTTGAGATCAGAATGGAGATTTTACCATAAAAACCTGGAAATCTCTATATTTCATACAAAGAACGGGTTCTGCAGCTACAGAAACACCTATGTTTCCTGTTTACCTGTTTCCTGTGTCTTGAATATTAATTTGTGTCTGTATATGTGAGATTGTTGACTCTTTTCTGTATATTTTTCTGCGTGGTTGTCTGTTCTTCCACAGTTGATGAAGAGATGAAGCTGACAGATCACAAGATGTGTAAGAAGAAGAAGGATCTCTCTTCATTTCCAAGACAAACCATTCAACAGCACAGTAAACCAAGTCTGTGTCCTGACCAGTTATGCTGAAGTAGCTGAAGTGGAACATTTGTATGAAGACTTGAAAGACCATCTAGAACTAACATCCAAAAAAAGACATCATTTTCCCCATAGAGGAATGGAATGCAAATGTAGAAAATCAAGAGATACCTGGAATAACAGACAAATTTGGCATTAGAGTGCAAAAGGAATCCAGTCAAAGTCTAACAGAGTTCTGCCAAGAGAACACACAACATATAGCACGCACCCTGGTCCACCAACACAAGAGAAGACTCTACTCATGGATTCACCGTAAGTTCAGGACTGACATCACATTGCAGCCAAAATGGAGAAGCAATATGTAGTCAGCAAAAACAGGATGGTGACCTGACTATGGCTCAAATCATGAATTCCTTATTGCCAAATTCAGACTTAAAATTTTAAAGTAGAGAAAAACATTAGACTATTCAGGTATAACCTACGTCAAATCCCTTAAGAAAGGCTTCCTCAGTGATCAATGCAAAGACATAGAGAAAAATAATAGAATGGTATGACTTGAAGTCTCTCTAAAAAATTAGAGATACCGAGGAAATATTTCATGCAAAGTTGGTCAAAATAAAAGACAGAAACTTCACGGACCTAATGGAAGCAGAAGATATTAAGAAGAGGTGGCAAGAATACACAGATCAGATCAGTCGCTCAGTCGTGTCCCCATGAATCACAGCACCCCATGCATGCCAGGCCTCCCTGTCCGCACCAAATCCCGGAGTTCACTCAGACTCACGTCCATCGAGTCAGTAACGCCATCCAGCCATCTCATCCTCTGTCGTCCCCTTCTTCTCCTGCCCCCAATCCCTCCCAGCATCAGAGTCTTTTCCAATGAGTCAACTCTTCACATGAGGTGCCCAGAGTACTGGAGTTTCAGCTTTAGCATCATTCCTTCCAAAGAAATCCCAGGGCTGATCTTCAGAATGGACTGGTTGGATCTCCTTGCAGTCCAAGGGACTCTCAAGAGTCTTCTCCAACACCACAGTTCAAAAGCATCAATTCTTCAGCGCTCACAGAAGAACTGCACAAAGAAAGTACTCATGAACCAGATAGCCAAAATGACCACGCACCTAGAGCCAGACATCTTAGAATGTGAAGTCAAGGAGTCCTTATGAAGCATCCTTATGAACAACGCTTGTGGAATTGATGGAATTCTACTTGAGTTATTTCATAGCTATGGGAATGCTTCATTCAATATGCCAGCAAATTTGGAAAACTCAACAGTGGACAAAGAACTGGGAAAGTTCATCCAATTCCATAGACAGGCAATTCCAAAAACTGTTCACACAACCATACAATTGTCCTCATCTAAAACGGAAGCAAAGTAATGTTCAAAATTCTCCAAGCCAGGCTTCAACAGTACATGAACCATGAAATCCCCGATGTTCAAGCTGGATTTAATAAAGGCAGAGGAACTAATAATCAAATATCCAACATGTGTGGGGTTATCAAAGTGACAAGAGAGCTCCAAAGGTGGGGAAAATCTATTTCTTCTTCATTGTTTATACCAAAGCTTTTGACTGTGTGGATCAAAACAAACTGGAAAATTCTTAAAGTGATAGGAATACCGGATCACCTTACCTGCCTCCAGGAAATCTGTTTCAGCTCAAGAAGCAACAGTTAGAACTGAATGTAAAACAACTGAATGCTTCCCAAAAGGAAAAGGGTATGACAAGGCTGCATACTGTCACCCTGCTTATTTAAATTGTATGTAATGTTCACTTCAATAGTTCAGTGGTGTCCAACTCTTTGTGACCCCATGAACCACAGCATGCCAGGCCTCCTTGTCCGTGACCAGCTCCTTGAGTTTACCCACTCATGTCAATTGTGTTGGAGATGCTATCTAACCATCTCATCCTCTGCCATCCCTTTATCTTCCTGCCCTCAATATTTTGAAGTATCAGAAGCTTTTCCATGAGTCAATTGCTTGCATCAGGTGGCCAAAGTATTTCAGTTTCAGCTTCAACATCAATCCTTCCAGTGAAAGCCCAGGACTGATCTCTTCTAGGATGTACTCATTGGACCTCCTTGCAGTCCAAGGCACTTTCAAGACTCTCCTCTAACATCACATTTCAAAAGTATCAATTCTTGGTTCTTAACTTTCTTTATAGTCCAAATAACACATCCATACATGACTACAGGAAAAACCATAGCCTTGACTAGACAGACCTTTGTTGGCAAACTAATGTTTCTGCTTTTTAATATGTTGTCTAGGTTGGTGATAACTTTCCTTCCAAGGAGTAAGCATTTTTAATTTAATGGCTTCAATCATCATCTGAAGTGATTTGGAGACGCACCACCAAAAATAAATAAATAAATAAAAATTAAAATAATGTCAGGCACTCTTTCCACCCTTTCCCATTCTATTTGGCATGAAGTGATGGGGCCAGAGTCCATGATCTTAGTTTTTGTAAATGCTGGGGTTTAAGCCAAATTGTTCACTCTCCTCATCACTTTAATCAAGAAGCTCTTTAGTTGTTCGTCACTTTCTGCCCTATGTGTGGTGTTGTCTTCGTATCTGACATTATTGATATTCCTTCCAGCAATCTTGCTTCCAGCTTGTGTTTCTTTCAGCCTAGCTTTTCTCATGATGTACTCTACATTTAAGTTAAATAAGTAGGGTGACAATATACAGCCTTGGCATACTCCTTTTCCTATTTGGAACCAAAATGCTGTTCCATCTCCAGCTCCAGCTGTTGCTTCCAGACCTGCATACAAGTTTCTTAGGAGTCAGGTCAGGTGGTCTGGTATTCCCATCTCTTTCAGAATTTTCCATAGTTTATTGTGATCCACACAGTCAAAGGCTTTGGCATAGTCAAACAAGCAGAAATAGATATTTTTCTGGAACTCTCTTGCTTTTTTGATGATAGTAGCTGCCGCTGCTGCTGTTAAATCACTTCAGTCGTGTCTGACTCTGTGTGACCACATAGACGGCAGCCCACCAGGCTCCCCCATCGCTGGGATTCTCCAGGAAAGAACACTGGAGTGGTTTGCCATTTCCTTCTCCAATACCTGAAAGTGAAAATGAAGTCGCTCAGTCGTGTCTGACCCTCGGTGGCCCCATGGACTGCAGCCTTCCAGGCTCCTCCATCCATGGGATTTTCCAGGCAGGAATACTGAGGTGGGGGTGCCATTGCCTTGATGTTGGCAATTTGATGTCTGGTTCGTCTGCCTTTTCTAAAACCACTTTAAACATCTAGGACTTCATGGTCACACATATCGAACTCTGACTTAGAGAATTTTGAGCATTATTTACTAGTGTGTGAGGTGAGCGCAATTGTGCGATAGTTTGAGCATTCTTTGGCATTGCCTTTCTTTGGGATTGGAATGAAAGCTGACTGTTTCCAGTCCTGTGACCACCGCTGAGTTTTCCAAATTTGCTAACATATTGAGTGCAAAATTTTCACAGCATCATCTTTTAGGATTTCTCACAGCTGAACTGGAATTACATCACCTCCACTGGCTTTGTTAATAGTGATGTTTCCTAAGGCCCACTTGACTTCTCATTCCAGGATGTCTGGCTCTAGGTGAGACTAAGTGATAACACCATTGTGATTATCTAGGTCATGAAAATGTTTTTTTGTATAGTTCTTCTGTGTATTCTTGAGACCTCTTAATATCTTCTGCTTCTGATAGGTCCATACAATTTCTGTTCTTTATTGAGGCCATTTTGGCAAGAAATGTTCCCTTGGTATGTCTAATTTTTTGAATAGACTCTAGTCTTTCCCATTCTATTGTTCTCCTCTATTTCTTTGCATTGATTGCTAAGGAAGACTTTCTAACACTCCATGATATTCTTTGTAACTCTGCATTGAAATAGATAAATCTTTCCTTTTCTCCTTTGCTTTTGTCTTGTCTTCTTTAACAGTTCTTTGTAAGGCCTTCTCAGACAGCCGCTTTGCTTTTTTTTTTTTTTTCCTTTTTCTTTGTGCTGGGGATGGTCTTGATTTCTGTTCCCTGTACAATGTCACAAACCTCCGTCCATAGTTCTTATGTCGTGTACAACATGCTAAATGCCAGGCTTGAAGAAGCACAAGCATGAATCAAGAATGCTGGGAGAAATATCAACAGCCTCAGATACTTAGACGAAATCACTCTTATGGCAAAAAGTGAAGAAATGTAAAGAAGCTCTTGATGAAAATGAAAAAGAGTGAAAAATGTGGTTTAATACTCAACATTCAAAAAGTAAGATCATGATAACTGGTCTCATCATTGCTTAGCAAATGGATGGAGAAACAATGAAAATACCAAAAGACTTTATTTTGGGGGGCTCCAAAATTATTGGAGATTGTGACTGCAGCCATGAAATTAAATGGTACTTACTGTTTGGATGAAAAGCCGGGAACTACCTAGACAACATATTCAAAAACAGAGACATTGTTTGCCAGCAAAGGTCCACCTGGTCAAAGCTATGGTTTTTCCAGAGGTCATGACTGGAAAGACAGCTGAGCATGGAGGAATTGATGCTTTTATTTATTTATTTATTTATTTTTTTCGGTGAACAAGGCCCACACTTTATTTTCCAAAGTAGTTTTTATACCTTAAGTTATGCATAGAGGATAATGGGGGAAAGGGTAGAGTCATACAGTAAGCCAGGCTTTCTTCCTGCAAACTTATCACATGCAAAAGTTTAGGTGATTTGCATCATCTTCTGGCCCAGAGGACTGTTAACATTTTAAGATCATTTCTTCAGAAAACTTATTTTTCTCTGAAGGTGATTAGTCAGGTGCCACCATCCAAAAGCATTAGATAAAGTTGCATTCCTATAGGGTAAAGGTGTGGTGGGCTACAACAAGAAAAATAATTAACTCAAGGGTCCAAGGTTACAAACATTAAAGCTACTACTTACACCAATTATATTAATAAATACACTGTCAGGGACACAGCAGGTAAGGGATATGGAAACTTAGCAACAAACATTGGCCTAACAAGTGAAAAACCCTTCACCAATACAATTTCTTTCTTTCTTTTTTTTTTCCTTTTTTTTGAAATTTTTATTTTTTTATTTTTTAAACTTTACATAATTGTATTAGTTTTGCCAAATATCAAAATGAATCCGCCACAGGTATACATGTGTTCCCCATCCTGAACCCTCCTCCCTCCCCATACCATCCCTCTGGGTCATCCCAGTGCACCAGCCCCAAGCATCCAGTATCGTGTATCGAAGCTGGACTGGCAACTCGTTTCATATGAAAGGAATTGATGCTTTTAAAATGTGGTGTTGGTGAAGACTCTTGAGAGTCACTTCCACTGCAAGGATGTTAAAGTAAATCAGTCCTGAATATACATTGGAAGCACTAATCCTGAAGCTGAAACTTCAATAGTCTGGCCCTTGATGTGAAGAATGGACTCATTGGACAAGACCCTGATGCTGGGAATCATTGAAGGCAATAAGAGAAGAGGACGACAGAGGATTAGATGGTTAGATGGCATCATCAACTTGATGGACATGAGTTTACAGAGGTTCTGGGTGTTGGTGATAGACACGGACACGTGACATGCTGCAGTACATGGGGTCATTAAAGTTGAACACGACTGAGAGACTGAACTGAACTGATCTCAAATGTAGAAGTACCTATATTTTTACATGCAAATATAGTGATGCTTGTTTTCCTCCATGATATATCACAGTTTTTATCTCACTTTATGAAAATCTTGAACCTCTTTTTCTTATGTGAAATTTGGACTTGTCCATCCTTCATATCTATCTAGATGGTGGTTTTCTACCATTAAATGTGAAGTTCTGGATATTTCACATAGGACAATCTTGGCAATGGTTTCTGAAGATATGGAAAACCCTTATGAAAATGGAATTATCTCTATTGTACAAATGAAAATCTGGGCACCCCTTTTTTTAAGTGAAGTAAGGAGTTTGCTGCATTTCTAATAATATATACCAAAACAAAGGATTGATTCCATGAAGTGGGGAATGGTTTGAATGTACTGCATGAAAACCTAGGTGCTAAGTCTCCATCATGGAACTTGGACTTCTCTATACTTCATATTTCAGCTTAGAATGGAGATTTTCCTATAAGAAAATGGAAATAGCTGTATTTCATATGAAGCACTGGAAACATCTATATTCACTGTTTGCTTATGTTTCCACGTGCCTTAAACATTTGTGTGCCTACCCACATGAGCTTGTTGCCCACGTTTGTGTGATTTTCTGTGTGGATTGTGTCCAACCACAGCTGACAGAAATGAATGTTACAGACCGTGAGATATGGAGCAAGCAGAAGGCTGCACCAGGCATCCACAGAGTGTGGGAGACTGGCCCATGCATCTCTGAGGTCATCCTGTTCAAGACAGGAATGAGGAAAGAATGGCCAGTGACAACACAGAACAGTGTGTTCACAAATTTGGGCTTACATCAAGAGACATAAAGAAGCTCACAGTGTCTGCTGTGTTGATGTGTGTGTGTACATAAAATGTATGTGGAAGGCTTGAGGACTCATCCAGTGTAAATCCAGTGATGTGGGGCTTTTAAAGCATAACCTGTGGACCTTTCAATCTATGATAACAGGGCTGGCCTGTCGAAATGGTGGATATGGCTATAACTGGATCTAAGTCTGTGAAGAGGTGAAGGTCCTTCAGAAAAGAGTAGAGACTGGAAGGAGGAGGAACAGAAAGATAAAATACTGCACTGGAGAAGTTTTCAATATTAGAGGAAGGCTCTGGGATAGTGCTGCCTTGGGTCAGCCCATCAAAAAGCACATTCTCTCTTTACACGTCACAAATAATATCATCATGTGAGACAAATGACATGATAAGGTAGGATTCTTCATTGTGAAAAGACAGACATCCTAGAAGAGAGGAGGTGACCTTCGCTCTGTCCATGGGCTTCTAGCCTATCTGACAGTGCAGAAAGGTGAAGAAATTTCAGAGGTGGGATGTAGACATTTTGCCCTTTGCCGGTTTGTGCCCATGAGTAAATGAGGATGGCAAAGTAGAAGGGTTTCAATTCATCTTTTCCTGTGAGAGATCCAAAATTACAGCTTTCTGCTGAATGATCATTGACAGGAGAATGTTGGGTCCCACCAAAAAGAAAAACAACAACAACAACAATAAAAAGACATGTCCATGGCAAAGGAAAAGACCCAACAAGATTGTAGAAGGGGTGAATTTCCATTTAAAATCAATACTTACCAGCCACACTGAGAGTGCTCAATAAAATATTTTGTGCACCTATACCCAAGGAACGCACAAAGACAGAGTCAGAACTGCTTTTGAGTGATTGAGTGTCTCTTGCAGAAGCATGGGTCAGCAATGGCCTAACATGGAAGAGAGGCTCTGTCTGCTACAGACCTTGTTCATGCAGTTTGTGATATAAGCCCTCTCAGAGGAGGTAACCTTTCAACCCACCAAAAAGTGGCCTAGTGCACAATCCATAAATTGCAGGGTAATTATTCTAAAGAAATTCTTGTACAGGTAAGGAAGTTTTAGGACCACTAGAGATTTCTCAACCTGCGGATCTGGCAAAGGGATTGAGAACCCTCAGGGAATTTGACTTTGGAGGCCAGTTGATTTAATTATAGAACTTCCACAGGACTGAAACAGACTGTTGGAGGGCACAAACAAAACCTTGTGTCCACCAGGAGCCAAGAGTAAGGGCAGTGTCCCCACAAAAGACTGAGTCAGACTTGCTTGTGAGTGTCTAGGAGTCTCCAGCAGAGGCATGGTCCAAGAATGGGATGCATTGAATACAAGAGTGCCTGCTCAAGTCCTTTTGAAGAAGGTCCCAATTACTTTCATTACTCATACCATAATTAGGCCTGAACAGGGCCTAGGTTCACTCACAGTCTGTCTCTCCCATCAGGAAGTTTCCACAAGCCTTCTTATCCTTATCCATCAGAGGGCAGACAGAATGAAAACCACAATCACAGAAAACTAACCAAATTGATCAAATGGATCACAGCCTTGTCTACCTCAATGAAACTATGAGACATGCCATGTAGGGCCACCCAGGATGGATTGAACATGGTGGAGAATTCTGGCAAAATGTGGTTCATTGGAGAAGGGAAATGGAAAAGCACTTCAGTATTCTTGCTTTGAAAACCCCATGAACAATATGATAAGCCAAAAAGATAGGACACTGAAAGGTAAACTCTCCAGGTTTGTCGGTGTCCTCTATGCTTCTGGAAATCACTAAAAAAGAAGAGATGGAGCCAAAGGAAAAACAACACATAATTGTGGATATGACTATGGATAAAAGTACAGTTTGATGCTGTAATGAACGATATTTCATAGGAACCTAGAATGCTAGGTCTATGAAGGAAGGTAAATTGGAGTGGTCAAACAGAAGATGACATGTGTGAACATCAGACTTTCAGGATTCAATGAATTAAAATTCACTGCAATGGATGAATATAATTCAGAGGGCCATTCAAAAGCCCGGCAGTTTATACAAATGCACATTTATATAAACACAGGCATTGAGATAAAGCCTCATATTCCTCTTAATTATTTCAGAGTAGAAAGTGAAACTATGAAGGTGAAGATGTAAATTTAATATTGAAATAAGAGAAATGTAGGAATTTGTTGGCATCACCAACATAAATTTTAATCTACAGTATCCTGCATGATCAGGTTCCTACTTGGGAGATCAGTTGTAAATAGTAATTATATGAAAGAAATTATATGTAATTATATGAAAGATGGCTGATGAGTTGACCTTGAAAGAGAAGTAGTAAATGCATCAGTATTGTTTGCACTGGGAACCATGCCTCCCAGTTGCAGTTTAGGGAAAATATCTTCAGGGGCTGACATATTGCTGTATCTAACTGTAAAGGTACAAGGCTGATCATCAGTCAAAATCATGTATCTGCAAAAGAGATATGATGTGGTACTGAGAAACAGAAATAGTCATAGTAACAAAATTCTCCCTGTGACCGTTTGCTTGATTGTAGTTGCTCTGTGAATGCTGATGTAAAAAGATCAACAGATTTTAAACATCAGTTTGATCTATCACACTTTGCTCTTTCAGTCTAACTGACATTGATGATGAAGAAAAAAATCACTTTGAGTTGGGACACTTGCACTAGCAACTATGTGGCTTGTAGAAGAATTTCGTATGAAAGACACACTTAGAATTGTGAAGGCTGAAAATACACACTCTCCTCTAGTTTCGGGAAGAATCCAAGAGATATGATCATCCACATTACTCCTTCCTTTAGCATGCTTCATCTTGTAATCTCAAACTAATGAAGGTACTGGAGAGATATTTTTAGTGCCAACTCTTCTTTCCATTCTTAGTAAAACTTGGGGATAGTATCGCTTAACATTTGGATTATGAGATAACTTCAACTAAAACCAAAGAAGAACATTATTAGTGACCTTTCAAACCAAGGTAAAATAGAGAAACATAGCCAGACTCAAAATATCGTTCCTTTAAACATACAAAGATAATAGCCTCAAATAATACACCTCCACTAATAGTTTTAAATATTTAAATATTTGAATTATTTCCTCATGTAACAATATATTATATATCCACACCATATACTCCTTTAAGTGCTTCAGGATTTCTCTCTGGTTCCAAGTTGCTAGGGGAACTTAAAACTTAAATTTGTTACACTTAAAATGTCTTAATATCCAGCTCTTCTCAACTTGAGAAGAATGGAAAAATATTTCAGCAGCATATTATCTCAATTTTAAAGTCAGTTTTAGCTACCTATGTTAACACAGTTAAATTGTCACTATATTTTAAAAATATATATTTCCTATAATAATTGAAATTTATGGAGTGCCTTACTCAAAACAGAGACTTCTTTTTCTCCTGCCAGACGGTCAGCTAGTGAAGCAGATCTTTGAAAAAGCCATCACATTTTACAGGTGCTTGGAGTTTTGGAACCCTGGTGGTGTCAGTTTTTCTGAGAAGCCAGCAATCACAGGCAGAAATGATATGGCGCTAATGCGATCATCTTCTAGCTTGTGGTGGCAGAAGCATGGGTGGTAGTTCTGGCTAGTCTTTTCTATCATCTGATAGTAGGTCTTAGTATGTGGCAAGAGGGGAAAATTCAATACTCTCACCACCTCGCTGGGTGACTTGAGCCCTAAGGTCCTGCTTCTTTGTCAGTTTGGGAATTTTCAAAAGCCATTCCTTTCTACACACCTTGTCATCACAGATCCAACATTCCGTCTCCACATAGTCAAAAACCAACCCTCCCAGGTTGGCTTTCTAACCTCATGTTTCATCTTCCAGGCCCTATGCACACTACTTGACCTGCATTGCAGTTTGGGGGATGCAGGACCACACAACACATTCTCTATTTGATTCTCACTCTAGACAAACTAAATGTCATCATCTTCTTCACCTTGCTTCCTTTCAGTCAAAAGAAATTTAAGTTTAGTGAGGTGACTTATCTGAATCCTCAATCTATTCCTTGCTTCTCCAAATCCTAACCCAGGACACATATTTGTTTCTATTTGTCTCGTCCTCCTTCTCCCATCTTCCCTCCGTTCTTTTCAGTTATGTCTACTTTTCATATAGTCTCTCTTAAGCAAGATCGTCTGCTAATATTCATTTGATGCTCTGGAGGAACTGTTGCCTTTATAGAAGGGTTATTTGTGATGCTTCCATGGAGAGAGTTGCACTCAATGTGCTCTTTTATTTTCTGTCAAATCAGAAGTTTTGATTTCCTTTCTAGGCAAACTAGGTAATTCTTTTAGACATGCTGGTGAAACAACAAATTTGCTTGACATAAATTAATCTGTCTGATGGGAGGCTACATACATACTCACATAATTGGTACTTCACTAACATGAACATTCCAATAAGCACATTTATTTTTCCTAAAATTTCTGCTAATGAGAAATTCTCATCAACATGAGGAAACATAGTTCTTTTCCAGATAAGTGATGGTACAGGAATTTTTCTCAAAATCAGTCAGTTCCTGAAAATATCTAGCTATTTATCAAAATGTCCTGACGTTTTCCCAGAGCACAGATTCATTCTGTCCTGGAAACTTAGTTGTTTTACAGAGGTGTCAAAGGCCAGAGACTGGCATGATAATAATTTAATTCTTGTATAAGAAGGTGGCAAATGCCCAGGAACGTAAAAATATGTAGATGATAGCTTGAAAAAGAGAGACTGAGGAAAAAAAATATATATATATATATATATATAAACAGGCAGTTATAGTTAGTCGTACTCATGTAATATTAATAGGTAAACCTTAAATTGAGGTTGGATCATAGAAAAAAGCAAGGTGGCTTCATAAAGTCATCTACATCTACTTTATTATCTCTTACTGGCTTAGACTGTGTGTGAAAATGAGGTCATTCAGTCGTGTCTGACTCTTTGTGACCCCATGGACTGTAGCCTACCATTTCCTTCTCCTGGGGATCTTCCAAACCCAGGTACCAAACTGGTTCTGCCCCATTGCAGGCAGATGCTTTATCATCTGATACACCAGGGAAGACCTTTGACTGTGAGGGTCACAACAAATTGTGGAAAATTCTTAAGGAGATAAGAATACCAGACTACTGTCCCTGTTTCCACGGAAGGCTGGAGGCAAGTCAAGACACAGGAGTTGGAATTGGACAAAGAACAATGAACTGGTACAAAATAGGGAAGGAAATGCTGTGCTATGCTAAGTCACTTCAGTCGTGTCCGACTCTATGTGACCCCATAGACGGCAGCCCACCAGGCTTCCCCGTCCCTGGGATTCTCCAGGCAAGAACACTGGAGTGGGTTGCCACTTCCTTCTCCAGGAAATGGAGAAGGAAATACATCAAGGCTATATATTTTCATCCAGCTTATTTGACTTATGTGCAGAGTACTTCATGGAAAGTAACTTGCTGAAAGAATCTGAAGTGGGAAACAAAATTACTGTGAGAAGTATGAATAACCTTAGTTTTAAGATGACAACATATAAATGGCTGAAAAACACTAGGAACTAAAGGTGAAAGGAGAAATTGAGAAAGCTGAATTAAAACTCAATACAAAAACAAACAGACACAAAAAATAAGATCATGGAATTTGCCCCCATCATTTTGAGATATTTTAATGAGATACAATTGAATTAGTGACAGGTTTCACTTTCTTGATCTCTGATATGACTGCGTGATGGGACTGAAGCCATGAAACAAAAAGGCACTTGCCCATTGGATGAAAAGCTATGACCAATCTCAAAACCATATTACAAAGCTGAGAGATTATTGAAAAAGGCCTGAATGGTCAAAGTTGATTTTCAGGAGTAATGTATGGAGGAGTGAGCAGGAACACAAGAACTGACTGCCAAAATATAGATGCTTTACAACAGGAGGGCTAGAGAAGACATGCTGAGAATGGAGTTCAAACTAATAAAGTGTGAAGGAAATGATTTCAGATTATTCTCAGAAGGACTGATGCTGCACATGAAGAGCCAATATATCAGCCTCTTGAAGCCAAGAGCAAAATCACTGGGAAGAAACTGATGCTGGGAAAGATTGAGCACAGGAGAAGAAGGAAACGACAGAGGGTGAGATGGCTGAAAAGCATTGTTGACTCAAAGGTCATGGGTTTGAATACAACTCTGGGAGATTTGAATGGCAGGTGAGCCCTGGGTTCTTGCTGTACATGGAGTCACAAGAGTCTGACAAGTCTGAGTGACTGAACAACATCAAAAAGTTAGAACTGGCAATGCTTGGGACATGGTTCAGATTGCATGTTAAGTCTGTCATTGTAATTGGAATGATAAGTGAGATTTGGGACATTTAGAAAGAACACAGCTCTTGTCAGTTTCCTTGTTTTCCTCCCTCATATTGTACTTCCCACAATGTCTTTTTAAAGCTTCCCAGAGAAGGAGAACACCGGCGGTGTCATATGATATCCTGAGATGGTAACCTTATCCCACCTGCCACTTGGATCTATAAGCTTGGCCTTAGGCAGAAGCAGACATTGTCTGTAAATACCTGGTAGAGCTGTCCATCTTTTGATGTGTTAACAGGAATGGTATGTGATCTTAAGGGTTATCTCTAAGTTAAGCACACTTATAGCTTCTCAATCAACCTCTCTTATCCTGGGAGAAGCATCTTTGAGTTGTTTATCCTAGTTGCCCTTAGGAATGCTTACAAGGGGTTCCATTACTGAGCATGGAAGTATGTAGGAGACTGGATCCATTTTTGACTTTTACGCTTGGCTTCTGTGTAAATAGACCATTCCTCTTAATGTCAGTTTTTGACTTCAGATAAAGGTTGAGGATTGTGGAAATATGTGAATGCGTGTGAATGTCCCATAAAACTGAGGACATGGAGTACACAGTTTTCCTCTTTGAATCAGATCTCAAGGCTTCTGGCTTAATAGATTTATACTATCAGTGCATCTCAAATATTCATAAAATGTTTATATGATGACTGCCACACAGATTTGAAGCTGGAACTCCTGTATTGTCATCATCTTAGTAGTGTAGTTGGGCTTGGACATTTAAGGTATTATGTAAGAAGTATGTGGGCTATGTTATAACTTCCTTCTATTTTAACTGTCTGTCAGATACTCTTGGGAAGGGGGAAATCAATGTCGACCATGTGGGAATAGAATTATAGATTTCATCCTTAGGTTCTTTGATACCTAAGAGTATTCTTTGTTATTGGTGAGTGTCCAGCCTCCTGTAGGAAGGTAGTATCCTATTATAGGAAGGCCTGGTTGAAACTTCAGGCATCTACTGAGCCTTCTCTGGTACTGCCATATTAGCAGGTTTGTGTTTTGTTATTGCCAGACATAATAAACATCTAAGGTCCCATTAAATTTTTGCTAGGTGATTGGGAGAGTACCATAGTTTGTACAAAAGTTAGGATGGAGTAGCTTGGTTATTACTGAAATGCTTTCAACTTCTGAAACTCAGCCAGTTGTCTTGAGCTTTTTGGCATTTATTATTATTATTATTATGTTTATTTTTTACTTTACAATATTGTATTGGTTTTGCCATACATCAACATGTGTCTGCCAAGGGTGTACATGTGTTCCCCATCCTGAACCCTCCTTCTAGTTCCCTCCCCATACCATCCCAGTGGTCATCCCAGTGCACCAGCCCCAAGCTTCCTGTATCCTGCATCAAACCTGGACTGGCAATTCATTTCTTATATGATATTATACATGTTTCAATTTGAATCCATTCCAATGAGGTGGATGAAACTGGAGCCTATTATACAGAGTGAATTAAGCCAGAAAGAAGGACACCAACACAGTATGCTTCTAAGTCACTTCAGTCATGTCCGACTCTGTGTGACCCCATAGACAGCAGCCCACCAGGCTCCGCCATCCCTGAGATTCTTCAGGCAAGAATACTGGAGTGGATTGCCATTTCCTTCTCCAGTGCATGAAGGTGAAAAGTGAAAGTGAAGTCTCTCCATTGTGTCTAATTCTTAGCGATCCCATAAACTACAGCCTACCAGACTCCTCCATCCATGGGATTTTCCAGTCAAGAGTACTGGAGTGGGGTGCCATTGCCTTCTCCACAGTATACTAAGGCATATATATGGAATTTAGAAAGATGGTAATGACAACCCTGTATGTGAGACAGGAAAAGAGACACAAATGTATAGAACAGTCTTTTGGACTCTGTGGGAGAGGGAGGGGAGGGATGATTTGAGTGGGCATTTTAATTTGTGCCTCTTTATATTTTTGAATTAGCCATTTCTTCAGCCGAAATCTCTAACATAAAAGTCCAAAGGAGAACCTAGACATACACTCACAAACACATTTTTAATCTGATGTGCACACACACACACAAGCACAGTCTCAGTCTTATATACTCAAAACACAATTATGAAAGGAAAATAAAACCAAAGGACTCACAGAAGGAAACCTATGAACTGCACAGAGTTCTCTGATATTTGTTTTTAGGCTTAAGGTTGGAAGTTATTTTGTAGTTGAATGATTTCAGTCTAGTGACATTTTAAGTCAGAATGCTTTGCTATACATAACGTTGTTCTGGATCCCATGGGATCTTAGAATATTTTGCATGTAAAACTATTCTGTGATTTGCTAAAATGAAAATAATGCAGGGTAACAATGTGGAAGTCATTTTGACCTCGTTACGCCCTGCAGTTACAATTTTGCTTGTTATATTTTAAGCATCCAATTTCATCCTCTAACCTTCTCCATCCAATATTTCTACTTTTTGCCTCAATTTGCCGTATTTACCTCACTTACATTTTTGTTTTTACTTTTACAATTTTCAGTTCAGTTCAGTTCAGTTAAGTCTCTCAGTCATGTCCGATTCTGCAACCCCATAAATCGCAGCAGGCCAGGACTCCCTGTCCATCACCAACTTCCAGAACTCATTCAAACTCACATCCATCGAGTTGGTAATGCCATCCAGCCATCTCATCCTCTGTCGTTCCCTTTTCCTCCTGCCCCAAATCCCTCCCAGCATCAGAGTCTTTTCCAATGAGTCAACCCTTCCCATGAGGTGGCTAAAGTACTGGAGTTTCAGCGTTAGCATCATTCCTTCCAAAGAACACACAGGGCTGATCTCTTTTAGGATGGACTGGTTGGATCTCCTTGCAGTCCAAGGGACTCTCAAGAGTCTTCTCCAACACCACAGTTCAAAAACATCAATTCTTTGGCTCTCAGCTTTCTTCACAGTCCAGCTCTCATTTCCATACATGGCCACTGGAAAAACCATAGCCTTGACTAGATGGACTTTTGTTGGCAAAGTAATGTCTCTATTTTTCAATATGCTCTCTGGGTTGGTCCAAACTTTGCTTCCAAAGAGTAAGTGTCTTTTAATTTCATGACTGCAGTCACCATCTGCAGTGATTTTGGAGCCCCCAAAAATAAAGTCTGACACTGTTTCCACTGAAACCGTTTCCATTGTTTTACAATGAAAGTCTGAATCTGTTTCCATTGTTTTACAATTTTAGGCACCAATTATAAGGTAAATGCATAAAGGAAAGAAAATTTGAATTCATGTACAATGTTTCCCTAATGTATTGAGCTATTTTCTTTATTCTTTTGAGAATTAAAGGCACCAATATGTTGAAGCCATCTGGGAATTGATCATCAAGGTAAAGGATCATTTACCAGGCTTCTTTTGATCAGACAATTGAAGTACAGTTTACTAATATGCTCTCATGAAGGAACAAAAACAGCAGCTTTTCAACATGGTATGTTGAATATCCTTATCCATGCCTCTTCCAAGTTATGACAGAGAATGACATGAATTAATCCTGTTCTTTTTGAGAAGGACCTGCCACTCAAAGCAAAGCATGAAAAGAAGATAAAAGGGACTGAGAAGGATTAGTCAGTACAAGGCAATGAAATGGAAGATGGAATTGCCTTTAAGGTGATATTGTACAAAGCATGCAAATTTGACTACATAGTAAGACACCTGAAATTTAAAACAAGGCTATTGGACTTTGGTCTTGAAATGATTACTAAGGACACCAATTTCAATACCTCTTACAATGGCTCCAAAATGCTCACCTCTCTAAAGCATAGTATTCTCTCTTACATTTAGCAAAACATTTCAGTGAAAGAAAAAGAGTGTGATTTTTCTACCACTCCCTTAACTACACAGATATTCGACAGATTTCACTGTCTGTTAGCTGCAAGAATGAGAACGTTGAACTTAACTTGGTGTTGTCCTATGGGGGTTACCATACCAAAACAGGGACATGACTTGATGTTCCCACTGCCATCTGAAGGAATGACCACAAATTTGAGATTGCCAATATTTCTAGGTAGTCTTCATGACAGTGTGGATAGTCCAACAAGCAGGGACTCTGTTCAGAGTATTTCAAACTGAAATATATTTAGGATCCACCATTGATTTTGATCCTTGCTTACTCCATGACTTTTCTAGATTATTAAAATAAATGATTCCTTTTCTTCTCCTCCCACCCCTTTGGATACATGTCTCTGTAACTACTACTGCATTTTAGGGAACTGTGGCCTGAAACAACATGCTTAGAATGGGTTATTGTAGACTGTAAATTTCATAAAAGCAGCAATCATTTTATAATTTGAATTCCCACATTTAACATTCATGTAAATACAATAAATAGGTATCAACTTGTAATAATTTCTCAGCAAATAGGAAAGGTGAATTATGATAAGTGCAGGTTATAGGATGCTGTTAAGTAATGTGTAGAGCATTGATTGGTTATTACATTTCTTTATTGATAATTTAGTAAGTGCTTAAAATGTGTCATTTGCAGGCTCTAAGTTTCACCTGATGTGAAAGATACATTAAAAAATGAGAGTAGACATAAAACACATTGAAGACATGATATCTGCACTCACCTTGGTAGGAGGGCAAACAGAAGTTCCTTCCAACCCCAAGAAAGAATTGAGGCAAAAATTTGAGAAGGGTCTTAGCATGACTGAAAATAGTTTGTGTGATTGTAGCTCCAGAAGAGAAAGATAATGAAATTACTAAGGAAAATATATCATGTCTTCAAAGAACTTGTTGACCATGCTGATGTGCTGCAAACACCATCAGGAATGTATCTGTCTCTGTGGGGACAGATAAGCAACATTGAAACATGTCTTAGGAAATATAGAGTGGATCTTGGTGTCAGGAAATAAAGGCATGCCTTAAGGACAGTAGAGCAGAAATAACCCTACAGCATACCACCTGTAAACTATATATCTTGTGCTTACCATGGGACAATCACTGATTATGTCATGTTATCTTTGGTACACAGTCATGGTATAATGGTGATCATGATTTTGGACATGCTACACTGTCTATATTTCAAGGATGAAATGACTTTCTATAATGAAGAAAATCTGCTGTCTAACCTTTTAAGACTCTACCAGTAACTAATAGAATATAAGGTAACTGTGAACACACTAAGGTACATCCTGTGTATTTCCATTTTTCTGACTTTATTTGCATCTCTTCCTTCACCCATGCCATCCTAATTGAGCCACCCATTCATTTCAGCAGGGATGATTTCAGAAATCACTTTACATCCATTATCTATTTTCCCTTGGTTCTCTCTCTCTCTCTCTCTTTTTTTTTTTTTTTTTGCTTACAAACATTAGATCAGGTGTCATTTACCTAGGATGCATAACAAATTTTGTCTTGAACTGTAGAGTTTATAAAACCGTGCAGTAAAATAGCCAGCCATTTGAACTAAAGCATAATTTTACTCTTCATTGTTTGAAAATAGAAAATGAAACTATGAAGATGAATATGTAAATTTATTGTTGAAATGCAAGAATTTTAGGTATTTGTTGACATCTCCCAATATAAAGTTCAATCTTCTTTAGGCTCCATAATCTGACACTTATTTGATAGGTCAGTTTTAATTAGCATAGTTTTCATCTGATGATGATTGTTGATCAGTTGACTTGAAAGAGAGGAGGCAGATATATAAGCGATCATTGACATTGAGGACCGTGAGTTGCCTGTCTCTTGCAGGATAGGAAAAGGGCTGTCATGGGCTGACATATTGCTATATGTGACTGGAAATTTAGAAGATTCCACCATCAGTCCGGAATAACTGCTTTGTAATGGAGACACAATGTGGTTCTGAGAAGTAGATGTAGTTGTAGTAGCGAAGTCCTCAACGTGGCCATTTACCTGAGTGTAGCTGCTATGTGAGTGCCAATTAAAAATGCTCAGTGTTTTAAAAACAGCAGGTTGATCTACTACAATCTGGTCTGTTTGTCTAAGTGATATTGGTGATGGGGAAGGTAAGTCACATGGACTTACAGCGCTTGTATTAGCAAATATCTGGCTGCTATGAGGCTTTGGTATGTATGGCACATTTAAAGTTCTGGAGGCTGAAAATGCACTCTCTCCACTCGTTTCTCGAAGAAAGTCAGAGTTATGATCATCTTTGTTGACCCTTGCTTTAACATACGTCTTGTTATCTTGAACTAATGAAGATATTAGAGACACATTGTTAATTCCAAGTCTTCTTTGCATTCTTACTAAAAGTTGGGGATGGCCTGTTTGGAATTTGATTTATAGTAGGTTTGTAACTAAAATCAAAGAAAAACTTATTTAGTTTCTTTATAAACCAAGGTAAAACTGACAATCAAAGCTAAGCTATAAAAAATTATTCCTTTAATGACACCAATTAAATAGCATCAAATAAAACACCTCCATTAGTAGTTTTAACAGGTAATATGTTAAAAGCAATTATGCTCAACTAAAAATATGTTGTATATATACAGTAAATACCACTTTAAGTAGCTTCAGGACCTGTATCTGGTTTCACATTGCTAGGAAAGGTTTTTAAACATCCAATATTTTAACCTCCAGCTGTTCTCAACTTCAAAACAAAACTTTTTTTAAAAAATTTACTATCTCAATTTCTTTCTTTTCTTTTTTTTTTTTTACATTTCACGTGTTTCAATGCCATTCTCCCAAAACTTCCCACCCTCTCCCTCTCCCACAGAGTCCATAAGACTGCTCCATACATCAGTGTCTCTTTTGCTGTCTCGTATACAGGGTTATCATTACCATCTTTCTAAATTCCATATATATGCGTTAGTATAATGTATTTATGTTTTTCCTTCTGGCTTACTTCACTCTGTATATTAGGCTCCAGTTTCATGCACCTCATTAGAACTGATTCAAATGTATTCTTTTTAATGGCTGAGTAATACTCCATTGTGTATATGTACCACAGCTTTCTTATCCATTCATCTGCTGATGGACATCTAGGTTGCTTCCATGTCCTGGCTATTATAAACAGTGCTGCGATGAACATTGGGGTACACGTGTCTCTTTCCCTTCTGGTTTCCTCAGTGTGTATGCCAAGCAATGGTATTGCTGGATTATAAGGCAGTTCTATTTCCAGTTTTTTAAGGAATCTCCACACTGTTCTCCATAGTGGCTGTACTAGTTTGCATTCCCAGAAACAGTATAAGAGGGTTCCCTTTTCTCCACACCCTCTCCAGCATTTATTATTTGTAGACTTTTGGATCGCAGCCATTCTGACTGGTGTGAAGTGGTACCTCATAGTGGTTTTGATTTGCATTTCTCTGATAAGGAGTGATGTTGAGCATCTTTTCATGTGTTTGTTAGCCATCTGTATGTCTTCTTTGGAGAAATGTCTATTTAGATCTTTGGCCCATTTTTTGATTGGGTCATTTATTTTTCTGGAGTTGAGCTGTAGGAGTTGCTTGAATATTTTTGAGATTAGTTGTTTGTCGGTTACTACATTTGCTATTATTTTCTCCCATTCTGAAGACTGTCTTTTCACCTTGCTAATAGTTTCCTTTGATGTGCAGAAGCTTTTCAGTTTAATTAGGTCCCGTTTGTTTATTTTTGCTTTGATTTCCAATATTCTGGGAGGTGGGTCATAGAGGATCCTGCTGTGATGTATGTCAGAGAGTGTTTTGCCTATGTTCTCCTCTAGGAGTTTTATAGTTTCTGGTCTTACGTTGAGATCTTTAATCCATTTTGAGTTTATTTTTGTGTATGGTGTTAGAAAGTGGTCCAGTTTCATTCTTTTACAAGTGGTTGACCAGATTTCCCAGCACCACTTGTTAAAGAGATTGTCTTTAATCCACTGTATATTCTTGCCTGCTTTGTCAAAGATAAGCTGTCCATATGTGCGTGGATTTATCTCTGGGCTTTCTATTTTGTTCCATTGATCTATATTTCTGTTTTGTGCCAGTACCATACTGTCTTGATAACTGTGGCTTTGTAGTAGGCCTGAAGTCAGGTAGGTTGATTCCTCCAGTTCCATTTTTCTTTCTCAAGATCGCTTTGGCTATTCGAGGTTTTTTGTATTTCCATACAAATTGTGAAATTATTTGTTCTAGCTCTGTGAAGAATACTGTTGGTAGCTTGATAGGGATTGCATTGAATCTATAAATTGCTTTGGGTAGTATACTCATTTTCACTATATTGATTCTTCCAATCCATGAACATGGTATATATCTCCATCTATTAGTGTCCTCTTTGATTTCTTTCACCAGTGTTTTATAGTTTTATATATATAGGTCTTTAGTTTCTTTAAGTAGATATATTCCTAAGTATTTTATTCTTTTCGTTGCAATGGTGAATGGAATTGTTTCCTTAATTTCTCTTTCTGTTTTCTCATTATTAGTGTATAGAAATGCAAGGGATTTCTGTGTGTTGATTTTATATCCTGCAACTTTACTATAATCATTGATTAGTTCTAGTAATTTTCTGGTGGAGTCTTTAGGGTTTTCTATGTAGAGGATCATGTCATCTGCAAATAGTGAGAGTTTTACTTCTTCTTTTCCAATTTGGATTCCTTTTATTTCTTTTTCTGCTCTGATTGCTGTGGCCAAAACTTCCAAAACTATGTTGAATAGTAATGGTGAAAGTGGGCACCCTTGTCTTGTTCCTGACTTTAGAGGAAATGCTTTCAATTTTTCACCATTGAGGATAATGTTTGCTGTGGGTTTGTCATATATAGCTTTTATTATGTTGAGGTATGTTCCTTCTATTCCTGCTTTCTGGAGAGTTTTTATCATAAATGGGTGTTGAATTTTGTCAAAGGCTTTCTCTGCATCTATTGAGATAATCATATGGTTTTTATTTTTCAATTTGTTAATGTGGTGTATTACATTGATTGATTTGCGGATATTGAAGAATCCTTGCATCACTGGGATAAAGCCCACTTGGTCATGGTGTATGATCTTTTTAATGTGTTGTTGGATTCTGATTGCTAGAATTTTGTTTAGGATTTTTGCATCTATGTTCATCAGTGATATTGGCCTGTAGTTTTCTCTTTTTTTGTGGGATCTGTGTCAGGTTTTGGTATTAGGGTGATGGTAGCCTCATAGAATGAGTTTGGAAGTTTACCTTCCTCTGCAATTTTCTGGAAGAGTTTGAGCAGGATAGGTGTTAGCTCTTCTCTAAATTTTTGGTAGAATTCAGCTGTGAAGCCGTCTGGACCTGGGCTTTTGTTTGCTGGAAGATTTTTTATTACAGTTTCAATTTCCGTGCTTGTGATGGGTCTGTTAAGGTTTTCTATTTCTTCCTGGTCGAGTTTTGGAAAATTGTAGTTTTCTAAGAATTTGTCCATTTCTTCCTCGTTGTCCATTTTATTGGCATATAATTGTTGATAATAGTCTCTTATGATCCTTTGTATTTCTGTGTTGTCTGTTGTGATCTCTCCATTTTCATTTCTAATTTTATTGATTTGATTTTTCTCCCCTTGTTTCTTGATGAGTCTGGCTAATGGTTTGTCAATTTTATTTATCCTTTCAAAGAACCAGCTTTTGGATTTGTTGATTTTTGCTATGGTCTCCTTTCTTTCTTTTGCATTTATTTCTGCTCTAATTTTTAAGATTTCTTTCCTTCTACTAACCCTGGGGTTCTTCATTTCTTCCTTTTCTAGTTGCTTTAGGTGTAGAGTTAGGTTATTTATTTGACTTTTTTCTTGTTTCTTGAGGTGTGCCTGTATTGCTATGAACTTTTCCCTTAGGACTACTTTTACTGTGTCCCACAGGTTTTGGGTTGTTGTGTTTTCATTTTCATTCGTTTCTATGAAAATTTTTATTTCTTCTGTGATTTGTTGGTTATTCAGCAGCGTGTTGTTCAGCCTCCATATGTTGGAATTTTTAATAGTTTTTCTCCTGTAATTGAGATCTAATCTTACTGCATTGTGGTCAGAAAAGATGCTTGGAATGATTTCTATTTTTTTGAATTTACCAAGGCTAGCTTTATGGCCCAGGATGTGATCGATCCTGGAGAAGGTTCCATGTGCGCTTGAGAAAAAGGTAAAATTCATTGTTTTGGGATGAAATGTCCTATAGATATCAATTAGGTCTAACTGGTCTATTGTATCATTTAAAGTTTGTGTTTCCTTGTTAATTTTCTGTTTAGTTGATCTATCCATAGGTGTGAGTGGGGTATTAAAGTCTCCCACTATTATTGTGTTATTGTTAATTTCTCCTTTCATACTTGTTAGCATTTGTCTTACATACTGCGGTGCTCCCGTGTTGGGTGCATATATATTTATAATTGTTATATCTCCTTCTTGGATTGATCCTTTGATCATTATGTAGTGACCTTCTTTGTCTCTTTTCACAGCCTTTGTTTTAAAGTCTATTTTATCTGATATGAGTATTGCTACTCCTGCTTTCTTTTGGTCCCTATTTGCATGGAAAATCTTTTTCCAGCCCCTCACTTTCAGTCTGTATGTGTCCCCTGTTTTGAGGTGGGTCTCTTGTAGACAACATATGTAGGGGTCTTGTTTTTGTATCCATTCAGCCAGTCTTTGTCTTTTGGTTGGGGCATTCAACCCATTTACGTTTAAGGTAATTACTGATAAGTATGATCCCGTTTCCATTTACTTTATTGTTTGGGGTTCAAATTTATACACCATTTTTGTGTTTCCTGTCTAGAGAATATCCTTTAGTATTTGTTGTAGAGATGGTTTGGTGGTGCAGAATTCTCTCAGCTTTTGCTTGTCTGAGAAGCTTTTGATTTCTCCTTCATACTTGAATAAAATCCTTGCTGGGTACAATAATCTGGGCTGTAGGTTATTTTCTTTCATCATTTTAAGTATGTCTTGCCATTCCCTCCTGGCTTGAAGAGTTTCTATTGAAAAATCAGCTGTTATCCTTATGGGATTTCCCTTGTGTGTTATTTGTTGTTTTTCCCTTGCTGCTTTTAATATTTGTTCTTTGTGTTTGATCTTTGTTAATTTGATTAATATGTGTCTTGGGGTGTTTTGCCTTGGGTTTATCCTGTTTGGGATTCTCTGGGTTTCTTGGACTTGGGTGATTATTTCCTTCCCCAGTTTAGGGAAGTTTTCAACTATTATCTCCTCAAGTATTTTCTCATGGTCTTTCTTTTTGTCTTCTTCTGGAACCCCTATGATTCGAATGTTGTAGCGTTTAATATTGTCCTGGAGGTCTCTGAGATTGTCCTCATTTCTTTTAATTCGTTTTTCTTTTATTCTCTCTGATTCATTTATTTCTACCATTCTATCTTCTAATTCACTAATCCTATCTTCTGTTTCTGTTATTCTACTATTTGTTGACTCCAGAGTGTTTTTAATTTCATTTATTGCATTATTCATTATATATTGACTCTTTTTTATTTCTTCTAGGCCCTTGTTAAACCTTTCTTGCATCTTCTCAATCCTTGTCTCCAAGCTATTTATCTGTGATTCCACTTAAATTTCAAGATTTTGGATCAATTTCACTATCATTATTCGGAATTGTTTTATCAGGTAGATTCCCTATCTCTTCCTCTTTTGTTTGGTTTGGTGGGCATTTATCCTGTTCCTTTATCTGCTGGCTATTCCTCTGTCTCTTCATCTTGTTTAAATTGCTGAGTTTGGGGTGTCCTTTCTGTATTCTGGCAGTTTGTGGAGTTCTCTTTATTGTGGCTTTTCCTCGCTGTGTGTGAGTTTGTACAGGTGGCTTGTCAAGGTTTCCTGGTTAGGGAAGCTTGTGTCGGTGTTCTGATGGGTGGAGCTGTATTTCTTCTCTTTGTTCAGTCGCGCTGTGGGGCGGGAGGGAGGGATGCTGCAAACAAATAACACTGGCGTGCGCTCGCAGTGCCTCAGCCACACTGGGTCTGCCCCCGCTCATGGCGCGTGTAGCCTCCCTGCCCACACTGCTCGGGCTCTAGGTTGTTCCGCTGGGAACAATCCGAGGCTGGCCCTGGGCTGCATGTACCTCCCACGTCCAAGCCGCTCAGGTTCAGGCGCTCGGGCAGTCCTCAGAGGCGCAGACTCAGTTGGGCCTGAGTTTTGTGCTCTTCCCAGGTCCGAGCAGCTCAAGTGATGAGGTGTTTGGCGAGCACCAATGCTGCGACTTATCGCCTCCCCGCCACTCGGTTATCTGGGCGTAAAACTGGCGCACCTTCTCATGCAGATGTTAACCGTCCAGACCCCCAAGAAGTTTTAGTTAGCAAAGAAGCCTGCTTACAGTTTTATAGATAATGTCTCTCTGGGGCTGCGATTGCCCCCTTCTGGCTCTGGCTGCCTGTCACTGGAGGGGGAAGGTCTGCAGCCGGCTATCTCTGTTCAATTCTTTGTTCCGTGCACTGGCCTGGTGGTGTCTTAAGTTGGGGCTGGCTTTTCGCGTTGTAGATATCCCACAGTCTGGTTTGCTAGCCCAGATTATTTCGCTCAGATAGTGCTCAGGGTATTCAGGCCAGATTCTTACTCTAAGCGATGCAGCCCGCGCTGCGCCTCCCTGCCCAGCCCCCACTTGCTAATGGCGCGTGCAGGCGTCTACCATGCTTCTCCGCTGGGGGAGTTACCGTAGGACTCACAATCTTCGAGTTTTAACTGTTTATTTATTTTTTCTTCCTGTTATGTTGCCCTCTGTGCTTCCAAAGCTCGGCACAGATTCGGCAGTGAGAAGGTTTCCTGGTGTTTGGAAACTTCTCTCTTTTTAAGACTCCCTTCCCGGGACGGAACTCTGTCCCTCCCTATTTTGTCTCTTTTTTTGTCTTTTATATTTTTTCCTACCTCCTTTCGAAGAGTTGGATTGCTTTTCTGGGTGCCGGATGTCCTCTGCCAGCATTCAGAAGTTGTTTTGTGGAATTTACTCGACGTTTAAATGCTCTTTTGATGAATTTGTGGGGGAGAAAGTGTTCTCCCTGTCCTACTCCTCCGCCATCTTGGCTCCTCCTCCCTATCTCAATTTCAAATTCGTTTTAGCTACATATGTGAACATGCTCTCTAGGTCACATGATTTAATCTTATGTATTGCTAATAAGTGAAATTTTTGGAATACCTTGCTCAAAAGAGAGATGTTTTCTTCCAGAAAGTCCGCTTGTGAAGCAGATCTTTGAAAAGCTTGTTGCTTTTTATTAAACCCATAAAGGTTAACCTGTCAAACTAAACTTTTCATACTGTTGGTTTCAAATATTCTGAAAGGCTCCTTTCTTTTCAAGACCTTTTTAAAAAGTTCTTCACTGATCACTATACATACACCACTCTCATCCTACCTAAAAGATTCCAGCTGATAATTTGCAACTATACTCCAAAGTTTTGTGGAAATGTGAAAGAAAATCATTCAGCTCATCTGTTTCAGAGACAGAATTTGTGTAGCATAGCCTTTTTATCACAAGATCCTCAGACAAAGCCTGAAAAGCATATTCTTCAATCATAGATCTCAAAACTGAGTCCCTAGTAAGTGTATAATCATACAAAGAAGATCTAACGGAGGTTTCTGAACCAGTTGATTCATCCTTAGGAGTCCCATCTTGAATTTCTGAAGAAATATGTGCCATCTCAAAGAAAGTCTTTCTTCAGATATTTTTCTCATTTGTCTGATTTTACACACTGCAACTTCAAATGCTGCTTGGCTGGCCTACAGACCTCTCTAGACCATCACAGAGGTCCTCAAAGTCACCTAGCAATTGAAGGGTAACTGTGACATCACAAAGTCACTGGTCTTCGAGCAATTGAAGGATAATGTTCAACCAGTGCTTACTTCAGCATCAACTTAAAATACACACTGCTTACAGAAATACTAACCAAAGCCATGAAGGCTGCAAAACCTCATTCCTAAAGAATTTTTACACAGAAAAATCATATCAATAAATCTACTTGAAATCTGAACTAAAAGCGATTTATCATCCTTCTAGACACACATTCTTAATATTCATTACTGTTACGCATGCAAACTTGGATCTACTCGCTACTGTGAAGTAAAATCAATCAACTGACTGAGTTACAGTGAAAGCATGTGTTTATTGTAGGACTGAGCAAGGTTTCCTAGCAGTCTTTGGTGCTTCAAAGACCCAAATTCACAAATACTTTCAGGGGAAGGATTTTAATGACTGATCACACACCTGTGATCAGTTTTGGGGCATTGTACTAATGGCCTGTTACTGAGGATATTGGGAGTCAACATCATCGACCGTCTGCTTCCAACTACTCTGTGGTCTATGTACGTACATTTCAGCCTGGTTGGAGCTTTAACATTTCTAAAACTGTTCACAGTGTATTGCTCAGAATGTTATCTATGGCCTTTGAGGAGGAACTAAAGACCTTTCTGCTACGTCTGCTACATCACCTCAGTCGTGTCCGACTCTGTGTGACCCCATAGACGGCAGCCCACCAGGCTCCCCTGTCTCTGGGATTCTCCAGGGAAGAACACTGGAATGGGTTGCCATTTCCTTCTCCAATGCATGAAAGTTAAAAGTGAAAGTATCATTACTATCTTCAGTTGCTTGATTATTTTCCTTAATTTCTGGCTTTTCTAGCTTCTCTGATTAAAATTACTCTTGGAAAATGAGGAGGTCTACAGGCTTCCCAGCTCTTGAACTGTGTGAGTCAGCAACAACTTTTGCTATTTCCTGTTGACCTGGAGCATGGAGTTGGAAAAAATTCTGAGATCTAAGGTTGGTATCAACATTTTCTGCAATGGAAACATATCTATTTTATATAGATATTTGTATATCTATATACATAAATATGCATATAAATAGGTATATCTGCTGTCACTTCAGACGTGTCCAACTCTGTGTGACCCCACAGACGGCAGCCCACCAGGCTCCTCTGTCCCAAGATTCTCCAGGCAAGAACATTCGAGTGGGTTGCTATGTCCTTCTCCAATGCATGAAAGTGAAAAGTGAAAGGGAAGTCACTCAGTTGTACCGATCTATTTGTGACACCATGGACTGCAGCCTACCAGGCTCCTCCATCCATGGGATTGGCCAGGCAAGAGTAGTGGAGTGGGGTGCCGTCACCTTCTCATATATATATAAATATATATACATTTTTTCTATATCTGAGTATTTTTTCATTAAACCTGGGCAAACTTTTGAAAATTGGTAGGTATTTATTAAAAGGAGAGAGGGGAGTGGTTTAAAAGAGTCCTTATATGTTAGATGTAGCCAATAAAACATATTTTGAAGTATTTCCACTTACATATATTCAATAACTGAGTAGAGTCTTGAGTCATTCTGCATTTGGGTTTTAATTTTTCCATGTTGTTATACCTAATGGGAATTAAAAGTCAATGTGATTTTTTTATACCCAAACTCATACACACATGGGTATGTATGTGGATATGTCAAAATAAAATTTTAGGCAACATTATTCAGGTGGCCAAACACTTTGCTTGCTCCCAAGATCTTAAATGAACTGTTTGGGAAGCCCAACATTGCTTAATAAATTACTGGCTGAATGCTTTAGATACTGTTGCTGAAAGGCTCTCCTTTAATCTAGTTCGTCTTCCACTATTGTTTCTGTAATAAGAGATGGCGTTCTTACATATGAGGAAACCTTGAGGCCATACAATTGTTACTCTCATTTGCTTAGAGATATTGTTTGAAGAAAGCTGTTGTTCTCCCACATTGGATACAATTTTAAACATTCAAGTCTGTAATAGCATAGGAACATGTTGGAACCACATGCACAATGGTCAACTAGCTGGATTTAGGATAAACAGCTACCCACTTAATGGCTAAAAGAGATGCCAAGGGCATTGTGCATAGATCATAGACAGGCTCTTCTGACTAGCTGAACACTGAAATTATATGAGGTGTACATCAAAATTACTTCTCCATAATTCAGTATGTAAAGTTTTCTTTCATCACTTTCAACTTCTGGTAACAAATATTTCAATAGAAATCACTGATGATCAAAATTTATCTTGCTTCATGCCACAGGGGTTCAGCTTCCTGCCCCCATCCACATCATTTATCTTGTTCCTTGTCCTCCTTTGTATTTTTGAGGTAGCCACATTAGAGAAAATCTAACAAGATAACAAAAACAGTCTCAATATATTATGTTAATGGAAAAATATATTATAGGCTGTGTATTTTGCAATATTTTACCCAGTTGTCACAGAAGTATGGCACAAATTCTCTAACAGGCAACTTAAAACCAGCAGTATAATATATAATAAGTAACTATCATAGAATATTCTCAGAAAACAATTTCTTATTCAAAACATTGAGGGAAAACAAAGGTACGAGAATACAGTAATTCTCAGTGTTCATAGGAAAACTTAGGGTAAACAGTACATTTGAATTCTCTGCTGCTGCTGCTAAGTTGCTTCAGTTGTGTCCGACTCTGTGTGACCCCAGAGATGGCAACCCACCAGGCTCACCAATCCCTGGGATTATCCAGGCAAGAACACTGGAGTGGGTGGCCATTTCCTTCTCAGTATTACACAAAGTAAGATCATGACATCTGGTCCCACACTTTCATGGGAAATGGAAGTGGAAAAGACAGAAGCAGTGACAGATTACCTCTTTTGGCTCTAAATTCACTGCAGATGGTGATGGAAGCTATAAAATTAGAAGACAATTTCTTCCTGGAAGAAAAGCTCTCACAAATTTAGAAAGCATGTTAAAAAGTGAAGACATGACTTGATCAATGGAGGCACTTTGAGTCACATCTATGGTCTTTCCAGTAGACATGTACAGATGTGAGAACACCAAACTGCTCTGCTAGGAATGACTTGTGTGTATCCATTGAATTGCAAGGACATAAATCCAGTCAAACATAAAGGAAATCAACTCTGAAGAAGAATTAGAATCACTGATGCTGAAGATGAGTCTTCAAAGCTTTGACCACCTGAGCAAAGAAATGACTCAGTGGAAAAAAAAAAAAAAACCTGATTCTTAGGAAACAATGAAATCAGGAGGAGACATGGGTGAGAACGAAGGAGAAGGTTGTATAGCTTCACCCATTCAATGGATATGATTTCAGGCAGACCCTGGGTGATGCAGAGGGCAGAAAGCCCTTGTGTGCAGTCCAAGGGGTCACAGAGAGTAAGACATGGCTTTGTGACTGAATAACAACAAGATTTCAGTTAATAAAATGGATCTTCCAGGGTCATGGTGGAGGTCTCATAATGTTAGAGGAATAGGAGGCACAGTCCACTTTCTCCTCCACAAATCCATCAAAGGATCGACTGCACATGGACCACCTTCCAGAAATCAACTTGAACGATGTTGATGGTCCCTAGAAACCAAGAAATGAAAATCCATCTCTTAAAAAGGAGGTAGGACAAAATAAGAGATGGACATGAAGAAAAGGTTTTAGGGAACGAGACTCCCCTTGGAGAGGGAGTCGTAAAGGAGGAAAATTAAAACAAGATAGGAAACCCTCTCTCAAAAGTGTCAGTGGGAGGAAAAAGAAAAAAACAGAACCAGGGGAAAAAGAACAAAAACACAGATTATGCCAATAAATGCAATTACTAGCCAAAAAGTCACTCAGATTCTTCTGTCCACAGTCATACATGAGGTCTGGGAGGAGACCTGTGGTGTATCAAACACAGTATTGTTAGAACCAGGATTTAGTGCCCTGAGGACAATCTGATGGAGCTAATGTGACAAAGAACATAAACCATGGGAAAACTAGAGATAGCCATTTTAGAAAGGACTTTTCCTACAAGAAGGCTCTAAGTCCACATAGTGAACCATGGCACACTCACAGACCAGAAAACTAGAAAATACCAAAGAAGACCAAGCCAGCTTCCATTGAAGACCCTTTCCTCCATGGAGGTAGAGAGGAATGTATATGACTGCCAGAGGCAGAAGCAAATAGGTTACTAGTAACTTGGTCCTACAGACATCCCCTACCAAGCTCTAAGCTGGTTAAAATTTGCTAATGATGAATTCCTGAGTTCATGGACAGTTCACATAGGCCGGGATCATGACAGCCTGGGGTCAGCTACCCTGAAGAGACACATGGAACACCTGAGGCTGTGGGCTCTGGCACAGGTAGCAAACTGTGTGGTTGAGACCAGAGAGCTGCATAAGGCATGGGCCACCTAGGACTGTGTCTTGTCCTCCAACCAGCCACCTGAGATTTTTGACTTGTGAAGAGCAAAAAGCACCGAGCCAATCATGGTCATTGCCCTTGCTGAGCACCTAAGTGCCTGACTGGCTGGGAAGTGCATGAAACACACGACCCACTTGGGACCATGCCCTCACGTATCAACAGGGAGGCTGAGCGTGTGGACCCAGGAAGAACATGTCACATTTGTCAGTGGCAAGCCCAATGTGGTCAATCCACCTCAAGCACCCACATATCCCAGAGGTATTTGTTTTCAGTGTCCCACCTCACCGCCAAAACACCAAGCAAGTGAGGTCAAATAAGAGGCTACCACACCCTCGTTTCATGTTGAAAGCCAGATATGGAGAGGCTTTCAAATAAAAGAAGGAAATATAAACAAAGGAGCATAAACCAACCCAGAAGTGATAGGTTCAACAGCATAAATCTTCAATTAATGCCAATTAATTCAATTAATGTTCAACTGAGGTACAATAGTAGAATTTGACAACAAGTACAAGCTTCAACTAGGGACTATCTGACACTGTACTGACACCAAAAAGCAATTTTTTTTTTTTTAATTCTGAGATCTATTTCTATATGATTTCTGTAACTTTTAACAATGCTAGGCCTTTTTAATACCCTAAACTTTTATTTCTGTTAACTCTTATTACCTTTCAAATAAAAACAACACGTCTGTGTTTTAAACACTTGTTATATATATAAGAATGAATTCGATCTCCGTTTTCTTTTCTTGTACTATTTAAATGAGTCTAATTTTTATTCTTGGTTCTTAACTTTTGCTTTCCAAAAATGGTTATCAATGTTGTAACTTTAGGAATACAATTTTTAGGATCAGATTTCACTTATGAGGGCATCAGATTTCAGACACGCTGAAACCATAATCTCAAAAACCTAGCCAATCTTGTCACATGGACTGCAGCCTTGTCTAACTCAATGAAAGTAAGCCATGCCCTGTGGTGCCACCCAGGATGGGCGAGTAATGGTGGAGAGTTCTGAAAGAATGTGGTCTATGGAGAAGGGAATGGCAAACTACATCAGTATTCTTGTCTTGAGAACACCATGAACAGTATGAAACACATGATAGGATACTGAAAGAGGAAATCCCCGGGTCGGTTGGTAGGTATCCAATATGCTACTGGAGATCAGTGGAGACATAACTGCAGAAAGAAAGAAGGGATGAAGACAAAGCAAAACTAATATCCAGATATGGGTGTGACTGGTAATAGAGGCAAGGTCTGATGCTGTAAAGAGCAATATTACATAGGAAATTGGAATGTCAGTTCCATGAATCAAGGCAAACTGGAAGTGATCAAACCGGAGATGATAAAAGTGAACGTCAACATTCTAGGTATCAGCGAACTAAAAGGGACTGGAATGGGTGAATTTAACTCAGATGACCATTATATCTACTACTGTGAACGGGAATACCTTAGAAGAAATGGAGGAGCCAGCATGGTCAACAAAAGAGTCTTACATGCAGTACTTAGATGCAATCTCAAAGATGAAAGAATGATCCCTGTTCGTTTCCAAGGCAAACCATTCAATATCACGGTAATCCAAGACTTTGCCCCAATGAGAAATGCTGAAGAAGCTGAAGTTGAATGGTACTGTGAAGACCTGCAAGACCTTTTAGAACTAATATCCAAAAAAGATGTCCTTTTCATTAAAGGGGATTGGAATGTAAAGGTAGGAAGTCAAGAAATACTTGGAGTAACAGGCAAATTTGGCCTTGGAATACTGAATGAAGCAGGGCAAAGGCTAATAGAGTTTTTCCAAGAGAACACACTGGTCATAGCAAACACCCTCTTCAAACAACACAAGAGAAGATGGTCAACACCAAAATCACCAAAATCAGATTAATTCTACCTTTGCAGCCAAAGATGGAGAAACTCTATAAAGTCAGCAAAAACAAGACCAGGAGCTGACTGTAGCTCAGATCATGAACTCCTTTATTGCCAAATTCAGACTTGAATTAAAGAAAGTAGGGAAAACCACTAGACCATTCAGGTATGACCTAAGTCAAATCCCTTATCATTATACAGTGAAATATAGATTTAAGGGACTAGATCTAATAGACAAAGTTCCTGATGACCAATGGATGGGTATTTATGACACTGTACAGGAGACAGGGACTAAGACCATCCGTGTAGACACGAAATGCAAAAATGCAAAATGGCTGCCTGAGGAGGCCTTACAAATAGCTGTGAAAAAAAGAGAAGCAAAAAGCAAAGCAAAGAAAAGATATATGTATCTGAAAGCAGAGATCCAAAAGAATAGCAAACAGAGATAAGAAAGCCTTCCTCAGAGATCAATTCAAAGAAATAGAAGAAAACAACATAATGGGAAAGACTAGAGTTCTCTTCAAGAAAATTAGATACAAAGGGAATATTTCATGCAAAGATGGGTTCAATAAAGGGAAGAAATGGTAAGGATCAAACAGAAGCAGAAGATATTATGGAGAGGTGGCAAGAATACACAGGGAAATTGTACAAAAATGACTTTCAAGACCCAGATAATCACAATGGTGTGATCACTCACCTAGAGCCAAACATCTTGGAATGTGAAATCGAGAGGGCCTTAGAAAGCCTCACTATGAACAAAGCTAGTGGAGGTGATAGAATTCCAGTTGAACTATCTCAAATGTTGAAAGATAATGCTGTGAAAGTGCTGCACTCAATATGCCAGCAAATGTGGAAAACTCAGCAGTGGCCACAGGACTGGAAAAGGTCAGTTTTCACTCCAATTCCAAAGAAAGGCAATGACAATGAATGCTCGAACTTCTTCACAGTTGCACTTATTTCACACGCTAGTAAAGCAATGCTCAAAATTCTCCAAGCCAGGCTTCAGCAATATGTGAACTGTGAACTTCCAGATGTTCAAGCTGGTTTTAGGAAAGGCAGAGGAACCAGAGATCGCATTGCCAATATCCGATGGATCATCAAAAAAGCAAGAGAGTTCCAGATAAACACCTATTTCTGCTTTATTGACTATGCCAAATCCTTTGACTGTGTGAATCACAATAAACCGGGGAAGATTCTGAAAGAGACGGGTATACCAGACCACCTGACCTGCCTTGGATGAACCTATATGCAGGTCAGGAAGCAACAGTTAGACCTAGGCATGGAACAACAGACTGGTTTTGTATATGAAAAGGAGGACATCAGGCTTTGTATTATCACCTGCTTATTTAACTTGTAGGCAGAGTACATCATGAGAAACGCTGGGCTGAAAGAAGCACAAGCTGGAATTCAGATTACCGGGAGAAATATCAATAACCTCAGATTTGCAGATGACACCAACCTTATTGCAGAAAGTGAAGAGGAACTAAAAAGTCTCTTGATGAAAGTCAAAGAGAAGACTGGAAAATTTGGCTTAAAGCTCAACATTCTGAAAACGAAGACCATGGCATCTGGTCCCATCACTTCATGGGAAATAGATGGGGAAACAGTGGAAAGATTGTCAGACTTTACTTTTTTGCGGCTCCAAAACCACTGCAGATGGTGATTGCAGCCTTGAAATTTAAACACGCTTACCCCTTGGAAGGAAAGTTATGCCCAACCTAGATAGCATATTAAAAATCAGTGGCATTACATTGCCAACAAAGTTTGTCTAGTCAAGGATCTGGTTTTTCTAGTGATCATGTATGAATGTGAGAGTTGGACTGTGAAGAAAGCTGAGTGCTGAAGAATTGATGCTTTTGAACTGCGGTGATGGATAAAATTTTTGAGAGTCCCTTGTACTGCAAGGAAATCCAGCCTGTCCATCCTAAAGGAGATCAGTCCTGGGTGTTCATTGGAAGGACTGATGCTAAAGCTGAAATTCCAATACTTTGCTCACTCATGCAAAGTGTTGACTCATTGAGAAAGACCCAGATGCTCGGAGGGAATGGGGTCAAGACGAGAATGGGACTACAGAGGATGGAAGGCTGGATGGCATCACCGAATCAATAGACATGAGCGTGAGTGAACTCAGTGAACAGGTAGCCCTGGTGTGCTGCGATTCATGGGGTTGCAAAGAGTCGGTGATGAAGGACCAACTGAACTTAACTGAGAAAGGAGGATATAAATGAAACAGAGTGTGGTGCGGGGAAAAAAAATGAAAGAAAGAAGGAAACCAGGAAAAGGTCTGATGTAGCAATGATAGATGCCCCACAATGAGAAATGTAGGTGTCTAGATGGAGAACACCAAAACTAAAAGGGTTGGGGTACATGGGAAATCTTGAGGAAATAAAAGTTGGAATCACCCTTAAATGAGTCAAGACGCAAGAATTGGATCGGGCATGGACAAATTGACCACTTCAAAAGTGAAAGAAGAGTGACAAATCTCTTTACTGTCACTTGCTTACGTGAATCATATGCAGAATATACTATTTAAATACCAGTTGAGTGAATCAAAAGCTGGCATCAAAGTGGCTGGGAGAAACAGCAAAACACTCACATATATAGATGTTAACGCAAAAACAAAGAGAAAGTGAAGAGGAAATAAAGAGCCTTTTCATGAGGGTGAATGATTAGAGTGAAAAACCGTGCTGAAAACTCTACATTCATAAAAACAAAGATAAGGGCATCTGGTCCAATCACTACTTGCAAAATAGAAGGGGTAAACATGTGGAAACAGTGACAAGCTTAATTTTCTTGAGCTTCAAAATTACTAGGAATGGTGACTGCAGTTATCAAATTAAATGTCACTTGCTTTTGGATGTAAAAGTTATGACAAACCTAAGCATTGCATTATAAAGAAAACACACCACTTTACTAAATTGTCAGTAAATAAAAAATGTCAATTATGGTAAGAGTGGAGACTCTCGGATGTTTTTGAGTAACTTATATGGCTTTTGATTGCTAATTTATTTAGCATCTTTTCATTGTTAATTCAGTAAGTACTTAAAATACATCATTTGGCAGGCACTATGTCTTAGCTGATGTGCAAGATACATAAGGAAACTTGTGTAGACATGAAACACATAGAAGAATTGAATATCTGTGATTAACTTGGTAGGAAGGAAGACAGTTTCTTTCCAATCCCAAACAATGCTTAGGAAAAATTGTGAAAAGTGGCTTATTATGACTGAAAATATTTTGCCTAATGTATCTCTAGAAATTCAATAAAAACATAGATAATGAAGCTACGAAGGGAAACACAACATATGTCTTCCAAGAACTGATTACCATGCTGAGATGCTGCATTCGCCACAAGGATTTAAGTCTGTCTTTGGAGGAGCAGGAAAGCAACATCAAAATATCCACTAAGAAATATAGGTGGTGTCTTGGTGGGAGAAAATAAAGGCATAATATAAAGAGAGTAGAGCAAGAATGACCTTTTATAATACTACTTGTAAAATGCCTAACTTTTGCTGACTTTGGTGTAATCTTTGAATATATCAGTCATGTTATGATAGTGATCGTGATTTCTGAGTAGGCTGCATCTATACTGTCAAGTATGAAACATATATTTATATATATTTTCAATGAATAAAACCTGCTGTTTAAACTCTTAGCTTTCTTCCCAATAATGGACATAAAATAATAAAACTGAAAAAGCACTAAAGTATATACTGTTCATTTGCTTTCTCTAAATGGGATTTGTATTGTTCCTTCTCCCATATCATCCTATCAGCCTTTGGCTGATCTCCACATTTCCTTGCCCCAGCCATTTATGAGATAACTATTCCAAACAACCTCGGAGAAGAACAGGCCCACTTAAGACAGTGGCTTTCCAAATATATGCCTATATATATATTTACTCTTGTCTTGGGTTAGTGCAGCAGCTCACTAATCTGACTGCTGCCCTTTCTCACCTTATTAAAGGTGATCTGTTCCTGTAAAGTGCTGGTCTCATTCTTTTTCTGAACCTTGCCTTCTCTGACTCCCTTATGCTACAGACAAACTGAGTGGTTGACAGGTACATAAGATGCATGACCTACCCTGGAGGTGCCTTTCCTGCCATCCAGATGCCTGAGCAGTTTGGAACAGGGAAGGAAACAATGCACATAGCCAACTGAGTTCAGTGCCCTTGAAGATCACCTAGGAGCCTGAGTGGCTTAGACTTGGGATGTGCATGAAACACAGGGAACACTTTGGGCAGTGCCATCGCAGATTACCCAGGAACCTGAGCTGGGTGGACTGAGGAAGTACATGTCACCTATGACAGTGGCAAGCCCACTGTGCTCCATCCACCTTAAGCACCCTCACCCACATATTCTACAGGTGTTTTTTTTTTTTTTTTCAGTGTGCTCCTCCTCATCATTGTACCACTGATACAAATAAGGGCCTGCTGTCCCCTTGTGTTATGGTGCAAACTAGTCTTGTGTAAGCATGTCACAGAAGAGAATTGCAAAATGAGGAAGTAAAAATAAGCAAAGAAGGGTGAACTAGCCCAGAAGTGACAGAAGCTACAGATTGAAACTCTGAAGCTAATGTAGAAACTGTGCAATTCAAGGACAGCAATAGTATTGGACAACAAGTAGAAGCAGGAAAAACAGATTGTCTGACACTGATCTGGCACCACTAAACTCACAACAATTTCTCTAGAGAAATTGGTAGATTATTCTTTACTGTTTTCATGTTTTTTAATTAAACACTCTTTTGTTCCTTATCATTCCCTTTAATTTCATTTCTATATACCACAATATAAATGTTTGATAATTATTTTGACTTCTAAATTTTCTCCAGTAATCATAGGAGTTTAAATACTATTCTAGGTTCTTAATCTTTGATTTTGAAACTTTTTATTAATAAATGTTTATCCTTTAGGAATTCTGTATTTGGAATCTATTTTCACTTATTAATTTAATTCCCAGTTGATTGCACTCTTGCCTTTTTACTCTCCCTTTACTCCTCCTAGAAACCTTTATCTCCCTCCTCAGTTTGCTCTGATCCATATAACTCTGTCAATTCCTTTAACTGTTTTTGATTATGGAAAATTGCTTCACCATCAACCTTGGGTTTTCTCCTCTGTTCTGAGGATGCAGAATTCTTAATGTGACTGTAACTCAGCACCAAAACGCAGAGGCCATGAAGTTAATCCAGAGCTTTAGATCATTGTTGAACTCCTGACACCAATGAACTTTAAAAAAGAAGCAAAGTCAAAAGGTTCCATGCCTACATGGAAATGAAGCCCCAAGCTGAAACCAGCAATTTCAGTGCAAGACAACTCACACCTATTCTCCAGCAAAGCAGCAACACAAAAATGAACATTATAAAAGGTACTACCTGAAGCTGTACCAAACCCACAGACAACACAATGCACATTACAGGACAATTCATTGCATTTCATAGAGAAGTGATTCAGCACCACCTGACAGACCACAGGCACACAATATCCCAAACATTAAAGCTTGAAAACTTACAGGTTCAGTCCCACCCACAAAGATCAGATTCCACCACAAACTGGATCCAAAATGCTGCGGCCTGCAGAAAGGGGACCAAAACCACTGCAATCTAAACCAAATGAAGCTTTTAAGTTTAATAAGGTCCCATTTGCTTATTTTTGCTTTTATTTCCAATATTCCGGGAGGTGGGTCATAGAGGATCCTGCCATGATGTATGTCGGAGAATGTTTTGCCTATGTTCTCCTCTAGGAGTTTTATAGTTTCTGGTCTTACGTTTAGATCTTTAATCCATTTTGAGGGGCCTAATTAAACTTAAAATATTCTGCACAACAAAGGAAACTATAAGCAAGGTGAAAAGACAGCCTTCAGAATGGGAGAAAATAATAGCAAATGAAGCAACTGACAAACAACTAATCTCAAAAATATACAAGCAACTCCTACAGCTAATTCCAGAAAAATAAACGGCCCAATCAAAAAATGGGCCAAAGAACTAAATAGACATTTCTCCAAAGAAGACATACAAATGGCTAACAAACACATGAAAAGATGCTCAACATCACTCATTATCCGAAAAATGCAAATCAAAACCATAATGAGGTACCATTTCATGCCAGTCAGAATGGCTGTGATCCAAAAGTCTACAAGCAATAAATGCTGGAGAGGGTGTAGAGAAAAGGGAACCCCCTTACACTGTTGGTGGGAATGCAAACTAGTACAGCCACTGTGGAGAACAGTGTGGAGATTCCTTAAAAAGCTGGAAATAGAACTGCCTTATGATCCAGCAATCCCACTGCTAGGCATACACACCCAGGAAACCAGAATTGAAAGAGACACGTGTACCCCAATGTTCATAGCAACACTGTTTATAATAGCCAGGACACAGAAGCAACCTAGATGCCCATCAGCAGATGAATGGTAAGCAAGCTGTGGTACATATACACAATGGAGTATTACTCAGCCATTAAAAAGTACATTTTTTTTCTCAGTTTTCTGAATGTTGAGCTTTATTTATTTATTTTAAACTTTACAATATTGTATTAGTTTTGCCAAATATCAAAATGAATCCACCACAGGTATACCTGACTTCCCCATCCTGAACCCTCCTCCCTCCTTCCTCCCCTACCCTCCCTCTGGGTCGTCCCAGTGCACCAGCCCCAAGCATCCAGTACCATGCATCGAACCTGGACTGGCGACTCGTTTCATACATGATATTATACAGGTTTCAATGCCATTTTCCCAAATCATCCCACCCACTCCCTCTCCCACAGAGTCCAAAAGACTGTTCTATACATCTGTGTCTCTTTTGCTGTCTCGTACACAGGGTTATTGTTACCATCTTTCTAAATTCCATATATATGTGTTAGTATACTCTATTGGTGTTTTTCTTTCTGGCTTACTTCACTCTGTATAATAGGTTCCAGTTTCATCCATAATCAGTTCTAATGAGATGGAAAATACATGGGGAAACAGTGGAAACAGTGTCAGACTCTATTTTTTGGAGGGCTGGAAAATCAATACAGTTGGTGATTTGCAGCCATGAAACTAAAAGACACTTACTCCTTGGAAGGAAAATTGTGCACCACCTAGATAACATATCCAAAAGCAGAGACATTACTTTGCCAACAAATGTCCGACTAGTCAAGGCTATGGTTTTTAAAGTGGTCATGTATGGATGTGAGAGTTGGGCTGTGAACAAAGCTGAGCACCAAAAAATCGATGTTTTTCAACTGTGGTGTTCAAATGACTCTTGAGACTCCCTTGGACTGCAATGAGATCCAACCAGTTCATTCTAAAGGAGATCAATCTTGGGTGTTCATTGAAAGGACTGATGCTAAAGCTGAAATTCCAATACTTTGGCCACCTCGTGCGAAGAGTTGACTCATTGGAAAAGACTCTGATGCTGGGCGGGATTAGGGGCAGGAGGAGTAGGTGATAACAGAGGATGACATGGCTGGATGGCATCACTGACTCGATGGACATGAGTTTGAGTGAACTCCAGGAGTTGGTGATGGATAGGGAGGCCTGAAATGCTGTGATTCATGGGGTCAGACACAACTGACTGAACTGAACCGAACTGAGAAAGGAGGGAATAAAGAAAACACAGTGGCATGTGCAAATACATATTTTTTTAGAGAAGGAAAACATTAAAAGCTCTGATAATTCTTAGACAGTATTAAATGCCATACTGTGAGGATATCCACATGGAAAAGACCACAAAAAAAAAAAAAAAAAGAAAGAAAGAAAAGAAAAAAGAAAGGAAAGGAAAAAGAAAAAAAAAAAAAGGTGTTTGGGTGCTTGAGAAAATTCTTCAAGAGATAAAAGTTGAAAACCTCCATTAAATGGGCAAGGAAATAGCTCCTTGAGTCCCAACACAGCATGTCCCAACAAACAGGATGAACCCAAAGTGAAATATCCCACAACAATATTTTAACCAAACACTGAAAATTTAAACACAAAAAAACAAACATTAAGAGCAGCGAGAGTAAAGACATAAATATACTGTCAGATCCCCATAAAGATAGCAGCTGAACTTTCAATAGAAACTCTTCAGGCCAGTAGAGCATGGTAGAACATTCTCAAAATTATGAACAAGCCAAAACCAACACCAACACGGATCTTATTCAGATATGAAGGAGAAATCAAATGGTTTAAGCAAAAATTTTAAGCAGTCATTAACATGAAACTGCTAAACTCTTAATGATGTGGTGAAACTGGGACACTGAGTTCATATGTCATCAGATTTGCAAAACTCATCAGTGGACATGAGTTTGGAAAAGGACAGTTTTCATTCACACCAAAGGTAGGTAAGGCCAAAGAATATTCAAACAAGCATGCACGGTTGCTCCTTTCACATGTTAGCTGGATAAAACTCAAAATTCTACAACAGTACATAAACTAAGAACTTTCAAGGGGAAAGCTCGACTTGGAAACAATACATGAACCAGAGAACAATTTGGAAACATTCATTGGATCCTAGAGGGAACCAGGAATTTCAGAAAATCATTTACTTCTGCTTCAGTGACTCCACTAAAGACATTGACTGTGTATATCACAGTAAACTGTGAACACTTTGAAAGAGACAGGAATCATGGACCTTCTAACCTGTCACATGAGAAATGTGTATGCCGTTCAAGATGTAAGAGTTGGAACAAGACATGGAAAAATTGATCAGTATAAACCTGGGAAAGGTGAGTGACAAGACTGCATATTATCAGTCTTCTTATGTGAAATATATGCAGACTATACTATTCAAAAGGCCAGGCTGGGTGGATAATAAACTAGAATCAATGTTTCTGGGATAAACTTCAACAAACTTAGAAAGACAGATAGAAACACTGTAAAAAGAGAAGGTGAAGAGGAGCTAAAGAGGGTCTTGCTAAGGATGAATGAGGAGTGTAGAAACCTCGCTGAGAACTCAATAGTCAAATGAACAACACAAGGTGTCTGGTCCCATCACGACTTGGCAAATAGAAGGGGAAAACATGGAATAAGTGATAAACTTAATTTTCTTGGGCTCCAAAATCACTGTGAATGGTGACTGCAGGCATGAAATGAAGAGACACTTTCTTCTTGGAGAAAAAACTATGGAAAAACCTTGACCTTGTATTAAAAAGAAGAAAGATGAGCTTATTAACAAAGGTCTCCTCAGTCACAACCCCTATTGTTTATCCATTAGTCATGTAAATGTGTGAGAATTGGAATCTAAAGAAGGCTGAGAGCTCGAGAACTGATGCCTTCAAACAGTGATGTTGGAGAAAACTCTTAGGGGTCCCTTGAACTGCAAACAGATCCCGCCAATCAATCCACAAGGAAACCAACCCTGGATACACATCTGAAGCACTCATACTGAAGCTGAAAGTCGAGGATTTTGCTAAACTAATTCAAAGAACCAACTCTGGAAAACACCATGACACTGGGAAAGACTGAGGACAGGAGGAGAAGGTGCTGATAGAGGATGAGATGTTTGGAGGGCATCACCAGTTCAATGGACATGTGTTTGAGCAAACTATGGGAAACACTGAAAGAGAGGGAGGCCTGCTGTGCTACAGTCACAAAGGGTTGGACATGACTCAATGAATGAACAACAGCAATTAAAATATCTAGAACTACGCTAGGCTAACAGAGTTTGGCCAGGAGAATGCACTGGTCATAGCAAACACCCTCTTTCAACAACACAAGTGAAGACTCTAACATGAACATCACCAGATGGTCAACACCAAAATCAAATTGATTCTATTCTTTCCAGTCAGAGATGGAGAAGCTCTATACAGTCAGCAAAAACAAGATCAGGAGCTGACTGTGGCTCAGATCATGAACTCCTTATTACCTAATTCAGACTTAAATTCAAGAAAGTAGGGAAAACCAAACTCTGATAGCCTTTTCCCTGCTTTATTCTGTATTAAAGGCTAAATTTGCCTGTTATCACAGATGTTTCTTGACTTCCTACTTTTGCATTCCAGTCCCTTATAATGAAAAGAATTTCTTTTCGGTTGTTAGTTCTAAAAGGTCTTGTGGTTCTTCATAGAACCATTCAACTTCAGCGTCTTCAGCATTTCTGGCTGGTGCATAGGCTTGGGTTACTGTGATTTTGAATGGTTTGCCTTGGACAAACAGAAATCATTCTGTCGTTTTTGAGATTGCATCCAAGTACTGCATTTTGGACTCTTTTGTTGACCATGATGGCTACTCCATTTCTTCTAAGGGATTCCTGCCCACAGTAGTAGATATCATGGTCATCTGAGTTACATTCACCCATTCCAGTCCATTTTAATTTGCTGATTCCTAGAATGTCGATGATCACTCTTGCCATCTCCTGTTTAACAACTTCCAATTTGCCTTCATTCATGGACCCCATATTCCAGGTTTCTATGCAATATTGCTCTTTGATGCATCGGACCTTGCTTCTGTCACCAGTCACATGCACAACTGGGTATTGTTTTTGCATTGGCTCCATGTCTTCATTCTTTCTGGAGTTCTTTCTCCACTCATCTCCAATAGCATATTGGGCACCTACCGACCTGAATAGTACAGGTTTAAAAGAAACTGGTCCTAAGGGCTTATTTACAAACAATGGGATAACCAATTCAACTTCTTCTTCTTCTTTTTTTTTTATTAATCTGTTCGTTTCCCACCCCCCCCCAGTATATAAAATTGTTTTAGTCACTCTGTTATTCTAGCAATTTGACTGCTTCACATAGTTTGAGACTTTTATTGACAGATATTCCTTTTGTAAATACCCAAATTCCTCCTTTTTTAGTATGTTTAGTAGCAATGGCATCTTATTCATTCTCATTTCAGTAACTAAATCTGCTCTTTTCGTTTTTTAGTTTACCTAATATTCTTTTTACTATCTTTGTTTCATGTTCAATTTTCTGTATTCTTTTTCTATTAACTTAAAACCATACTAATATTTGTTCATTTCCTCTTTCTTCTTTCTGTGAAATTAGATTTTTTCCCCAGCTTTTAAAGAAGGCATTACCTTCTCCCCAGAATTGAAGAGCTTTCTTTTTATGTAACCTTAAATATATATGGGTTCTTCTTCTGCTGTATCTGATGACTTTCTACATTGGGTTTTCATTTTAAATCACCTTAGAATATGTTCCCATTTCCCCTGTGAGTTATTCTTCACCTCATCGAGCCCTTCAGAATGTGTTGTTTAATTTTGCATGCATTCAGTTCAGTCGCTCAGTCATGTCCGACTCTTTGTGACCCCATGGATTGCAGCACACCAGGCCTCCCTGTCCATCAAAAACTCCCAGAGTTCACTCAAACTCACATCCATTGAGTCATTGATGCCATCCAGCCATCTCATCCTCTGTCGTCCCCTTTTCTTTGTGCCCCCAATTTATCTCAGCTTCAGTAGTTTCCAGAGTCAACTCTCGAATGAGATGGCCAAATTACTGGAGTTTCAGCTTTAGCATCATTCCTTCCAAAGAACACCAAGGTCTGATCTCCTTTAGAATGGACTGATTGGACTCCTTGCAGTCTATGTGACTCTCAGGAGTCTTCTCCAATGCCACAGTTCAAAAGTGTCAATTCTTTGGCGCTAAGCTTTCTTCACAGCACAGCTCTCACATCCATACATAACTACTGGAAAAACCGCAGTTTTGACTAGACGGTCCTTTGTTGGCAAAGTAATGTTTCTGCTTTTGAATATGCTATCGAGGATGGCCATAACTTTCCTTCCAAGGAGTAAGCGTCTTTTAATTTCATGGCTGCAATCACCATCTGCGGTGATTTTGCAGCACCCTCCCCCCCCCCCCCCCAAATGAAGTATGACTCTGTTTCCACTGTTTTCCCATCTATTTCCCATGAAGTGATGAAAACCGATGCCATGATCTTAGTTTTCTGAATGTTGGCTTTTAAGTCAACTTTTTGAGGTATGACCTAAATCCAATCCTTTATGATTATATAGTAGAAGTGAGAAATAAATTTAAGGGACTAGATCGGATAGAGTGCATGATGAACTATGGACAGAGGTTTGTGACATTGTACAGGAGACAGGTATCACGACTATCCTCATGGAAAAGAAATGCAAAACAGCAAAATAGGTGTCTGTGGAGGCCTTAAAAATAGCTGTGAAAAGAAGAGAAGTGAAAAAGAATGGAGAAAAGGAGTGATATAAGCATCTGAATGCAGTGTTCTCAAGAGTAGCAAGGAGAGATAAGAAAGCCTTCCTCAGCGATCAATGCAAAGAAATAGAGGAAAGCAAAAGAATGGGAAAGACCATCCCCTCAAGAAAAGTAGCGATACTGAAGGAACATTTCATGCAAAGATGGGTTCTATAGAGGACAGAAATTTTACGGACCTAAAAGACTCAGAAAATATTAAGAAAAGTGGCAGGAATACAGACTAGAACTGTACAAAATAGATCTTCAAGACCGAGATATTCACGATGGTGTGATCGCTCACCTAGAGCCAGACATCCTGGAATGTCAAGTCAAATGGGCCATAGAAAGAATCACTCCGAATAAAGCTAGTGGAGGTTATGGAATTCTAGCTGAGCTATTACACATCCTGAAAGATGATGCTGTGAAAGTGCTGAACTCAATATGCCAGCAAATTGGAAAACATAGCAGTGGCCATGGGACTGAAAAAGATCGGTTTTCATTCCAACCCCAAAGAAACACAGTGCCCAATAATGCTCAGATTACCACACAATTACACTCATCTCACGTTCTAGTGAAGTAATGCTCAAAGTTCTCCAAGCCAGGTTTCATTAATACAGGAACCGTGAACTTCCAGATGTTCAAACTAGTTTTAGAAAATGCAGAGGAACCAGAGATCCAAATGCCAACAATCTTGGATCATTGAAAAAGCAAGAAGGTTCCAGAAAATTAAAAACAAACAAACCAAAAAACACCTATTTCTGCTTTATTGACTATGCCAAAGCTTGGATTGTGTGGATCACTATAAACTGTGGAAGATTCTGAAAGAGATGAAAATACCAGACCACCTGGCCTGCCTCTGGAGAAACCTATATGCAAGTCAGGAAGCAACAATTAGAAATGGACACGGAACAACAGATGGGTTCCAAATAGAAAGAGGAGGACGTCAAGGTTGTATATTGCCACCCTGCTTATTTGGTATGAATGCAGAGTACATCATGAGAAACTCTAGGCTGGAAGAAGCAGAAGCTGGAGTCCAGATTGCCAGGAGAAATGTCAATAACTTCAGATATGCAGATAACACCACACTTATGGCAGAAAATGAAGAGGAAGTGTCAAGCCTCTTGATGAAAGTGAAACAGGAAAGTGAAAAACTGGGCTTAAAGCACAACATTCTGCAACGAAGATCATGGCATCTGGTCCCATCACATCATGGGAAATAGATGGGAAAACAGTGGAAACTATGTCAGGCTTTATTTTTGGAGCTCCAGAATCACTGCAGATGGTGATTGTAGCCATGAAATTAAAAGACATTTACTCCTTGGAGGGAAAGTTATGTCCAACTTAGATCTCATTTTAAAAAGCAGAGACATTATTTTGCCAACGAAAGTCCATCTAGTCAAGGCTATGTTTTTTTCCAGTGGTCATATATTGATATGAGAGTTGGACTGTGAAGAAAGCTGAGTACCAAAAAATTGATGCTTTTGAACTGTGGTGTTGGAGGAGACTCTTGAGAGTCCCTTGGACTGCAAGCAGATCCCACCAGTCCATCCTTAAGGAGACCAGTCTTGGGTGTTCTTTGGAAAGACTGATGCTAAAGCTGAAATTCCAGTATTTTGGCCACCTCACTCATAGAGTTGACAAATAAAAATCTCTGATGATGGGAGGGATTTGGATCAGGAGGAGAAGGGAACGACAGAGGATGAGATGGCTGGATGGCATCATCGTCTGGATGAACATATGTTTGCCTGAACTCCAGGAGTTAGTAATGGACAGGGAGGCCTGGTGTGGTGTGATTCATGGGGTGATAAAGATTCGGACACGGGCCTGTGACTGAAATGAAATGAGTAAATTAACTGTTTTGTTGTTGTTGTTGTTGTTGAGCATGTCATTGGTAATATATGAAAGGAACAAGTGTAATACATACATACATACCCGTTCAAGTGATATTTCATGTGTTACGTCACTACATTCCTGTCTGACACTCTGTATCACACAGACTGTCACCATAATGTATCCTCAATGCATGGGATTCTCAAGGTGAAAAAGTAGGAATGGGTTGCCATCCTTAGTTCCAGGAGATCTTCCCAACTCAGATCGAACCTGCCTGTCTTATGACCTCTATGTTAGAAGACAGGTTCCTTAGTACTAATACTACCTGGGCAACCATTAGCTTATATATGGCTACACATATACATGCATATGTATATGTTGAAAGTTTGGGTATATAATTTTGCTGTCTACAGGTAGCAGTATATATTTTGCAGGAGGTATATAACTGCAGGTATGTCCTTTTGCAGGATCTAATGATTTGCTAAAAGTGGTTTCACTTACATTCATGTCAGAGAATTATATAATTTCACTTGTGACTTACCCTTTGAAATATTGGTTCTTTAGGAATATCTTGTATAATTTTTCATACATTGACAAATTTGCAAACACATATCCCATTTTTAAATTTTAGCTTCACATCTTGGTTTTCAGAGAATATACTTGGTATTATGTAAAATACTAAGACTTGTTTTATGCCTTAATGTGAAGCATATTTTTGAGAATATTCCAAAGAAAGTTCAGGTACAATTGAAAATATGACATACACACACACACACACACAGAGTGTGTTTATATGCCTATTTGAACATATCAGTGTAGGTACATAATTTTAAATATATATATTTTTTTTTTACCCTTCTTTGATCTTGAAGTGTTTTGGGTCATGTTCCTCAGATTTATAGTTTGCTTTCAGTCTCCTGTCTTTTTGGCATTTATACTAAACCTGTATTAGGTATTTTCACATTACTTTAGGTCCTTTGACTCTGATGCTGGGAGGGATTGGAGGCAGGAGGAGAATGGGGTGACAGATGATAAGATGGATGGATAGCATCACCGACTCGATGAACGTGAGAGATGGTGATGGACAGGGAGGCCTGGCGTGCTGCGATTCATGGGGTCGCAAAGAGTTGGACATGACTGAGCGACTGAATTGAACTGAACTGAACTAATGTCCTATTCAGGCAGAAGCCCACAGTCAACTTCTTTGAGAGTGTAAGAATCTTTCTAGAGACAGTATCTTTCTGAGGTTGTAGAGAATAGAGCACACTGTGAACCAAGAAATTTGCCAGCCATATCAGTAAACAAATGATGCTGCAGGCATCAAGTCATAAGCCCTTGAATCTATCCATAAACGTAAAACCTGGGGGAACTCTTGATGAAATCAGTTTGCCCACTATCAAGTCCTTAGTTACTGCACTTGAAGCTGGCATGGCCTGAAGAACTGACTTGAGACAGAAAGAATAGATACTAGCCCTAGTTAAGGTGATTATCAAAGGAATTATTTCAAGGAGCCCAGATTCTTGCATCTACCATAGGTAGAAAATATTTAAATCCATTCACTTGAGGTGTCCAGTTTTTCTTTCGTTAACCATAATATTCAGACATTCTCCATACCTGATCATTGTACCAAAATTTCTGTAAAACTTGGATCCTCCTATCCTTCGTTAGAGCAGTCTTTTTGCGATACTTGAGAAGTCGCTTCTCATGATTAAATCCTTCTTAGAATGAAAGGCTTGATGAAGAAAACATAATTCTCCACGTTTGAACTATGCATTTTTCCCATTAGGTAGCACACATTCTAGAACTGCAATATAAGGGATTCTTGTGCAGCACCTCACTGTTAACCTATGTTTACTAATTCCTACTTCCCAAAGTTTTGAAAGTCAAAGGTCAGCTATTACTTGGGGCTGGTGCACTGGGATGACCCAGAGGGATGGTATGAGGAGGGAGGTGGGAGGAGGGTTCAGGATGGGGAATACATGTATACCTGTGGTGGATTCATTTTGATATATGGCAAAGCCAATACAATATTGTAAAGTTAAAAAATAAAATTAAATTTAAAAAATAAAATTAAACTTGAGGGGATTCATGGTTTCATAAACCGGTGACATCAGTTTATGAAAATATATAACCATATATGTTTACTTTACTTTTAGAAAGCCGTTCTTTACTTTTGGAAACAATGGAAAGTTAGGGAAGTGAAGGGACACAAGTGTAGAGTCTGAATTTATTCTGCCCAACATAGCTCTGCATTTAAGTTTGTCTCTTTTTTTTTTTTTTTTTTTTTGCTTTTTCTTTGCCTATGCATACTAAAGCCATCCTGGGTACACATTTTAATTGGCATGCAGTGATGCTTTACTTGTCACTAGCACAAATTAGACAAAGACTGATTTTCTTTCCTTACAATGTTGTGTTAGTGTCTGCTGCCCAGCAAAATAAATCAGTTATTAGTAAATACAGGTGAGCCTCCCTTTTGAGCAGTCCTCCGATCTCCCACTTGGGCCTCCTCTCCCACTCCAAAACCAATTCCACTAGAGCACTGCATAGCAATAGCTATCTACTACATACTTGGTATGTCCTTCCTGCACTGTGTCCACAAGTCTGTTTTCCATGACTGCATCTCTTCCTACACTCCAAATGGTTTACTCAGCATCTGTTTTCTGGATTCCACTTAAATGCATTAATATGCACACACATATATTTATTACTTCTTTATTTGGTTGCCACAAACCTCAATCGCTCTGTGTGGAATTCAATTCCATGACCAGGGATCAAACCTGGGACCCCTGCATAGGGATCATGGTGTCTTAGCCACTGGACCAACAGGGCATTCCCCTGTTGTTGTGTTTTTTTTAAATGATGGCCATTTGGAATGGTGTGAGGTGATATGTTGTTGTACTTTTGATCTGTGTGCCTTTGTTAAGTTGAGGTCGTTTTTTCTATGTTCAGTTTTTGAAGAGCTTCTATCACAAACACTTGTTGAATTATTTCAAAAACTTTCACCAACTATTGAGGTAATCATATGGTTTTAAACCTTGACTATACATTGATATGCAACTATTGAAGAATGTTTCCATATCTTGAATAAACCCCACACTTAATTATGGTGTCCAATCCTTTTATGGTATTGGTGGAATTTTTTGCTCATATTTTGGTAAGGATGTTTGCCTCTGTTCATCTATGAGATATTAGTCTCTAACTTTCTTTTTCTGTGTTATCTCGGGGTTGATATCAGGGTGATGGTGAACTTGTAAGATGACTTCTGGGTTTTCCTTCCACTCTAGAGTTTTGGAAGCGTTTCAGAAGTGCATGTGCCAGCAGTTCTCTGACTGGTTCATAAAATTTCCCTGTGAAGCTTTCTGGAGTTTAAGTTTGCCAACTAGAAATTTTTTCATCACAGTTTCAATCTTAGTGCTTGTAATTGCTCTGTTCATATTTTCTGTTTTTTTTTTTTTTTTCAGCTAAAAAAAATTTAGCTGAATTTCTTAGTATTTGTCCATGGCTCAAATTCTAAATTTTATTGACTTATAGTTGTTTGCTGTAGTCCCTTATGACTCTTTGTTATTTCTGTTATATCAGTCATAATGTCATCCTTTGTCATGTCAAATTGATGGATTTGTTGTCCTCTTTGTCTTGATAAGTCTGTATCATGATTTGTCTATTTTACTTCTCCTCTCCAAGAGACCCTTTTTAGTGATACTGATTTTGGCTATTTTTTTTTTAATCATTTCTTTTTTTTTAAATTTCTGCTTTGATTTTTATCATTTTTTCCCCTTCTATTCACTTTGGGGAATTTTGCCTGATTTTTCTTCTTTCTCTAAATGCTTTAGATTGTAGGTTATGTTGATTACTTGAGATGTGTACAATTTATCAACTTCACTCTTTTACTGCTTTAGCATGCTCCATAACTTTTGGATAATCATGTTTTAAATATTATTTTCTTCTAAGATTTTTCTTTCATTTTCTCTCACATTTCATGAGTGACCTCTTGGCCATGTACAGTTGTATTTATTCATCTACATGGATTCATGTTTCTCACAGTCCTCACCTGCAAATTCTGCTATGTAAATCATAACGTTGTGGTTAAAAAAAAAAAAAAAAAAGATTAATACCATTACCACTATCTCAAATTTATCAAGGCTTGATTTGAGATCCATTTTGTGATATATCTTGAAGATATTTTATTTTCACTTTAGAAAAAGTGTGTATTCTGCTCTGCTTCAGTGAAATGTACTATACGTATCAATTAACTTTGTCTGGTCTCGTGTGCCTTTGAACACTTGTGTTTCATTTTAAACTTTATTTCTAAATTGGAGGATAGTTTCTTTCCAGTGTTGTGTTGGCTTCTGCTGTACAACAGTGTGTATTAGCATATAGGAGGCCAAAGTCTTTTTTTGTGTGTGTGTTGTTGAGTGTCTGTTACTTATTCATTTTTCTAGTCCCTATAGAAATGTTTATTGTCTTTTCCCCATTCCATTTCTAGAATGTTTTATCACCTTTACTACCACAACATCCAAGTTATTTTCAAGGAGCCTGCCTACTTTTTCTTTCGTTATGTTTTGAGTTTTTACCACATTCCTTTGCCTACAACATATTTCTCTGACTTCACATTTCCCTACTGCGTTCCTCATCATTTCTTCCCAAACTTCTGCATAATAGTTATTGCTCCTCGTCTCCACTCCAAGTTGATAAAATTAGTTGAGTGTCTAGTGTGGGCTTTGCAGTTGGAGAGACTGACAACTATGTTCTTGAATCTGCAGTTGAGTCTTCCGTCTCTAATGGTGATACCATATCTGTTCATGTCATTTGTAGATGTCTATAGAATTAGTCTGACATTAGGCAGTCTATTTGCTGAAGATTGGTTGCGTTTTTCTGTCTTGCTTGTTGTGTAGTGTGAGGCATCAGCCCTGGGTTGTGTAGGCAGTTGTGTGCCGTACATCTGAGATTAAGAAAGAGGCCTTCAACGAGACTGTCACCAGTTAATAATCAGTGTAGACAGGAATTCTCTAGTGTCCCATGATCCTGGTCTCAGTGTGAAAGGTTGTAATGGAATGCAAAGAGCTGGGATTCTTGGCCTCCAGAGGAGAGGAATTCAATCTGGGGCCAGAGATAAGGCTGGATCACTCAGAGCTTTGTATAATAAAATTTTATTAAAATATCAATGAGATAGAGAAAACTTCTCATATAGGCATCAGAATGGGGCAGAAAGAGTACCCTCCTGCTAGTCTTCAGCTGGATATTATATAGTCACTAGTAGTCTGTTAATGAAAGAAAGGAATGTTTTAAAACTCAGAGTGGTACCAGGCCCCCTCACACATAAGATGCATTTTGGGATAATCTTGGCATCAGATGATTCATCCCGGGCCATAAAATGATTGTCTTGAAGAAGGATAGATTACCATACAAATGATTCATTTACATAGATTAGGGAAATATTATCCGAGTATGACATACTGGTTTGTCAAGTAGGTTCTGAGCCATTAGGAGGAACTGACTTAAGAACAGAGTTTGGGGTAAAAGCATAGTACATTAGCATAGTTTAAGACAAACATTTCCATAAGAAAAATGCATTGGTTATCTCAAGGTTTGAGAATAGTTAACTTCAGATGAAACCAGGTGTCATTCTGGCAATATAACATTTTAAGAGAAACCTCCTTTTAAATTTGTATAAAGACAGAAAAAAAAAAAATATTGCTAGTTTGTTTCCTCCTGCTACTTAAGAGAGATAAAAATGTCTGATACTTTCAGGCCAAATCCTTCATTTGGAGACCCCAGCCTTCCTGCCTGTTACCCTCTCAGATGATGACAGCAGAAAATATCAGGCCCAACTTATGCCCAGAGAACTACAATACCATAGTGATAGATTGAGGAGATTACAAAAGTAACATAGATAAATGGTAAATAAATAAGTAAAAGGTGCCACAAGCAATAAACACTACAGAGAAGACAACAGATTCATAATGAGAGCCAATCAAGTAAATCTCAAGGCAAAAAACACCACCAGAGTAGAGTGCCAACTGAAAAATAAAGAAAGCAAATCTGACAAGAAGAGCAGGACAGCCCCCACAGAATAACAGAAAACCACAGTTAATATAGAAATGCATACCCATGTTAAAGAATGAAGTGATGCAACAGCAACTAAAGGCACAGAAAATAGGAAACCAAAGTAAAAGTAGAAATAGCTATACAAAAAATAAAAATGTAGTTGAAATAATCTTCAAGATCAAATCAATGTGTAGTAACAAAGAAGCATACAACTGAGAAAAATAGTGCACAAACAACACAACAATTCAATGCATCAAAAGAATAATACATATTTCCTTGTGTCTCATCTGTGAGTGTCCTAGTGCTCAACATGGGCCAGAGGACAATTACACCTCTTTGGGAAGTTCTCCAAAGATGGAGAGAACTGGATTCTGGATATCTCTAAGGGCACCTCAGACTCAAAACTGCTATAATTCCTGTGCGTTCTTATAGCTGCCTGAGCCTGGGCATTTTTTTTTTTTTTTTGACCTCTTCTCAGCTTTGGATGTAATCCGTAGACACAGGGTCTGCATCATTAATCCTGTGTATTTAATCTGCAGCATGCACAACTGGATGGAAGATTCATAATCCTCTTTCTTAATGGCTCTGTCCCTGGGCCTCAGGTGTAAATTTCATCCTTCCTCACATGTGGTCACCAAATGTGTCTGACTTGAGACACTTGTGGTGCACTGGGGTCTGCCATGATGAGCACAGAAGGTTAAGGTACAGCTGCTTGGAATTCTGGAAACATGGTGGTGCTAGTTATGAATAGGAGCCAGCAGCCATAGGCAGAAGAGGTTTTGCCTGAATGGGATCCTTTTCTAGCCTGTGTTTGCAGGAGCATGAGTGGTACTTCTGCTGGTCTTTCTCTATTGCCTTATAGTAGGTGTTAACAGGTGGGAAGGTGAGGCGCTACCAAGGTATCTCTGCCTCCTGAGTGTGACACAGTACAGTCGCTTTGGCAGTTTGGGAATTCTCAAAAGGTATTCCCTGCTACACAATGACTCGTACCTGCTCCATCAGGCCATTTCCACATAGTCAACAGCAGTCCTCTCCCAGGATCCCTCTAAATCCCTTCTTAATTCCTTTTCACTCAGGTATGTCTGGAACCCACATGGGACACTCTGGTGAGCAGGGTCTTCTGCTATTTGATGCTGTGGGAGAACTATTGTCCTTGCAGAAGTATTATTTGTGATCCATTTATTGAGAGAGTTGCATTTCACATCTGCCTACATTTCTGCCTTCTTGGAACTTCTCAGTTTTTCCTGGAAAGCTCAATTATTATTTTTTTCCTTGACAGAAAAACATGAAACATTAGTTGCCATGAATCAATCTGTTTGATGGGACATTGCTTACCTACACACGTAACTGGTACTACTTTGACTTTCAATATGCAATCAAGCATATTGTGTTGTCTTTTTTTCTTTCCCCCTTGGAAATTTCTCTTAATGAGGAATTGTCATCAGCATGAAGAAATGCAGAACTTTCCACATAAAATATAATAGCAAAATTGGGCTCAAAAAGGCAGCACTTGAATATCTCTAGCTATTTTTTGAACGTTCCTGACATTTTCCCAGCGTACAAATGTCTAACTTCAGATCTCAAAGCGCAATTCCATTCAGTAGATATCAAAGGTGAGACTTCCATGGGCATAATTTAATTATTGTATAATAAGATGGCAAGTTCATAGGAAATTACCAGTTGGTACTTGACTACTTGAAAAAAGAGAGAAAACGACAGCAATGACCAAAAAATAAAATTGAAAAAAACAAAAAACAAAAAACAGGAATGTGTAGTTAGTTATTTAATTATAAGAGGTACACATGAATTGATGTTTGTATCACAGAATAAGCAAGGAGATAGCATACAATCATCTATATCTGCTTAACTGTCTCTGCTAATGACTTGGACACTGTGGATCACACACAAACCAAAAAAAAAAAGAAAGAAAGAAAGGAAGAAACATAATTTTGTAAAATTCTTAGAGATAAGAATACAAGAATACCTTATATGTCTCCTGGGAATCGTGTGTGCTAGTAAAGGTGCAGCAGTTAGAATTGGACAGGGGACAATGAACTAATTCAAAATTGGGAAAGGAACAAGTCAAAGCTATATATTGTTGTCCTGATTATTTAACTTCTGTGCAGAGAACACCATGAAAAAATAAAAATCTAGATGAATCTCAAGTTAGAAACCGAATTTATGTGGGAGATATGAATAACCTTAGTTATCCCAGTGACAACACCAAAATGACAGAAGAAATATAATAATTAAGGCGCCTCTTGATGAAAGTATTATCTGTTTCAAATATAGACATCTGAAATGAGATAGTCCTACATAAAAGATGAAATTCTCAGTTTCACATATGAAAACCTAGATAAAGATTTCAGGGTGTGAAACATGAAATTCTCCATTATTCACATATACAAATCTGGAGAAAGATTTTCCAACGTAAAGTACGAATTCTCTGTACATCATACATGAATGTATGGACACGAAATATTCTGCAGAAAATGTAGAATTTTTTTACATTAGAGTTATGAAAATATGGATGCAGATTCTTTGACAGGAAATACAAAAATGTCTGTTTCACATATCCACACATGGTCACATGAAACATGAATTTTTTCATATTTGTCATTTGAAAATATTTGTGAGGTCTTTCCTTCATGAAATATTGAATACTGTCTATTTACCATTTGAAAAACCTGTGTTAATTTTCCTACAAGAAATATAGAATTTTCCCACAGATTTTCATGCTTGGGCTCTGAAATTCTCTATCTTTTCATCAAGAATGTTTGGAAGGTATTCTGATATGAGATTCGGAATTCTGTGTATTTCCCATTTGACAATCTGGGGAGAAATGTTCTCATATGAAATATGAATTCCCAATTGTTCACAAGTGAAACATTTTCCAGATTTGTACACATGAAAGAGAATTTCCCGTCATTCAGAAATTAAGATCTGAGCTAAACCGCAACATCAAACAGCTATATTTCATGTATATCCTGAATACCATATAGAGTTTTCTGTATTTCTTTGATAAAAATCTGGGTGAAGATTTCCCTATAAGAAATAGGGAATAATATACTTTACACATGTAAAATCAAAACCCTTATGATTAGACAGTGGAATTGATAAATAGATGCAGGGGATTCTATCTGACAGATGAGTGCCTGAAGACCTATGGATGGAGGTTAGTGATATCGTATAGGAAAAAGTGATCAAGACCATCCACATGAAAAAGAAATGAAAAATGGTAAAGTTACGAGGCCTCACAAAGAGCTGAGAAGAGGAGCGAAGCTAAACAAAAAGGGGAAAAAGAAAACAATAACCCTGTATCAGATCAGATCAGATCAGTCACTCAGTCATGTCCGACTCTTTGTGACTCCATGAATTGCAGCATGGCAGGCCTCTCTGTCCATCACCAATTCCCGGAGTTCACTGAGAGGAGACAGCAAAAGAGACACAGATGTATATAACTGTCTTTTGGACTCTGTGGGAGAGGGAGAGGGTGGGATGATTTGGGAGAATGGCATTGAAACATGTATAATATCATATATGAAATGAGTCACCAGTCCAGGTTCCATGCACAATACTGGATGCTTGGGGCTGGTGCACTGGGATGACCCAGAGGGATGGTATGGGGATGGAGGAGGGAGGAGGTTTCAGGATGGGGAACACATGTATATCTGTGGAAGATTCATTTTGATATATGGCAAAACTAATATGATATTGTAAAATTAAAAAATAAAATAAAATAAAGCAAACCTTAGAGGGAAAAATGAACATTCACAGTGTTGTGTAACTATTGACACTATTTCTGGAATGTTTTCATCATTCTTCCTGCCAGCCGTGTTAAAGGACAATTTTGCAACACCTATAAATGTTTTTATTTTATTTTAAAATGCAAAATATTTTGATTCATTGTTTTAATCAATTTGGAACATGTGTTCAAATAGAAAATAAATGTTAACTGCTTCCTCTCAATCTGTATTTATATAATAATAAATCTGGATAGCACATAAAAAGAAAAGAAAAGAAAATTATACACATTTGGATGAAGATCCCCAAAGAATTGCAAGGAGAGGTAAAACCACCCTCAGTTATCAATGTCAATAAATAAAGCAAATCAATAGAACTGGAAAGTCTACTGATCTCTTCAAGAAAATCACAGATACCAAGGGAAAATGTCATGCAATCATGGGCACAATAAAGGACAGAAATGGTATGGATGTAGCCAAAACAGAAACTATTAAGAAGAGGTGGGAAGAATACATGGATGAAATGTGCACAAAAGATCTTCATGACCCAGTTAAGCACGATGGTGTGATCGTTCACCTGAGGACCCGATGTCCTGGAATGTGAAGTCTAGTGGGACTTAGGAAGCATAACGACAAACAAAGCTTGTGGAGGTGATGGAATTCAGTTGAGATATTTCAAATTCTAAAAGATGATGATATGAGTGTGCTGCCCTCCATATGCCAGCAAATTTGGGAGACTCAGCAGTGGCCAGAGGACTGGAAATGGTCAGTTTTCATTCCAACCACAAAGAAAGGCAATCCAAAGAATGTCCAAACTACCACTTAATTGCACATGTCTGACACACTTGCCCAGAACTGCTCAGAATTCCCCAAGCCAGGCTTCAACAGAATGTGAACCATGAGCTCCCAGATGTTCAAGCTGGATTTATAAAGGGCAGAGGAACCTGAGATTCAATTGTCAACACCCGTTGGGTCCTCCAAAAGGCAAGAGAACTCCAGGAAAGCAGCTACTCTTATTTGACTATGCCAAAGACTTTGACTGACACAACAAAACAACACACACACAAAAAGTCACATCAAAACGTGAAATATTCTTCCAAACATCGGAATACATGCCTCCTGAGAATTCTTACATCCATGTAAATAAAATAAATATTTATCAACTTGGAAAATTTTCTCAGTCAATAGGAAAGGTGAATTATGATAGTAGTGCAGGTTATAGAATGTTGTTGAGTAATGTGTAGAGCATTTGATTGGTTATTACATTTCTTTATTGATAATTCAGTAAGCACTTAAAATGTGTCATTTTCAGGCTCTATGTTTCAGCTGTTGTGAAAGATACATAAAGAGGGTAGACCCAAAACACATTGAAGATATGTGTACTCTCCTTCGTAGGAGGGCAAACAGTAGTTCCTTCCAACCGCAAGAAATAGTTGAGACAAAGTTGTTAGAAGGGGCTTAGCATAAGGTAAGGTAAGGTTAGGTAAGTCACTTCAGTTGTGTTTGACTCTAGGCGACCCCATAGACGGCAGCCCAACAGGCCCCCACATCCCTGGGATTCTCCAGGCAAGGACACTGGAGTGGGTTGCCATTTTCTTCTCCAATGCAAGAAAGTGAAAAGTGAAAGTGAAGTCGCTGAGTCGTGTCCAACTCTTAGCGACCCCATGGACTGCAGCCTACCTGGCTCCTCTGACCATAGGATTTTCCAGGCAAGAGTACTGGAGCGTGGTGTCATTGCCCTCTCTGAGGGCTTAGCATGACTGAAAATAATTTGTGATTGTAGCTTCAGAAGAGAAAGATAATGAAATGACTAAGGAAAACAGATATCATGTCTTCCAAGAACTTTGTAACCATGCTGATGTGCTGCAGTAATGACCAGGAATTTATTCTGTCTCTATGGGGACAGATAAGCAACATCTAAACATGCATTTGAAATTATAGGGTGGAATCTTGGTGTCAGGAAATGAAGACGTACCTTAAGGACAGCAGCGCAAATATGACCCTATAGAATACTACTTGTAAAGTACACAACGTGTGCTGACCATGGGCCAGTCACTGATTATATCATGCTATCTTTTCTATCACAGTGATGGTATAATTGTGATCATGATTTTGGATGTACTACAATATCTATATTTTCAGAGACAAAATTAATTTCTATAATGAAAACAATCTGCTGTCTAATCTTTAAGACTCTACCAGTAACTAATAGAATATAATATGTGAATGTGCTGAAGATCATACTGTGTATTTTTATTTATCTAATTTTATTTGCATCTCTTTCTTCACCCATACCATCCTAATTTAGACACCCCTTCATTTCAGCAGGGATGATTTCAGAAATCACTTTACATCCATTACCTCTTTTCCCTTGCTTCTCATTTTCTTGCTTACAAATATTATATCAGGTGTCATTTACCTAGGATGCATAACGAATGCTTTCTTGAACTGAAGAGTTTGGAATACCATGCAGTAAAATAGTAAACCAATGAACTAAAGCCTCATTTTCTCTTCTTTGTTTAAAAATTGAAAATTAAACTATGAAGATGAACATGTAAATTTATTGTTCAAATACAGGAATGGTAGGTATTTGTTGACATCTCCCAAAGTAACGTTCAATCTTCCTTAGGCTCCATAATCTGACACGTATTTGGTAGGTCAGTTTTAATTAGCATGGTTTCCATATAATGGTGATTGTTGATGAGTTGACTTGAAAGAGAGGAAGCAGATGTGTAAGTGCTTGTTGGCACTGAGAACCACGAGTTGCCTGTCTCTTGCAGGTTAGGAAAAGGATTGTCATGGCCTGACATATCGCTATGCCTGACTGGAAATTTAGAAGGCTCCACCATCAGTCCAGAATAAGTGCTCTGTAATGGGGATACAATGTGGTTCTGAGAAGTAGATGTAGTTGTAGTAGCAAAGTCCTCAATGGGGCCATTTACTTGAGTGTAGCTGCTATGTGAATGCCAATTAAAAATGCTCAACTTTTTTAAAACAGCAGGTTGATTTACCAAAATCTGTTCTGTTTGTCTAACCGATATTGGTGATGGGTGGTTAGGTAAGTCACATGGAGATAGGGCATTTGTATTAGTGACAATCTGGATGGTATGAGGCTTTTGTATGAAAGGCACAGGTAAACGTGTGGAGGCTGAAAATGCGCTCTCTCTACTAATTTCTGGAATAAATTCAGAGTTACGATCATCTTCGTTGACACTTGCTTTAACATGCTTCTTGTTATCTTGCACTAATGAAGATATTTGAGACACATTATTAATCCCAACTCTTCTTTGCACTCTTAATAAAAGTTGAGGATGACCTCTTTTGAAATTTGGATTATAGTAGGTCTGTAACTAAAATCAAAGGATTACATTATTTAGTTTCTTTATAAACCAAGGTAAAACTGACAAGCAAAGCTAAGTTATAAAAATGTATTCCTTTAATGAAACCAACTAAATAGCATCAAATAAAACACCTCCATTAGTAGTTTAACAGGTAACATGTTAGAAAGAATATGATCCTCAATGAAAAATATATTTTATATATACAGTAAATACCACTTTAAGTTGCTTCAGGACTTATATCTGGTTTCACAGTGCTAGGAAAGTTTGTCAAACATCCAATATTTTAACATATCCAGCTGTTCTCAACTTCAAAAAATAAAACTTTTTAACGATTTGTTAGCTCAAGTTTAAATTCGGTTTTAGCTACATATGTAAATGTGCTTTCTAGGTCACATGATTTCATCTTACGTATTGCCAATAAGTGAAAATGTTGGAATACCTTACTCAAAAGAGAGATGTTGTTTTCTTCTTCCAGAAAGACAGGTAGTGAAGCAGATCTTTGAAAAGTTTGTCGCTTTTTACTAAATCCATAAAGGTTAAGCTGTCGAATTAAACTCTTCATACTCTTGGTTTCAAATATTCTGAAAGGTGCCTTTCTTTCCAAGACTTCTTTCTTAAAGAGTTCTTCGTGGATCACTATACATGTGCCTCTCTCATCCCACCAAATAGATTCAAACTGATCACTTTCAACTATATTCCAAAGTTTTTGTGGAAAGGTGAGTGAAAGAAAATTAGTCACCTCATCTGTTTCAGATACAGAATATTTGTAGCATGGCCTTTTTATCACAAGATCCTCAGACAAAGCCTGAAAAGCATATTCTTCAATCATAGATCTCAAAACTGAGTCCCTAGTAAGTGTATAATCATACAAAGATCTAATGGAGGTTTCTGAATCAGTTGATTCATCCTTAGGAGGCCCATCTTGAATTTCTGAAGGTATATGTGCCATCTCAGAGAAATCTTTCTTCAGATCCTTTTCTCATTTGTCTGATTTTACTGACCACTACTTCAAAAATTGCTTGGCTGGCCAACAGAGAGAAACTCTCTAGACCATCGCAGAGGTCCTCAAAGTCAAAAGGCTGTGACATCACAAAATCACTTGTCTCCTAGCAATCAAAGGGTAGCTGTGACATCACAAAATCACTGGTCTCCTAGCCATTGAAAGGTGATGTTCAGCTAGGGTTTACTTCAGCATCAACTTAAAAATACAGCCTGCTTACAGAAATAGTAACCCAAACCATGAAGCATGCAAAATCTCATTCCTAAAGAATTTTTACACAGAAAAATCACATCAATAAATCTACTTGGTTTCTGAAATAAAAGTGATTTATCACCCTTCTATACACACATTTTTCATATTCAGTACTGTTACCCAAGCAAAATTGGTCTACTGGCCTCTGCAATAAAATCTTTTAACTGTCTGGTTTCAACTACTCTGTGGTCTCTGTACTTAACTTTCAGGCTGGCTGGGGCTTTGGCATCTCTAAAACTGTTCATAGGATAATGCTCAGGATGTTATTGATGGCCCTTGAGGAGGAACTAAAGACCCTTGAATTTGACTAATGGCTAAATCATTATTATTCTCTATCACTTGATTATTATCCTTAGATTCTGTCTTTTCTAGCCTCACTGTTTAAAATTACTTTTTTTTAATTGTTTTGTGTGTATTTTATTTTATTATTTTTTATTTGATTTTTTAACTTTACAATATTGTCCTGGTTTTGCCATACATCAACATGAATCCGCCACAGGTATACATGTGTTCCCCATCCTGAAACCTCCTCCCTCCTCCCTCCCCATACCATCCCTCTGGGTCGTCCCAGCACACCAGCCCCAAACATCCAGTATCGTGCATCGAACCTGAACTGGTGACTCGTTCATACATGATATTATACATGCTTCAATGTCATTCTACCAAATCATCTCACCCTCTACCTCTCCCAAGAGTCCAAAAGACTGTTCTATACATCAGTGTCTCTTTTGCTGTCTCATATACAGAGTTATTGTTACCATCTTTTAAATTCCATATATATGTGTTAGTATACTGTATTGGTGTTTTTCTTTCTGGCTTACTTCACTCTGTATAATAGGTTCCAGTTTCATCCACCTCATTAGAACTGATTGAAATTTATTCTTTTTAATGGCTGAGTAACACTCCATTGTATATATGCACCACAGCTTTCTCATTCATTCATCTGCTGATGGACATCTAGGTTGCTTCCATGTCCTGGCTACTAGAAACAGTGCTGTGATGAACATTGGGGTACACGTGTCTCTTTCAATTCTGGTTTCCTCGGTGTGTATGCCCAGCAGTGGGATTGCTGGATTATAAGGCAGTTCTATTTCCAGTTTTTTAAGGAATCTCCACACTGTTCTCCATAGTGGCTGTACTACTTTGCATTCCCAGCAACAGTGTAAGAGGGTTCCCTTTTCTCCACATCCTCTCCAACATTGATTGCTTGTGGACTTTTGGATCGCACCCATTCTGACTGGTGTGAAATTGAACACCAGGAGGTCTACAATCTCCTACCTCTTTCTCTCGGTTTTCATAATTTTCAGTCTTAAGAAGGGACTGCTTAGAACACGAAAGGAAATAAAGTGTTGGACTTAGAACTCAATCATAAATGTGACAGAAAATCTCAGTTGCAGGTTCGATGTCTTTTTCAGGTTTTCCAGCTCTTGGAGTGTTTCAATCAGCAACAACTTTGGCTATTTCCTGTTGAGATGGAGCCTGGAGTTGGAAATAATTCTGAAATCTAAGCTTGGCATCAATATTTTCTCTTATGAAAATATACTTCTATATTTTATATATGATATATATGTATATATAAGTCTATATCTGTCTATTTTTGTCAAAACTGGACAAAAAATTTGAAAATTGGTAGATCTTTATTAAAAGCAGAGAGGTGAGTGATATAAAAGAGTCCTCATATTTTACATTCAGCCAAGAAAACATATTTTGAAGTATTTCCGCTTACATATATTCAACAACCGAGTCGACTTTTTAATCATTCTTCATTTGGGTTTTAATTTTTTTCCATTTCTATTAAATCTAACAGGAGTTAAAAGCCATTGCACCTTTTTTATACACACACTCATACACACAGGTGTATATATGTCAAAATATAATTTTATGCAACACTATTTAGGTGGCCAAACTCATTGCTTGCTCCCAAGATCTTAAATAAACTGTTTGGGAAGCCTTACATTACTTAATAATTTTCTGGCTGAACAATTCAGATCCTGTTGCTGAAAAGCTCTCCTTTAATCTCGCTCATCTTCCACAATTCTTTCTGTAATAAGAGGTAGGGCTCATACTTATGGGGACACCTTGAACGCATAAAATCACAACTCTCATTTACTTAGATATATTGTTCAAAGAACGCTGTTGCTCTCCTCACATTGGACACAATTTTATTTTATTTATTTTCAATATAAATATATGTATTTTAATTGGAGTCTAATTGCTTTACAATATTGTACTGGTTTTGCCATACATAAATATGAATCTGCCACAGGTATACATGTGTGCCACCTCCCTCCTCATATCATCCCTCCTGGTTATCCCAGTGCACCAGCCCCAAAGCATCCTGTATCATGCATTGAACCTGGACTGCCAGTTTGGTGACCTATGTTATTATACATGTGTCAGTGCCATTCTCCCAAATCATACCACCCTAGCCGTCTCCCAGAGCTCAAAAGACTGTTTTATACATCTGTGTCTTTTTTGCATTCTCACATACATGGTTATCGTTATCATCTTTCTAAATTCCACATATATGTGTTAGTTTATTCTATTGGTGTTTTTCTTTCTGGCTAACTTCATTCTGTATAATAGGCTCCAGTTTCATCCACCCCATTAGAACTGACTGAAATGTATTCCTTTTAATGGTTGAGTAATACTCCATTATGTATATATCCCACAGCTTTCTTATCCATTCATCCACTAATGGACATCTAGGTTGCTTCCATGTCCTGGCTATTAGAAACAGTGCTGTGATGAACATCAGGGTACACATGTCTCTTTCAATTCTGGTTTCCTTGGTGTGTATGCACAGCAGTGGGATTGTTGGGTCTTATGGCAGTTCTATTTGAAGGTTGGTTTTTTTTGTTTTTGTTTTTTTTTAAAGAATCTAAACAGTGTTCTCCATAGTGGCTGTACTAGTTTGCATTCCCACCAACAGTGTAAGAGGGTTCCTTTTTCTCCACACCTTATCCAGCATTTATTGCTTGTAGACTTTTGGAGCACAACCAATTTGACTGGCATGAAAAGGTACCTCATTGTGGTTTTGATTTTCATTTCTCTGATAATGAGTGATGTTGAGCATCTTTTCATGTGTTTGTTAGCTATCTGTATGTCTTCTTTGAAGAAATGTCTGTTTAGTTCTTTGGCCAATTTTTTCATTGAGTCGTTTATTTTCCTGGAATTGAGCTTCAGGAGTTGCTTGTATATTTTTGACATTAATTCTTTGTCAGTTGCTTCAGTTCAGTTCAGTTCAGTTGTTCAGTCATGTCCGACTCTTTGCGACCCCATGAATTGCAGCACGACAGGCCTCCCTATCCATCTCCAACTCCTGGAGTTCAACAAACTCACATCCATCGACTCGGTGATGCCAACCACCATCTCATCCTCTCTCGTCCTCTTCTCCTCCTGACCTCAATCCCTCCCAGCATCAGAGTCTTTACCAGTGAGTCAAATCATCACAGGAGGTGGCCAAAGTACTGGAGTTTCAGCTTTAGCATCATTCCTTCCAAGGAACACCCAGGACTAAACTCCTGTAGGATGGACTGGATGGATCTCTTACATCAAGAGTCTTTTCCAGCACTACAGTTCAAAAGCATCAATTCTTCCATGCTCAGCTTTCTTTTTTTTTTTTTTAATTTTATTTTATTTTTAAAATTTACATAATTGTATTAGTTTTGCCAAATATCAAAATGAATCCGCCACAGGCATACATGTGTTCCCCATCCTGAACCCTCCTCCCTCCTCCCTCCCCACACCATCCCTCTGGGTCGTCCCAGTGTTCCAGCCCCAAGCATCCAGTATCGCGCATCGAACCTGGACTGTCAACTCGTTTCTTGCATGATATTCTACATGTTTCAATGTCACTCTCCCAACTCTTCCCACCCTCTCCCTCTCCCACAGAGTCCATAAGACTGTTCTATACATCAGTGTCTCTTTTGCTGTCTCGTACACCGGGTTATTGTTACCATCTTTCTAAATTCCATATATATGCGTTAGTATACTGTATTTATGTTTTTCCTTCTGGCTTACTTCACTCTGTATAATAGGCTCCAGTTTCATCCACCTCATTAGAACTGATTCAAATGTATTCTTTTTAATGGCTGAGTAATACTCCATTGTGTATATGTACCACAGCTTTCTTATCCATTCATCTGCTGATGGACATCTAGGTTGCTTCCATGTCCTGGCTATTATAAACAGTGCTGCGATGAACATTGGGGTACACGTGTCTTTTTCCCTTCTGGTTTCCTCAGTGTGTATGCCCAGCAGTGGGATTGCTGGATCATAAGGCAGTTCTATTTCCAGTTTTTTAAGGAATCTCCACACTGTTCTCCATAGTGGCTGTACTAGTTTGCATTCCCACCAACAGTGTAAGAGGGTTCCCTTTTCTCCACACCCTCTCCAGCACTTATTATTTGTAGACTTTTGGATCGCAGCCATTCTGACTGGTGTGAAATGGTATCTCATAGTGGTTTTGATTTGCATTTCTCTGATAATGAGTGATGTTGAGCATCTTTTCATGTGTTTGTTAGCCATCTGTATGTCTTCTTTGGAGAAATGTCTATTTAGTTCTTTGGCCCATTTTTTGATTGGGTCATTTATTTTTCTGGAGTTGAGCTGTAGGAGTTGCTTGTATATTTTTGAGATGAGTTGTTTGTCAGTTGCTTCATTTGCTACTATTTTCTCCCATTCTGAAGGCTGTCTTTTCACCTTGCTAATAGTTTCCTTTGTTGTGCAGAAGCTTTTAAGGTTAATTAGGTCCCATTTGTTTATTTTTGCTTTTATTTCCAATATTCTGGGAGGTGGGTCATAGAGGATCCTGCTGTGATGTATGTCAGAGAGTGTTTTGCCTATGTTCTCCTCTAGGAGTTTTATAGTTTCTGGTCTTACGTTTAGATCTTTAATCCATTTTGAGTTTATTTTTGTGTATGGTGTTAGAAAGTGGTCTAGTTTCATTCTTTTACACGTGGTTGACCAGATTTCCCAGCACCACTTGTTAAAGAGATTGCCTTTAATCCATTGTATATTCTTGCCTCCTTTGTCAAAGATAAGGTGTCCATATGTGCGTGGATTTATCTCTGGGCTTTCTATTTTATTCCATTGATCTATATATCTGTCTTTGTGCCAGTACCATACTGTCTTGATAACTGTGGCTTTGTAGTAGAGCCTGAAGTCAGGTAGGTTGATTCCTCCAGTTCCATTCTTCTTTCTCAAGATCGCTTTGGCTATTCAAGGTTTTTTGTTTTTCCATACAAATTGTGAAATTATTTGTTCCAGCTCTGTGAAGAATACTGTTGGTAGCTTGATAGGGATTGCATTGAATCTATAAATTGCTTTGGGTAGTATACTCATTTTCACTATATTGATTCTTCCAATCCATGAACATGGTATATTTCTCCATCTATTAGTGTCCTCTTTGATTTCTTTCACCAGTGTTTTATAGTTTTTTATATATAGGTCTTTAGTTTCTTTAGGTAGATATATTCCTAAGTATTTTATTCTTTCCGTTGCAATGGTGAATGGAATTGTTTCCTTAATTTCTCTCTCTGTTTTCTCATTATTAGTGTATAGGAATGCAAGGGATTTCTGTGTGTTGATTTTATATCCTGCAACTTTACTATAGTCATTGATTATTTCTAGTAATTTTCTGGTGGAATCTTTAGGGTTTTCTATGTAGAGGATCATGTCATCTGCAAAGAGTGAGAGTTTTACTTCTTCTTTTCCAATTTGGATTCCTTTTATTTCTTTTTCTGCTCTGATTGCTGTGGCTAAAACTTCCAAAACTATGTTGAATAGTAATGGTGAAAGTGGGCACCCTTGTCTTGTTCCTGACTTTAGAGGAAATGCTTTCAATTTTTCACCATTGAGGATAATGTTTGCTGTGGGTTTGTCATATATAGCTTTTATTATGTTGAGGTATGTTCCTTCTATTCCTGCTTTCTGGAGAGTTTTTATCATAAATGGATGTTGAATTTTGTCAAAGGCTTTCTCTGCATCTATTGAGATAATCATATGGTTTTTATTTTTCAATTTGTTAATGTGGTGTATTACATTGATTGATTTGTGGATATTGAAGAATCCTTGCATCCCTGGGATAAAGCCCTCTTGATCATGGTATATGATCTTTTTAATGTGTTGTTGGATTCTGATTGCTAGAATTTTGTTAAGGATTTTTGCATCTATGTTCATCAGTGATATTGGCCTGTAGTTTTCTTTTTTTGTGGGATCTTTGTCAGGTTTTGGTATTAGGGTGATGGTGGCCTCATAGAATGAGTTTGGAAGTTTACCTTCCTCTGCAATTTTTTGGAAGAGTTTGAGCAGGATAGGTGTCAGCTCTTCTCTAAATTTTTGGTAGAATTCAGCTGTGAAGCCATCTGGACCGGGGCTTTTGTTTGCTGGAAGATTTTTGATTACAGTTTCAATTTCCGTGCTTGTGATGGGTCTGTTAAGATTTTCTATTTCTTCCTGGTCTAGTTTTGGAAAGTTGTACTTTTCTAAGAATTTGTCCATTTCTTCCACGTTGTCCATTTTATTGGCATATAATTGTTGATAGTAGTCTCTTATGATCCTTTGTATTTCTGTGTTGTCTGTTGTGATCTCTCCATTTTCGTTTCTAATTTTGTTGATTTGATTTTTCTCCCTTTGTTTCTTGATGAGTCTGGCTAATGGTTTGTCAATTTTATTTATCCTTTCAAAGAACCAGCTTTTGGTTTTGTTGATTTTTGCTATGGTCTCTTTTGTTTCTTTTGCATTTATTTCTGCTCTAATTTTTAAGATTCTTTCCTTCTACTAACCCTGGGGTTCTTCATTTCTTCCTTTTCTAGTTGCTTTAAGTGTAGAGTTAGGTTATTTATGTGACTTTTTTCTTGTTTCTTGAGGTGTGCCTGTATTGCTATGAACTTTCCCCTTAGGACTGCTTTTACCGTGTCCCACAGGTTTTGGGTTGTTGTGTTTTCATTTTCATTCGTTTCTATGCAAATTTTGATTTCTTTTTTGATTTCTTCTGTTATTTGTTGGTTATTCAGCAGCGTGTTGTTCAGCCTCCATATGTTGGAATTTTTAATAGTTTTTCTCCTGTAATTGAGATCTAATCTTACTGCATTGTGGTCACAAAAAATGCTTGGGATGATTTCTATTTTTTTGAATTTACCAAGGCTAGCTTTATGGCCCAGGATGTGATCTATCCTGGAGAAGGTTCCATGTGCGCTTGAGAAAAATGTGAAATTCATTGTTTTCGGATGAAATGTCCTATAGATATCAATTAGGTCTAACTGGTCTATTGTATCATTTAAAGTTTGTGTTTCCTTGTTAATTTTTTGTTTAGTTGATCTATCCATAGGTGTGAGTGGGGTATTAAAGTCTCCCACTATTATTGTGTTATTGTTAATTTCTCCTTTCATACTTGTTAGCATTTGTCTTACGTACTGTGGTGCTCCCGTGTTGGGTGCATATATATTTATAATTGTTATATCTTCTTCTTGGATTGATCCTTTGATCATTATGTAGTGACCTTCTTTGTCTCCTTTCACAGCCTTTGTTTTAAAGTCTATTTTATCTGATATGAGTATTGCCTCTCCTGCTTTCTTTTGGTCCCTATTTGCATGGAAAATCTTTTTCCAGCCCTTCACTTTCAGTCTGTATGTGTCCCCTGTTTTGAGGTGGGTCTCCTGTAGACAACATATGTAGGGGTCTTGTTTTTGTATCCATTCAGCCAGTCTTTGCCTTTTGGTTGGGGCATTCAACCCATTTACGTTTAAGGTAATTACTGATAAGTATGATCCCGTTGCCATTTACTTTATTGTTTTGGGTTCGAGTTTATACACCGTTTTTGTGTTTTTTGTCTAGAGAATATCCTTTAGTATTTGTTGGAGAGCTGGTTTGGTGGTGCAGAATTCTCTCAGCTTTTGCTTGTCTGAAAAGCTTTTGATTTCTCCTTCATACTTGAATGAGTCCTTGTTGGGTACAATAATTTGGGCTGTAGGTTATTTTCTTTCATCATTTTAAGTATGTCTTGCCATTCCCTCCTGGCTTGAAGAGTTTCTATTGAAAGATCAGCTGTTATCCTTATGGGAATTCCCTTGTGTGTTATTTGTTGTTTTTCCCTTGCTGCTTTTAATATTTGTTCTTTGTGTTTGATCTTTGTTAATTTGATTAATATGTGTCTTGGGTGTTTCTCCTTGGGTTTATCCTGTTTGGGACTCTCTGGGATTCTTGGACTTGGGTGATTATTTCCTTCCCCATTTTAGGGAAGTTTTCAACTATTATCTCCTCAAGTATTTTCTCATGGTCTTTCTTTTTGTCTTCTTCTTCTGGAACCCCTATTATTCGAATGTTGTAGCGTTTAATATTGTCCTGGAGGTCTCTGAGATTGTCCTCATTTCTTTTAATTCGTTTTTCTTTTATCCTCTCTGATTCATTTATTTCTACCATTCTATCTTCTAATTCACTAATCCTATCTTCTGCCTCTGTTATTCTACTATTTGTTGCCTCCATAGTGTTTTTAATTTCATTTACTGCATTATTCATTATATATTGACTCTTTTTTATTTCTTCTAGGTCCTTGTTAAACCTTCTAGCATCTTTTCAATCCTTGTCTCCAGGCTATTTATCTGTGATTCCATTTTAGTTTCAAGATTTTGGATCAATTTCACTATCATTATTCGGAATTCTTTATCAGGTAGATTCCCTATCTCTTCCTCTTTTGTTTGGTTTGGTGGGCATTTATCCTGTTCCTTTATCTGCTGGCTATTCCTCTGTCTCTTCATCTTGTTTAAATTGCTGAGTTTGGGGTGTCCTTTATGTATTCTGGCAGTTTGTGGAGTTCTCTTTATTGTGGCATTTCCTCACTGTGTGTGGGTTTGTACAGGTGGCTTGTCAAGGTTTCCTGGTTAGGGAAGCTTGTGTCGGTGTTCTGGTGGATGGAGCTGTATTTCTTCTCTCTGGAGTGCAATGAAATGTCCAGTAGTGAGTTATGAGATGTCTATAGTTTTGGGGTGACTTTGGGCAGCCTGTATCTTGAAGCTCAGGGCTGTGTTCCTTTGTTGCTGGAGAATTTGCTTGGTATGTCTTGCCCTGGGACTTATTGGCCCTTGTGTGGTGCTTGGTTTCAGTGTCGGTATGGAGGCATTTGATGAGCTCCTGTCAATTAATGTTCCTTGGAGTCAGGAGTTCCCTGGAGTCAGGGTTTGGACTTAAGTCTCCTGCTTCCGGTTATCGGTCTTATTTTTACAGTAGTTTCAAAACTTCTCCTTCTATACAGCACCATTGATAAAACGTTTACATTAAAGATGAAAAGTTTCTCTACGATGAGGGTCACTCAGAGAGGTTCACAGGGTTACATGGAGAAGAGAAGAGGGAGGAGGGAGTTAGAGGTGACCCAAATGAGATGAGGTGAATCAATAATGGAGAGAGTAGGGTAGCCAGTAGTCACTTCCTTATGTGCACTCCACAACTAGACCACTCAGAGATATTCACGGAGTCATACAGAGAAGAGAAGAAGGAGGAAGGTGACAGAGGTGGCCAGAAGGATAAAAGGGGGGAATGAAAAGGAGGGAGACAGATCCAGCCAGTAATCAGTTCCCTAAGTGTTCTCCACCGTCTGGAACACACAGAAATTCATAGAGTTGGGTAGAGTAGAGGGGTTAGGGAGGAGACACAGGCGACCTGGTGGAGAAAAAGGAGAGTCTAAAGGGAGAGAGAGCAGTCAAGCCAGTATTCTTGCTCCCTAGTGAAAAATGGGTCCTGAAGATTGGGTTCTTAAAGGTACAAAATTGGTAACAAATACATAAAAGCAAGAATTAAAAATCTAGAGTAGAGTTTGGAATTTCAAAAATACGATGTTAAAGAAAAGAAGAAGGAAAAGAAAGAGAGAAAAAACGAACAAACAAAAACAAACAAGGTCGCGAAAATTGTAAAGAAAGTACAGGTACAAAATTGATAACTAATACCAAAAAGCAAAAATTAAAAATCTAGAGTAGAGTTTGGAATTTCAAAAATACAACGTTAAAAAAAAAAAAGAAGAAGAAGAAGAAAAATAAAGAGAGAAAACAGACAAATGAAAACAAACAATGTCACAAAAATTATAAAGAAAATACAGGTACAAAATTGATATTATTCAGATATACAATGTTATATAGAAGAAGAAGAGAAAGAAACAAAGAAGAAGAAAAAAAGAAGTCACAGAAATTATATAAAAATAAACTATAGGTACAAAATTGATAACAAATACCAAAAAGCAAAAATTAAAAATCTAGAGTAGAGTTTAGAATTTCAAAAATACAATGTTAAAGAAAAGAAAAAAAAAAAAAAAACAAGGTCAAAAAATTATAAAATATATACATATGAAGTTTGCTGAAGAAGAAAAAAATAGGGTCTTTTTTTTTTGCAAAGTAATAGGTTATAAAAGTGAAAATTAAAGGAACAATAGAGGACTTAAAAAAATTTTTTTTAATTAAAAAAAAAGAAAGAATGATCGTAAAAATAATAAAAATATATCTAGGACTTTCTTGGTGGTGTTGTGTGTTCAGTTCATTTTTGGCTAGTTCCTTGGTCAGACTTATATTTCTCAAGATCTATAGGCCCCTTCCTATGTAGTCCGTAGTAACCACCGGGTTTTGGTCTATTGCCTGTAGCTTCCAAGGCGTTTCCCTCTGTTATATCTTCTTCTGTTTGCTAGTCTCTTCAGTATCTGGTTTCCGCCCTGACACAAAGGGGACGGTGGAGGACACTTTTTTTTTTTTTTTTTTTAGGCTTACTTGTTCAGTCGCGCTGTGGGGAGGGAGGGAGGAATGCTGCAAACAAATAACACTGGCGTGGGCTCGCAGTGCCTCAGCCACCTTGGGTCTGCCCCCACTCACGGCGCGTGTAGCCTCCCTGTCCACACTGCTCGGGCTCTAGGTTGTTCCGCCGGGAACAATCCGAGGCTGGCCCTGGGCTGCATGCACCTCCCAGGTCCAAGCCGCTCAGGTTCAGGCACTCGGGTAGTCCTCAGAGGTGCAGACTCAGTTGGGCCTGCGTTTTGTGCTCTTCCCAGGTCCGAGCAGCTCAGGTGATGAGGTATTTGGCGAGCGCCAATGCTGCGACTTACCGCCTCCCTGCCACTCGGTTTTCTGGTTGTAACACCGGCGCACCTTCTCAGGCAGATGTTGACCGTCCAGACCCCCAAGAAGTTTTAGTTAGCAAAGAAGCCCGCTTACAGTTTTATAGATAATGTCTCTCTGGGGCTGCGATTGCCCCCTTCCGGCTCTGGCTGCCTGTCACCGGAGGGGGAAGGTCTGCAGCCGGCTATCTCTGTTCAGTCCTTTGTTCCGTGCGCGGGCCTGACGTTTTTAGGTTAGGACTGGCTTTTCGCGTGGTAGATATCCCACAGTCTGGTTTGCTAACCCAAATTATTTCGCTCAGATAGCGCTCAGGGTATTCAGGTCAGATTCTTACTCTCAGCGATGCAGCCCGCGCCGCACCTCCTTGCCCAGCCCCCGCTTGCTAATGGCGGATGCAGGCGTCTGTGCTGCTTCTCCGCTGGGGGAGTTACAGTAGGGCTCGAAATCTGCGAGTTTTAATTGTTTATTTATTTTTCTCCCTGTTATGTTGCCCTCTATGCTTCCAAAGCTCGGCACAGATTCGGCAGTGAGAAGGTTTCCTGGTGTTTGGAAACTTCTCTCTTTTTAAGATTCCCTTCCCGGGACGGAGCTCCGTCCCTCCCTCTTTTGTCTCTTTTTTTTGTCTTTAATATTTTTTCCTACCTCCTTTCGAAGAGTTGGGTTGCTTTTCTGGGTGCCTGATGTCCTCTGCCGGCATTCAGAAGTTGTTTTGTGGAATTTACTCAACGTTTAAATGCTCTTTTGATGAATTTCTGGGGGAGAAAGTGTTCTCCCCGTCCTACTCCTCCGCCATCTTGGCTCCTCCTCCCATGCTCAGCTTTCTTCACAGTCCTACTCTCACATCCATACATGACTACAGGAAAAACCATAGCCCTGACTAGATGGACCATTGTTGGCAAAGTAATGTCTCTGCTTTTGAATATGCTATCAAGGTGGGTCACAACGTTCCTTCCAAGGAGTGTCTTTTAATTTCATGGCTGCAGACACCAACTGCAGTGATTTTGGAGCCCAAAAAAATAAAGTTTGACACTGTTTCCCCATCTATTTCCCATGACATGATGGGACCAGTTGCCATGATTTTCATTTTCTGAATGTTGAGCTTGAAGCCAACTTTTTCACTCTCCTCTTTCACTTTGATCAAGAGTCATTTTAGTTCCTCTTCACTTTCTGCCAGAAGGATGGTATCATCTGCATATCTGAGGTTATTTATATTTCTCTTGGCAATCTTGATTCCACCTTGTGCTTCCTCCAGCCCTGTGTTTCTCATGATGTACTCTGCATATAAGTTAAACAAGCAGGGTGACAATATACAGCCTAGACATACTCCTTTTCCTATTTGGAACCAGTATGTGTTCCATGTACAGTTCTAACTGTTGCTTCCTGACCTGCATATAGGTTTCTCAAGAGTCAGGTCAGGTGGTCTGGTATTCCCATCTCTTTCAGAATTTTCCACAGTTTATTGTGATCCACACACTCAAAGGCTTCCACATAGACAATAAAGCAGAAACAGATGAATTTCTGGAACTCTCTTGCTTTTTCAATGATCCAGCAGATGTTGGCAACTTGATCTCTGGTTCCTCTGCCTTTTGTAAAACCAGCTTGAACATCTGGAAGTTCACAATTCACATATTGCTGAAGCCTGGCTTGGAGAATTTTGAGCATTTCTTTACTAGCATGTGAGATGAGTGCAATTGCATGGTGATGTGAGAATTCTTTGGCATTGCCTTTCTTTGGGATTGGAATGAAAACTGACCTTTTCGAGTCCTTTGGCCACTGCTGAGTTTTCCAAATATGCTGCCATATTGAGTGCAGCACTTTCACAGTATCATTAAAAGGGGCCAATAGCTCTAAATAGACATTTCTTTAAAGAAGACATATGGATGTCTAATAAACACATGAAATATGCTTAACATCATTCATCATTAGATAAATGAAAATTAAAATTGTAATGAGCAGTCATCTCACACTGTTCAGAGTGGCCATCACCAGAAATTCTACAAGCAAGAAATCCTGGAAAGGCTGTGGAGAAAAGTTTACCCTAATACACTGTTGCCCGTAACACAAACTGGTACAACCTGTATTCAGAACAGTTTGGAGATTCCTTGAGAAACTTGGACTAGACCTGTCATATGACCCAGAAACCCCACTTCTTTGCATATACCCAGAGGGAATTAGGATGGAACATAACACATGTACCCCAATGTTTATTGAAATTGCCTTTACAATAGCTATGACATGGAAGTAATCTAGATGCGCATCAGCAGATGAATATATAAGGAAGTTGTGGTATATATACAAACAAAATATTACTCAGCTACAGAAAGGCATATATTTGTGTCACTTTTAATGAGGCAGTTCAACCTACAGCCTATTGTTCAGAGTGAAAAAAGTTAGAGAGAGGCAAATATTGCACATTAATGCATATAAATTGGATTTAGGAAGACAGTAACAATAACCCTACCCGCGTGAAGGCTAGTAAAGAAGATCCACATATAAATAACAGACTCTTAGACTGGGATGATTTGAGAACATAGCATTGGAACAGGTATATTACCATATATAAAAGAGATGATCAGTGCAAGTTCAGCATATGAAAGATGCACCCAACCCTTGTGCTGTGGAAGAACCCAGAATCATGGGGTAATAAGGAAGGTTTGAGTTGTGTTCAGGATAGGGAGATACATATTTTCATGTGGCTGGTTCATGTTGATCTATATGTCAAAAACCATCACAGTAATACATAGTAATTCTATTCCAATTAAATAAATCATTTTTGTAAAAAGAAATTAGAAGAAATTTAAAAAAAATGCATTTAGAAATAGCATGGACATGATCCAGAATACAACCTCAACAGTTGTTTTATACCTACTCAAGAAAGTGCTGTGATGAACATTGGGGCAGCACTGTTTATAATAGCCAGGACATGGAAGCAACCTAGGTGTCCATCAGCAGATGAATGGATAAGAAAGCTGTGGTACATATACACAATGGAGTATTACTCAGCCATTAGAAAGAATAAATTTCAGTCAGTTCTAATGAGGTGGATGAAACTGAAGCCTATTATACAGAGTGAAGTAAGCCAGAAGGAAAAACACCAATACAGTATACTAATGCATATATATGGAATTTAGAAAGATGATAACAATAACCCTGTGTACGAGACAGCAAAAGAGACACTGATGTATAGAACAGTCTTATGGACTTTGTGGGAGAGGGAGAGGGTGGGAAGATTTGGGAGAATGGCATTGAAACATGTAAAATATCCTGTAAGAAATGAGATGCCAGTCCAGGTTCGATGCACGATACTGGATGCTTGTGGCTAGTGCACTGGGACGACCCAGAGGGATGGTATGGGGAGGGAGGAGGGAGGAGGGTTCAGGATGGGGAATACATGTATACCTGTAGTGGATTCATTTTGATATTTGGCAAAACTAATACACTTATGTAAAATTTAACAATAAAATAAAATTAAAAAAAAAAAAAAAAGAAAGTGGACTTAGGGCCCTTCCCCCCTGCCCATGACCCGCCTCCGGCCCCCGCTCTCCAAGTCCAACCTCCGATCTGTTTAATAAGAAGGCGCCTGTGTATGGCAGAGCTGGTGTGAGACGAAGAGTCAATCCTTCCCAGCCACCGGGATAATCAAGAGTTTGGCGGGACCTTCAAGCACACACCGAGATAATGAGGAGCCAGATGAAAAGCACAGACTCTGGCGCTGAAATGGATTAATAAGGAACTTAGTGATTTGGCCCGTGACCCTCCAGCACAATGTTCTGCAGGTCCAGTTGGGGATGATATGTTTCATTGGCAAGCCACAATTATGGGACCTAATGACAGCCCTTATCAAGGCGGTGTATTCTTTTTGACAATTCATTTTCCTACAGACTACCCCTTCAAACTACCTAAGGTTGCATTTACAACAAGAATTTATCATCCAAATATTAACAGTAATGGCAGCATTTGTCTCGATATTCTAAGATCACAGTGGTCTCCTGCTTTAATTATTTCTAAAGTTCTTTTATCCATTTGTTCACTGCTATGTGATCCAAACCCAGATGACCCCCTAGTGCCAGAGATTGCACGGATGTATAAAACAGACAGAGATAAGTACAACAGAGTATCTCGGGAATGGACTCAGAAGTATGCCATGTGATGCTTAAAGTCAGACTAACCTGCATTATAGCTGGAATAAACTTTAAATTACTGTTTTTTTTTTTTTTTTCTTATCTGGCTGCTCCCCTATCAGACCTCATCATTTTTAATTTTATTTTTTGTTTACCTCCCTCTATTCATTCACATGCTCATCTGAGAAGACTTAAGTTCTTCCAGCTTTGGACAATAACTGCTTTTAGAAACTGTAAAGTAGTTACAAGAGAATAGTTGCACAAGATTAAGAATTAAAAAAAAAAATGGAGCATGTGTATTATGTGGCCAATGTCTTCACTCTAACTTGCTTATGAGACTAAAACCATTCCTCACTGCTCTAACATGCTCAAGAATCATCTGAGAGGGAGGGAGATGGATGCTGAGTTGTCACATCAAAGGAAGCAGCATTATTCTAACAGCATCCATTCTTGTTTAAGCCTTCCACTGTTAGAGATTTGAGGTTACATGATATACTTTATGCTCATAACTGATATGGCTGGAGAATTGGTATTGAATTTATAGCATCAGCAGAACAGAAAATGTGATGTATTTTATGCATGTCAATAAAGGAATGACCTGTTCTTGTTCTACAGAGAATGGAAATTGGAAGTCAAACACCCTTTGTATTCCAAAATAGGGTCTCAAAACATTTTGCAATTTTCATTTAAATTGTTAGGAGGCTTGGAGCTATTAGTTAATCTATCTTCCAATACACTGTTTAATATAGCACTGAATAAATGATGCAAGTTGTCAATGGATGAGTGACCAACTAATAGCTCTGCTAGTAATTGATTTATTTTTCTTCATTAAAGTTGCATAAACCAAAAAACAAAACAATAAAGAAAGAAAGAAAGTGGACGTAGGAGGGGCAGACCATGTGTGCTGGTATAGAGGCTGAAAGTCAAAGAAGATAAGCTTGAGATTGCAACTATGTTTTTGCAGCATGACCTCAGTATCATAGTCTAAGTAGTGGAAGATGCATGTGGCAGAATGCAAGCTTAGTAGATCGGCATGCCTACTCTGGAACAGAGGTTCAGTAGGAGTTAAATGCATGCACTTGAGCGTCGTTTCAGGAGTGACGGTATATGTGTTTCAGAGTGAAGATAAATAGGTGCAGCAAAAGTGCTCTAAAATGTTGGGAAATACTTGTAAGAAGGCAGGTTCAGAGTGGAAGCTCAGTATTTGTGTGACTAATGTTATAGACTTAGACTTCAATTGAAGAAAGTAGAGAAGACCACTAGATGATTCAGTTCAGTTCAGTCGCTTAGTTGTGTCCGACTCTTTGTGACCCCAAGAATCGCAGTATGCCAGGCCTTCCTGTCCATCACAAACTCCCGGAGTTCACTCAGACTTATGTCTATCGAGTCAGTGATGCCATTCAGCCATCTCATCATCTGTCGTCCCCTTCTCCTCCTGCCCCCAATCCCTCCCAGCATCAGAGTCTTTTCCAATGAGTCAGCTCTTCACATGAGGTGGCCAAAGTACTGGAGTTTCAGCTTCAGCATCATTCCCTCCAAAGAAATCCCAGGGCTGATCTCACTCAGAATGGATTGGTTGGATCTCCTTGTAGTCCAAGGGATTTTCAAGAGTCTTCTCCAACACCAGAGTTCAAAAGCATCCATTCTTTGGTGCTCAGCCTTCTTCACAGTCCAAGTCTCACATCCATACATGACTACTGGAAAAAGCATAGCCTTGACTAGATGGACCTTTGTTGGCAAAGTAATATCTCTGCTTTTGAATATGCTATCAAGTTTGGTCATAACTTTCCTTCCAAGGAGTAAGCATCTTTTAATTTCATGGCTGCAATCACCCTCTGCAGTGATTTTGGAGCCCCCCCCCCCCCAAATAAAGTCTGACACTGTTTCCATAGTTTCCCCATCAATTTCCCATGAAGTGATGGGACTGGAGGCCATGATCTTTTTTTTTTTTTTTCCTGAATGTTGAGCTTTAAGCCAACTTTTTCACTCTCTACTTATGATTCAGGTATGACCTAAATCAGATCCCTTATGATTATACAGTGGACGTGACAAAAGATTTAAGGGAATAGATTTGATAGAGTGCCTGAAGAACTACAGGTGGAGGTTCATGAAATTGTACAGGAGGCAGTGACCAAGAACATCCCCAAGAAAAGTAATGCCAAAAGGCGAAATGGTTGTCTGAGGAGGCCTTACAAATAGTTAAGTAAAGAAGAGAAGCAAAAGGCAAAGGAGAAAAGGGAAGATATACCCATATGACTGCAGATTACCAAAGAATAGCAAGGAGAGATAAAAAAGCCTTCCTCAGTGATCAATGCAAAGAAATAGAGGAAAAAAATAGTTGAGAAAGACTAGCGATTTCTTCAAGGAAATTAGAGATACCAAGGGAATATTTCATGCCAAGATGGACACAATAAAGGACAGAAATTGTATGGACCTAAAAGAAGCAGAAGATATTAAGAAGAGGTAGCGAGAATCTATACAGAAAAGATTGAAGAACTATACAGAAAAAATCTTCATGATCCAGATAATCATGATGATGTGATCACTCACCTAGAGCCAGACATCCTGAAACATGAAGTCAAGTCAGCCTTAGGAAGCATCAATACAAACAAAGCTAGTGGAGATATGGAACCCCAGTTGAGCGATTTCAAATCCTAAAAGATAGTTCTGTGAAAGTGCTGAATCCAATGTGCCAGCAAATTTGGAAAATTCAGCAGTGGCAACAAGACTGGAAAAGGTCAGTTGTTCCAGTATATGTATTTTAGAGCTTGTTCTCTGTAGTGGTGAAATGTGTCCCACAAAGTGTTAGACAGGACTGAAGCAAACTAGTGCAAAATGTTGCAAGATTTTTTTTGTTTGTTTTGTTTTGTTTTCACCTGTGGCAGCTTTTCTCCAGTAAGAGTTAATTGTGAAAGTGGAGCAGGTGCTTGGCTTTCAGGGACCCTGGTGGTGCCAAGTGTACAGGGTTCAGGGACACAGAACTGACTAGACCACAGGAGTTATGACCCTATCAGAGTCTTTTTTTGAGCTTCTTGTAGCTGGCGATCAGAAGGCCTCTTTTGCCAGTCTTTCTCCCTAGTTCCACCCATTGAGGCACTTAGAAGGCTTTGTTGCCTGGAATCCTTCCCTGTTGTTCAATGTGTCAGCACATAGAGATACCTCCCTGGCTGGGGTCCTACTCTGTAGATCAGTGCATCAGGCACTTAAAGAAGCATCGTGAGTAGGGTTCGACTCTAGTTTTGTGCATCAGGCACTTAAAGGAGCACCTGGGTGGTGTCCTGCTCTATATTTCAGTGTGTTCAGCATTTGATGGGTCAGCCTCACTATTGTAGTAACTGCTGATGCTATCATGTGGAGAGAGAGAGGCTATGGTGATTGCTCCACCCCCATACATGTGACTCAGTGATATTGCCTTGCTTCCTTGGCTGCCTGGCTTTCCTCCACAGGCATATCCTAGCACAGTTTCCTCCCTCACAGCCCCTCTCTCCATCTCGCCACAGTAAACAGCAGCCTTCGCCCAGGAATCGCTCCAGAATCCCTCAATTCCAGCTCCCAGCCACTGTGCCTTTCAGGGGACACATATCCTTGGCTGGGGTATGTACAGCTGTAGCAAGGACTCACTGATTCTCATTACATCTAGTTATCCACAGATCAGTTGTTCCACTCTCAGCTTTAAATGTTTATTCTATGATTCAGACAAGCCCCCCAATATGGGATTAGACCCCTCCTTCACCCACTCAGGGCTGATTCAGTCCTAATAAGACTCATGATTTTCCCCCCAGTTCTTTCATCCTACTGAGTTTTGCGTGATTCTATATATTCTTTTCCACTGGTCAGGCACTCCTGTCTGCTTTCAGCTGATGTTTTGATTACTTGTCTGTGTCTGAAGGTGTATGCCTGATGTATCCACAGAGAGATGTATTCCACATCTACCTACAGCTCCACCATCTTGTTCTCTCATCTCAAGATAGTTTTAGAGCACAGAATCCACAGTGGCAGTAGGTGTGCTATAAAATGTGAGTTCAGACATACACCTGAGGGCAAGCTCAGTGATTTTAGCACAGCTGATCTAAAGCATTGATTTACTATTGGCCAGACACATGGTTCAAATATTACGAAAATTATTTATGGTGTGCCAATTCTAGAGCACAAGATCAGTCGTTGTGTAACATTTGCTGTAGAATGCAAGTTCAGTTGTGGAAAGAGGTATGCTCCACAATGCAACTGAGACGTTTTAGTCATCTTGTGGTAGAGTACATGCTCAGTAATGGTAGGAACTGTGCTCTAGTATTCATTCAGTAGTGGCTGGAAGCATGTTGCCACTGCCAATGGGATAGCTTCAGACAGCCTGTTCTAAAATGCAAGCACACTAGTGGCAGAATGTATGCTCCAGATTGCAAGCTAAGTAGTTTCAGTACTTCTATGCTAGAGCTCAGACACAGTAGTGATGTATGCAGGCTGCAAACTGCCATCCTACTATTTGTGTCATGTCCGCTCTAGAATACAGTCTTAGTACTGGTGGGGAGAATCCTCAAAAGTACAATCTCAGGAGACAAAGAACAAGTTCTCTAAAGCAAAGATTCAGTATTCGAACCATACTTGCTCTAGATCATGGTTCTGTATTACCAGGGGTGTGTCTAAAGTGTGCTTCAATGTTGAGATGCATGCTGAAGAGCTAAGTTCAGCAGATGAAGCATGCCTGCATTACATGTGCTTCAGAGTGTTGTCTCAGGAGTTGCAGTACACTTGCTTAAGAGTGCACACTCAGTAAGTGAGGGACATATTCTCTTGAACGCTGGGTTTTTATTTTTGGATGCATATCCAGAGATCAAACTGAGAAAATGTGATATGCCTGTTCTGCCACACAAGCTCAGTAGTGGGAAGATAAGTCCTCAACAGTGCAAGCACATGGGTTGTGGCATATGTGTGTTGTGACACATGATCAATTGAGGCAGGAAATATGAAGTATACACCAAGTCTCTAGTTGTGGAAGATCATCCATAGATGTAGCTGTGGAACACAGGTACACTACTCACAACTTATACAGTCTAGAGTGCTGGATGGGTAGCAGCATAATGGCTGGTATAAAATGCCACTGGAGTGATGGTTGCACACACCTTCTAGAGCAATACTTCAGGGAAGTGACTTTAATGCTTCAGAATTCAAAGTCACTAGTGGTGACACAGTTGATCTAGAATGACGGTTCACTCGTGGGTAGGATATGTGTTTTATAATGCAACCTCCACTTTCCTGGAATAGGTCCTCCAGAGTGCAAATTCAGTAGTTGGGACACATGCTCTAGAGTACAGGAAGAAGAGTTTGGGGAAATATGCAACAGCGGGCAAGCCAAGTCATTGGCAAATTTCAGCTGCAGAGTGTGGGATCACTACTTTAAGCTCACAGGCCATGGGGCAAGATTAGTAGTAGTGGAACTCATGGTCTATAAGGCAGGCTCAGCAGTGATTAAATAGTGTAACAGGGTGCAAAATCAGTAGCTGAACCGCTTACAAGTGGCAAGACACATGCTTCAGAATGCAAAATTAGTATTGGCCACACACATGCTCTAGGCCACATGCTCACTAGCTGTGCCATGCCTGCTTAGTGTAAGGACTCAGAAGTCACAGGTGTGCTATAGTACTAGGATTGATACTGCCGGGATGCATGATTCAGTGTGCAGGTGTGTAGCTCAGGCATTCTTACTCTACAGCATAGTCTCTGTAGTGTCAGAACATTGGCTCTTGAAGGCACACACAGTCATGATGGGAGATATGTTCCTGAGTAAACCGCAGTAGTGCAAAACCCATGATAAAATGTGTGCACTCTGTAGTCATGAGAGCTGTACTCCCAATTGCAAGTTCAGTTACTGTGGAATGTGTGAAACTAGAGCATGTTCTCTGCACAGCCCGGATGCCTGCCCTTGAACTCATGCTCAGTAGAGGTGTACCATGTCCTCCAGTGTTCAAACTCACTATGTCTATAAGAGTGCTGGCTCAGGTGTGTCCAGAAGTAAACAAACATCAGAGTGCAAGTTCAGTAATTGTTTAGGCACACCTGAACTACAGCGCAGGTTGAGTAGTGGCCTGACTTACCTATAAAGCAACAAGCTAATTATTGTGATTTTTATTGTTTAGAGTGAAAATTCAGCAGGCAATGAACTCTTGTTCTGGAAGGCAATTTCAGTAGTGCAGGGATGCAGAATCCAGAGTGTAATATACCAAAAGTGTATGTGTACTTACAACAGGCATGTTTTAGGGACAGGCTCAGTAGTGGCAGGCCATATTCTCAATAACCCGGGTTCAGGAGTGATGGGATGTATGCTCTACTGTGCAGTCTCAGTGACAGCAAGGCACTTGTTCTAAATTTTGTCAATAATCTCAATAGTGGCAGAAAGGGTGATCCAGATTAGAAACTAAGTAGTTCTAGCGTGCGTCCTCTGATGGTGGTCTCAGTATTGACAAGCGCATATTCCAGAGTGCAAAAGTCTTGTTTGTAGCATGTGTGCTTTGAAATCGGAGAAGGAAATCGCAACCCAGTCCAATATTCTTGCCTGGAGAATTCCATGGACAGAGGAACCTGCTGGGCTGCTCTCCATAGGTTCGCACGGAGTCGGACAAGACTAAAGCGACTTAGCATGCATACATGCATTGGAGAAGGAAGTGGCAACCCCCTCCAGTATTCTCGTCTGGAGAATCCCAGGGATACGGAAGCCTGGTGGGCTGCTGTCTATGTGGTCACACAGAGTCGGACACTACTGAAGTGACTTGGCGGCAGCAGCAGCAGTGGTTTGAAATCAGGGGTCAGTAGTTGTGAAAAGCTTCTTGCATTTTCAGTTGTTACGGCATCCCAGGTCCAGAGTGCAGGCACACTTGGTTGTGATACTTATGCTCTAGAGTTGTAATGTATGTTCCAGAGTGCAAGCTAATTAGTATACCTGTTCTAATTCAATTCTCAGTAAAAGCAGAATGCAAAGTCCTGATTTCAACCTCAGTAGTTGCTGCATGCATAATCAGAAGTAGTGCTTCATACACTCATGAGTGCCAGATCATGAGCTGCAGCATAATTGTCACAGAGTGGGGCACAAGTAGTTGCTGGATGCATACTACAGAGGGTGAGCTCAGTAGCTTCGTTACATGCATGTTTCACACTGTGAGCTCAATAGTACTCGATGGTATTACATTGACAGTATTCCTACTTTAGAGTACTTGCTTAACAGGGGCAGAATGCATACCTTTGAATATAAACTCGGTAGACTCGTCCTAAGGTGGCAGTGACATATGAGAAGGAGTTCAATTTTTCCCCAGTAAATACCTCAACGGATTGTCAGGATATGGAGTAACTTTCACTAAACCATTTCTATATGCTGGCAGAGGACACCAGAAAGGCCAATCAATTTGCTCATAATGAGGGAGGAGAAGAGATAAACAAGAAAAGAGAGACAAAGGATTTAGGGATAGAGACTGATTCTAGAACCAGATACGCAACAAGGGACTGGTTCTGAATTGTAACCCTGCTTATTTAAATTAGATGAAGAGCACATCATGTGAAATGCCAGACTGGATGAAGCACAAGCTGGAATCAAAATTGCTGGGAGAAATAGCAATAACCTGAGATACATAGATGACAAAACCCATATAGCAGAAAGTGAAGAGGGACTAAAGAGCCTCTTGATGAAAGTGAAACAGGAGAGTGCAAAAGCCAGCTTAAAACTCAACATTCAAAAACGAAGATCATGGCTTCTGGCCCCATGATTGAGAGATTTCACTTTCACTTTTCACTTTCCTGCATTGGAGACGGAAATGGCAGCCTACTCCAGTGTTCTTGCCTGGAGAACCCAAGGGGCAGGGGAGCCTGGTGGGCTGACGTCTATGGGGTCACACAGAGTCGGACACGACTGAAGTGACTTAGCAACAGTAGCAGCCGCAGATGGGGAAACAATGGAAAGGCTGAGAGACTTTATTGTCTTGGCTTCAAAATCACTGTAGATGGTGGCTGCAGCATAAAATTAAAAGATACTTGCTTCTTGGAAGAAAAGCTATGACCAACCTAGGCAGGATATTTAAAAACAGAGATATTACTTTGCCAACAAAAGTCTTTCTAGTCCAAGCTATAATTTGTCCAGTAGTCATATATGGATGTGAGAGTTGGACTATACAGAAAGCTGAGCCCTGAAAAATTGATGCTTTTGAAGTGTGGTGTTGGAGAAGACTCTTGAGAGTCCCTTGGACAGCAGGGAATAAAATTAGTCAGTAAGACATTCAGTCCTGAATATTTATTGGAAGCACTGATGCTAAAGCTGAATTTGGCCACCTGATGCAAATAACTGACTCTTGCAAATGACCCCAGTGTTGAGAAAGATTGAAGGCAGGAGGAGAAGCAGAAGACAGGATGAGATTGAGTCCATCACTAACTCAATGGAGATGAGTTTGAGCAAGCTATGGAAGTTCGTGATGAACAGAGGAGTCTGGTGTGTCACAGTCCTTGGGGTTACAAATAGTTGGACACGACTGAGAAACTGAACTGAACTTGTGTTGGGGAGAGAGAGTCAATTCCTATGCAGATTGATAAGAAGTCTGGCCTACCCAAAGAAGAGAAAAATATCTGGATTCTTGAGGAGGAGATAGGGTTCTGGAATTCTCAAGGAGGAGAATTGCTTGCTTGTTTGTTTTTCTCTATATTCATTAGTCTTAGTCACAGAAAATGTTTTGTTTTGTTTTTTCTTTAAACCTTGAAATGATGATTACACAGCAAACAATTCAGTTTAAACTCTGTAATTAGAATTATATAGCAACAGTGTATCATGCTTGAGGACAGTTTCTCCTCCCTGAAAACCTTCTGACGAATCCTTATATTTTAGAAGCTATATTATGGGAGTGGGTCTGGTAGGATCTTTCTATTGTTAACTTCTAATCCTGTTATCCTAAAATATAAATTGTGGGAGTAGGTCTGGTAAAATTTTCACAAATTTCAGACATGCTTTTGATGTATTATAATAACTAAATTAAAATGTATGTAACTCCCTGGCTAACACTAGCGGGGGGGGGGGGGGGCGGGGGACATTCTCTGGCCCCCTTCTGATGTCCATGTCAGAAGCTTTCTCTGTTCCTTTTCTTACTTTAATAAAACTCTGATATACAAGAACTCTTGAGTGATCAAGCCTGGTCCTTAGTCCTGAAGTTAAATCTTCTTCTCAGAGATCATGAATCCAGCACTATCCATCTTAAGCTTTTAGAGAAGGAGAAGTTTCCATACTACAGGAAACCCTCTCAGAGGTTGATTCAGTGGGCCTCTTTGGAATCTCAGAGGGTGGTATAACCACCCCACACCACCATCTCAGAATTCAAGCCAAAAAAGCAATTATTAGTGGGGAATTGCCTCACAGTCTCGTGTCCACCCACAGTGAGTGGGGGCTTTGTACAGGGGCGCCCTCTGCATCTTCAGTCCTTAGAATAAAGATGGGGTTTGAATGCTCTACAGACACTCTGAGAGAACTAATGGGATGTAGCAGGCGGAAGCACATAATGCCAGAGAGAGAAAAATAAACAAAGAGAAGGAATGTTCCCACGGGAAGGCTCTAAGACCACACTGCAACCCCTGACCTGCTTACAGAACAGACGATGCCCTAGTATTTACTGAAGGAGAGCACGCTAGCTTTCCTTATGGACCTCCCAGGAGGCAAAGATTCAGAATGTTGACAACCAGAGGCAGAAGGCCATAACCTTTTAGGCCCAGGAGACTGCATCTCCTGCCAAGCTGTGAGCAGACTCTATTCATGAGCAGCCACTAACCATGACTTCCTGAGATCTGGGACAGTTTATGGCTGCCAAGAGTGTCATAACCTGAGAGCAACTCCTCTGAGGAGATGCACAGCTCACCATGCATGGACTGTATCCTTGTGGAGTATCTGAGAAACTGACCAGAATGAACCTGAGCAGTGCACGAAAAACATGGTCCACCAGGAACTATGACATCACAGCTATCCTGAAAACCTGAGTGGCTCTCTGGAAGAGTGTACTCTGGAACATCCTGGAACCTGAGAAGCTTGGACCTGGAAAGTGCATTAGATAAAGGGCCCACCCGGGGCTATGCTCTGGCAGAACACCAGGCCACTTTGGCCTGGGAATAGCAGGAGATGCATGGCTCAACTGGGACTGGGCATTCATAGAACACCCAGAAATATGAGCAGCTTGGGCCTTGGAAGTGCAGGAGACAAAGAACCCACCTGGGACTGTGCCCCAAACAGAGAACTGGGGAGTCTGGACTGCTTGGGCCTGGGAAGAGCAAGAGATACATGGTTCAACTGGGGCTGGGCCTTCATACAACACCTGGGAATCTGAGCAGCTTGGACTTGGGAAGTGCAGGAGACACACGGCCAACCTGGGACTTCACGCCTAGCACAGGATGGACCCTAGGTAGCTTGGGCCTGGGAAGTGCGTGAGATCCATGGCCCTTCTGTAACTGTGCCCTCAAGGGACACCCAGGAGCTTGAGTGGCTGGATCTGAGAAGTGTACATCACCTTGGACTTTGGCAGACCCTGTGCTGTCCATTCACAACAAAGGCTACCCACAAATCCCAGTGGTATTTGTTTGCAGTGTTCCTGCCTCTCCACAGCAAAACAGAGCAAATGACCCTGAATAAGGGTCTATTGTCACCTCTTCCTATCAGGGCTCAGATTAGACATTGAAGAGACTTGCAAGCAGAGGAGGCCAGCCTAAGTAAAGATAAGACAGGGGAACCACTCAAGAAGTGGCGGGTGCAACAGATTAAAATTAAGCAGTAAAATTGCATTTAAGGACAATTGTGGACTTTGAGAAAAAGTGCAAGCTAGAACAAGGGATAACCTGACACTGAACTGACCCCAGAATATTTTTTCTAATTTTTGTGTTCAATTATGTTTCAGTTTATTTTATATTGTACATTTGGGAGTTCAAATTCTAGTCTAGGTTTTTTAATTTTTGCTTTCTGGAATTTGTTATGCATTTTGTAGTATTAAGAGTCTATTTTTTAATATCCATTTTCACTCAGGGATTTGATTACAGGCTTAATTGCTCTCTTTCCTTTTGACTTTCTTTTCTCCTCCTGATCACCTCTATCTAGCTCTTCCCTCTTCTTTTCTATACATAATGCTGTGGATCTCTTTGACTGTCCAGGATGTGGAGTTATTTCACCACTAACATGGGGTTTTGTCTTCTGTGCAATGTTGAAAGTGTAGTCTTGAGGTTACTGCAAGAGGGGGACCAAAAACCAGAGGCAGGTAGCTCAGCTCCAGAACTTTGGATCATCATAGAACCCCTGGCCCCAGGGAAGAGTGGTAGACAAGATCCCATCCAAAAGGATACATGCCTACACTGAAAGCAAGCTCCATCCAAGAGCAGACAGCTCCAGTGCAAGACAACCCATGCTAATCTTCCAGCAAAACAAGAACACACTCAAGAAAATTACAAGGCACTCTTCTAAATTCAGTCACTCAGTTGTGTCTGACTCTTTGCAACCCCATGGACTGCAGCACACCAGGCCTCCCTGTCAATCACCAACTCCCAAAGTTTACTCAACTCATGTCCACTGAATCAGTGATGCCATCCAACCATCTCATCCTCTGTTATACCTTTCTCCTCTGGACCTCAATCTCTCCCAGCATCAGGGTCATTATAAATGAGTCAACTCTTTGCATCTGGTGGCCAAATTATTGGAGTTTCAGCTTCAGCATCAGTTCTTCCAATGAATACTCAGGACTGATCTCCTTTAGGATGGACTTGTCGGATCTCCTTGAAGTACAAGGGCCTCTCAAGAGACTTCTCCAACAATACAGTTCAAAAGCATCAATTCTTTGATGCTCAACTTTTTTTTTTTTTCAAATTTTATTTTATTTTTAAACTTTACATAATTGTATTAGTTTTGTCAAATATCAAAATGAATCCACCAGTGGTATACAGGTGTTCCCCATCCTGAACCCTCCTCCCTCCTCCCTCCCCATTCCATCCCTCTGGGTCGTCCCAGTGCACTAGCTCCAAGCATCCAGTATAGTGCATCGAACCTGGACTGGCATCTCGTTTCATAAATGATAGTCCAACTCTCACATCCATACATGACTACTAGAAAATCCATACCTTTGACTAGACAGACCTTTGTCGGCAAGATAATGTCTCTGTTTTTTAGTATGCTGTCTAGGTTGGTCATAACTTTCCTTCCCAGAAGTAAGCATCTTTGAATTTCATGGCTTCAATCACCATCTGCAGTGATTCTGGAGCCCTTCAAAAGAAAGTCAAACATTGATTGCCCTTCAATTTGCCATAAAGTGGTGGGATCAGATGCCATGATCTTAGTTTTCAGCTTTAAGCCAACGTTTCACTCTCCTCTTTTGATTTCATTAAATGACTCTTTAGTTCTTCCCTTTCTGCCATAAGGGTGGTGTCATCTGCATATCTGAGGTTATTTCTCCTGGAAAACTTGATTCCAGCTTGTGCTTCATCCAGCACAATGTTTCTCATGAGGTACTCTGCATAGAAATTAAATAAGCAGAGTGACAATATACAACTTTGACATATTCCTTATCCTATGTGAAGCTAGTCATTCCATGTCCCGTTCAAACTGCTGTTTTCTAGCCTGCATAGAGGCTTCTCAAGAGGCAGGTCAGCTGCTCTGGTATTCCCATCTCTTTCAGAATTTCCCAACGTTTATTGTAATCCACGCAGTCAAAGTCTTTGGAATAGTCAATAAAGCAAAAGTAGATCTTTTCCTGGAACTCCCTTGCTTGATTGATGATCCAGTGGATGTTGGCCATTTGATCTCTGTTTCCTCTGACTTTTCGAAAACCAGCTTGAACATCTTGAAGTTTACGGTTCATGTATTGCTGAAGCATGGCTTGGAGAATTTTTAGCATTACTTTACTAGCATGTGAGATGAATGCAATTGTGCAGTAGTTTGAACGTTCTCTGGCATTGCCTTACTTTGGGATTGGAATGAAAACCAACCTTTTACAGTCGCGAGCCACTGCTGAGTTTTTCAAATTTGCTGACATATTGAGTGCAGCACTTCCATAGCATAATCTTTTAGGATTTTAAATAGCTCAACTGCAATTCTATCACTTCCACTAACTTTGTTCATAGTGATGCTTCTTAAGGCCCACTTGACTTCACATTCCAAGATGTCTGGACCTAGGTGAGAGATCAGATCATCATGATTATTTGGATTGTGAAGATCTTTTATGGACAGTTCTTCTGTGTAATCTTTGCCAACTCTTCTTAATATCTGCTGCTTCTGTTGGGTCCATACCATTTCTGTCCTTATTGTGCCTATCTTTGCATGAAATATTCCCTTGGAACCTCAAATTTTCTTGACGTGATCTCTAGTCTTTCCCATGCTATTACTTTCCTCTATTTCTTTGCACTGATCACTAAGGAAGGCTTTCTTATCTCTCCTTGCTATTCTTTGCAACTCTATATTCAAATGGCTATATCTTTCCTTCTCTCCTTTGCCTTTCCCTTCTCTTCATTTCACAGCTATTTGTAAGGCTTTCTCAGGCACCCATCTTGAGTTTTTGCATTTCTTTTTCTTGGGGATGATCTTGATACCTGTCTCCATCCATGGTTCATCAGGCACTCTATCAGACCTAGTCCCTTAAATTTATTTCTCACTTCCACTGTATAATCATAAGGGATTTGATATAGGTAATTCCTGAATGGTCTAATGGTTTTCCTTACTTTTTTCAATTTAAGTCAATATGTGGAAATAAGGATTTCCTGATCTGAGCCACAGTTAGCTCCTGGTCTTGTTTTATGCTCTCTAGGAGGAGTAAGCATCTTTTAATTTCATGGCTGTAGTCACTATCTGCAGTGATTTTGCAGCCCCCCACCTCCCCAAAATAAAGTCTGCCACCATTTCCTCTGTTTCTGCATATATTTTCCATGAAGTGATGGGGCAGGACGTCATGATTTCAGATTTCCTAATGTAGAGCGTTAAGCCTACTTCTTCACTTTCCTCTTTTATTTTCATCAAGAGATTGTTCAGTTTCTCTTCACTTTCTGCCATAAGGGTGGTTTCATCTGCATATCTGAAGTTATTGACATTTCTCCTGGCAATCTTGATTCCAGTTTTTGTTTCTTCCAGCCCAGCATTTCTCTGCATAGAAGGTAAATAAGCAGTGTGACAATATGTAGCCTTGAGGTACTCCTTTTCCTATTTGGAACCGGTCTGTTATTCAATGTCCAGTCCTAACTGTTGCTTCCTGACCTGCATACAGGCTTCTCAAGAGGCAGGTCCGGTGGTCTGGTATTCCCATCTCTTTCAGAATTTTCCAGTTCATTTTGATCCACACAGTCAAAGGCTTTTGCAGAAGTAGATGTTTTCCTGGAACTTGCTTTTTTTTTTTTTCAAAGATCCAGCAGATGTTGGGAATTTGATCTCTGGTTCCTCTGTATTTTCTAAAACAAGCTTGAACATCTGGAAGTTAACACTTGATGTATTGCTGAAGCGTGGCTTGGAGAATTTTGAGCATGACTTTGCTAGCATGTGAGATGACTGCAACTGTAGGGCAGTTTGAGCATTCTTTGGCATTCCCTTTCTTTGAGATTGGAATGAAAACTGACCTTTTCCAGTCCCGAGCCACTGCTGAGATTTTCAAATTTCCTGGCATAGTGAGTGCATCACTTCCACAGCATCATCTTCTAGGATTTGAAATAGCTCAACTGGAATCAAAGCCATAATAGAACCCCCTAATTCTCTCATGAACACTGCATTGCCTCTCAGAAAAAAATGAGATCCACAGCCATCTTCTATAACAACAACAAAATAATTCCTTCAACTAGAAAACCTTCACAATCCACTGGTCCCACCACATTCACTGGGAGGAGTCTAACCAATTAACAGCAATGATGACCCTCCCGTTTGCAGAAAATAGACCTCAAAGACAGCCATCTAAACAACATGAAAAGACAGAGACATATCCAGCAGGTGAAGGAACACAATAAAAATCAACAAATCAATGAAAGAGGAGGAGATAAGAAGTCTACAGGAAAAACAATTCAGCATAATAATAGTCAAAGTCTTGGAAATAAATGGAGCTACAGATAAATAGACTTTAGACATGTATTGAGAAGATCAAAGGGGTGTTTTAAAAGGACCTAGAAGAAGTAATGAATAGTCAATCAATAATGAACAATGCAATAACTGAGATAGAAATCACTCTGTACAACAAAAACAGTAGAGTAACTGAAGCAGAAGAAGGACTAAGTGAGCTGGAAGATAGAATGTTGAAAATAAGTGAAGCAGAACAGGAAAAAAAAATAGAGAAATGAAGACAGCCTCAGAGACTTCTGGGACAATGTTAAATGCCCCACATTTAAATCATAGGTTTCTTGGAGAAAGAAGACAAAAGGAAAGGGCATGAGAAAATATTTGAGGAGAAAATAGCTAAAAACTTCCCTGAAATAGGAAAGGGAATAGACATCTAAGATGAAAAACCCCAGAGTGTTCCACAGGGATAAATCCAAGACAAAACATATCAAAATACACATTAATCAAAATAAAAACAAACAAATAAATACACACAATGAACAAATATTCAAGGAAACAAAGGAATAACAACAAATAACATAGACGGGAATCCCCATAAGCATAACAGCTGATCTTACCCTAGAAACTCTTCAGCTTAGAAAGGAATGGCAAGATATACTTAAAGTGATGAAAGGCAAAAACCTACAGCCAAGATTACTCTATTCAACAAGGATAGCATTCTAATTCAAAAGAGGAGTCAAAAGCTTAACAGACAAACAAAAGCAATTAGAATTCAGAACCACCAAACCAGCACTTCAGGAAATGCTGAAGGATCTTATCTAGATTGGAAACAGAAAAGCTTTACAAAATAAATCCACAAAAATATATAGTAAATGGTAACAAGATCATACCTAGCAACAACTACCTTAAACATAAATGGGCTAAAAGCTCCAATGAAAATACAAAGACTGGCTGAATGAATATAAGAATATACTGCCTGCAAGAAAACCACCTCATAATTAGGGACACGTACAGAGTGAAAGTGATGACCAGGAAAAAGCTATTTTGTGAAAATGGAGAGCAAAAGAAAGTGGGAGAAGCAATACTCATATCAGATAAATGGGCTTTAACCAAAGACCACTATAGGAGACAAAGAAGGTTGCATTACCTAATAATCAAGGTATCAATCCAAGAAGAAGCTATATGCACCCCATGTAGGAGCACCTCAATACAAGAGACAAATGCCAACAACTATTAGAGCAGAAATAGACACTAACCAATAGTATTGGGTGATTTTAATACTTCACTCATAACATGGACAGATCATCCGGACAGAAAATCAATAAGGAAAACTCATGTTTTAGATGATACATTAGACGAGTTTGACCTAATTGATATCTACAGGGCATCCCACCCCAAAAGAACAGATTTCACCATTTTCTCCTTATTCTCAAGTGCAAATGGAACATTATCTTAAGACAGATCACATCCAAGGTCACGTCTAACCTTGGTAAACTTCAAAAAATTATAATATTTTCAAGCATATTTTCTGATCACAATGTTGTTAGATCAGATATCAACTGCAGGAGAAAAACATAGAGGAAACACAAATAATTTGGAGGCTAAACAGCTGCTGCTGCTAAGTCACTTCAGTCATGTCTGATTCCGTGCGACCCCATAGACAGCAGCCCACCAGGCTTCCCCGTCCCTGGGATTCTCCAGGCAAGAACACTGGAGTGGGTTGCCGTTTCCTTCTCCAATGCATCAAAGTGAGAAGTGAAAGTGAAGTCACTCAGTCGTGTCCGACTCTTAGGAATGCCATGGACTGCAGCCTTCCAGGCTCCTCTGTCCATGGGATTTTCCAGGCAAGAGTACTGGAGTGGGGTGTCATTGCCTTCTCCAAAACAGAAGAAAATTCAAATTTGAATTCAATAAAATTCATAGATTTTTATGGAAAAAAAAAAAAAAACTCTGCCAAAGTAGTCATAGATGGAACATACCTCAACATAATGAAAGCCTAATATGACAAAACCACTTCAAACATTATTATCAATAATCAAAAACTTATAACATTTCCTTTAAAATCAGCATTAAGACAAGGGTGCCCATACTCATCACTACTAGTTTTGGAAATTCTAGCCACACTTTTCAAAGAAGAAAAAGATATAAAAAGAATCCTGATTGGAAAAGAAGAGGTAAAACTCTCTATATTTGCACATGATATTATCCTTTACACAGAAAACCCAAGAGATGCCACCAGAAAATTACTGGAGTTAATCAATGAATAGAGTAAATGTGCAGGGTATAAAATTAATACACAGAAACCCTTATATTCCTATACACTAACAATGAAAATTCAGAAAGAGAAATTAAGGAATAATCCTGTTCATCATTGCAATGAAAGGAATAAAATAACTAGAAATAAATTTGCATAAAAAGACAAAGGGCTTCCCTGATAGCTCAATTGATAAAGAAGCTACCTTCAATGTCGGAGACTCCTGTTCAATTCCTGGGTCAGGAAGATCCCCTGAAGAAGGGATAGGCTACCCACTGTAGTATTCTTGGGCTTCCCTTGTGGCCAAGCACGTGAAGAATCCTCCTGCAATGTGTGAGACCTGCACACAATGTGTTTGAGCCTTGGGTTGAGAAGATCCTCTGGAGAAGGGAAAGGCTATCTATTCCAGTATTCTGGCCTGAAGAATTACAAATTCCATACACTGTATGATCCATGGGATTGCAAAAAGTCAGACATGACTAAGCAACTTTCACTTACCCAGAGAGATACAAAATAAGCATTGATGAAAGAAAGCAAAACACATATAGATGGAGAAACATACCATGTTCTTAGATTGGATTAATTGATATAGTTAAAATGAGTATACCACCCAAAACAATCAATAGATTCAATGCAATACCTACAATATTTTTCATAAAACTAGAACAAATTATTTTATGATTTGCATGGAAACACATAAGACTTTGAAGAGACAAAGCAATTTTGAGAAAGAAGAATGAAACTAGAAGAGTCAAACTTTTTGATAAGACTACACTACAAAGATATCAAGAGAGTATGAAACTTGCACAAACATAGAAATACAGACCAATGGAACAAAATATAAAATCCAAAGATAAATTCATGCACCCATTATCTTTGACAATGGAGGCAAAAATATGCAACCAAAAAATATATTTTCTTCAAAAAGTGTTACTGGGAAAACTGGACAGCTATGTGTAGAAACTAGAACAGTATCTAACATCAAGTTCAAAATAAACTCAAAATGGATTACAGATGTAAATGTAAGACCAGAAAATATGAAACCCTTAGAGTAAAACATAGGTATAACCACTCTAAAATAAGACACAGCAAGATCCTCTATGACCCATTGCCTAGAGTAAAGGAAATAAAAACAAAATTAAAAAAAAAAAAGCAACCTAATTAAGCTCTATAGCTTGTGTACAACGAGGAAACTATAATTAAGGTGAATATGTAGCCTTCAGTTTTATGTGATTATGGTTTCAGTGTATCTGTCCTCTGATGCCCTCTTGCAACACGTACCATCTTTTTTGGGTTTCTCTTACCTTGGTCATGGGGTATCTCTTCACGGCTGCTCCAGCAAAGCGCAGCCATTGCTCCTTACCTTGGATGAGGGGTATCTCCTCACGGCACCTATCCTGAAATTGAACATGGAATAGCTCCTCTAGGCCCTCCTGAGCCCATGCAGCCACTGCTCCTTGGATCTGGGGTTACTCATCTCAGCTGCTGCCCCAACTTTGGGTGTGGGGTAGCTGCTCTTGGCTGCTCTTGTGCTGTCGCAGCCTTGCACTGTCCGCCACAGCCCCTGACCTCTGACACGGTTTAGCTCCTCCCTGCTGTGCCCCTGACCTTTGACACGGGTAAGCTTCTCTCGGCTACAGCCCCTGACCTCGGACGTGGGGTAGCTCCTCCCAGCCATCGCCCCTGACCTCAGACGTGGGGTAGCTCCTATGGGCTGCTCCAGCGCTGTTGTAGCCTTGCTCTCTCAGCTGCTGGCCCTGACCTCGGACATGGGGTAGCTCCTCTGGGCTGCTCCTGCGCTGTTGCAGCCTTGGAATCTTGGCCACCGTCCCTGACCTTGGACATGGGGTAGCTCCTCCCTGCCACCGCCCCTGACCTCAGACGTGGGGTAGCTTGTCTCATCTATCCCTGCACCTTCGCAACCTGGCACTCTCGGCTGCTGTCCCTGACCTCGGACGTGGGGTACCCTCTCCGCCATGCTCTGTGCGCCATTGCAACTGCCGGTGCTCTGTGCCATGCCCATGGGGCCGCCCAAGATGGACGGGTCATGGTGGAGAGGTTTGACAGAATGTGGTCCACTGGAAAAGGGAAAGGCAAACCACTTCAGTATTCTTTCTTTGAGAAACCCATGAACAGTATGAAAAGGCAAACTGATAGGATAATGAAAGAGAAACTCCCCAGGTCAGTAGGGGCCCAATATGCTACTGGAGAGATCAGTGGATTACTAACTCCAGAAAGAATGAAGGGATGGAGCCAAAGCAAAAAAAAAAAAAAAAAACCCAGTTGTGGATGTGACTGGTGATAGAAGCAAGATACAATGCTGTAAAGAGCAATATTGTATAGGAACCTGGAATGTCAGGTCCATGAATCAAGGCAAATTGGAAGCGGTCAAACAAGAGATGGCAAGAGTGAACATCAACATTCTAGGAATCAGCGAACTAAAATGGATTGGAATGGGTGAATTTAACTCAGATGACCACTATATCTACTACGGTGGGCAGGAATCCTTTAGAGGAAATGGAGTAGCTATCATGGTCAACAAAAGAGCCAAAAATGCAGTACTTGGATGCAATCTCAAAAACGACAGAATGTTCTCTGTTCATTTCCAAGACAAACCATTCAATATCACAGTAATCCAAGTCTAGGCCCCAATCAGTAATGCTGAAGAAGCTGAGGTTGAACGGTTCTATGAAGACCTATGAGACCTTTTAGAACTTATAATCAAAAAAGATGTCCTTTTCATTATAGGGGACTGGAATGCAAAAGTTGGAAGTCAAGAAACACCTGGAGGAATAGGCAAATTTGGCCTTGGAATACAGAATGAAGCAGGGCAAAGACTAATAGAGTTTTGCCAAGAAAATGCACTGGTCATAGCAAACACCTTCTTCCGTCAACACAAGAGAAGACTCTACACATAGACATCACCAAATGTTCAACACCGAAATCAGATTGATATTCTTTGTAGCCAAAGATGGAGAAGCTCTATACTGTCAACAAAAACAAGACCAGGAGCTGACTGTGGCTCAGATCATGAACTGCTTATTACCAAATTCAGACTTAAATTGAAGAAAGTAGGGAAAACCACTAGATCATTCAGGTATGACCTATATCAAAATTACTTATGATTATACAGTGGAAGTGAGAAATAGATTTAATGGAGTAGATCTGATAGATAGAGTGCCTGAAGAACTATGGACAGAGGTTCGTGACACTGTACAGAAGACAGGGATCAAGACCATCCCCATAGAAAAGAACTGCAGAAAAGCAAAATGGCTGTCTGAGTAGGCCTTACAAATAGCTGTGAAAAGAAGAGAAGCAAAAAGCAGAGGAGAAAAGGAAAGATAGAAACATCTGAATGCAGAGTTCCAAAGAATAGCAAGAAGAGATAAGAAAGCTTTCCTCAGCGATCAATGCAAATAAATAAGGAAAACAAGAGAATGGGAAAGACTAGAGATCTCTTCAAGAAAATTAGAGATACCAAGGGAACATTTCATGCAAAGATGCGCTCGATAAAGGACAGAAATATTATGGACCTAACAAAAACAGTAGATATTAAGAAAAGGTGGCAGGAATACACAGAAGAACTGTAGAAAAAAAAAGCTTCTGCACAACAAAGGAAACTATAAGCAAGGTGAAAAGACAACCTTCAGAATGGGAAAAATAATAGCAAATGAAGCACCTGAAAAACAACTAATATCAAAAATATAGAAGCAATTCCTATAGCGCAATTTCAGAAAAATAAATGACCTAATCAAATAATGGGCCAAAGAACTAAATAGACATTTTTCCAAAGAAGACATACAGATGGCTAGCAAACACATGAAAAGATACTCAACATCACACATTATCAGAGAAATGCAAATCAAAACAACAGTGAGGTACCATTTCATGCCAGTCAGAATGGTTGCGATCCTAAAGTCTGCAAGCAATACATACTGGAGACGGTGTGGAGAAAAGAGAACCCTCTTACACTGTTGGTGGGAATGCAAACTAGTATAGCCACTATGAAGAACAGTGTGGAGATTCCTTAAAAAAACTGGAAATAGAACTTCCTTATGACCCAGCAATCCCACTGCTGGGCATACACACCAAGGAAACCAGACTTGAAAGAAACATGTGTTCCCAAATGTTCATCACTGCACTGTCTCTAATAGCCAGGGCATGGAAGCAACCTACATGACCATCAGCAGACAAATGGATAAGAAAGCTGTGGTACATATACACAATGGAGTATTACTCAGCCATTGAAAATAATACATTTGAATCAGTTCTAATGAGATGGATGGAACTGGAGCCTATTATACAGACTGAAGTAACCCAGAAACAAAAACACCAGTACAGTATACTAATGCATATATATGGAATTTAGAAAGATGGTAATGATAACCCTGTACGTGAGACAGCAAAAGAGACGCACATGTATAGAACAGTCTTTTGGACTCTGTGGGAGAGGGAGAGGGTTGGATGATTTGGAAGAAATACTATACATTGAAACATGTATAGTATCATATATGAAACAAATCACCAGTTCAAGTTCGATGCAGGATACTGGTTGCTTGGGACTGGTTGCACGATACTGGTACACGGGGACGACCCAGAGGGATGGTACATGGTGGGAGAAGGGAGGGGGGTACGGGATGGGAACACGCGTATACCTGTGGTGGATTCATGTTGATGTATAGCAAAACCAATACAATATTGTAAAGTAATTTAACTCCAATTAAAATAAATATATTTATACTAAAAATTAAAAGATCTTCACGACCAAGATAATGACTATGGTATGATCATTCACCTAGTGCCAGACATCCTGGAATGTGATGTCAAGTGGGCTTTAGAAAGCAGCACTACAAACAAAGCTAGTAGAGGTGATGGAATTCCAGTTGAGTTACTTCAAATCCTGAAAGATGATGCTGTGAAAGTGCTGTAGCAATATGCCAGCAAATTTGGAAAACTCAGCAGTGGCCACAGGACTGGAAAAGGTCAGTTTTCATTCCAATCCCAAAGGAAGGCAATGCCAACAAATGAGCAAACTACCACACAATTGCACTCATCTCACACGCTAGTAAAGTAATGCTCAAAATTCTCCAAGCCAGGCTTCTGCAATATATGAACCATGAACTTCCATATGTTCAAGCTGGTTTTAGACAAGGCAGAGAAACCAGAGATCAAATTGCCAACATTCGCTGGATCATCAAAAAAGCAAGAGAGGTCCAGAAAAGCATCTAATTCTGTTTTATTGACTGTGCCAAAACCTTTGACTGGGTGGACCACAATAACCTGTGGAAAATTCTGAAAGAGATGGGATTACCAGAGCACCTGACCTGGCTTGGATAAACTTATATGCAGGTCAGGAAGCAACAGTTAGAACTGGACATGGAACAACAGACTGTTTCTAAATAGGAAAAGGAGTACATCAAGGCTGTATATTGTCACCCTGCTTATTTAACTTGTAGGCAGAGTACATCATGAGAAATGCTGGGCTGAAAGAAGCACAAGCTAGAATCAAGATTGCCAAGAGAAATATCAATAACTTCAGATATGGTGATGACATCACCCTTATGGCAGAAAGTGCAGAGGAACAAAAAAGCCTCTCGATGAAAGTGATAGTGGAGAGTGGAAAAAGTTGACATAAAGCCCAACATTCAGAAAACGAAGATCATGGCATCTGGTCCCATCACTTTATGGAAAATAGATAGGTAAACAGTGGAAACAGTGTCAGACTTTATTTTTCTGGGCTGCAGATGGTGACTGCAGCCATGAAATTAGAAGACACTTACTCCTTGGAAGAAAAATTATGACCAACCTAGACAGTATATTGAAAAGCAGAGACATTACTTTGCCAACAAAGGTCCATCTAATCGTGGCTATGGTTTTTCCAGTGGTCATGTATGTGTGTGAGAGTTGGACTGTGAAGAAAGCTGAACGCTGAAGAACTGATGCTTTTGAACTGTGGTGTTGGAGAAGACTCTTGAGAGTCTTTTGGACTCCAAGGAGATCCAACCAGTGCATTGTGAAGGAGATCAACCCTGGGGTCTCTTTGGAAGGACTGATGCTAAAGATGAAACTCCAGTACTTTGGCCACCTCATGTGAAAAGTTGACTCATTCGAAAAGACTCTGCTGCTGGGAGGGATTGGGGGCAGGTGAAGAAGGGGACAACAGAGGATGAGATGGCTGAATGGCATCACTGACTCGATGGACGTTGAGTCTGAGTGAACTCCGGGAGTTGGTGATGGACAGGGAGGCCTGGTGTGCTGTGATTCATGGCGTTGCAAAGAGCCGGACACATCTGAGTGACTGAACTGAACTGAACTGTCGCCTTCAGAATTGGGAGAAAATAATAGCAACTGGAAAACTAACAAAAAAAAATAATCTCCAAAATATGCAAGCTGCTCAAGTATCTCAATACTCAGCTACAAATACTACTCAGAAAAACAAACCAAAGAATCTATACAGATTACTAAGAGACACAGAAAAGCTGCTCAGCATTACTCATCATAAAAGAAGTGCAAATCAAAACCACATTGAGGTATCATTTCACACTGGTCAGATTGGCCATGATTAAAATGTCTACAATGTAATTGCTGCAGAGGCTGTGGAGTAGAGGGAACCTTTTTAAATTGTTGATGGGAATGCAAACTGGCACAACCTTTATAGAGTACTTTGTGGAAACTCCTTAGAAAGTTGAAAATAGAAGTGCCATATGACCCAGCAATCCCACTCCTGGGCATGAACCTCAAGGAAACTAGAATTGAAAGAAACACAGTATTCTAGTGTTTACTGAAGCACTGTTTACAATAGCTAGGACATGGAAGTGACCATGAGGTCCATCAGCAGATGAATGATTAAGGACATTTTGCTACATATGCATATGAAATATTACTCAATAATAAGAAGTCATGCATTCGAGTCAGTTCTAATGAGGTGGAAGAGTGTGAAACCTATTACACAAAGTGAAGGAACTAAGAAAGAGAAAGACAAAGCTGTATATTAATTCATATATGTGGAATTTATAAAGATGGCCTATATGCAGGCCAGGAGAAGAGACAAATATCTAAAGAACAGACTTTTGGACTCAGTGAGAGAAGGTGAAGGTGAAGATTTGAGAAAATAGCATTTAAATGTGTACAGTGCTATATGTAAAAAATAGATGACCAGTGTGAGGTTTTATAACATGGGTGCTATATAATACCCATGTCACAACTTCTGAACTTGCAATCTAATACATGCATCAACCACCAATGAGCCCACATTCTAGTGCACATCATGCACGTTCTGAGCTTGCAGCCTGGAGCTCTCATTTTGCCCCTTCCAACCCCACGATCCAGGGTAGGCTCGTAGTAACTGCTGAATTTTCACTTTTGGGGAGGCATCACAAACTTATTAAACCCACATTCTAGTGCAAACATGCTGCATCTTGAACCTGAACTCTGGAGCAGGCATCTTGCCACTGCTAATACTGTTTATCATCATCTACTCTTTCACTGTCATGACATGCTTCCGTTGCTTCTTCATCTCCTCTGGTCAACACACTGAGTTGTTTATCACCATCCAGTGTTTACTTCAGTCCTGTAACCTGTTTTGAGCGCTTGTTCAACCCACTCCAGGTCAAATATATCTAGTATTCAATGCTGCGACAGGTTATGTGTTTCTTCATCCTCCTCTGTTTAAACACACTGTAATTTACCACCCTTTGCATTTCAGTTCTGTGACATGCTTCTATCCACTCCAGGTCTAACAGAGTCAGTAGATTATCATCATCCAATGATTTAACTGTGGAACATTCCACAAGTCTTCTTCATGCACCCCATGTCAAACATACCCAGTAGCTTATCACCATCCTGTGTTTCAGTGCAGTGACATGATGTAAGTGTTTCTTCATTTTCTCCAGGTAAAGCACACTCAATAGTCTGTCACCAATGTTTCACCTGTGACATGATTCTTCTTAATTTATTTAGTAGGCTGTGTTGGGTCATAGTTGTGGCACGTAAGATAGTCCTTGAGACAAGCCAACTCTCACCATGGCATGCAGTCTCTGGAGTGTGAGAACTTCAGTGTTTGCAGCTGTGCAGGTTTAGTTACTCTGTAGCATATGGGATGTTAGTTTCCCAGTCAAGGATTGAACCTTCATCCCCTACACTTCAAGGTGGATGCTTAACCACTGAACCACCAGGAAAGGCCCTGTGACATGCTTTAGGTGCTTGCTTTTACACCCTATATCAAAAAGACACATTGTTTGATGGGATTATATCACCATCCAGGGTTGCAAAGCATTTGGCATGCTTCAAGAACTTCTTCATCCACATTGGTCAAATACAACCAGGTGTTTATCACCATGCAGCACCATTCCATGCAATGTGCTTCCTCATTGATTACTCGTTGAACACTTCCAATAGATTATCATGATCTACTGTTTCAGTGCAGTGACACCTCAAGTTATTCTTCACGCACCCTGGGTCAAACACATCCAGTTGTATATCTCCATCCAGTGTTTCTTCATCCAGTGAAAGCTGTGACATGCTTTCAGTGTTTCTTTATCCACCCCAGGTCAAACGTACTCAGGAGCTTATCATTATCCACACTTTAAAGAGGTGATTCAGCCGCCTCTTGGTCCACCTGACCTAAAATAGACTCATCAGCTTATCACCTTTTGTTTTTCACTGCTGTCACAAGTTCAAGTGCATCTTTATCAAACACACCAGTAGTTTATCACCATCCAGTATTTCCAAGCTCTGACACAACTGCTTTATCATCCAGACTATAAAAATACATCCAGTAGCTTATCAACGTCAGTGTTTCAGTGCTGTGATGTAATTCAAGTGCCTATTCATCCACACTCTGGAAATACACACTCTGTAGTTTATTACCATACAGTGCTCAGTGCCTTGACATGTGACATGCTCCAAATGTTTCTTTGTCCACCTGGTGTCAAATACTCAATAGTGTATCAACATCTATATTTCAGCATATGCTTCTTTGTCAATCCTGGCCCATCACTTCTAGGAGTTTACCACCTTCAGGGTTTCAGTGCTGTGATATACTTCATGTGCTTCATCCTCTCCTGTAAAACATACTCATTTGTGTATCATCATCCCGTATTCAGTAGAGTGATATGCTTCAAGTGCTTAATAGTCCATATCAGTCGAACGTTCCCAGCATTTTATCATTCGCCAAGGTTTCAGGGCTGTAACTTGTGGCATATATTAGGTGTTTGTTTGACTCCCAGAGGTCAAACTCAACAAGTGTTTTTTCACCATTCAGTCTATCAGTGCTGTGACATACACCAGTGATTCCTTATCTACTCTGGGTTAATACACACATCCATTCTTTCAGTGCTGATTAATTCACAAGGCTTCCTCATCTATCCTATTTCAAATACATACAGTCGTTTATCAACATCCAGTGTTTAAGTGCTGTGACACACTTCAGGTGCTTCCTTATTTACCCATGATTGATGTTTTTCGGTCACACAGCCATGTCCAGCTCTTTGCAATCCCATGAACTACAGCACACCAGGCTTCCCTGTCCTTCACTATCTCCTGGAATTTGCTCAAATTCATGCCCATTGAGACAGTTATGCCAACATTCAACTATTTTATTCTCTGTCACACCCATCCCCACCTGCTTACAATCTTACCCAGCATTAGTGTCTTTTCTAATGATTTGGCTCTTTGCATCAGGTGGCCAACGTATTGCAACTTCAACATCAGTCCTTCCAATTAGTAGTCAGTGTTGATTCTCTTTAGAACTGACTGGTTTGAACTCTTTGCAGTTCAAGGGACTCAAGAGTCTTCTCCAGCACCACAGTTCTAAAACATCAATTATTTGGCATTCAACCTTCTTTATGGTTCAGATCTCACATCCATGCACGACTACTGGGTAAAACCATACCTTGATTATATGGACCTTTGTCAGAAAAGTGATGTCTCTGGTTGCATATGCTGTCTAGGTTTGTCATAGCTTTTCGTCCAAGAAGCAAGTGTCTTTTAACTTCATGGCTTCAGTTACCATGCACAGTGATTTTGGAACTACAAAAATAAAAATCTGTCACAGTTTCCCTTGTGTCTTAATCTATTTGCTATCAAATACTTTGGCCATCTCACATGAAGAGTTGACTCATTGGAAAAGACTCTAATGCTGAGAGGGATTGGGAGCAGGAGGAGAAGGGTACGACAGAGGATGAGATGGCTGGATGGCATCGCTGACCCGATGGACATGAGTCTGAGTAAACTCCGGGAGCTGGTGATGGACAGAGAGGCCTGGCATGCTGCAATTCACGCCGTCACAAAGAATTGGACATGACTGAGTGACTGAACTGAACTGGACTGATGGGACTGGACGACATGATCTTAGTTTATTGAATGTCGAGGTTTAAGCCAGCTTTTTTAATTCCCACTTTCATCTCAGCAAGGAGCTCTAATTCCTATTCTGCTTTCTGTCATCCGCATGTCTGAGTTTATTGATATTTCTCCCAGAAATTTTGATTCCAGCTTGTGCTTCTTCCAGTCTGACATTTTGCATGGTATACCTTGCAGGTAAGTTCAAGACAGTCTTGATGTACTCCTTTACCAATTCTGAACAAGTCCTTTGTTCCTGCCTGATTCTGTTACTTCTTGACCTGCATACAGGTTTCACAGGAACCAGGTAATGTGGTCAAGTATATACATCTCTTTAAGAATTTCCCACATTTTCAGTGACCCTCATATGCAAAGTCTTTAGCATAGTGAGTGAAGCAGAAGTAGATCATTTTCTGGAATTCCATGCTTTGTCTATGATCCAGTGAATGTTGGCAATTTGATCTCTGATTCCTCTGCGTTTCCTAACCCTATTTGTACATTTGAAAGTCCTCAGTTCACATATTGTTGAAAACTAGATTGAGGAATTTTGAGCATTACATTGCCAGCATATGAAATGAGCACGATTGTGCAGTAGTTTGAGCATTCCATCACAATTCCCCTCTTTGGGATCAGAGTGAAACTGACCTTTTCCTGTCCTGTGGTCATTGATGATTTTTCCAAATTTCCTGGCACATTGAGTGCAGCATTTTAACAGCATTATTGTTATTGTTTTAATTTGAAATAGACCAGATCAGCCGCTTAGTCGTGTCCAACTCTTTGCGACGCCATGAATCGCAGCACGCCAGGCCTCCTTGTCCGTCACCAACTTCCGGAGTTCACTGAGACTCTCGTCCATCAAGTCAGTGATGCCATCCAGCCATCTCATCCTCTGCTGTCCCCTTCTCCTCCTGCCCCCAATCCCTCCCAGCATCAGAGTCTTTTCCAATGAGTCAACTCTTCGCATGAGGTGGCCAAAGTACTGGAGTTTCAGCTTTAGCATCATTCCCTCCAAAGAAATCCCAGGGCTGATCTCCTTCAGAATGGACTGGTTGGATCTCCTTGCAGTCCGAGGGATTCTCAAGAGTCTTCTCCAACACCACAATTCAAAAGGATCAATTCTTCGGTGCTCAGCCTTCTTCACAATCCAACTCTCACATCCATACATGACCACAGGTAAAACCATAGCCTTGACTAGAGGAACCTTTGTTGGCATAGGTAAGCTTCAATTCTATCACCTCGACTAGCATTGTTTGTGATAATTCTTCCTAAGATCCACTTGACTTCACACTCCAGGTTGTCTGCTCTATGTGAGTGATCACACCATTATGGTTATCTAGATGATTAAGTGGAGAAGGCAATGGCACCCAGCAGCAGGTGATTAAGACCTTTCTTTGATACAGTTCTCTTATACTCTTGCCAACAATTCATCACATTTTCTGCTTCTGCTAGGCTCATACCACTTCTGTCCTTGATTGTGCCCATGTTTGCAAGAAATATTCCCTTTGTGTCTCTAAGTTCCTTGGCAAGATTTCTAGTCTTTCCTATTCTATTGTTTCCTCTATTTTTACTGGCCTTATACACACACAATATCATGTCCCCATTCAGTGTTTATGTTCAGATATGCTTCAAGTGTTTTTTAATCCACTCCAGAAGAATTTAGTGTGATAGTTTATCAACATTCATTTTTTCTGTATTGTGACATGTTTTGAGCCTCCTTCATTCCCTCCAGGTAAAACACACCCTATAAATTATCATCATTCATTGATGCTGTGCTATTACAGACTTGAAGTGTCCATTTGTCTGATTGAGTCAAACACTCCCTGTAGTTTACCACTATCCAGTGTTCCAGTACTGGGGCATGCCTCATGTACTTCGTTATCCTCTCCAAATAAAATATGGTCAGTAGCTTATCACAATTACTGTTTCGGTTCTATGATGAGTTTCAAGTCCTTCTTTAATTCATTCTAGATAAAACACATTCAGAAGTTTACCATGGTCCCAAGTTTTACTCTGTGTCATGCTTCCAGTTTCTCTTCATTCAACATGTATCAAACACACTCAATAGTTTATCACCATCCAGTGTTTCCGTGCTGTTTACTGCTTCAACTGTTTCTTCATTCTCTGAAGAAAATACACAACCAATAATTTATCACAATCCAGTGTGTTAATTCTGGTATATGTTTCAAAAGATCCTTTGTCCACCCAAGGTTGACCGCACTCTTAGTTTATCACCATCCCTGGATTCAGTGCTGTTACATACTTTCATCAATTTTTCAACTACCACAGGTCATCATACACAATGATTTATCACGATCCAGTTTCAGAGTTGTGACATGCTTCATGTGCTTCTTTCCCTATACAAGATCAAAGAAAGGCCGCCTAAAGTGTGAACATACAGTGTTTCAGTCGTGAAACATACTTCAAGTGGTTCTTGATTCACTCCACGTCAAATGCAGCATATAGGTTATCGACATTCATTGTTTCAGTGCTATGACACATTTCACTGGCTGCTTCACTAACTCCCGGTCAAACACATTCAGCATTTTACCACTATCTAGGGTTTCAGATCTGTGACATGCTTCAAGTGCTCCTGAAACTACTCAAGGTCAAATGCATTCAGTAGCTTTGTTGTTGCTGGTTGTTATTTGTTGTTCAGTCACTCAGTCATCTCCAGCTCTTCGTAATCCCATGGACTGCAGCATATCTCGCCTTTTTGTCCTTCACCATCTCCCGGAGCTTGTTCAAACTCAAATTCAATGGGTCAGTAATGCCATCCGACCATTTTGTCCTCTTCCATCTCCTTCTCCTGCTCCAATCTTTTCCAGCATCAGAGTGTTTTCCAATGAGTTGGCTCTTCACATTAGATAGCCATAATATTAGGGCTTCTGCCTCAGCATCAGCCCCTCCAGTGAATTTTCAGGATTGATTTCCTTTAGGGTTGACTGGATTCATTTCCTTGCAGCCCAAGGGACTCACAGGAGTCTTCTCCAAGATTGCAGTTCAAAAGTATCAATTCCTTAATGTTCAGCCTCCTTTATGGTATGGCTTGCTTTGGCACATGACTACTGAAAAATACAAAAACATAGCTCTGACTATATGGGTCCTTGTTGGCAAAGGAATGCCTCTGCTTTTTTACATGCAGCATGGGTTTGTCACAGCTTTTACAAGAAATAAGTGTCATTTAATTTCATAGCTTCAGTCACCATCTGCCATGGTTTTGGAGTCCACAAAAACAGAAGTCTGTCACTGTTTCCATTGTTTTTCCATCTATTTGTATAAAGTGATAGCATTGGATGCCATGATCTAAGTATTTTGAATGTTGAGCTTTAAGCCAACTTATTCAATCTCCCATTTTACTTTCATCAAGAGGCTCTTTAGTTCTTCTTATCTTTCTGCCATAAGGGTGGTGTCCTCTGCATATTTGAAGTTATTGATATTTCTCCATCAATCTTGATTCCACCTTGTGATTCCTCCAGCACAATGTTTCTCATTATGTATTCTATGTAGAAGTTAAATAAGCAGGGTGACAATTATACAGCCTTGAGGTACGCCTTTTCCTATTTGGAACCAGTCTGTAGTTCTATTTCCAGTTCTAACTGTTGCTTCCTGACCTGCATACAGGTTTCTTAAGAGGCAGGTCACGTGGTCTGGTATTCCCATCTGTTTCAGAATTTTCCAACATTTATTGTAATCCACACAGTCAAAGTCTCAATAAAACATAAACAAATTTCTTCTGGAACTGTCCTGGTTTTTCAGTGATCTGGTGGTTGTTGGCAATTTGCTCTTGGTTCCTCTGCCTTTTCGAAAACCAACTTGTATATCTGGAAGTTCACGATTAATGTATCGCTGAAGCATGGCTTGGAGAATTTTGAGCATTAATTTAGTAGCGTGTGAGATGAGTGCAGTAGTTGGAGAATTCTTTGACATTGTCTTTCTTTGGGATTGGAGTGAAAACTGACATTTTTCTGTCCTGTGGTCAGTGCTGAATTCTCCAAATTTGGTGGCATGTTGAGTGCAGAACTTTCATAGCATCATCTTTTGGGATTTGAAAGAGCTCAACTGGAATTCTATCAACTCCACTACCTTTCTTTGTAGTGATGCTTCCTAAGGCCCACTTGAGTTCACATCCCAGGATGTCTGGCTCTAGGTGAATGATCACACCATTGTGATTATCTGGGTCATGAATATCTTTTTTGTACAGTTTTTTCTGTGTATTTTTGCCACCTCTTCTTAAAATCTTCTGCTTCTTTTAGGCCCGTACCATTTCTGTCCTTTATTGAGCCCATTTTTCCATGAAATGTTTGTTTGGTATCTCTAATTTTTTTGAGGAGACCTCTAGTCTTTTCCATTCTATTGTTTTCCTATATTTCTTTGCTTCAATGGGTGTGGCACAATTCAAATGCTTCTCTTTCCACTCTGGCCAGTCATAGCCAATATTTTGTACGAACCAGTGTCCAGTGCTGTGACATATGGCTGATTTCAATTCATCAGTGAAGTGAGTAAAAAAAAAAAAAACCTCCAGGAGTTTATCAACACAGTGTTTCATGACTGCCACTGGATTCGAGTACTTCTTCACCCACTCCAGGTTAACATAGTCATTTATCACCATCCATTGCTTCACTACACTGACATGTTTCAAATGCTTCTATATTAATCCTGGTGCAAAATTTCTAGTAGTTATAAACAGCCAGTGTTTTAGTTTTGGAGCATGACCCAATGGCTTCTTCATTCTCACCCATAAGCCAAAGTCTAGTGTTTACATACTGTGACACGCTTAAAGAGCTTCATCATCCACCCTAGATCTAGACAGTCAACATTTTATCATCATACCAGCATTTTAGTGGAGTTAAATGATTTTAAATTTTGTTTCCCCACACTGAGGCATACACAGCCAGTACTTCATCATCCTCCAGTGTTTCAGGCTTTGATAAAATTAAATGTGTTCTTGGTCCCACTGACATCAATATACTTACCATTGATTACCATCTGGTTTCACTGTTGTGACATAATGTCAACTGCTTCTTCATCCATTCCTGTGTCAAACAAACCCAGTAGTTTTTTCCCCATCTAGTGTTAGTGTTCAATACTATGAAATGATTTCTGGAGTCTCTGTGTCCATCCCACCTCAAACATAGTCAGTATTATCAATCAATGCTTCAGTGATGTCACATGCTTCAAGTGCTTTCTTCATTCACTCCACATCAAGTACTTTCAGTCATTTATAAGCATCCAATGTTTCAGTTGTGTGACATGCTTCAACTATTTCTCTAAACCACTTGAGCTGAAACATACCCAATATCTTATGACCATCCAGTGTTTCAGTGCTGTGACATGCTTCAAGTGCTTCTTCTACTCCATGTTAAACACAAGCAATAGTTTATCACCATCAATTGTTTCAGTTCTGTAACATTCTTTAAGTCTTTTTCCATGTACTCTGCTTCAAATACACTGGGCAGTTGTTCACCATCAAGTATTTAGTTCTATGATATGTTTCAACGTTTTCTGTACCTACCAATTCATACACACTCATAAATTTATCACCATCCTGTGTTTTAGGGCTGTCATATGGTTAAATGAGTCCCCATCCCCACCCCAGGTCAAACACACCCAGTATTGATCAACATACAGCCTTTCAGCTATGTGATACATTTCAAGTGTTCTATGATCCAATCTTGGAAGATACATCCAATAATTTATCGAATTCCAGTGTTTCAGTGCTCTGAAGTTTTTAAGTGTTTGTGCATCCAAATAGCTCAGGCATGATTAATAGATTATAACCATCACTGTTTCAGTTTTATGACATGACTTGAGAACATCTTTATCTACTTTATACTCAATAATTACCACCATCCTGTAAATCAGAGGTAAAATATTCTTGGAATGCTTCTTTGTCTACTGTGGGTCAAACACACCTAGTAGTTTTTCACCATTCAGTGTTCCAGTGCTGTGACGACTTCCACTGCTTCTTCGTGTACTACAGGTCATCGCACCAAGTTTCTTGTAACTATGAGCTTGCACTCTAGAGAACATATCTCTCCACTACTGAGACTGAATTGTAGAGCATGCATCTCACAACTACTAAGACCCCATTCTAAGTGCACATGACACTTCTGCAGTGCCTAAACTCTGGAGGAAATGTGATGACAGTATTGTCACACAGTATTGATCCTGTATTCTAGAACACACATCTTACCAGAACACACTGAACCAGTGTTCTACAGCAGGCTTAGCACAACTACTTAGCTTCCATTCTGGATGTATCATCCTACCTCTACTGAGTCACTACTATATGGCATACGTGACCCAGCTTCTGAGTTTGCACTATGGAATACACATTATGCCACCACTGAGCCAGCTCTAGTGTACACATGACAAAGTACTGATCCCCACGTCAAAGGGCAATGCCGAACATTATACAAAGTACTGGACAATTGTGCTCATTTCACATACAAAGCGAGACAATGCTCAAAATTCTTTGAGCTAGGCTTCAAAGTATGTGATCCAATACACTGGATTTAGAAAAAGCAGAGGAATGAGGGCTTATACTGTCCAGCTCTATGGCCTACTAGAAAAAGTAGGAAGTCAAGAGATACCTGGAGTAACAGGCAAGTTTGACCTTGCAGTACACATGAAGCAGGGCAAAGACTAACAGAGTTTCCTAAGAGAACTCACCACTCATAGCAAACACCCTCTTCCAACAACACAAGAGATGAGTCTAGAGATGGTCAGTGCTGAAATCAGATTATGTTCTTTGCAGCCGAAGATGGAGAAGCTCTATACATTCAGCCACAACAAGACTGAGCAGTGACATGGCTCAGATCATGAATGCCTTTAAGCAAAGTTCAAACTTAAATTGAAGAGAGTATGACAAACCACTAGACCCTTTGGGTTTGACTGAAATCAAACCCTTATGATTACACAGTGGATGTGACAAATCAAATTGAAGGATTTGATCTTATAGACAGACTACAGGGAGAATTAGGGACCAAGTGTCATGACATTCTGCACGAGACAGTGATCAAGAGCATACTTAAGAAAGATAAATTCAAAAAGGCGAAAGGGTTGTCTGAGGAGCCCTTACAAATAGCTTAGAAAAGAAGAGAAGCTAAAGGCATAGGAGAACAAAAAAGATAATCTATTTGAATCCAGTTTCCCAAAGAACACCAAGGAGAGACAAGAAAGCCTTCCTCGGCGGTCAGTGCAAAGAAATAGAGAAAAACAATAGGATGTCAAAGACCAGGTATCGCCTCAAGAATGTTACAGATACCAAGGGAACATTTCATGCAAAATTGGCACAATAAAGGAGAGAAACAATATGGACCTGACAGAAGCAGAATCTATTAAGAAGTGGTGGCAAAAATACGCAGAACTGTACCAAATAATAATAATAATAATAAGATCTTAATGACCCAGTTAGCTGTGATGGTGTCTTTACTCACCTAGAACCAGACATCCTGGAATGTGAAATCAAGTAGCCCTTAGTAAATCACTATGAACAAAGTTACTAGAGGTGATGGGTTTCCAGTCGTGCAGTTTCAAGTCCTGTCAGATTATACCATTAAAATCCTGCACTCAATATGCCAGAAACTTTGGAAAACTCGGCATTGGCCACAGAACTGGAAAAGGTTAGTTTAAAGTCCAATCCCAAAGAAAGGCTATGCCAAAGAATGTTCAAACTACGACACAATTACATGTATCTCACATGCAAGCAAAGTGATGCTCAAAGTTCTCCAAGCCAGGCTTCAACAGTACGTGAACCCAGAATTTCCAGATGTTAAGGGTGGATTTAGAAAAGTCAGAGGAACCAGAGATCAAATTGCCAGCATCCATTGGATCAGAGAAAAAGCAAGGGAGTTCAAGATATACATCTACATCTGATTTGGACTATGCCAAAGGTTTTGACTGTGTGGATGACAACAAACTATGGAAAATTCTTGAAAAGATGCAAATATCAGATCTCTTTAGCTGCCTCCTGAGAAATCTGTAGGCAGATTAAGAAGCAAGAGCTAGAACTGGACATGGAACAATGCACTAGATTCAAATTGGGAAAGGAGTACATCAAGGCTGTATATTGCCATGTGGCTTATTTAACTTATATTCAGAGCACATCATGTGAAATGCCAGGCTGGATGAAGCCCAAACTAGAATCAGGATTGCCTGGAGAAATATCAATAACCTCAGATATGCACTTGACACCACATATATGACTGAAAGTGAAGAATAACTAAGGAGCCTGCTGATGAAAAGAAAGAAGAGAGTGAAAAAGCTGGCTCATAACTCAACATTGAAAAAATGAAGATCATGGCATCTGGTCCCATCACTTCATGTCAAATAGGGAAAACATGGAGAAAATGGAAACAGTGATAGACTTTATTTTCTCAGGCTCCAAAATCACTGCAGATGCTGACTGCAGCCATGAAATTAAAAGGTGCTAGATCCTTGGAAGAAAAGCTGTAACTATCTAAAGAGCATATTCAAAAGCAGAGGCATAACTTTGCAATTATGGGAGAGTTGAACTATACAGGAAACTGAGCATGGAATAATCAATGCTTTTGAACTGTGGTGTTGGAGAATACTCTTGTGAGTCCGTTGGACTGCAAGGAGATCAAAGCAGGCAATCCTGATAGAACTCAGCTCTGAATATTCATTGGAAGTACTTTTGCTGAAGCTGAAACTCTGATACTTTGGCCACCTGATGCAAAGAAATGACTATAGGAAAAGGCCCTGATGCTGGGAAATCTTTAGGGGAGAAGGAGAAGGGCCTAACAGAGGATGAGATGGTCAGATGGTACAACTAATTTGATGCACATTAGTTTGAGCAAACTCTGGGAGTTAGTGATAGATAGTAAGGCCTCGTGGTGTTGCAGAGAGTTGCTATGACTGAGCAACAGAACAACAGGAGAATAATACATTTCAGTAAGAAGTGAAGACACAACTTTCAAGAAGTTACTCAGAGAAAAATAGAGAAAAATTATCAATCCACTGCTCATGCAGCCATTTTTACTGCTATTGAAACAAGTTTTTCCATATTTAAATATGACTTTCCTGAAGCATGTGAATTCTGTTTTTGTTTTTTAATCTCAGAGAGGTGTATTGATGAAATCATGATGCACAGAGAAATGTCAGTTCTCACAGATTCCCTTAATAAAATCATGATGTACTTAAGGAGTTAGCGTTTTTTTTTCCCATGGGAATGAAATGTTTTGATGAGTAACTTTTTAATTCTTTAGAAAACATTAATTACTATGATCAAATTAGTTTGGAATATTTTAGTCTTTCCTTCAGTATCAGAAGATACTACAGCCCTAATAATAATGCAGGATTTTCCAACTGAAATCTTGAAACAGAATAGCTCACCACATTCTAAAAGCACTGCTACCCCTATAAAGCTAACAACAGTATTTTTCACAGAGCTAGAACAAATAATATTTCACAATTCATATGGAAATACAAAAAAACTGGAATAGTCAAAGCAATGTTGAGAAAGAAGAATGGAACTGGAAGAATCAACCTGCCTGACTTCAGGCTCTACTACAAAGCCACAGTCATCAAGACAGTATGGTACTGGCACAAAGACAGAAATATAGATCAATGGAACAAAATAGAAAGCCCAGAGATAAATCCACGCACATATGGACACCTTATCTTTGACAAAGGAGGCAAGAATATAAAATGGATTAAAGGCAATCTCTTTGACAAGTGGTGCTGGGAAAACTGGCCAACCAACTACTTGTGAGAGAATGAGATTAGAACACTTTCTAACACCCTACACACAAAAAGACACAAAATGGATTAAAGATCTAAATGTAAGATCGGAAACTATAAAACTTCTAGAGGAGAACATAGGCAAAACACTCTCCGACACAAATCACAGCAGGATCCTCTATGACCCACCTCCCAGAATATTGGAAATAAAAACAAAAATAAACAAATGGGACCTAATTAAACTTAAAACCTTCTGCAGAACAAAGGAAACTACAAGCAAGGTGAAAAGACAGCCTTGAATGGGAGAAAATAATAGCAAATGAAGCAACTGACAAACAACTAATCTCAAAAATATAGAAGCAACTCTTGCAGTGCAATTCCAGAAAAATAAATGACCCAATAAAAAAATGGGCAAAAAAACTAAATAGACTTTTCTCCAAGAAGACATACAGATGGCTAACAAACACATGAGAAGATGCTCAACATCACTCATTATCAGAGAAGTGCAAATCAAAACCACAATGACGTACCATTTCACACCAGTCAGAATGGCTATGATCCAAACACCTACAAGCAATACATGCTGGAGAGGGTGTGGAGAAAAGGGAACCCTCTTACACTGTTCGTGGGAATGCAAACTAGTACAGCCACTATGGAGAACAGTGTGGAGATTCCTTAAAAAACTGGAAATAGAATGGCCATACGACCCAGCGATCCCACTGCTGGGCATACACACCGAGGAAACCAGAATTGAAAGAGACACGTGTACCCCAATGTTCATTGCAACACTATTTATAATAGCCAGGACATGGAAGCAACCTGGATGACTGTCAGCAGATGAATGGATAAGAAAGCTGTGGTACATATACACGATGGAGTATTACTCAGCCATTAAAAATAATACATTTGAATCAGTTCTAATGAGGTGGATGAACTGGAGCCTATTATATAGAGTGAAGTAAGCCAGAAAGAAAAATACCAATACAGCATACACATGCATATATATCGAATTTAGAAAAATGGTAATGATAACCGTGTAAGCGAGACAGTAAAAGTGACACAGAGGTATAGGACAGTCTTTTGGACTCTGTGGGAGAGGGAGAGGGTGGGATGATTTGGGACAATGCCACTGAAACATGTTTAATATCACATATGAAATGAGTCACCAGTCAAGGTTTCATGCATGATACTGAATGCTTGGGGCTGGTGCACTGGGACGACCCAGAAGGATGGATGACCCAGAAGGGTAGCGTGGAGGGGCGGGTGGGTTCAGGATGGGAACATGTGTATACCTGTGGTGGATTCACGTTGATGCATGGAAAAACCAATACAATATTGTAAAGTAATTAACCACCAATTAAAATAAATAAATTTATATAAAAATAATAAAAGCACAGTAGAAAACTGTTAATTTTCTATTAAAATCAGTGAGCATTATATCCAAATTAAAGAATGGCAAAAACAACTTGAAGAACATCACTAAAGCCTGCTGAAAGAAATACAGTACAGGGTTAATGGTATGCAAGTTTAGGGTACACAAAACTTGAACTATAGTAATGGAAAATATATTAAAAGTTTCCTAGTGTGTGGGCAGAATGAGAAGTCTCCTCAGAAACTAAAACAAAGAAAACAAATCTTCACATTCTTTTAGAAAATCCAAATTGCTTCAGAAGGAAATATAAAGACACAGAAGAGAGAGCTAACAGCTTAAGTAGATCTATGTATGCTCGAATTATATAAGCAACATTATGTTTCATAGGCTTTTAGGCATTCATACCACAAATTTGAACTCTGACGGCTGGGATATCCTTACATCTCATCTTGGTGAACTATTGCATAGAATATTTTTATTTTGTGGCAAATTTGTTTTAATCAGTATTGTTCTATCATGTTTTAAAAAATAAGTATTTTTGTGCTTTCAATATTCAAAGTACATTTGCTTGTTGCTGCATATATGTAACTACACTTCTATGTTAAACAAACTCACTTTTTTAAGGAACTTATTTATTTTATTATTTTTTAAATTTTATTTATTTTGGCGGGGCCAGGTATTCATGGATGTTCAAGGGCCTTTTCTAGCTGAGGCAAGTGGTATGGTGCACTTTGATATGGTGCATAGCCTTCCCATTGTGATGGTTTCTTTTGTTGCAGAACACTGGCTCTAGTTTTGGCACATGAGCTCATGAGTTGTGGCCCATGAGTTTAGTTACACTTCGGCATGTGGGATCCTCCCAGACAAGGATCACTGGGAAGCTGACTATTAACCAATGGATCACTAGGGTAGTTCTGAACAAACCCAGACTCTGCAGGCTAGAAGTTTGTTCTACTTATCTACTTAAGTTCTACTTATCTATCTTGAGTAGATACTGTGTTGCTTTGGGGGATTCTCCTGGTGGCTCAGTGGTAAAGAATCCACCTCCCAATGTGGATGACCCAATGTTGAGAAATCCCTGAGTTGCAAAGATAGATCTTCTGGAAGAGAGAATGGAAACCAACCTCAGTATTCTTGCCTGGGTAATCCCACGGGCAGAGAAGCCTGGTAGTCTATGGTCCATGGAGATGAAAAAGAGAAGGAAATAACTTAGCAACTAATCACGACCACTACCACCATATTGTTTTGGGAGATAAAGTAAATAATTTGTTTAAAAGACCTTTTCCTGGAATGTCTGAAAAGTAGTCAGTGTTTTTGATTATTCAAACTATGCATAACTAAAAGGCATTTATTTTTATTGTGTGTAAAAATCTTTTCAATATTGACCGTGATTTTTTATAATGTATTGCCAGAGAATTTAGCCAGTCATTATATACATTTATTTAGCTCTCTTTTGAAGCCATGTCTTACAACAGCAACTGATTTCAATTATGTTCTTGCTTTAATATTCATCTTGAATTAGATTTTTTTTTCATTTTTACAAGCAGCATTTCAGTAGATTTAAATCATTTATTTAATCATTTAATATCTTCACTACAACAACTATCCTCTAAAAAGGGAAATGACACTCCATTTCTCCTGTGATTTTATAGGGACAAGAGAGTAGTAAAGTTCATTGCTTAATGTACTTTTTTCAGGGTTAAAATACTCTTTCTAAGGCAGACCTCCAAACTTCAAGTTTTTCAAGCATTTTTTAAAAATCTATTTTGGTTTCTGGTCTGCTTAGTCTCACAGTTATGTCTGACTTTTTGTGACCTCTGGATTATAGCCCATCAAGCTCCTCTGTCTATGGGGGTTTTCCAGGCAAGAATACTGGAGTGGGTTGTCAGGCCACTCTTCCAGCAGATCTCTTATAGCAGGTGAATTTTTTACTATCTGCACCTCCAAGGAAGCCTAAAGAATATGGGAGTGAGTGACCTGTTGCTTGTCCAGATAATCCTTCCAAACCAGAAATCAAACTGCATTGCAGCAGATTGTTAAGCAGGTGACCTACCAGGGAAGCCTAGTTTCTGCTTAAAAGTTCCAATTGTCATTCCTTATTATGTGGACTCACTGATCATATGTCATGATTAAGTAAGAGATAACTTTCAGTACAACGTTTCATACTTGAAGTCAAACACATTTTTTTTCCTTTGAAGGAAATTATACCATATTGATGAAAATTCCCAACAAATTATATACTAAAATTGGAAAAAATATTCAAACAAACTCAAGGGCCATAGCCTGGTAAATGGTCTTTCATACAGTTTTAAGAGGAGTGTTCTGAAGCTGTAGGGGCAGAGCCAGTATACACAGAAATTTCTTTAAAGTGGAAAATACATGAGTGAAACATATATCGTGGTAAAAAGGATCCTGTTAACCACAAAATACAAACATGGCAAGCAGTGATGTTAGTGTTTTCCTAGGCAAGAATCTGGAATCATTAAACTTCTTAATTATCTTAACTGACTAGGAACACACAACTCCAAAGCACAGAAATGCACAATCTCATTTTCGTATCCTGATTTTCCAGAGGGTACACTGATGACAGACAACTACAGTAGATTTTTACCTCCCCATTCAAGTGAATACCCAGTGACTATTCTCCATGGTTAAAGCAGATGTACAATATTTGTTTCACAGGTCAAAAATAGGGTGTCTAGCATAAAGTTCAAGCAAAATTATATCTAGCTAGAATGTTCACTAATGCTTAAATAGGTGAAAAGGTCTTCCATCACTATGAAAAACAATACTAAACATTTTATTTCCGAAGAGAAGGTATTTTTGTTCGTTTGTTTGTTTGCAGTAACTTTAAACTTTATTCCATCACTCCAACATTGGATACACAGACTAGGGGCTCTACTACCGCCACCACCAGTCCCTAGCTTACTGGACCTAAATATTTCAAAGAGAGGGATCTCTAATGAACCACAAGAGGTTCCTGTCTCCCAAACATAAGAACATTTGTCCAGGTCCTCTGATAGATATATAACCTTTCTCTTTAATTCCTCCACCACTTGTATTACGCTAGATTTCTAACAGAAGCATCCTGATGGAATTTGTTTCTCCAAGAAGGAAGACAACGGATACAATTTAAGTGAAGAAATGGTCAGGCAAGAGCACTTATTAACAGGTAGCAGAAGTCTGTTCAGTAGTATGAGTTAGCTCAAGCGGTTTCTAATTAGGGAAATGCACGCAGTCTTCATTACATTGACACATCTCGTTTCAAGCTCAGCGCGGTGTTCTCCAAAAATACATCATTCTTTACTGGCATCGGACACAGCGTCCCTCACAGTGTTGAGTACCAGGAAGTCAGTTGGTTTGGACTACACGTGCTCCGTAGGGCAGAAGAGACTGTGCTTGGGGGATAGGCCGGTAGCGTCATGCGCGAGAAAAGTGACGTTTACACCGTAACACCAGCCGGGTTGCCATTTTGTTGCTGCTAAGAGTGGCCGCGTGCCAATCTCTCCCGAGTTCTCAATTCAGAGAGTGTAACTTAGTACCTTGGAAGCCTCGGAGGATTATCTGGCAGCGGAAGCAGCACAGGAAGCTGCTTGGAAACAGTGAGCCTGCTGCTACAGCTCTGCCCAAGAATAAAGGTAATGACTCAGTTTCCAGGAACCACTGATTGCTCAGCCACCATCAGTGTTATTTCCTCCTCCTTCTGGTTGGCTGATGTTTTTGAGTGAACTGCACAGTCCGCATAGGGGCGAGAAGCTGCTCGTGCTTCCTCTCGCTCTGTTCACATAGCGGTATAATTTTCTCTCCCTTTTTGTCAATTTTACACCGCGGGTAAAATACTATTAGTTTGGGATTCATGCCAGTTTAACTGCAGGTGCGTTAGTAAACTGGCAGGAGCCTACTTTTGGTCAGTGGAGGCTTCGCCCCTCTGGCCTTCATCCCTTCCCAGAACTCTCCCTTAGCTGTTGTTTATGACACCCTGATTTTTTCTTTTGCAACTGTTAAATATTTGTCTATACTTTACTTTGTGGACAGTTCACTACTGGTGAAAATAACTGCTTCTTTGTAAGTGAAGTGAAGTGAAGTGAAGTGAAGTTGCTCAGTCGTGTCCAACTCTACAACCCCATGGACTGTAGCCTACCAGGCTCCTCGGTCCATGGGAGTTTCCAGGCAAGAATACTGGTGTGGGTTGCCATTTCTTTCTCCAGGGAATCTTTCTGACCAAGGGATGGAACCCAGGTCTCTCACATTGTAGGCAGACGCTTTACCATCTGAGCTCCCAGGAAAGGGTAAATCCATGTTGCATGTTTAGGTTCATGTCTGCCGGTTTACTTTCCTCTACCTGTCACAAACCTTAACCATTTTTTTTAGAAGGCACACATATCCCAACGTGTTCAGCCTTCTTTTCTCGTAAAATCGATGCTGGCACTATGCGTTTCTACTTATCTTTATTCTGAGGCAGACAGTTCACAAATAATCAGATTTGACAATAACTTTACTTGTAACTTCCAAAACGGTACTTCTAAGCTAATTGAAAGAGGGCAGTGGGACAGTTATTCCTTGAATTCTCCTTTTTACAGACCTGAGTTCTGCTTGGGTCATGGTTAATATCCTTGAAATGCCTCCTGGAAAACTGTAACTGCAAGGAATGAGAATACATCCTTCAGAATAGGACCATATTTCACATTCCACAACAAATCTCTCTTCATAAGTCATTCCTTGCACTTCATTTTAGCTTTCAAGGCTTACTTAACCTTTGTCATATTCGGTCACACTTCTTTGCCTTTGACTTCAGTGCTCTCTAGAGTCCCCAAACCGACTGGTACAGCCTTTCTCTAGCAAATGTGTTGCTGCTAACTATTCAGGGAAACTCTAAGAATGTCTTTTTCAGAATGTGTTAGGTAAATTACAAACCACTTCCACTTTTTTTTCCCCTAATTTAATTAACTTTTAACTTACAAATGAGTATACATTTCCATATATTCCTTGTTTCCTCCTCTGTTTCTAGGAAAGAAGTTTCAGGTGCCCATGTTGGCTTGTGTATTCTATAAGAGACTAGTAATTATTTTATGAAAGCAGAATTACCACAACTTGGTGCTTAGTAGATGTTCAACACATTTTTGTTAATGTTATCTTCCTCAGTTTCATTGCAGCCGTGGGTAACTCCCCCTTCCATCTGAGGGAATTTTAAACCAGCTGCTTCCTCTCAGGCCAAACTGAAGACATTTTGACATATGATTTTTCAGTTTTCATTGCTTTATAAATATATGGACTATTTTGGTTTATTAATTTGCAAATGAATTGTAGAAGGGAATGTATAGAACCCGGGTTTAATTGGAAAACATGGATAATAAAAAATGCTACAGGTTATCTCTGGTAATGGGTTATGTGGTTGATTATGTATTTATCTGCTAAGGGATTTAGAAGAAAGCCATCAGCAAATTTGTACGTGGCTAATCAGTAACAAATTAGGTTAAATTGTAAATCTCTTTTGAGGTCTGTTAATATTTTGCTGCTATTTAAATGATAATCTGTTTGTTTCCCTGTTTATATAAAGTTTAACAGCTTATGTTAGCTTGTTTGATGAGTTTGTAAACTATTATACAGATAATTAGATCTCAATATTTATTCACATTTTAATCACTGAAGTAAAGGAGGCAGAAACAGGTGCAAGGTTAAGGGAAACAAATGTGAAAAAAAGATACTTCGTATTTAAAGAAGATGGTCAAAACAAGAATTCTTTAGCTATTTATACCTTTTATAATAATGTGAATTTCAGAGTTTAATCTGAAACATACCTTAGTGAAAGTCCTGAGGAGTTGTCTCATAATCTCACTCTTTTTTTTTTTTTTAATCTAAATGCTGTTATTTGCTTATATATATATATATATATATATATATATAATATATATATAATATATATATATATTTGCTTATATATATAATATATTATATATATTATTTATATATATATATATATATATTTTTTTTTTTTTTGCTGTACTGGGCTTTCATTACTGTGGATGGGCTTTTCATTATTGTGGATGGACTTTTCTCTAGTTGTGGGGAACAGGGGCTTCTCTGTAGTTGCAGTGCACAGGATTCTCATTGGGGTACACTCTCTGCTTGTGGAGCATAGGCTCTAGGGAGACCAGGCTTCAGTAGTTGCAGCACGTGAGCTCAACAATTGCAGCTTCCAGGCTGTAGAACACAGGCTCAGTAGCTGTGGCACAGGGGCTCAGTTGTTCTGAGGCATGTGGATTCATCCTGGAGCAGGGATCAAACTGGTGTCTGCTGTATTGGCAGGTGGATTCCCTACCACTGAGCCACCACCAAAGCCCCACATAGCTCCATCTTTTCCCCATTTTCATTGTCATACATTTTACCAGAATTTCTTTATTAAATAATTCATTTTACACTGTTTCTCATGGATGCTTAATGGCATTTCTGTAAACAAAGTGTTCTGTTTTTATTCTATGGAAAAAGATGGTATAACTGAGAATGAATTTTAAGGTTTAGAGCAGAGTAAGGATGTCTTCCAACATTGAAAATTCCCTACCATCGTAATATTTTTCAATAGACTATGAGACATCCGTGCCAAGACCTCAGACGATCAGTGCTACAATGTCACTAGTGCATGATCATATTTAATAAAGTAACCGAATAACTGACTCTTATTTAAGTAAGTGCAGACTAAACTAAGAGTAAACTAATTGACTGAAGTACCTACATTTTTCCTTTTAATGAAAATTTAAGCCTACAGAAACGTTGAAATGTGAGCACAAATCCCATATGTTTTTCACTTAGACTCACTAATCTTTAATGTTTTCTTTTTGTACTTTTTTTCTGTACATGAACATTTTCCTTCTAACATTTTAAACTTTGTTATAGGCAGGTCTAGATATTTAGTTATAGACTTTAGCCCTAAATATTTCATCTCCTAAGAGCGAAGCCTTTCTTTATATAATTCCAGGAGAATGGTTATAAGAAATTTAATCTTACAATTCTCTTGTCACCTAGTAAACCATAACCTTGACTAGACAGACCTTTCTTGGCAAAGTAATGTCTCTGCTTTTTAATATGCTATCTAGTTTGGTCATAACATTCCTTCCAAGGAGTGTCTTTTCATTTCATGGATGCAGTCACCATCTGCAGTGATTTTGGAGCCACCCAAAATAAAGTTTGTCACTGTTTCCACCATTTCCCCATGTATTTCCCATGAAGTGATGGGACCAAATGCCATAGTGTTAGTTCTCTGAATGTTGAGCTTTAAGCCAAGTTTTTCACTCTCCTATTTCACTTTCATCAAGAGGCTTTTTAGTTCCTCTTCACTTTCTGCCATAAGGATAGTGTCATATGTATATATGAGGTTATTGATATTTCTTCAGGCAATCTTGATTCCAGCTTGTGCTTCTTCCAGCCCAGGGTGTTTCTCATGATGTACTCGCATAGAAGTTAAATAAGCAGGGTGACAATATACAGCCTTGGTGTACTCCTTTTCCTATTTGGAACAAGTCCATGTTCCATGTTCAGTTCTAACTGTTCCTTCCTGACCTGCATATAGGTTTCTCAAGAGGCAGGTCAGGTGGTCTGGTATTATCACTTCTTGACCAACATAGATAGCATATTAAAAAGCAGAGACATTACTTTGCCAACAAAGATTCGTCTAGGCAAGGCTATGGTTTTTCCAGTGGTCATGTACGGAAGTGAGAGTTGGACTGTGAAGAAAGCTGAGCGCTGAAGAATTGATGCTTTTGAACTGTGATGTTGGAGAAGATTCTTGAGAGTCACTTGGGCTGCAAGGAGATCTAACCAGTTCACCTTAAAGGAGATCAGTCCTGGGTATTCATTGAAAGGACTGATGCTGAAGCTGAAACTCCAATATGTTGGCCACCTTATGCGAAGATTTGACTCAGTGGAGAAGACGCTGATGCTGGGAGGGATTGGGGGCAGAAGGAAAAGGGGATTACAGAGGATGAGATGGTTGGATGGCCTCACCGACTCGATGAACATGAGATTGGGTAAACTCCGGGAGTTGGCAATGGGTAGGGAGGACTGGTGTGCTGCTATGCATGGGGTCGCAAAGAGTCAGACATGACTGAGCGACTGAACAGAATTGCACTGAAGTACTTTTCTAGAAATGTTGCTTGTGCTTAGTCATGTCTGATTCTTTTTTGAAATCATGGATTGTGCCCCACCTGGCTCCTGTCTCCATGGGATTTGCAGGAATAATACTGGAATGCGTTGTCCTTTTATTCTCCATGGGATCATCCTGGCCCGGAAGTCAAATGCGTGTCTCCTTTGTCTCTTGCATTTGCAGGTGAATTCTTCATGGCCCAGCCACTGGGGAAACCTGTTTGTTTTTTTTGTTTTTTTTGTTTTTTTTGTATAGCCACTAGCCATATGTGGATGTTGAAATGAATGGAAATTTAAATAGTGTTCAATACACATGTATGCTTTTCTCTTAATTGAAAATTCTATTCTTCATTGTAGAGCTGGTATATAAACTCCATTCACATTTGTCCATTTGTTTCAGTAATTTACAGCACTTCTTAACAAAGCCTTGCAGTTATTCCTGCATACTGAAAGCCATTAAACCCACACACAACACACACACACATACACACACACTAACACACAAGCACAAATAATTTATTATTTGGAACATGATGTGTGGCTAAAGATAATCTGGTCCTTGAACTTCATATTTTTCCTTACATTAGAAGTGTGTTTTCATGGCTAATTTTTAACTTATTGTCTTCTTTTCTTTGCTGTTTTCTTTTGTGTAGTAGTCCTGAGTACTAAGCTGGGTTCATGGCCTTTTATCCAAGGAACTCTCTAGCATGTGAATCCCATTACTTTTCAGGATAATTACAGATTAGACTAGGAGCTCTTTGGTCAAGTTGTTATTCAGTTGATAAGTCATATCTATGACTCTGTGGGACCCCATGAACTGCAGTACACTAGGATTCCCTGTTCTTCACTGTCTCCCTGAGTTTGGTCAGACTCATATACCTTGAATCCTGTGATACCATCCAACCATCTCATCTTCTGTTGTCCTCTTCTCTTGCCCTCCTGCTTTCCCTGCATCAAGGTCTTCTCCTTTCAGTCGTCTCTTTGCATCAGGTGGCCAAAGTATTGGAGCTTTGGCAGCAGAAATTGCAGTGAATGTTCAGGGTTGATCTCCTTTAGGATTGACTTCTTTGATCTCCTTGCCATCCAATGGACTCTCAAGAGTCTTCTCCAGAACTTCCAGTGAAAAGCTTCAACTCTTCAGTGTCCAGCCTTCTTTATGTTCCCAACTGTCACATCCATACGTGACTACTGGAAGAACTAGATATTTGACTATACAGACCTTTGTCAGCAACGTGGTAGCTGCCTTTAACATGTTGTATAGAGTTGCCATAGCTTTTCTTCCAAAGAGCAGTTCAGTTCAGTCACTGAGTTGTGTCCGACTCTGTGATTCCATGGACTGCAGAATGCCAGGCCTCCCCGTCCATCACCAACTCCTGGAGTTTACCCAAACACTTGTTCATTAAGTCGGTGATGCCATTCGTCCATCTCACCCTCTATCGTCCCCACCTCCTGCTGCCCTAAATCTTTCTCAACATCAGAGTCTTTTCAAATGAGTCAGTTTTTTTGGCATCAGGTGGCCATGTATTGAAGTTTCAGCTTCAACATCAGTCTTTCCAATGGACGGCCAGGACTGATCTCCTTTAGGATGAACTGATTGGATGGCCTTGAAGTTCAAGGGACTCTCAAGGCTCTTCTCCAACACTAAGTAAGAAAGCATCACTTTGTTGGCACTCAGCTTTCTTTAGAGTCCAACTCTCACATCCATACATGACTACTGGAAAAACCATAGCCTTTACTAGAAGGAACTTTGTTGGCAAAGTAATGTCTCTGTTTTTTAATATGCTGTCTAGGTAAGTCATAACTTTCATTCCAAGTAAGTGTCCTTTAATTTCATTGCTGCAATCACCATCAGCAGTGATTTTGGAGCCACCCATAAAATAAAATGTCAGCCACTGTTTCCCCATGTATTCCCCATGAAGTTATGGGACCAGATGCCATGATCTTAGTTTTCTGAATGTTGAGCTTTAAGCCAACTCTTTCACTCTCCTCTTTCACTTTCATGAAGAGAATCTTTAGTTCTTCTTCACTTTCTGCCATAAGGGTGATGTCATCTGCATACCTGAGGTTATTGACATTTCTTCCAGCAATCTTGATTCCATCTTGGGCTTTATCCAGCCCAGCATTTCTCATGATGTACTCTGCATAGAAGTTAAATAAGCAGGGTGAAAATAGACAGCCTTGAGGTACTCCTTTTTCTATTTGGAACCGGTCTGCTGTTCCATTTCCAGTGCTAACTTGCTTTCTGACCTGCATACAGATTTCTCAAGAGGCAGGTCAAGAGGGCTGGTAATCCCATGTCTTTCAGAATTTTCCACAGTTTATTGTGATCCACAGAGTCAAAGGCTTTGGCATAGTCAATAAAGCAAAAATAGATGCTTTTCTGGTACTTGCTTGCTTTTTCAATGGTCCTGTAGATGTTGTCAACTTGATCTCTGGTTTCTCTGCCTTCTTGAACACCAGCTTGAACATCAAGAAGGTCATGGTTCACATATTGCTGAAGCCTGCCTTGGAGAATTTTGAGCATTACCTTTCTAGTGTGTGAGATGAATGCATTTGTGCGGTAGTTTGAGCATTCTTTGGCATTACCTTTCTTTGGGATTGGAATGAAAACTGACCTTTTCCAGTCCCCTGGCCACTGCTGAGTTTTCCAAATGTGCTGGCATATTGAGTGCAGCACTTTCACAGCATCATCTTTCAGGATTTGGGATAGCTCAACTGGAATTCCATCACATCCACTAGCTGTATTCGTAGTGATGCTTTCTAAGGCCCACTTGACTTCACATTCCAGGATGTCTGGCTCTAGGTCAGTGATCACACCACTGTGGTTATCTGAGTCGTGAAGATCTTTTTTGTACAGTTCTTCTCTGTATTCTTGTCATCTCTTCTTAATATCTTGTGCTTCTGTTAGGTCCATACCATTGCTGTCCTTTATCGACCTCATAACATGATAGACTATCTTATTTAGTAACTTTGGCACATTTATTGATCATATTGTTTTAAAGTTCTTTCAACCCTAATTTTTTGGATTAAAAAAAACAGTTTTTTCTCTTGAATCATTCTTTTCCAGTTAGTGATTTGGGTCCTGAATTGATGTAGATTGGTAACTAGATGGCTATATTTGTGTGGATGAATTATTTTCATTTGTTTAAAATAACTAAAAATTCCCAGAGTGATTTGTGAATACAAGTAATTTATGTGACAAAGAACTATGCTTTTGTAATTTTAAAAGACTTTAGTTGAGGTAAAATTACTGTATATTTTAATAGACTACATTAGAAAATTTGACCCAAACTGAACTGCCTAACTTTAGTTTTGCTTAATATACTCTAACTATCTATAACTAGACTTTGTCTCATGGGCATGAACACACACACACATCATACACATATACCTGCACATACACACAAGACACACACACACACCACATGTCTGTAGTTTTGCCCCAATCCTTAGCAGATAGTTTTCACACGCTGTGTAAATTGTATTTTTTGTATCACGTTAAGTATGGCTTAACATCAAACACTATTGTTTGTTTGTATTTTAAATGTAATATACTGTGAGTTTTATTTTATAGATTTGGATAAATACTTCAGATATTATATTGATTGGTCTTTGAGACTATCAGGTAACAATTACATTTAAATTTATAATGTTCTTGAATTTAAAATCATTAATATCATTATTTCACTGATGTGATAAAATGCATTTGACCTGTCCTGGCCAGTTATGATTCTCATCCTTCTGGCATCAAAATTTGTTATGATCCACTTATGTTTAAGATGATAGGATTCTAGCTGACTTACGGTATATGTGTTCTATGGGAAGACTGGTTGTTTCTTATCTTATTTTAATACAATATGCAATACATATTCTCTTATAATTTTGGATAAATACTACAGCTCATCACTCTGTCTTCATTTAAAGTCCAAGTGTATTTAAAGATCTGTGCTAGGTTTTCAGGGTTTATGCTGCAGGCTGACTTTTTCAGTTTTCTGTAGTAAAACGAAGATATCTTTGTATTTTATGAAATATATTTCACAGAGCTAGAGTATTCATTTTCCATTCAATTTTTTTAATTTAATTTTTGATATTACTGCAGCTTGTGGGATCTTAGATCCCCAGTCAGGGATTGAATCCAGAATACTGCTGTGAAAGCCCTGAGTCCTAATCTTTGGACCACCAGAGGACTCCCTACAGTTTTGTTTTTAAATATTTTTTGAAATGAGACCTTTGCTGAAATAAGAACAGTAGCATATGACAGTGATTTTCATTAGTATTCTCTTTCATCAAAAGAAAAAAAATAGTAAGTTTATATTGGGTTCTCAGTTATGATTTTTAAATTTAAAGATCTCAGATCCAAGTTTGAGAAACCACTGTTGTAGATGATGCAATTAAATAAGGCAAAACCTCTATCTCCAAAAAATGTGGGGTTTTTTTGGCTCATATGACAAAGCTAAGACATAGACTAGGTCTTTTTAAGTGTAAGTTATAAATCTGAAATAAATATTTACAGAAATACTTGGTAGTGGCCCAATATGGTCTTAATGTTTGAAATATGACTTGTGAAATAGAAATCCTTTAGATTTCTGGGTCAAACCCATCACTTGTGCTTAATTAAATTTTGAGTGAAATAATTGCTGTTTCTCTCTATTCTGTTATCAGGTCATGTTTTCTGTAAATACCTAAGACTTTCTGATTTGTAAAGTTTCAGTCTTTTGTTTCTTTGTTGATTTTTTGTTGTTGTTGTTGTTGTTCTATTAGTGATTTACCGTGACAGTTTGAAGTCAACCACTCCACTTTTCATGTCCACTGGTTTTCTTTTAAATAATCTGTATATCCTGATTCTCTAGTGAAATATTCTTGACAATTATATTGTTTCTTGTATTCTTTTTATCTATACTACCTGATGTAAAGTCTCTGTTAAGTCCAGCCTCTGGGCTTTCTGAGCCATGCTTTGTATTACCTACTTATTTCCTTAGGTGACCAGACACATCCTATTTCTTTGTGTGTCTCATGTTTTGTTGTTGTTGTTGTTGAAAACTAGAAAATGCAGATATAACATGGTGAAATGGGACATCAGGTTTCTTGTCCCAGAGCTTTTACTTGTTGTCATTTGTTGGATGATTTCTGAAACAGATTCTGTATGGTATGTATTTTTTCCTTGTGTGTGGCCACTGAATGCTTGTTTATAACCTAGCAGACAGCCTATGTTTGAGGTTTCATTAAAAACCAGCAGCCCTCTCAACCTCTGTTTTTAGGCTCTGTGCAAGGTGGGGCGTACCTTTAATACTCAGCCAGGCAACTGATAGTTCTTCTTTTCATTTCAGGCTTGTGCAGAAAATCCAGGTCAGTCAAAGCTGAGAGATTAGGAGCATCCCTGAACTTTGATGAGTTTGTATTCAGTCCTGATTCCACATATAAATGAGGTCCTGCAGTGTTTGCTTTCTCTGTGTGACGTGTTTCTCTTAGCACACTACTCTCCAGGTTCATCCATGTTGTTGCAAATGGCAGGATTTATCTACCTTGGCTGTTAAACCCTTATTAGTCATATCACTTGCAAATATTTTCACCAGTCTGGTACACTGTCTTTTTTGTTGTTGTTGTTGACAGTGTCCTTTTCTGTGCAAAATCAATTTAGTGTGATATAGTTTCACTTACTAGGTTTTGCTTGTGTTGCTTATGGGTTTGGTGGCCTATACCAAAATCAAAGAGCAAGAGTGGCATTTAGTAGTTGTACAATGTGTTTTCTTGCAGTAGTTTTATAGTTTCAGCTCTGTGTTTAAATCTCTGATCTATTTCAGGGTAATTTTAGGTAGATTCTAGTGTAAGAAAGGGGGGTCTACTTTTATGTTAAGTATTGTTTTTCCAGTCCTGTCTATTGGAGAGGATGTGTTTTCTACACTGTGATCTTGGTTCCCTTCATAAGTGTTAGTTGGGTGGTTTTGAAAAATTGTATTTCTGAGTGCTCTGTTTTGTTCCAGGACCTGCATTACTGGTGGAATCCCAGTGCCATATTGTTTGAACAGTTGTGTTTCAAAAGCAGGAAGTATGTGTCCTCAAGCTTTATTCTTTCTTTCTTTCTTTATTTTATTATAATTGTTATTATTATTATTTATTTATTTTACTTTACAATATTGTATTGGTTTTGCCATACATCAACATGCATCCGCTATGGGTGTACACATGTTTCCCATCCTGAATCCCCTCCCACCTGCCTCCCAATACCATCCCTCTGGGTCATCCCAGTGCACCAGCCCCAAGCTTCCTGTATCCTGCATCACCTGGACTGACGATTCGTTTCTTATAGGATATTATACATGTTTTAATGCCATTATTCCAAATCATCCCCTCTCCCTCTCCCACGGGATCCAAAAGATTGTTCTATACATATGTGTCTCTTTTGCTGTCTTGCATACAGGGTTGTTGTTACCATCTTTCTAAATTCTATATATATGCATTAGTATACTGTATTGGTGGTTTTCTTTCTGGCTTATTTCACTCTGTATAATAGGCTCCAGTTCCATCTGCCTCTTTAGAACTGATTCAAATGTATTCTTTTTAATGGCTGAGTAATACTGCATTGTGTATGTGTACCACAGCTTTCTTATCCATTCATCTGCTGATCGACCTCTAGGTTGCTTCCATGTCCTGGCTATTAGAAACAGTGCTGCAATGAACATTGGGGTACACTTGTCTCTTTCTATTCTGGTTTCCTCAGTGTGTATGCCCAGCAGTGGGATTGCTGGGTCATAAGGCAGTTCTATTTCCAGTTTTTGAAGGAATCTCCACACTGTTCTCCGTAGTGGCTGTACTACTTTGCATTCCCACCAACAGTGTAAGAGGGTTCCTTTTTCTCCACATCCTCTCCAGCATTTATTGCTTGTAGACTTTTGGATCACAGCCATTCTGACTGAAGTGAAATGGCACCTCATTGTGGTTTTGATTTGCATTTCTCTGATAATGAGTGATGTTCATATCTTTTCATATGTTTGTTAACTCTCAAGATTGCTTTGGCGGTTTGGATTGTTTGAGGTTCCATATAACTTTGTCTGGGGAAAAATAATGCTACTTGAATTGTTATAGGAATTCCATGGAATATGTACATTACTTTGGGTAATATGGATGCATTAATATTACAACAGATTTAAGTATATCCATTTTATATCCTGATGTTTTACTCATTTATTTTTTTTTTTTGTCATTTATATGTTTTGTTATCTGGAACATCCATTGATAACCTTTCTATTTTTGTATTTGATGACTAAAAACATAGAATCTGTCCATAAAACTGTATCATTTTCATGTCCATTTATTTTGGATTAACTACATAGAAACCTGTAAATGGATCAAATAATAGTTAATTCCCAGTTAAATTCTCTGTTTGATGGGCAGTGTAACCACAATTATATTAATCCCTTAAGCCACAAATAGCTCTTCTGATTTTTAATCTGTTGTGGGTAATTACAAACCCTTGCTACTCAAATCATAATCTAAAGATAATAGCAGCATCACTACTCTATGGAATTGTATAAGCAGGTTATTAGCTTATCTCTTCACTACTGAGTTACACTCAGAGTTTTAACAAAATACGTATGTGTTTTTGGTGCACATTATAGTTTGAGAAGTGTTGGTTTGTATTCCACTGCAGTTTTATGACTGATATTTTCAGTTGTCTTCTTTAGGCCTTTTCTAGGTTAGTTGTAAGCATTCATAATGTTTTCCTCTGTCAGTGACTCAGCTTCTTTAAAATGGAGAAAAGTGAACCCCCTAAAAGGCAGTAATTCTCAGGCATATTTACATCATAAACACACAAAGACTTCACTTCAGGCCTCTCAGGTTTTAGGAAGATAACGGTATCTTTTTTTAAAGCACCACAGAGAATTCAAATCGGTAAGATACTCGAACAACTATGGGTTATAGAAAGGTTTCTCTTGGGTAATAATACCACTTTCAGTTTGAACTACAGTGTTAGAGTGTGAACAAGACCGCATTGCCACCCCACATGTTTCCTTTTCTTTCTTTAATTCAGTGCATTGTATTCATAACTTTCCTAGTCTATACTTTTTTTGGTCATGCATGCAAACTTCATCATGAGGATTGTGTGTGTGTGTGTGTGTGTGTGTGTGTGTGTGTGTGCAGATGACACAAGGAAGGTGAGAGAATAGTGAGGATTTTCTTAAGTGTGTTTAATTTGAAAGGAATTTATGAGACAACTGATGATTCTTTGCCTAACCAGTTTTGATCCTTCCTTGTTTTTCTCCAAGGACCACAAAGCTGATGTAATTTTAAAGTACAAAGCAGATGAAGTTAGAAATCTGAAGGCTTATGGAGAGCTTCTGGAATATGGTAGTTAATATCAAAGTTATTACATTTCCCTGTCTTCTCATAGTGTTTGCTACTTAGTATTTAGGTGAAACAGTCGTTTCAGAATTCTCTCTTTTCTGTATTTTTTCATAGATGCTTAAATTTGCTTTAAGTAGGTATTAAATACTTCAGAATATTAACAACATAGTAATGGATTCTCTTCCTAATATATGTTCCTTTGGTGGGGAATTAAAAAGCTCACAAGTCCTAGACTTGTACATAATAATTGTTAAAGGAATGCCTCTTTTACACTCTTAAAAGTAATTCTTAAGAGATGATACCTGTTTTCAGCTAATCAAGGAAAACATTTATGATACTGGTATTGATGTTTCAGAAAAGAGTATTCAGTTTTCTCATGGAGCTTTGTGGACAGTGTTTCTGAATCCCTTTTATTTCTTAGAGACAAAAGTATTTTATTCGTCCTCTAGTAAGCTTGGAAAAATTAAAATAAGTTTCTACTAACAACAAAGAGGAAGTGTACTAAACTCACATTTTGAACATGATAGCAATTTTTAAAAATTCTTTTACAGTGTATTTTATTATATAAAGTTATGAGGTTTTTTGTTTTGTTTTGGGGGTGGGGCTTCCCTTGTAGCTCAGTTGGTAAAGAATCTGCCTGCAGTGCAGGAGACCTGGGTTCGATCCCTAGGTTGGGAAGATCCCCTGGAGAAGGAAATGACAACCCACTAAAGATACTTACAACCAGTATCTTTACCTGGAAAATCCCTTGGCAGAGGAGCCTGGTGGGCTGCAGTCCATGGGGTTGCAAAGAGTCGGGCACAACGGTGCAACTAACACACTAATACCTGAGTTTTTGAGTAAGAGTGAAGATTCTGATGACATATAGGCCTTTTAATAAATACTAAGATAATTGGGAATCAGATAAATACTTACTTGGCAGTGAACTTCTTTTAGCGGTTTCATTGTGAGTTTGTTCCCTGTGATATGTTTGTAGTTAGGAAGATTTTTCTTGAATAAAACTGTTGAACCAAAGATTGATTAAAAGCAGTTTCTTCTACAGTTCAGTGTTTTAGTATTTAGAACTTTAGTATTTAGTATTGAGAAAACTATCTGGTTGGTGTCCTTAACTTCAGTTCAAAAGGATTGATTTTCTAAGTAGTGTAAAGAAGATACCTTATGTATTATTACAAGAATTAATTTTTCTGTAGATCAGATGTTCTTGTCACATCTGAATTGAACTCAGTTGTCTGAAGATTGTTCTACAGTTTGAATTTTGGTCATCACCTTTTAGAAGAGTAAAAAACTACAGTATGAATATAGTTTAAAGCACACTGTGCCTTAATTAAACAATGGTGTATTTTCATTGTTTTAAAGTATCATATTTCTTTTAAAAAGTAATGAGGCTGAATTATTTTGAGGAAAATGTTAACTCTTGGTTCTTTCAATAAAATGGAACTTAGGTGTAAAGACCAAAATATCTGCTGTGAATACACTGGGAAGAAAGAAAGAAGTGAAAAGATTCCTCTCCTGTTTTACCTCCAGTAAACAGATGTTTTGAATAAATTGTCTCACCATCATAAGACGAGTATGAACTTGTCTGTTTGGGAGTCTTTCTATATATTCCACTTATTTAGATATTTTCTTGAGATTTTTGATAGAATTTAAGGAAAGCAGAAATATGCATTTGAGGTTAATAAAAGGGGCTGTTTTCTTACAGACACTGCCCAAGTGTTTTACACCATTTGCTAACATCTATTCTTTTCATCATTTTGTGTTGCCACTACCATAAGAAAGGCGTTTCCAGAGTGAAGCTTTCAGAAGACAGAGTGGAGTCATAATTTTCAATTCATGTGATTAGAAGTTGCAGACTTTCTATACTAAGTAATCCTCAGTTTTCTTAACATTGAAAGTTTTGATCTGTTTGTTGAGAGTGTTTTTACTTAGCATTTTAAATATTTCTCAAGTACAACAACCATTAAGGATAAAATAACTCGATGATCCTTTACAGATAAAATAGTTTTTATGTCATTTCATTCTCTAAAGTTATATGTGTTGTAACCAAATAGTGCTGAATTTGATAAATCATATAATTATGTTGTTTGAGTGAAAATCTAATTTCATAACTAAATTCTATAAACTAAGACCTTCATAAATGTATCCCTTAGCTGACATAAGGGAAAGGAAGGAAGAGCCACTGAAAAATTCGAGAAAGTGTTGCACGCAGTGTATTTTGTCCTTACTCTTTGTCACTGGTGCATATTTGTGTGTGTGTATTTTCCTGCAAATTTAGATACTACCCTTGCTTTTTAACAATGTGCTTTGAATATATCCTCTGTAGTAAGACGAAATGAAGTTCAGGGCTAGTTCATTAAAGTCAATACAATTATACTCGTTTGTAGTGAGAGACCATTCATCAAGTAATTTCTGAAACACATTTCTTCTGAGAATTTATACGGAATACACATTTAGCTGGTTTCTCTAAAATAAAAACAGGGGAGTAAACCCTCAGAGGGTTTCATTTCACTTTGCTAGAGTTTTCTTTCCCAAGTTTATAAGCTGAGTGTATACATAAATAAATCCAAGAAAAACTTCACCGATGTGGTCTGTGGTGTTTCATCTGTGGAGGTCCTCAACCCTTATATGCTGAATGTATTTGAGATGGAGGATTAGTTTTAGTATGCTGAAGAAAAATCTTGAGAAGTTGACTTCATGGATAAACAAAACTTCCTGGATAGTTAATCTTTTGACATATCTTTCTTCAACCCTTTGCCAAAAATTTCAGAATCTGCACACATGACAACATGAAAAACTTTCTCTGTGGACAAACACATACAGGTTTGTCCAAAGATTTAATCTACACTTAAATTGTGTTCGTTAGTTGTCATGGTCTGACTGTTGTACACTTGTTTTGTTGTTGTTGTTTGTATCTTCCTAAAAATTGTATACTGATGCCCTAACCCCAGAAGATGATAGTATTGGGAAGCAGGCCCTCTGGGATGTCCTTTTGCCACCATAGAGGAACTGTTGGGAAAGGAATCTCTCCGTGTATGAAGGAGACCTCAGAGGGCTCGCCATGAACACAGGCAGCAAGAACCCAGCAGTTTGCAAATCAGAGGAGGATCTACACCAGAACCCTAACCCTACCAGCACACTGATCCTAGACTTACCACAACTGGAAGTGAAACTTTCCATTGTTGAGAAGCCAGTTTGTAGTATTTTGACGTAAGAACTTGAATGAAGTGACACACTGGTGACAACACATTTTATTCTCACTGTTTAGTAACTGTGAGGCATAGTGTTTCATCTTGAGTTGCTTATGTGCAATTTTCCATGGAACAATTATTTTGATGCACGTCATGTAGAAATGGTATAGGTACATTTTTGTCAGGCCTAGAAACTTTATTCAGAATTGATTGCCCCACTTTAATTGGTGCTAAAAAGTGAGTGATGTCTTTTGTTTCCTCTCTAGTCACTTGAAACATTCTGTAAGATGCCCTGGAGGAGAGTACAAAGTAATATTTTAAAGGAAACTTAGCAGTTCTGTTTCGTAGGATGTTAGAATATTGGAACACGGCCCTTGGCATCAAAATTTGACACTGCCCTCATTCAAATCAGACATTGTTACATACGTTCAGAAGATATGCTGTACCATGGACTCCCAACACTGAAATTTCAGAAAGCAACCCTTTCATTTTTTTAAATTATTTTAATGGGAAGATACTCAATTTACAATATTGGGTTAGTTTTTGCCTTACATCAACAAGAGTCAGTCACCGGTACATACGTGTTCCCACATCCAGAACCTTCCTCCCACCTCACTCCCCAGACTATTGTTCTTTGTTGTTCCAGAGCACTGGCTTTGGGTGCCCTGCATCATGCACTGAACTTGCACCAGTTATCTGTTTACGTATGGTCATGTACATGTCTCAGTGCTATTCTCTCAAATCATCCCACCATTGCCCTCTCCACAGAGTCCAAAAGTCTGTTCTTTCCATCTCTGCCTCTTTTTCTGCCCTGCATGTAGGATCATCGTGACGATCTCTCCAAATTGCATACATGTGCATTCCTACACAGTATTTGTATCTCTCTTTCTGACTTTACTTCATTCTGTAGAACAGGCTCCTGTTTCACTCACCTCTCTAGAATGGACTAAAATGCATTCTTTTTCACAGCTGAGTAATAGTCCATCGTGTATATATACCACCACTTTCTTATCCATTCATCTGCAGTGGATATCTAGATTGCTTCCATGTCTTAGCTACTGTAAATAGTTGTGGGATGAATATTGGTGTACACATATGTCTTTCAGTTCTGCTTTCCTTGGGGTGTATGCAAGCAGTGGGATTGCTGGGTCATATGATGGTTCTATTTCCAGGTTTTTAAGAAATCATACGGTTTATTGTGGCTATACCAATTTTCATTCCTACCAACAGTGCAAGCTGGTCAGTTTACCACTCCCTCTCCAGTGTTTCTTGTTTGAAAGTTTGGGTGATGGTCATTGTGACCAGTGTGAGATGGTCTTGACTTTCTGGTATTGACTTTCATCTCTCTGATAATGAGAGATGTTGACCATCTGTCCTGTGTTCATTCAGATCAGATCAGATCAGTCGCTCAGTCGAGTCTGACTCTCTGCGACGCCATGAATCACAGCACGCCAGGCCTCCCCTGTCCATCACCAACTCCCGGAGTTCACTGAGACTCACATCCATCAAGTAAGTGGTGCCATCCAGCCATCTCATCCTCTGTCATCACCTTCTCCTCCTGCCCCTAATCCCTACCAGCATCAGAGTCTTTTCCAATGAGTCAACTCTTCGCATGAGGTGGCCAAAGTACTGGAGTTTCAGCTTTAGCATCATTCCTTCCAAAGAAATCCCAGGGCTGATTTCCTTCAGAATGGACTGGTTGGATCTCCATGCAGTCCAAGGGACTCTCAAGAGTCTTCTCCAACACCACAGTTCAAAAGCATCAATTCTTCGGCACTCAGCCTTGTTCACAGTCCAAATCTCACATCCATGCATGACCACAGGAAAAACCATAGCCTTGACTAGACGAACCTTTGTTGGCAAAGTGATGTCTTCTCTTGAGAAATGTCTATTTAATTCTTCTGCCCACTTTTTGATCGGGTTGTTTGTTTTTCTGGTATTGAGTTGCATGAGCTGCTTGCATATGTGGGAGATTAACTCTTGGGCAGTTGTTTGATTTGTTGTAATATGCTCCACTTCTGAAGCCTGTCTTTTCACCTTGCTTATAATTTCCTTCATTCTGCAGAAGCTTAGAAGTTTCAGTCAGTCGCTTTTATTTCCTTCTGTTTTTATTTCTATTACTCTTGGAGGTGGAACATAGAGGAGAAGATCTTGCTGTGATTTCTGTCAGAGAGTTTTCTGCCCATGTTTTTCTCTAAGAACTTTATAGTTTCTGGTCTTCCACTTAGGTTTTTAATCCATTTTGCATTTATTTTTGTGTGTGCCATTGAAAAACATTTCATTCTTTTAATGTGGTTGACCTGTTTTCCCAGAACTGCTTGTTCACGAGGTTGTCTTTTTCCCATTGCATATTTATGGCCCCTCTGTCAAAGACAAGGTGGCCGTGGGTGTGTGGCTTCATCTCTGGACTTCCTGTTTTGTTCTGTTGATCTGTATTTCTGTCTTTGGCCCAGTATCTTACTATTTTGATGACTGTAGATGTGTAGTATAGTCTGAAGTCAGGAAGTCTGATTCCTCCGTTTCCATTGTTTCTCAAGAGTTATTAACTCATTGGAGGTCTTTTGTGTTTCCACACAAATTGTGAAATTATTTGTTCTAATTCATTGAAAAACACCATTGGTGTTTTTATAGGGATTCCATAGTTGAATCCAAGAATATCAATGGTGAATGAATGTACCAATAGATTGCATTGAGTTGTATACTTACTGATGGTCACTATATTGATTCTTCTAATACAAGAACATGGTATACTTCTTCATCTACTTGTGCTATCTTTGATTTCTTTCAACATGGTTTTAGAGTTTTATGTACCAGGTCCTTGCTTTCTTTGGAGGAATATATTCCTAAATATTTGAGTCTCTTCATTGGATCGTGAATGAGATACTTTTCCTTAAGTTCTCTTTCTCCTTTTTCATTGCTGGTGTATCAGAATGAAAGCGATTCCTGAGTATATATTTTGTATTCTTCAGCTAACTCTATTCATTGATTAGCTCGAGTAATTTTCTGCTGGCATCCTTAGTGTTCACTGTGTGGAGGGTCATGCCATCTTCTAACAGTAATAGTTTGTGTTCAATCTGTATTCCTTTTATTTGCTTTTCCCCTGATTGTTATGTCTAGGACTAATTTAAAAACTGATTCCAATGTGTTTTTCACCTCAGAAAAGCTTACTGATGAAATTACTAAGCACTGAGGAATCTCAATTCTACCAGATTCCCACAATAGAATCATGAAGATCTTCAGGAGTTAGGGGTAATTTTTTGGGCAGCAGGGAAGCAGAAACTGTTTAAGTCTTTAGAAAAATGTATCATAATCAAATTAGTCGGAATATTTGTAGTCTTTCCTTCAGTTTCAGAAAACTCTACATCCCTAAGTGTAATGCAGGGCTTTCTAACTGAAACCAAGAAACTCACCAAGACCTCACCAAACTCTAACAGTGCAAATTAGAAAAATTGTGTTACTGTGCTGTTAAAATTTGTGAGCTTTATAGCCAAATTAAGAATTTAACCTTCAAGATGGTTGTGCTAAAGATCCTGCTAAAACAGGTGTGGCCACAGGGCAAGGGAAGAGGGAAGGTATGGGTGACCCTTGAATGAAGTGTGGTCTGGGGAAGAGGCAGGCTCCAAAGGCACAGCTGAGAAGAGTCCGGCAGGGCCACACCTGTAAGTGCCACAGCCATGACTTTGGGTGTGTCCCTCAGGCCTGCATCTGAGGAGGAGCAGCACCCGAGTCCAGAAATGACCAGAGACAGTACACCAGAGCAGCCTCGGCAGACAGTTATTGTTGTAAATGTGGATGATCCCGGGAAATATCTGAGAGAGCGGGAGTCCCACTACCCATGCCCGTCAGTCAGAATCCCTGTGTTTGCACTCACTAGTGCAGTGAAAAGGCACAAGGTGGAACTGGAAGGGGCTGCTGTTCTCATCTGCTGAGAGTGCCAGACCAATTCAGACACACACCTACCATCCGTTGTGAAGACAGGACACAGGTCAAACACTCAGGGCTTTCTTGTTGAAGGCACACACACACACACACACACAGGCACATTACCCCCTTGCTTGAGGACACAGTGTGCAACAGGGACTGCAAATCCTGACCAGGTAAGCAGTGACATGACACTACCCAGCACACACAAGTCAGGAGGAGGACAGTAGGTGTGAGAAACAGCCCCTGGTTGGGGGATGCAGACCACCTTAGATGCAAAACACCAGAGGGGACACGGAGCAATGAATGTGTCTGATGGTATGGCAGGGCCGGAGGCATCAGTGTTGGCTGGGCAAGTGGAAGAACCCAGCATCGTTGGAAACTCCTGTTCCAGTGTGCTTCTTCTACCCAAGACTAGGACTGTTGCTATTGGATCTTCTGGCCCAGCATGTGGCCTGAATGGCTCCTTGACCTAAAGCAGATTATGAACCACCCTCAAGTTTCTGTCATGATCAGCAACCAAGATAAAGACTTTCTTAGCTACAAGATTGAAGGTCAGTGAGGGGGACTGAGGATGGGTGGGTATGGGACCTGGCGGGGAGTAGGAGGATCGTGTTAGCCATGTTCCTGCACTGTGAGACTTTGCAGAGGCATCGTGGAAGCTGTTAATGCCTACCTGGGTGACAAGCTGAGGCACCTAGCAGCTTGCACCTTTACCCTCGTCCCTATCCTGGCAGGTGCAGATGCAGAACCATCCAAAATCCCGCTGCATGCTGATCTTTTCATTTGGGGACAAATCCTACTTCTGGAACACGATGATCGTTAAGGAGTATTACCTTGACATCATTGGTAAAACGTGGCTCCAGGGTGGTGAGTGTAGGTGTGTAAGGAGGTGAATGATCCACCTGCAGAATCCACCCTTGTGTTCGCTTTCTGGAGGTTATAGGGCACGATATTCCACTCCAGTCCACTGGTACTGGGACTGTGAATGAGGAGCACAAGCCACAGGCTAGAAATCAGGAGCCTTAAATTTCTCAGCTGGTTGTCAGGCGACTACTGCCCAGAATCGAACAGGATTGCTGAGGTGCGGTTGCTTTGGGCTTGCATACAGGTGACGATTGATGTTGGAGTTCTTGGATGCTCACGGGTGGGTTGCGGGCCTGGTCAGCCCTGGACTGATCTTGCTTGTGCCTCCAGCAGATCATTGACAAAGACGTGTGGACGACCCTGTGAAGTATTACCCTAGGAAGGAAGTTTCTGCCATGAGGAGTAACTGGCAGAAACACATGTGGTGAAGGGGTCTGGAGGTGGGCCCTGTAGTGACAGCCATGTAGTGGCCGGGACACTGTCCTTTCCCAAATGGGGATGACTCAGGCACATGCAAGCTGTCTGTGGAGCCAGATTCTGGGCCATGCATGTGGCAGATGACCTGCTGAGACTGGGGGCTTGGGGACTCGGTGTGTCCGTGAGTGAATCAAGTCTCCTTCAATTTAACTGTGGTTGCAGTGCAAGAGGCCTAGGTGATACTACTAGAGGCAGGGTGAATTAAGTATATTTGTCAGAATCATCCTTCCGTGGGTGCTGCCATCCCCCAGCCTCCTGTTGCTCACCGAGTTTAAGATTGCCTGGGCCTACACTCCTGCACCTTACCCTGGGAAGGCCTGTCATTGCAAGGGCATCCTCTCCAGGGTCCCAGTGCACCTCTGTGCTGACTTTGGGATCTTCTGTGATTTTGCACATCCACCAATCAGTGTCTCACCGTGACCACACTTGCTGCACTGGAAGAGGCTTCAGGCTGCCTTCAGAAAATAGGGAAGTGTTCGGGGAGGAGGTGGACAGAGAGCTCCAAGTGCAGGACGTGGTGCCTACTGATGCCATCTCAGACATTGCTGGACATGGGCATCTTCAGCTCCTGAAACACCTATGTTCCCTGTTTGTGTTTGTGTCCCCATATCGAGCCTGTGTGTGTATACACATGTGTGCTTGTGTCGCCTGTGTGTGTGTGTGTGTGTGTGTGTGTGTGTGTGTGTGTGTGTGTGTGTCTCCAGCCCAGGGAAAAAACAGAGATAAACGCGACAGGAGAGGAAATGCCAAGCAATCAGAAGAGGAGGCACAAGGCGTCCCCAGTCTGAGGGTGATTGATCGCCCTATCTCCGCAGGACCCTGTCCAGGATGGGAATGAGGAAAGGATGGTCAGAGATAACTCAGGACCTTGGCTCCAGAAGTGCGCAATGAGACAAAATGCAAAAACACGCTCACTATTTCTCCGTGTTCTTGTATGTGTTTGGACCAGGAAGAGTGGGTGCATGGTCTGTGGATTCACCCAGGGCATATCAGGTGGGGTGGGCCTTTAAAACCACCGCCTGTGGAGCCCACAGTTTGTGGGGACATAGGCCGTCCTGTGGAAATGGTGGATGTGGATACAGAGGACCTGGGATGTTGAGGAGGCTAAGGTCTTGCTGAGAAGGACAGAGACTCGAAGGAGAAAGAGGCACAGATTGATGTACTGGAGACTTGTTCCGCACATGTGAGAAGGAGACCCAGGAAGGTCCTGGGCGAGTGCTTGCCAGGATCAGCCCATCAGCCAGCACCCTCTCTCCATGAGGGTGGCACACACTGGCACAATGTAACACAAAATGCGAGACATGCTAAGGTAGGCTGTCCGTGCAAAACCACAGGCATCCTAGGAGAGACAAGGCGAGAGCGTGGCATGCCTTCAGTCACTTCTAGCCTCCCTGGCTGTGCAGAACGGCGAAGAAAGTGCAGGTGTTGATGTACGTGTGTGCCCCTCTGCCGGGGTATGCCAATGAGGGAGGGAAAAGGGAGGAAGCAAGGATGGTGGGCTTATTGCATGTCTCATAGGAACTCGAGAGAGTGGGATACAGGGAAGCCCCTGGGGCAGTTCGGGGCCTGCTGGTTTTCAGGGTCCAGGGGAAAGGGAATAGCAGTCCTGCCAAAGATACCCCATGGCTCGTGCAGAAAGCCCTGATATAAATTCCCTCTTTCTTCTGGGTCTTTCCCTTGGCTTTGGGCGCCTAAGGGGCAAAGGTGAGTGTCTGCACCTGGGGGACGATTTTGGCAGTCTCTCTGGATCACAATCTCTGATTTTGTTGTAGGCAATCTGCACCAGGTGACACTCAGAGGGAAGCTGCATTCCAGGTGACAGTCTTGGATGTCCGTGTGCCCAACCAAGGACTGGCTTCCTTGGCACGTGGGCTCTATAGGTAAGCAGGGATGCCTGGCTGTAGGGAGTCCTACCGGGGCTTAATGAACCCAATGAAAGAGAGTATTTGCATTTAGCAAATCAATGAGGCCTGGGTGGAATCAAGCCCTCTTGGTGTTTTTGAGATAGAAAAGCTGCTTTCTGCCCAAGGGAGGGATGAGCTGTGGGCCCAGAAAGGGCAGGATTCCCAGATCATCATCTGTTTGGGGACTCCATGGGTCTGGGTAGGAATAAACAGAAGGGACCACCTGTAGGAATGCCACCTTACCATTATGGCTCGGGTTTCATGCCTTGTATCAGAAGAGACCATCTATCTATGTGCACCTTCTTCACAACATTGGATCACACCCAGGCCTGTCAAAGACTCTGGGGGCCCTTGGAGGCTCGGGCATCTCTTTGGCCTTTTCCTGCTAAAGGGAGGTAGCTCTTGGAGGCACAGTTAGACAGGTGAACACAGAAAGCTACACAGGTAGAAAGAACAGTGGGCCTCACTCAGACTGTTGGGGGTGGTAGGCTAGCAATAGGAGCACAACATTGACCAGGAATGACCTAGATAGGAACACACTGAGAAAGCAGTTCTCCAAGTCAGCTGAGCCCAGACGTCCTTGTTTTCTGGTCTCCTGAAAGAATGCACAGGCAATGGATCAGGCCAGCGTGACTGGTACTGTGAAGCTGTCCAAGGTGATGGGAGAATGCAGAACGCAGGCACAGCTCATTCAGCTCTCCAGGGCGAGCATTTCCAACCCTGCCTGATGCTTTGCAGATCGGTCCCTGTCAGGAGCAAATGCCAAAATTTTGTAACCTTTGAGGCTAAGTCACAGAGCTGGAAGTGCAACCTCACATGTTCAATGAGAAAGTGAAAGAAAATAACCAGGACAAAAAAATAGGGTGCTTACCAAAATTGATGCTTCTGGACAAGAAAGTTTGTACTTCTACATATGTGCAATTCCTCTCAGGGATGTTGGTGTGTACACAAGCATGTGTGTGCATATGTGCATGAAAAGCACCTGACGGTATGTTTGTGGGTATGAGGTGTAGAAACTGACCTAACCAGGTGATGGAAGTTGGATAGCGAAACCGTGAAGGTCATAGGGAAAGTACATACTCTGGCCATCAGAAGCACTGGAGCCAGGGTACCAATCCCTGTTATCTCACTGAGTGAGCAATTTCTAAGTGGAATTACAGTGGTGCACCCAGGATGCCTGGCAGAAAGGAGAGGCAGAAAGAAAGTGCCTGGGGGTGACCAGTGAGAGTGCCGAGGATCTGAGACACAGAACAGGCTGCAATCCCAAGACACAGAAGCCATGGTGGGTGATCCCACAGCCCCTTGGACATGCAGCAACAAGGGCCTTTCTATCCTTATCAAACTCTGGGATTTCTTTCCCTGACATTGCCATGAGACACATAGACACCAGCCCTGGTACATACACAAAAGGATTGCCCCAAACAGTGCTGTGCCAGAAGCAGAGATAAAGAGACACAAAGTGAGCTCTGTACCCTAAGGCTCTGGTGTCCCTGAACAATAGAGATCAACTGCTGCAAACGGTGGGGTTTTTCCCTTCTCCCCTAGCATCTGGACAGCATCAGGTACTCTATCCCATGGAGAAAAGTATCTAGCCACTTGGAGCCCCTGTGTATCATTTGGATACTCATGGAGAGCTCCCAGTTATTGAAGGTCCTGTGGGACACAGGAGTGTGTTGTTCAGATTGTGGAGCAGGAACCCGTGGTTGGAATTTCCAGATCCAGGTCAATGACAGCGCCTGGGGTAGTGGCAGATGCAAAACCTGCTAGCTCCCTAGAGCAGAATCTGGCCATATGGTGCAGCTGGAGCCCAGGAACCGCGGAAGATGTCCTCCGGTCTAGGGGTGTGTCCATAAGTGTGCCGTCCTGTACCCTCTCAGCCATTGGTCTAGATTTCGGCCAGCAGCATGTGCGCTGCTCACAGCCTAGGGCCTGCCTGTTTGGCTGATGTACCAGAGCTTATTCACCCGGTCCTGGGCTCACCACCACCCCTTTCTTCAGCCTCAGGCCACCCCAGACACACCAGCCACTGCCTCCCGATCATACCTCTCACTCCCCACCCCGAAAAAACAAGTGGGTCCCACAGGTTTATTGCAGCCTGGGCCGCCATTGCACACCACTTGCTTTGGTGCTCTTATGTCCCATCCTTTCACATCTGACCCAGTCTGGGGTCATGGCCAGGACCAAGAATAGCACGAGAGGTGGTCAGAGGAATGCGGGAGAGTCTTGGGACCCCGGACCTACTTAGTTGTGAGCCCAGATGCTCAGGGAGATGGGGCCCTGCAGCCTGCCCTTGTGATGCTGTGCACGGCTGCGACCCTGCAGCCACCAGTTGCAACAGCAGGCGACAATGCGACCCACGTCAGCGTGGAGGTGGCAGGGGATGGCGGGGCCCTGGTGGACAGAGACGTGGCGGGGATCAGGCGGGTGTTCCAGCTGCTTGTGGAAGACATCATGGAGGAGGTGGAGGTTTTGGCTGATGAGGAGCAGCAACGGGGGTCCTCGCAAGACCTGAAGGAGAAGGTGTTAGAGGATCAGGGCAAGGAATTGCCGGGAGCCCCAATGAACTTCTGGCACTAGATGCGCTTCAGGCGCTGGCTACCCTGCAAGTGGAACTGAGCTCTGACCATGAGAAAAACTGCAGGGGCTATGTTTCGTTCATGTGCAAGAGCCATCAGAGGAGGAAGTGTGACTTGGCTCAGAGGAGTGCCATTATCCAGGGCATCTCTGGTTTCTGGGCCAAAGTGGTATCCTTTCTGCTGCTTCTTGGGGTCTGCTGCTCAGGAGGAGGAGGAGGTGCAGAAGCAGGAGCAGGAGGATGGTGGGGACGAGGGCGCAGGATGGGTGCTGATGGACCCTGTAGGAAGTGTGGTACTGGGCAATTGGCAGGCTCCAAAGGCACAGCTGAGTAGAGTCCAGGCAGGGCCACACCCCTGAGTGTCGCTGCCATGAATTTGTGTGTCTACTTCAGGCCTGCAATTGAGGAGGAGCAGCTCCAAGGCCTCTAAGTCAGGAATGACCAGAGACAGTACACCAGAGCAGCCTTGGCAGACAGTTATTGTAAATGTGGATGATCCCGAAAATAACTGAGATTTGAGAGTCACACACACGTACACACAGACACACATACACATACACAAACACACACTAACTCCTTTGCTTTTGGACACGATTTGTTTCAATGACTGCAAGTCTGACCATGTAAGCAATGACATGCCACTACTCAGCATACACAGGTCTGAAGAAGAGTAGGGATCAGAAACAGCCCCTTCTTGGGGAATGCAGACCACCTCAGATACAGAACACCACAAGGAACCCAGAGCCATGAGCGTGCCTGATGGTATGGCAGGGCCTGAGGACAACCGTGGTGGCTGGGCAAGCAGAAGTGCCCAGAATCCTTGATGATGCCTGTTCCAGTGTCCTTCCACCCCAGACTAGGGCTGATGTTCCTGGCTCTCCTTGGCTTAGCATGTGGCCGATATGGCTCCTTGACCTAAAGCAGATTATGAACCACCCTTAAGTTTCTGTCATGATCAGCGACTAAGATAAAGACTTTCTCAGCTACATGATCGACTTGAAGTTCAGTGAGGGAGACTGAAGGTGGGTGGGTATGGGACTTGGTGTGGAGTGAGAGGATCATGTTATCCATGTTCCTACAATGTGAATGTTTGCAGAGGCTTCGTGGAAGCTGTTAATGGGAGGCAAGCTGAGGTCCCTAGAAGCTTGCACCTTTCTCTTCTGCCTATCCTAGCATGTACAGGTGCGAGCCATCCCCGGTCCCACAGCAATCTGATCTTTTCCTTTCGGTACCAACCCTACTTCTTGAACACAGTGATCATTAAGAAGTATTACCTTGACATCACTGGTAAAACGTGGCTCCTGGGGTGATGAGTGTGGGTGTGCAAGGGTGTGCATGATTCACCTGTGGGGGTCCACCACACCCGTCTCCCCTGTCTTTCTTCAGGGTAAAGGGCACATCATTCCACACCAGTCCATTGGTTCTGGGACTTTGAACAGGGAGGACTCAGCCACAGGCTGGTCACCAGGAGCCTTAATTTTCTCAACTGGTTGTCAGGCCACAAATGCCCAGAATCAAACAGGATTGTTGAGGTGGACTAGTTTTGGTCCTGCATACAGTTGATGATTGATGTTGGAGTTCTTGGCTGCTCATGGGAAGGTTCGGGTCCTGGTCAGCCCAGAGGTGACATTCCTCGTGTTGCCACCAGATCATCAGCTAAGACGAGTGGGACGATCCCCTGAAGTACTACCCCAGCAGGGAAGATTGTTCCATGAGTGCTAACTGACAGAGACACATGTGGTAAAGGGTCTGGAGGTGGGCCGTGAAGGGACAGCCATGTTGGAGCCGTGACACTGTCCTTCCCCAAATGTGGATGCTCAGGCTCATGCAAGCTGACTGAGGAGCATGGATTTGGGCCATGCATGTAGGAGGTGGCCTGCTGAGACTGGGGCCTGGGCATTCAGTGTGTCCGTGAGTGAAACGAGTCTCCCTCAAATCAGCTGTGGTTGCAGCATGAGACTCCTAGGTGATACTACTAGAGGCAGGGTGAAGTAAGTATCTTTTTCAGAATCATCCTGCTGTGGGTCCTGCCATCACCCAGCCTCCTGTTGCTCACTGAGTTTGACATTGCCTGGGCCCTTCATTCCCGCCCCTTAACCTGGGAAGATCTATCATTGAAAGGGTATTCTCTCTGGGATCCCAGTGCACCTGCGTGCTGACTTTGGGATCTGTGAATTTCCACATGCACCACTTGGTGGCTCACAAGCACCACACATGCTGCGCTGGAAGAGGCTTCAAGCTACCTTGGGAAAATATGAAAGAGCTCGTGGAGGAGGTGAACAGGGAACCACAAGAGCAGGGCATGGTGCCTACCGACTACATCTCTGATATTGCAGAGACAACCCACCCTTAGACTGGGGACGCCTCATTCCTCCACGTATGGTAACTTGGCACCTCCTCTCCTGTCACCTTTATCTGTGTGTCTTCCCTGGGCCACACACACAAACACATACACACACTCACAAACACAGCCGACATAAGCACATGCGTGTATACACACACATGCTTGGCATGGAGACAAAAACACAATCAGGAACACGGGCTTCTGAAACACCTGTGTTTCCTGATTGCATTTGTGTTCCTGTGCCGAGCATCTGTGTGTATACATGTATGTGCTTGTGTCGGCTGTGTTTATGTGTGTGTGTGTGTGTGTGTGTGTGTGTCTGGCCCAGGGCAGACACAGAGATGAAGGCGACAGGAGAGGAGGTGCTGAGCAACCATAAGAGGAGGCACAAGGCGTCCCCAGTCTAAGGGTGGTTGGTCACCGTATCTCTGCAGTACCCTGTACAGGATGGGAACGAGGAAAGGATCGCCAGTGATAACGCCAAACCATGGCTCCAGAAATCTGCAATTAAATGAAACACAAAAACAAGCTCATCATTTCTACCATGTTGCTGTGTGTGTTTGGACCGGGAAGAGGGGGTGCATGGTCTGAGGATTCACCCAGGACAAATCAGGTGGGGTAGGGCTTTGAAACCACTGGCTATAGAGCCCTCAGTCCGCGGTCACATGGGGCAGGCCTTTGGAAATGGTGGATGTGGCTACGGCAGGACTGGGATGGTGAGGAGGCTAAGGTCCTGCAGAAAAGGGCAGAGACCTGAAGGAGAAAGAGCCACAGATTGTCTGCTGCACTGGAGACTTGTTCCACACACGTAAGTAGAACCGAAAAGGTCCTGGGCCTGTGCTGCCCAGGATCAGCCCAAAAGCCAGCACGCTGTCTCCATGAGGGTGGCACACACTGACACGATATGACACAAAACGCAAGATACGCTAAGCTAGGCTATCCGTGCAAAACGACAGGCATCCTAGGAGAGACAGGGTGTGAGTGTGGCATGCCTCCAGACACTTCCAGCCTCCCTGGCAGTGCAGGTAGGCAAAGAAAGTGCAGGGGTGAGTGTACGTGTGTGGCCCTCTGCCGGGATGTGCCTGTGAGGGAGGGAACAGGGAGGAAGCAAGGGTGGTGGGCTTATTGCATGTCCCAAGGGAACTCGGGGGAGTGGGAGAGGGGGAAACCCTGGGGGCAATTTGAAGCCTGCTGGTTTTCAAGGTCCAGGGTCTAGGCAATAGCGGTCCTGCCAAAGATACCCTATGGTGTGTGCTGAAAGTCCTGACGTGAATTCCTTCTTTCTTCTGGGGTCATGCCCCTGACTGTGGGGTTTAGAGGGGCAAAGGTGTGCGTCTGCCTCTGAGGGAGGATTCTGGCTCTCTCCCTGGAGCAGATTCTCTGATTTTGTCATAGGGGATTTGCACCAGGTGACACTCAGAGGGATCCTGCCTTCCAGGTGACTGTCTTGGATGTCTTTGGGCCCAACCAGGGACAGGCTTCATTGGCACTTCGGCTGTGTAGGCAAGCATGTATACCTGATTGTATGAAGACCTACCTGGGCCTAATGAGAGCAACTGAAAGGGAGTCTTGGCATTTAGTCAATCAGTGAAGTCTGGGTGGTTCTAACACTCTTGGTGCTAAGGTACAGAGTCAGAAGTGTAACCTGAGATGAGCAAGTGAAAGAAAATAACCAGGACAAAGAAAGTTGGGTGCTTACCAAAGTTCATGTTCCTGGAGAAGAAAGCGTGTACTTCTGCATATGTGCAAATTTCCTCTCAGGGATGTTACTGTGTACATGCACATGCACACAAAGAACCACCTGCCAGTACGCTTATGAGTATGAGCTGTCGGAAGTGACCTAACCAGGTAATGGGAGTTGAATAGCAAAGCATGAACTTCATAGGGAAAGACTCCACCTAGACTCCAGCCAGCAGAAGCACTGAAGCCAGTGTACCAATCTCTGTTATCTCACCGAGCCAGCAAGTTCTAAGTGGAATCAGAATGGTGCACCAAGGATGCCTGGCAGAAAGGAGAGGCAGGAGGAAAGTGCCTGTGGGCGACCAGTGAGAGTTCAAAGATTCCAAGACACAGAACAGACAGCAACCTCAGACAAAGAAGCCAAAGTGGGTGACCACACAACCCCTTGACCACCCGGCTACAAGGGCCGTTCTGTCCTTCTGAAGTGCCAGGCATACTAGGCTTTCCTTTTTCCTGTGCTTTCAGTGATGGACCAGAAGTGCAGCATCAGGACCTGCTACCTGCAGAGTCTTCCAGTTTGAAACATTACTAATTGTACTCTTTGCAGAACACATATATTGGTATCAGGATTATAGGATGGTTGGCTTAGCTTGATCCTTTTACTGCTTCCGGCCCCACAGGCTTGGGCGACAAGGCAGGCTTTGGTGTGTTCGCACATGGAGAACAGAATCACATTTGCCAGGAGCCAATACGGGAGACCCCATGCATGACAAAGGTCATGCAAAGAATACCTGACAGGCAAAGGCGGATCAGGACTCGAGGGATTCCCTGGACCTGCTCAAGCATCCACCCGAAACCAAAATCTGTGTGTCTGCTGTTTACTATATTATGCCTTTCATCAGTTCTTCTGACATTAACAGGGTGCTCTCCGAGACCATCATTCTCTGAAGAAAATCAACTTAAAGCTCTAGTTAATAAGTCTCCTGGGCTTGAAAGGAGCATTTTAATTCTAACCCCTCTGTTCCTGTTTTAGCTTTCTTGGCAGTTTTATCCACACTCTTTTATCTAATGCACATGATTGTTCACAACACCCCAAGCATAACCTTCGAGTGATAAAACAGTGTTATTAGAATAATACTGCATTGTTGAGCCAATGTTTCCTTCCGAGTTTCCTTGTCCTTTACCCAATTTGCACCTGGAAGTGCATTAGCTAATATAGTTGGTATGTAAGAAAAACAAGCAGTAGCCTTGGTATTAGCAACATAAGACATGCATTGGAGAAGGAAATGGCAACCCACTCCAGTGTTCTTGCCTGGAGAATTCCAGGAACTGAGGAGCCTGGTGGGCTGCCATCTATGGGGTCACACAGAGTTGGACATGACTGAAGTGACTTAGCAGCAGTAGCAGCACAGAGTTGGAAGTGCAACGTGACATGATTAATGAGCAAGTGAAAGAAAACAACCAGGACAAAGAAAGTTGGGTGCTTACCAAAATTCATGTTCCTGGAGAAGAAAGCTTGTATTTCTGCATATGTGCAAGTTTCCTCTCAGGGATGTTACTGTGTACACACGCATGTGTGCACATAGAGGTCCCTGCCAGTACGCTTGTGAGTATGAGCTGTCAGAAATGACATGGCCAGGTGATGGAAGTTGGATAATGAAAACATGAAGGTCTTAGGGAAAGGTACATAGACTCTGGCCAGCAGAAGGACTGAAGCCAGGGAATCGATTCCCATTATCTCACTGAGCAAACACACTCTAAATGGAATCACAGTGGTGCACCCTGGATGCCTGGCAGAAAGGAGAGGCAGGGGGAAAGAGCCTAGAGAGTGGGCCGAGGAAAGGCCACTACACCTGCAGTTTATGAAAAGTAGAAAATGTACCTAATGACCTGGAAGGAGAAACTGTATCTTATTTATTGAGATATCTAGCCAAGGAGAATTCCAGCCAAACAGCCAAAAGTGCTTCCTGGTTTCTTCTTGCTGCCTATAGTAAAATATGAAGGGAAATTAAAAAAATAAATAAATAAGAGAAGGACTATTTAAAAAATAAGACAGAACTTGCTGATTTGGAAATATTCCAGTCTTTTAAGATGACAGAAGATGCTAAAATAAATGGCTCTCAAGCAAGGTCATTTCCAGGGCACTGAGATAAGATGGTCTAAATATAACATTTTACATCACCTATAGGTCATTCTTATTATTTTTTTTTTAAATAAACGTTGTCTAAAGATGAGTGTGACAGTAAAATTCTTTGTTAAGCCTCAGAAAGCTGGAAGGGGATGCTTCATGACATTATTTAGGCAGGCCAATGCCCTCCAAAGAGTTTAGGGGTGTCACTCAGAGATCATTTCAGTCATACAATAAGACTTCTACCAAGTTTCAGGGTGTTATCTCTCAGCTATCTCAGTAGAAAACCAAGACAGAGGAGGACTTTTTATGAAAACGTGTGATTGTGGCTTTAGAGTGGGTGCTTTGCCATGAACACCAGTAAGATTATCAGGAGGCACACCAAGATTTTAAGATAACATATATATATGTTCAGCTTGGACTGAAAGGACTAGAAATAGTACAAAATAAGAGAGCTCTGGACTTCTACCTTCGACAAGCAGGAAGCAGGCTAGGGAGACTGTTTCACTGTAACCATATACTAGCCACCTTTCATGCAATGGAATCATATCAGAGGGCAGAATTAAAAATTCAGAGACTGAAGCCTAGGAAGTTTCCAGGCCTTAAATCCTAATCAAAGGACTGCCAATAAGAACCCGTGGGATTTCAGAACTGCTACTATTGACTCCCACTCCCCTGCCCTTTCTGGAACTGGAGTGTCTATAAAGGTTATCTATGCCTGACCCAGCACTGTATGTTGGTTGTGAAAGTGAGCAGATTAACTCAACTCTTTTGTTCACAGATCATCAGATCTAGAGGAATTACACTTGTATAATTTGATCTGGTGTGTTTGAGAAGACTTGAGAGTCTAGTGGACTACAAGGAGATCAAACCAGGCAATCCTAAAGTAAATCAGTCCTGCATATTCATTGGAAGGACTGATGCTGAAGCTGCAGTTCCAATACTTTGGCTACCTGATGTGAAGAACTGACCCATTGGAAAAGAGCCTAATGGGGGAAATATTGAAGGCAGGAGAAGGGGACAGCAGAGGATGAAATGGTTGGATGGCATCACCTACTCAATGGACTTGAGTTTGAGCAAGCTCCTGGAGTTGATGGTGGACAAAGAAGCCTAGCGTGCTGCAGTCTATCGGGTCACAAAGAGTAGAACACAACTGAGCGACTGAACACGTGAGATATTGCACAAGTAGACCCTGATCCATATGTGAAACTGACTTAGATGACAAGGTCCTGAACTACAACTTAATGTTACAGTGCATAAATTATTTGAAAGCATTGGCAAGAAAAAGCATTTTGGACATACAAGTATGTAAACAATTTTGTGGCCATGTGGGTACCACGTGGTTTTAAAGGATGTCCACAAGTCCTTTCTTTCAAGGGTGGATCTTTATACTCCCCTTCACATGTGGGCTGGACTTAGTGGCTCACTTCCAGTGTTAGAATATTGTAGAAATGAAAATGAAGTGTCTGAGACTAGGTCATAAAAGACACTGCAGCCTCCTTGCTCATCCTCTTGGATCACTCTAGAAGCCAGTTTAGTAGTATCTTGACAACACTCATGTAACCCAGTAGAGAGGCCCATGTGAAAGAACTGAGGCTTTCTCCCAATAGCCAGCATGGAAACTGGTTTCAACAGCTATATGAGGAAGCCATCTTGGAAGGAAATCCACCAGCCCATGTCAAGGCTTCAGATAATGACAATCTCATGAAACCCTGAGCCAGAACACTCAACTGAATTACTCCTGGATTCCTTTCAGCAGCAGTATGAGATAATATTGTTTTAAGCTGTTAGTTTGGGGTAATTTGTTATGTAGCAGTAGTTCATTAATGCACTGCCAACCTTGGGCCGTGTATTTATCCCGGGGTGCCTGCCCATTTAGTCCAATCTACGTCAGAATCTGCTAGTTCAGTTTAGAAAACATACCTCACCCTTGATCTGACCACCCTCAGTATCAGATCAAATTCCTTATCACTCACCTCAATATCTTATCAGCCTTGCCTAGCCTCAGCAATGATCTTCTCAGTTGAACCAGAATCCACCCTCACCCTTATGGCCCTCTTAATAAGTTTCCATTCACTGACACCCACTCTGTTGTTGTTGTTCATTGCAGTCTCCCAGTCTCTGTTTGCAATCCCATGGACCCACCCTGTTCCGTAGCTATAAATCCTAGTTGTGTCCCTACTGGAGTCAGACTTAAGCTCAATGTCTCTCCCGTATTATAAGACCCAGCTGTAGTACTCTTACTTTGAATAAAGTTTTTCTTACCACTTTTAGTAAGTGTTATGAATAATTTTTTAACATTTCCAAGTTCTGTTAGTACGGATTATTCTCAAAGGAACACTTTTATACCTTTACTTTTTATACTATATTCATTTGGGAAACAAATTTTTAGAATTAAAGCATTTCATGTTTTTACCATACAAACAGAAAATAGCTTTTAAAATACATTTATATATTCTAAAAAAAATTTAGTAATCTGAAAAGGATGTGTATATAGACATGTCAGTGTATATACACATATACCCTCAGAGCTCCAAGGAAAACTTAATTCTCAGTAAACTATAAATTAAAACATTCAGCCTGCAAAGAGTGAAATCTTTGGAATTAACTTGCCAAAAAATCGTAGAGAATGAAATATTAGTTTAAAAAATGTATACATAAAAATATTTGGGATTTAGATAAAATTTGCTATTTAAATAAAGTTAGGTCAAGCCCTAAACCATCTATTTAAAAAAAAAGAAAGAAAGACTCTGCATCATGTAATAACCTACATTGGAAAAGAACCTAAAAAAGAATAGATATGTATCTGTATAATTAAATCACTGTGATATACATCTGAAACACAACATTGTAAATCAAATATATTTCCATGAAAATTTGTAAAGAAAGCTTTTAAAATACAAGGTTATAAGGAAAAAATCTAAAGAAAGTAGAAGGTATATATGAATTGAAACAAAAATAGAAAACAACAAAAATAAATCTTGTTGGGATAATAAAACAAGAGCTGCTTCTTGGAAAAACAAAATCAGAAACACTGATACAACTGTGGCAATCTAATAAGGGGAAGAGGAGGTTAATTCCAATACTAGAAATGAGAAACGGAATGTGGTTCTGAAAGGATAATGTTCAAAGGATAATGTTCAAGTCTGAATGGAATTACTTTTGTTTCAGGAAAGATCCAGTAAAGCAAAAACCTGGGGAAAGAAAGGGAAAGAAAGAAAGAGGAAGAGAGTCAGGGGAAGAAAGGAAGAAAAGGAAAGGAAGGGAAAAGAAAGAAAAGGAAATGTCTCAACAGATGTTGTAAACTCTCCAATAAAACAATTCTCTTTAAAATCTAAAAACAGAAATAGAAATTCATTAAGCCGTAGCCTCATTGCACTTGATGGTACTAAGAAGAAAAAAACCCATTTACACATCACTGTTTAGAATTTCTGGCAAACACAATATGATTATTTAAAAAAATAGAAATAGAAATATGCCATGTTATTTGTAAAAATATGGACAGCAGAAATATTTTTGTAAAAAACATTTTATTTCTATAAATAGTAATTTTACTTAGAATGTTTTGGCAACATTAATAAAACAATAAATTTTACCTGAAAGAACAAGCAAAGTAGACCATGGAAATTCCCAAAAGCAATTACAAAATAGTGATCTTGACAGATATTCAAACATTTGTAAACAAAACAAAGTGTCATTGCCTGAAAAAAATACAGAGATATCAACAGAAAAACAGAGGAAGCTCCTGAAAGAACTCAACTCGCTATTAACCATATTTTATTTGCAGGCACAGAAACTGACTCAAGTTAATTCTAAGAAGCAAAGCCCTGATGTTATTATCTCTTCTCAGTTTCTGTGTGTGTATGTGTGTGTGTGTGTGTGTGTGTGTGTGTGTGTGTAAAGTAGGAAATTTAGGCTGGAGAGGTAAGAAGAGGGTAGAGACTTAAAGTGCCTTTAAGGAGGAGGAGGAAATGAAGAGGGTTGAGGATTTCATTGTGTGATTTGAACAGCACTGGTGAAGCTCAAACAAGGGAGGTAGCAAGCCATGCAGGCCTAGGGGAAGAGCATTTCCAGAAGAACAGCAGTTGCAAAGTTTTTGGATTGGGAAGAAATGTATTTGCTTAAGGAAAAGCAAGGCCAGTGTTGTCAAAAACAGGGCACCAGTGGGGAAAATAGTAGAGTAGAACGACAGAGAATGGAAGAGAGGAAGTAGTCAGGGACCATATCACTGGGACCTTTTTATTTGGCAATAAATACAACTTGTACTCCTTAGGAGCATACTTCAGAGCAAACAACAGTAACTGTATTCAAAATACTAAGCAACAATAAAAACATATAAAGAAAACATTTCATATTTTTACTATAGAAATAGAATAAAGGAGATAAGAATGCAATAGTCTGTACATTTATTTATACATAGAGTTTTCACCTGAGACCAGGACACACACACACACACACACACACACACACACACACACACACACACACTTTATACACCTAAAAGTGGTTTAAGCTGACATTTAGCAAAGTGCGTGGGCCCAAGCAAATTAACTGGAAAGGCTTAGTAATATATTCAAAGTGCAAATCAATCAATGAAGCATTGAATAAATAAATACAATCTACTTGTATTTGAATTTGCACTCAGGAAATTACCTAAAATGGAGACAATAGACTTACTACAGCTTAGTCATCTGTAGTCCATCCACTTCATGTCTGAGACGGATGCTAACACCTTGGTGATTACCACTTTCCAGCATTTTGTGAAAGCTTAGAGCATTTAAATAAATTGCGGAGGGGGAAAACAAAAGAGTGGGGAGAGACAAAGAGGAGGAGAAAGGAAGAGGAAACGGAGAGATTTCTCCTGGCATAGATATACAGCCAGGATCCCAGGTTCCTTGAATGGTGCACAGAGATTGCTAGGTACCTGTGCCAAAAGTGGAGAAGGTATGGTATTCAACTCGAGGAGGAGACTCAACTCCAGGAACCCACAGAGGAAGACAAGTGTGCTGATGTTCAGGAACCAGTACTTAGAGGGTACACCACAGGTCTGTGAAAGAGCTCTTGGAGACCCCCAGAAAAAAGGTTTCCACAAGTATAATCACAGACTAGATAGTTGGATAGAGTAGAGGAAGGATAATAACTCTATCACCTGATAATTACTGAAATAAACGAGAAAATTCCTGCACATCAGACTGTGTCAAGTAAGACTGAAAATCAGTATTAGTTTGATAAAATGGTAAATTACACACACAAAGAATTAGCTGTTAACTGCAATACATTCGTGTTCAAGGCAAGATAAGATACAAAACTGAAATCTTCACATGTTCAACTAGGGTAAGATACATGTAACTGGGAAAGGTAAGGAAAGGTTCTATAGAGGGTTTAATCACCCTGGACCCTTTGTATCCACTACATTTACTATTCTCAGACAACTCCATTGTAGCCTAAGGATAAGAGAACTAAATTTAGCCCAATTCATAAACTGAACAGATTCCCTGTGTTTGATCCTTTTCAGTTAAAACTATGGGTCCAGTGCAAATCAAACTGGATGTCAAGGCTTTTTTACTTGGGAATCTTAACTGGCTTTATTACAGTTACTGAGACAGATATGGCTACCTCACTGTGACTAAAGGCTAGCCAAATGGGAAAGGGGATGGAATGAATCCAATTCCCCTTTTGATCACTCAACAGGAGGTCCACAGGCACCAGGTCCCATTCTCTTAACTATCTCTGCTTCTCCAACTGCAGTCAATGATAACACAGGGCCTGCTTGATGCTTGCAGGGGCCTCTCACCAAACACAGGCATTTAAATGGTTGGCTTCCTTGAGATGTCCCTGGGCTAGGTAAAGACACTCTGAGACAGTGTTCCTTCTGCCTTGGCTCCATGGCTGGAGTGAATGCATACCTCTTCCTCCAAAGGGACAAGGAGCCACAGCTCTGCATTGACTAAATCCCATGTCTGGTCCCAACTCACATCATAGCTTCTCCATCAACTTCTCCACACCAGGCTTTTGGAGCCAGGGCCCTAGATCAGCAAAACAGAGACACTTCAGAGAGTTCAGCACCACAAGGGACCATACCATAACAAAGCCATTCTAATCTGGCTATACGAACTCTTCCATATTTTCCCAAGGCAGCTTGAAGCTGCTTCCAGTGCAGCGTGTATGGTGGTGGTGAGATGCCGAGTGGTGAATGTGGAAATTCACAGAAGATCCCAAAGTCAGCACAGAGGTGCACTGGGAGCCTGGAGTGGACACCCTTTCAATGATATGCCTTCCCAGGGTAAGGGGAAGGAGTGAAGTGCCCAAGCAATCTCAAACTCAGTGAGTAAAAGGAGCCAGGGGATGGCAGGACCCATGGAACAATGATTCTGAAAAAGATACTTAATTCACCCTCCCTCTAATTGTATCACCTGGACTTTGGCACTGCAACCACAGCTAATTTGAGGTACATTTGCTTCACTCATGGACACACCGAATCCCCAAATCCACAGTCTCAGGAGGTCACCTGCACATGTCCGACCCAAATTCAGGCTCCACAGCCAGCTTGCATGAGTCTGAGCATCCCCATGGGAAAGGACAGTGTCCTAGATACTACACGACTCTCCCTTCAGGGCCCACCTCCACACCTCCTCTCCACATATGTTTCCGTCAGTTACGCTCATGGAAGAACCTTCCTCCCCAGGGTACTATTTCAGGGGATCATTCCACACATCTTTGCTGATGATCTGCTGGCACAAAGAGTAAGGTGAACCAGCAACCAAGAATTCCATAATCAATCATTAACTGTGCAGGTCTCAAACCACCACTCCTCAACAATCCTGTTCGATTCTGGGCAGTTTTGGCCTGACAATCAGCTGAGAAAGTTAAGGCTCCTAGTGTCCAGCCTGTGGCAGGGTTCTCCCCGTTTGAAGCCCCAGAATCAGTCGACAGGAGTTGAATGACCTGCCCTATACCCTGCAGAAGACAGGAGAGATGGGTGCGGATCCCACAGGTGGATCATCCACACCCTTGCACACCCACACTCTTCACCCCGGGAGCCATGTTTTACAAACAATGTCAAGGTAACCATACGTAGTGATCACCGTGCTCAAGAAGTAGGGGTGGTCCTGAAAGGAGAAGATCACCTTGCAGTGGGACCATGGATGGCTCTGCAACTGCACCTGCCAGGGTAGGGAGGAGGGAAAAGTTTCCTGCTCCTCCTCCTCCTCCTCCTGAGCAGTGGACTCCAAGGAGCAGCAGAAAGGATACAGCTATGGCCCAGAAGCAAGGGATGCCCTGCAAAATGGCGCTCCTCCGAGCCAAGTCAGGCTTCCTCCTCTGATGGTTCTTGCTCATGCACCGAAAGTAGGCCCCACAGTTTTTCTCATGCTCAGACCTCAGTTCCACCTTCAGGGTGGCCAGTGCCTGCAATGCATCTTGCCCCGGAAGCTCAGTCGATCTCCCAGGCCTTTCCTGGCCCTGTTCCTCCACCATCTTCTCTTCAGCTCCTGGGAGGACCCCTATTGCTGCTCTTCATCTGCCAGAATTTCCACCTCCTCCGTGATGTATTCTGCAGGCAGCTGGACCCCCTGCCCAATACCCGCTGCATCTCCATCCACCAGGGGCTCAGTGTCTTCCACCGCCTCCAACCTGAAGAGGGTGGCCTCTTTTCCTGGCATTACAACTGGTAGCTCCAAGGTCCCAGCCACGAAAAGCATCAGGAAGGCAGGCCATGGGCCCCAGCACCCTGAACACCAGGGCTTACAACTAAGATGGCCTGGGGCCCCAGGAAACTCCTGCATTCCTCTGAACGCCTCTGACGCTCCTCTTGGCCCTGGTCGCGAACCCAGGCTGGGGCAGATACAAAGGGATGGGTCATAATAGCACAACAAGTGGTGCACAAATGCGGATCAGGCTGCAGTAATCCTGTGGGACCCACTAGCTCTTTGGGCGCACAGAGTGAGGGGGATGGTAGGGAGGTGGGGCTGGTGTGTGTAGGGTGGACTGAGGCTGAAGAATGGGTTGGCAGACAGCACAGGACATAGTGAAAGGGCCCTGGGGAGATCAGCCAAATAGGCGGGGCACAAGGCTATGAGCCATTCTCTGGCTGCTGGCCCAAATTAGTGCAAAGGCTGAGAGTGTGGTGGGCGGCACCCTTATGGACATGTTCCTAGACCAGACGGCATCTTCGACGGTCCCTGGGCTCCAGCCCACCGATGTGAAATATTCTGCTCCAGGGGGGTAGTGGGTTTTGCATCTGCCACTAGCCCAGGCGCAGTCATTGATCAGGCTCTGGAAATTCCAACCACAGGTTCCTGCTCCACAGTCCAAACAACACACTCCCGTGTCCCTCGGGCCTGTTAATAACTGGGAACTCTCCCTGAGTATCCAAAGGTTAAGCAGGGGCGCCACGTGCCTGGATACTTTTCTCCATGGGATAGAGAACCTGTTGCTGTCCGGATGCTAGAGAAGTAGGGAAAAACCCCACTGTTTGCTACAGTTGATTTTCACTGTTCAGGGACACCAGAGTCTTAGGGTACAGAGCTCAATCTGTGTCTCTTTATCTCTGCTTCTGGTACAGCACTGTTTTGGGCAATCTTTCTATGTATGTACCAAGGGCTGGTGTCTGTGTGTCTCCGTCTCTCCATGTTGTGCTGTTGCTGTCTGGCACTCTCTGGACACCAGCGCTCATATGAGAAGCTAATCCATGGCGTGAAGGCAAGCTCTTCTCCTTCTTAGTGAGTTGCACCAATGGGAGATCCAATTTTTTTAGTCCACGCGTTCAGATAGTTCTTTCTCAAACTTGAAAGCCAACAGTCGGTGGTCAATGCTGAACTGCAGAAGGGGCTTGGACCTTCCTTCCTTTGCTGGACAGATGTGAATGCTGCACAGGCCTGAGGTGGCTTGGCCACTCTTGGCACAGATTGAGAAATGGGGCATGCTCTCCTGGCATAAGGGAACTCCATGAACATCACTTGAAAACCTGCCAGGCAGACGGTAAGGACAGCTCCCCTTTAAGTTCCACGACCCACCGGTGCCAGAGACATGCATGGCTACCCATTTACACTATCGAGGCCCTTTCAACTTGTGCCGGTGTCCAGCTCCAGCACCATTCAGGGATACCCTCAGGAAAAATGGTGTCAGCAAGAGAGAAAAGTAAAGGAGAGAAAAAGAGGCTGATATTCCCTGGTTTACACAGAAAGCCAATAAACCCCTTACACAGGACTTGCTGTGTTCACAGAGGCCACAGCCGCCCTCTAAATGGAGCGAAGATGCAGAGCGCCTTCTCTATTGGGTTTTAGATGCCCAGGCAAAAAAGTGAACTCAGAGAGCCTCTGTGCTCACGGGAATCTGCCTGAGAAAAAGAGAGAAAGAGAAAGAAAGAATGTCTCAGGGAGACTCAGCTTAGGTGAAATGGGTCTGCAGCTTTATTTTCAAAAGGGGCTTTTATACCCCGAGTTACACATTTCCAGGAGTGAAAGATACAAAGTCATGCAGAATCAGCTCAACATTCCATCAGTTTTACCTTTAACGAAACCAGGACATTTTCTGCATAACTTTCCCCAAAAAAGGGTCTTATGTTATGTACATTATCTTCTGGCCCTGTGGCCTGTTAACATTTTGTGACTCTTTCTTGATAAAGTTTGGTCAACCAGAAAACCTGATTTCCCTTTATCTTTCCAGTTTGCAGTCCCCCTCAGGAAACAGAGTTACATTCTCATGAAGCAAAGGTGCAGTGGGTTACAACAAAGAAAGTACTTATTAACTCAAGGGTTTTATGTTGCTAATACCAAGGCTACTGCTTGTTTTTCTTGCATACCAACTATACTAGCTAATGCACTTCCGGCTGCACACTGGGTAAAGGACAAGGAAACTTGGCAACAAACATTGGCTCAACAATGCAGTATTATTCTAATAAAGCTTTTTTTTTAAATAACTCGAAGGTTAGGCTTGGGGTGTTGTGAACAATCATGTACGTTAGTTACAAGAGTCTGGATAAAACTGCCAAGCAAGCTTAAATAGTAACAGAGGGGTTAGAATTAAAATGTTCCTTTCAAGCCCAGGAGAACTATTAACTAGAGCCTTAAATTGATTTTCTTCAGAGAAAGGTGGTCGGGGAGAGCCCCCTGTTAATGTCAAAAGAATTGGTGAAAGGCATGATATAATAAACAGTAGACAGACAGATTTTGGTTTCGGGACAGATGGTTTAGCAGGTCCAGGCAATCCCTCGAGTCCTGATCTGCCTTTGCCTGTCAGATCTTCTCCGCATGACCTTTGTCATGGGTGGGATCTCCCGTTGTGGCTCCTGACATCTCTCCTTTTTGTATTTTTTAAAACAGCCAGATGTAACTCAGTCGCGAGCTTCTGAGTACTCTGACAAAGAGTTCTGACAATACAAGGAAGAATAATTATGAGAAGCAGAATTAGAGTGGCCACAGTGGCATAGCTAAAAATCATAGACAGAATGTTGTTTTCCTGAAATAAGGTTTGAAAATGTATGAAAAATGGTCATTTGCTGCTCCTGTGGCAGTAAAATCCAATCGGGAATGTCCCATGGTCTTTATCTTAGTGTGAAGTTTTCCTAAATCTACACTAATGCTGGAGCTATTCCATACCCCCGAAATATGATTTCTAATTTTCTCCCAGTTATAATCTGTCTCGTTTACTTTCAGGGGTGTTACAAAAATCCACAGGTAGTTGGCATGATAGGACAATGACAATTTTTCTTTAATGCCTGTAATTCAGTCCCAATATGCATTACAACTTCAGGGCATCTACCTCCATTTCTAGTTTCCTATCTATAACTTCCTGACAAAGCTAAAGAGCCATTTTTAGACATGAATGTGAATGTGAACGTGAAGTCGCTCAGTCGTGTCCGACTCTTTGTGATGCCATGGACTGTAGCCTACCAGGCTCCTCTGTCCATGGGATTTTTCCAGGCAATTTTAGACATAATATTAAAATATTGAGCAGTATGCACTTTTTGAGTCAATGATATTGACGCCACAGTGACAGAGGTAATTGCAGTTATTAAAGCTGATATTCTCAAGAAAAGCAAGCTCACAAACCTTCACGATCACATCAAATCTTGTAATCGTTGCAACACAGCAAGACTGCAGTTATCATACCAATAAGTGATTACAGTCACCGGCACTATAAGATAGGGTGGACTTTGCAACACTGCAGAGGAGCAAACATTATATTGAGGGTTCAAACAAGATGAGAGCATACATTGTTCACAAGATACTATGTTAGGTCCACCTGAATAATTTATTTGTATATTAAGTCCTTTGGAGTCATTAGTGAAGAGAAAAACATAGGGAGAGGGTAGGCAAGCTAAAATAAAATAAGTAGACTCATTTTTTGGTCGGGATAGGGTTACATCAATTTGCCAGAGAGCATTAGGCTTAAGGCCTCGGAGATTTACTCCTAACGGTGGATATGGATTAAATAGTGGGCAATTTGAACATAACTTAACTCTTTGTCTAGCTGTTTCTTTTAGGGATATGAAATTCATACCTTAAACCAGCTGCATTTTGATGGTGAATTTTGTGAGAATTTTTGGCTTTGTCCATCTTTTTCTGTAAGTTTAAAGCAATTAATTTAGTCAATGCATCTGCCAAAGCATTTCCTTCATGTAAAGGGCCAGACAAGCCAGAATGGGCTCTAATATGTCCCACAAAATATTTGTTATCTCTGTGTTTAATCTATTTCTGTAAATCAGATAACAAGGAGAATATAGTAGTTTTTTTTTTTTTTTTGGAATATTAACAGTCCCTATATGAGGAAACAACCCTACAATATATTGGCAGTCAGTCAAAAAATTGAAGGTGTGGTCTCTTAAATGTTGAAGAGCCCAAATAACTGTTCATAACTCAGCTCTCTGGACAGATGTCTCTTCAGTTACCTGAACATGGGATATTTTATCAATAATTGTGTCTGCTTTAACGTTAGAGGAATCATCTGTGAAAACTAAAATTGTCCCTTCTAAAGGTTAAAGTCCAGCAATGGTAGAGACGTCTGCTCCAGTATCTAACAACCCTATTTCATTTCCTTGAATTAAAAGGTCTTTTGAAGGCCTAGAAGCTGTAATTTCCTGAACCCAAAAAGCTAGATCACTAGATCCAAATACTCTGTGGCCTCTAGCTTGAGAAGTCAAGTTTTTTACCTTTCTGATAATAACTTAAAAGCAAAAGCTGTGTTATTCTTTGACCTTTATTAATTTGCACAGTTTTGGTAAGTGGCAAGATCAAAACTTTAATTTCCCCAATATAATCAGAACCTACTACAACAGGCACCAGTGAAATTCCTTGAAAAGACAGCGAGCTACGCCCAAGCACAAATCGTACAATACCCTCAGGTAGGGGGCCAGCCACTCCCGTTGCAATTGGAGTAACCAGCATGTCCGGGGTTAATATTGTTGTTAAAACCCCTTACCATTCCGCTTCTCTCCTAGCCTGGGTGAGGCCCCCCTGAGGGGTTTTCTCCAAGGAGTATGCTCTGCATATTGTGTATGCGTATGCTTTAATAGTTCTGTTGTGCAAAACACTTTTTATCTTCTTCAGCTTTAGACAAGACCTTTGCAGGCTTTGGGAGGCGCAAACGGAAGGTGGCGGCGATCACCTTAAATCAGAAAGTGGTAGATAAGTCTTTAAAGGTTTGTGCAGAGGGGGAGGGGGCTCACCAGGGCGCCTGACCGTAGGGTCCTGTAAGCCCCCTCCTGTTCATCAATGGCAGAAAATATGATCTGCGCAAAAGTGGAGACCCACCACCGACCGCTATAGCCTCCCATATAGGCTGTCTAACAGCCTCATGACAAGGGTCCAGGACATTTCTAATCATGTTTCACAGAGCAAACGCATCGAAAGGAATATTTTCTGGCCTATGCAAAGTATAAAACAAACATAGAAATTTAGACAGTCTTCCTGTGGTTTTTTTAATGCCTCTATTGGCCAACATGTGAAGTAATACTTCAATAAACATTTGTCTATTCTTAGATGCAGAGAAACCTATTTTTCTAGATAATATTCTTATTCATTCTGTACCCTCTTCACCCTGCTGGCAGTTAGGCAGGTACAATCCTAACCGCCCCACATTATGGTCTCAAATTATTTACTCTTCAGATTTATGAGCATGATCTAAAGCATCCTTAATCATATTAAAAAGAGAAAGGGTGTCAGTGGTTACCTTTTCTGGGCAATGCAAAGTGTAATAAATTTTTACCTGTTTCCCTACATTTTCCCAGGTATCTAGGTTATCAGTGCCCTCTTCTGGAAATCAAAGACATTGCTCTTGTACAAATGTAAAAAAGGATTGAATACTAGCCTTCTTAACTTTAATTCCTCTTTTATTTAACAATTGCAAGATTACTCCTATAAAGGGTTGTTGTTCTTTTGATTTGTTGTTACCCGTGTCAGTGATTTCTGTCTTCAAGGAAAGATTCAACACTACCCACTCTTCCTCACCCTACCTATCTTATGCAAAGTGGTTTGCAGCACCCTAAGTGGAGTCCTAGCCGCCCCAAAACTGGACAATGGGGAGACTTAACTTCAGGTTCCTGTTCTGGGCGCCACTTGCTGGGGTCCAGCCCCAGCAGGATTCAGGGATACCCTCAGCAAGAGAGAAAGTAAAGGAGAGAAAAAGAGGCTGATACTCCTTGGTTTACACAGAAAGGCAATAAAGCCCCTGACACAGCACTTGCTGTGTTCATGGAGGTCACAGGCACCCTCTCGATGGAGCAAAGTTGCAGAGCACCTTCTCGATTGGGTGTTAGAAGCCCGGGCAAAAAGAGAGAACGTAAAGGAGAGAAAAAGAGGCTGATATTCCTTGGTTTACACAGAAAGGCAATAAAGCCCTTGACACAGCACTTGCTGTGTTCATGGAGGTCACAGGCACCCTCTCGATGGAGCGAAGTTGCAGAGCACCTTCTCGATTGGGTGTTAGAAGCCTGGGCAAAAAAGTGAACTCAGAGAGCCTCTGTGCTCTAGGGAATCTGGCTGAGAAAAAGAGAGAGAGAGAAAGAGAGAGAGAGAGAAGAGAGACAGAATGACACAGGGGAGACCCAGCTTAGGTGAAACGGGTCTTGCAGCTTTATTTTCAAAAGGGGCTTTTATACTCTGAGTTACATATTTCCAGAAGTGAAAGATACAAAGTCATGCAGAATCAGCTCAACATTCCATCAGTTTTACCTTTATCGAAACCAGGACATTTTTTGCAAAGCTTTCACAAACAAGGGTCTTATGTTATGTACATTATCTTCTGGCCCCATGGCCTGTTAACATTTTGTGACTCTTTCTTGATAAATGTTGGTCAACCTGAAAACCTACTTTCCCTTTATCTTTCCAGTCTGTAGTCCCCCTCAGGAAACAGAGTTACATTCTTATGAAGCAAAGGTGCAGTGGGTTACAACAAAGAAAGTACTTATTAACTCAAGGGTCTTATGTTGCTAATACCAAGGCTACTGCTTGTTTTTCTTGCATACCAACTATATTAGCTAATATCCTCCCAGGCGCAAATTGGGTAAAGGACAAGGAAATTCGGGAGGAAACATTGGCTCAACAATGCAGTATTATTCTAATAAAGTTTTTTTTTTTTTTTTACTAAAATATTATGCTTGGGGTGTTGTGAACAATCATGTGCATTAGTTACAAGAGTGTAGATAAACCTGCCAAGGAAGCCAAAATAGTAACAGAGGGGTTAGAATTAAAATGTTCCTTTCAAGCCCAGGAGACTTATTAACTAGAGCCTTACGTTGATTTTCTTCAGAGAAAGGTGGTCGGGGAGAGCCCCCTGTTAATGTCAAAATAATTGGTGAAAGGCATAATATAGTAAACAGTAGAGACAGATTTTGGTTTCGGGCAGATGCTTGAGCAGGTCCAGGTAATCCCTCGAGTCCTGATCCACCTTTGCCTGTCAGGTCTTCTCTGCATGACCTTTGCATGCATGGGATCTCCTGAGGTGGTTCACAGCAAATGTGGTTCTGTTCTCCATGTGAGAACACACCCAAGCCTGCCTAGTTGCCCAAGCCTGTGGGGCCAGGAGCAGTAAGAGGATCAAGCTAAGCCATCCATCCTGTAGTCCTGATACCAATATATGTGTTCTGCAAAGAGTTCAATTAGTGATGTTTCAAACTGGAAGACTCTGCAGGTAGCAGGTCCTTATGCTGCACTTCTGGTCCATCACTGAAAGCACACAAAAAAGGCAAACCTTAATCATGCTCATGGCAATGTCAGGGAAAGTATGCCTGGCACTTCAGAAGGACAGAACGGCCCTTGTAGCCGGGTGGTCAAGGGGTTGTGTGGTCACCCACTTTGGCTTCTTTGTCTGAGGTTGCTGTCTGTTCTGTGTCTTGGAATCTTTGAACTCTCACTGGTCGCCCACAGGCACTTTCCTCCTGCCTCTCCTTTCTGCCAGGCATCCTTGGTGCACCATTCTGATTCCACTTAGAACTTGCTTGCTCGGTGGGATAACAGAGATTGGTACCCTGACTTCAGTGCTTTTGCTGGCTGGAGTCTAGGTGGAGTCTTTCCCTATGACGTTCATGCTTTGCTATTCAACTCCCATTACCTGGTTAGGTCACTTCCGACAGCTCATACTCATAAACGTACTGGCAGGTGGTTCTTTGTGTGCATGTGCATGTACACAGTAACATCCCTGAGAGGAAATTTGCACATATGCAGAAGTACACGCTTTCTTCTCCAGGAACATGAACTTTGGTAAGCACCCAACTTTCTTTGTCCTGGTTATTTTCTTTCACTTGCTCATCTCAGGTTGCACTTCTGACTCTGTAACTTAGCACCAACTGTGTTAGAACCACCCAGACATCACTGATTGACTAAATGCCAAGACTCCCTTTCAGTTGCTCTCATTAGGCCCAGGTAGGTCTTCATACAATCAGGTATATCTGCTTTCCTAACAGCCAAAGTGCCAAAGAAGCCTGTCCCTGGTTGGGCCCAAAGACATCCAAGACAGTCACCTGGAAGGCAGGGTCCCACTGAGTGTCACCTGGTGCAAATCCCCTATGACAAAATCAGAGAATCTGCTCCAGAGAGAGAGCCACAATCCTCTCTCAGATGCAGATGCACACCTTTAACCCTCTAGACCCCAGAGCCAGGGGCATGACCCTAGAGGAAAGAAGGAATTCACGTCAGGACTTTCAGCACACACCATGGGGTATCTTTGGCAGGACCGCTATTGCCTAGACCCTGGACCCTGAAAACCAGCAGGCTTCAAATTACCCCCAGGGGCTTCCCCATCTCCCCTCCCCTGAGTTCCCTTGGGACATGCAATAAGCCCACCACCCTTGCTTCCTCCCTGTTCCCTCCCTCACAGGCACAACCCAGCGGAGGGCCACACACGTACACTAGGCCCTGCACTTTCTTTGCCTACCTGCACTGCCAGGGAGGCTGGAAGTGCCTGGAGGCATGCCACGCTCACATCCTGTCTCTCCTAGGAGGCCTGTCATTTTGCACAGACAGCCTGCCTTACCTTATCTTCCATTTTGTGTCACATTGTGTCAGTGTGTGCCACTCTCATGGACATAGCATGCTGGCTTTTGGGCTGATCCTGGGCAGTACAGCCCAGGACCTTTCCAGTTCTCCTTACGTGTGTGGAACAAGTCTCCAGTGCAGCAGACAATCTGTGGCTCTTTCTCCTTCAGGTCTCTGCCCTTTTCTGCAGGACCTTAGCCTCCTCACCATCCCAGTCCTGCCATAGCCACATCCACCATTTCCAAAGGCCGGCCCATGTGACCACAGGCTGAGGGCTCCAAAGCCAGTGGTCCAAAGCCCTACCCCACCTGATTTGTCCTGGGTGAATCCTCAGGCCATGCATCCCCTCTTCCCGGTCCAAACACACACAACAACACAGTAGAAATGGTGAGCTTGTTTTATATTTGGTCTAATTGCAGATTTCTGGAGCCACGGTCTGGAGTTATCACTGGCCATCCTTTCCCCGTTCCCATCCTGTACAGGGTACTGCAGAGATACGGCGACCGACCACCCTTAGACTGGGGACGCCTCGTGCCTCCTCTTTTGGTTGCTTGGCACCTCCTCTCCTGTCTCCTTCATCTCTGTGTCTGCCCTGGGCCAGACACACACACACACACACACACACACACACACACACACACACACACACATAAACACAGCCGACACAAGCACACACATGTATACACACAAATGCTCGGCACAGGAACACAAATGCAAACAGGAAACTCATGTGTTTCAGAAGCCCGTGTTCCCTGATTGTGTTTGTGTCTCCGTGCCGAGCATGTGTGTGTATACACGCATGTGCCTATGTCGGCTGTGTTTGTGAGTGTGTGTGTTTGTGTGTGTAGCCCAGGGAAGACACAGAGATGAAGGTGACAGGAGAGGAGGAGCCTAGTTACCATAAGTGGAGGCATGAGGTGTCCCCAGTCTAAGGGTGGGTGGTCTCTGCAATATCAGGGATGTAGTCGGTGGGCACCATGCCCTGCCCTTGTGGCTCCCTGTTCATGTCCTCCACGAGCTCTTTCCTGTTCACCTCCTCCACGAGCTCTTTCATATTTTCCCAAGGTAGCCTGAAGCCGCTTCCAGCGCAGCATGTGTGGTGCTTGTGAGCCACCAAGCGGTGCATGTGGAAATTCACAGAAGAACCCAACGTCAGCACACAGGTGCACTGGGATCCCAGACAGGATGCCCTTTCAATGATAGACCTTCCCAGGTTAAGGGACAGGAATGAAGGGCCCAAGCAATGTCAAACTCAGTGAGCAACAGGAGGCCAGAAGATGGGAGGACCCACAACAGGATGATTCTGAAAAAGAAACTTACTTCACCCTGCCTATAGTAGTATCACCTAGGAGTCTTATGCTACAACCACAACTGATTTGAGGGAGACTTGTTTCACTCACAGACACACTGAATGCTCAGGCCCTAGCCTCAGCAGGCGACCTGCTATATGCATGGCCCAAATTCATGCTCCTCAGCCAGCTTGCATGAGCCTGAGCATCCCCATTTGGGAAAGGACAGTGTCACGACTCCAACATGGCTGTCCCTTCACGGCCCACCTCCAGACCCTTTACCACATGTGTCTCTGTCAGTTACCACTCACGGCAGAATCTTCCCTGCTGGGGTAGTACTTCAGGGGATCACCCTACTCGTCTTAGCTGATTATCTGGTGGCAACACAAGGAATGTCACCTCTGGGCTGACCAGGACCCGAACCTTCCCATGAGCAGCCAAGAACTCCAACATCAAGCATCAACTGTATGCAGGACCAAAACTAGTCCACCTCAACAACCCTGTTTGATTCTGGGCAGTTGTGGCCTGACATCCAGTTGAGAAAATTAAGGTTCCTGGTGACCAGCCTGCAGCTGGGTCCTCCCTGTTCAAAGTCCCAGAACCAATGGACTGGTGTGGAATGATGTGCCCTTTACCCTGAAGAAAGACAGGGGAGACAGGTGCGGATCCCGCAGGTGAATCATGCACACCCTTGCACACCCACACTCATCACCCCAGGAGCCACGTTTTATCAGTGATGTCAAGGTAATACTCCTTAATGATCACTGTGTTCAAAAAGTAGGGGTTATACCTAAAGGAAAAGATCAACTTGCTGTGGGACCAGGGATGGCTCGCACCTGTACCTGCTAGGATAGGGAGAAGAGAAAGGTGCAAGCTTCTAGGGACCTCAGCTTGCCTCCCATTAACAGCTTCCACGAAGCCTCTCCAAACTCTCACAGTGTAGGAACATGGATAACATGATCCTCCCACTCCCCACCAAGTCCCATACCCACCCATCTTCAGTCTCCCTCACTGACCTGCAAATTGATCAGGTAGCTGAGAAAGTCTTTATCTTGGTCGCTGATGATGACAGAAACTTGAGGGTGGTTCATAATCTGCTTTAGGTTAAGGAGCCATATTAGCCACATACTAGGCCAAGAAGAGCCAGGAACATCAGCCCTAGTCTGGGGTGGAAGGACACTGGAACAGTCATCATCAAGGATTCTGGGCACTTCTGCTTGCCCAGCCACCACGGTTGTCCTCAGGCCCTGCCATACCATCAGGCACGCTCATGGCTCTGGGTTCCTTGTGGTGTTCTGTATCTGAGGTGGTCTGCATTCCCCAAGAAGGGGCTGTTTCTGATCCCTACTCTTCTCCAGACTTGTGTATGCTGAGTAGTGGCATGTCATTGCTTACGTGGTCAAACAACTTGCAGTCGTTGTAACAAATCATGTCCGAAAGCAAAGGAGTTGGTGTGTGTTTGTGTATGTTTATGTGTGTGTGTGTGTGACTCCCATGTCAGTTATTTTTGGGATCATCCACATTTATAATAACTGTCTGCTGAGGCTGCTCTGGGGTACTGACTCTGGTCATTCCTGACTTAGAGGCTTCGGAGCTGCTCCTCCTCAGATGCAGGCCTGAAGTAGACACACAAAGTCATGACTGCAACACTCACAGGTGAGGCCCTGCCTGAACTCTACTCAGCTGTACCTGTGGAGCCTGCCAATTGCCCAGTACCACACTTCCTTCAGGGTCCACCAGCACGCATCCTGCGCCCTCGCCCCCACCCATCCTCCTGCTCCTGCCCCTGCACCTCCTCCTCCTCCTGAGCAGCAGACCCCAAGGAGCAGCAGAAAGGATACCACTTTGACCCAGAAGCCAGGGATGCCCTGGATAATGGCACTCCTCTGAGCCAAGTCACACTTCCTCCTCTGATGGCTCTTGCACATGAACTAAACTTAGGCCCTGCAGTTTTTCTCATGGTCAGAGCTCAGTTCCACTTGCAGGGTGGCCAGAGCCCGAAGCGCATCTAGCGCCAGAAGTTCATTCAGGCCTCCCGGCCGTTGCTGGCCTTGTTCCTCTAATATCTTCTCATCCAAGTCTTGGGAGGACCCCTGTTGCTGCTTCTCATCAGCCAAAACCTCCACCTCCTCCATGATGTCTTCCACAAGCAGCTGGAACATCCGCCTGATCTGCGCCATGTCTCTGTCCACCAGGGCAGGGGTCCTGTCCAGCAGGTCCCCTGCTGCCTCCACACTGAAGAGAGTGGCATCTTCGCCTGGTGTGACAACTGGTGGCTGCAAGGTCGCAGCCATGCACAGCATCACAAGGGCAGGCTTCAGGGCCCCATCCCCATGAGCACCCGGGCTCACAATTAAGAAGGTCTGGGGTCCCAGGACACTCCGACATTCCTCTGACCACCTCTCATGCTCTTCTTGGCCCTGACCATGACCCCAGGCTGGGTCAGATATGAAAGGATGGGACATAAGAGCACCAAAGCAAGTGGTGTGCAATGGCGGCCCAGGCTGCAAAAAACCTGTGGGGCCAACTTGCTTTTTCGGGGTGGGGAGTGAGAGGCATGGTCGGGAGGCAGTGGTTGGTGTGTCTGTGGTGGACTGAGGCTGAAGAAAGGGGTGGTGGTCAGCCCAGGACGGGGTGAACAGGCTCTGATACATCAGCCAAACAGGCACTGCCCTAGGCTGTGAGCCACGCACATGCTGCTGGCCCAAATCTAGACCAATGGCTGAGAGGGTACTGGAGGGCACCCTTATGGACATGCCCCTAGACCGGAGGACATCTTCCGCGGTTCCTGGGCTCCAGCTCCACCACGTGGCCAGATTCTGCTTTAGGGAGATAGCAGATTTTGCATCTGCCGCTACCCCAGGTGCTGTCATTGACCTGCATTTGGAAATTTCAACCACGGATTCCTGCTCCGCAATCTGAACAACACACTCCTGTGTCCCACAGGACCTTCAATAACCGAGAGCTCTCCCTGAGTATCCAAATGATAGACAGGGGCTCCAAGTGGCTGGATACTTTTCTCCATGGGACAGAGTACCTGTTGCTGTCCAGATGCTAGCGGAGTGGGGAAAAACCCGACGGTTTGCAACAGTTGATCCCCATTGTTCAGGGACACCAGAGCCTTAGGGTACAGAGCTCACTCTGTGTTTCTTTATCTCTGCTTCTGGCATAGCACTGTTTTGGGCAATCCTTCTATGTATGTACCAGGGCTGGTGTATATGAGTCTCTGTCTCTTTAAGTGGTGCTGTTCCCCTTTGCCACTGTCTGGACACCAGCACTCATACAAGAAGCTTATCCTTGCCGTGAAGGCAAGCCCTTCTCCTCCTGAGTGATTTGCACTAACCTGAGATCCGACTTTTTTTTTTTTTTTTAATGTATTTAAGAAAACAAGAGCTGCTTCTTGGAAAAACAAAATCAGAAACACTGATAAAACTGTGGCAATCTAATAAGGGGAAGAGGAGGTTAATTCCAGTACTAGAAATGAGAAATGGAATGTGGTTCTGAAACGATAATGTTCAAATCTGAGTGGAATTACTTTTGTTTCAGGAAAGATCCAGTAAAGCAAAACCCTGGGGAATGAAAAGGAAGGAAAGAAAGAGGAAGAGAGTCAGGGGAAGAAAGGAAGAAAAGGAAAGGAAGGGAGAAAGATAGAAAAGGAAATGTCTCAACAGATAATGTAAACTTCCCAATAAAACAATTCTCTTTAAAATCTAAAAACAGAAATAGAAATTCATTAAGCCATATCCTCATTGCCCTTGATGGTACTAAGAACAAGAAAACCCATTTACACATCAGTGTTTAGAATTTGTGGCAAACACAATAAGATTATGAAAAAAAAATAGAAATATGCCATGTTATTTGTAAAAATATGGACAGCAGAAATATTTTTGTAAAAAACATTTTATTTCTATAAATAGTAATTTTACTTAGAATGTTTTGGCAACATTAATAAAACAATAAATTTTACCTGAAAGAACAAGCAAAGTAGACAAGGAATTCACAAAGGGCAATAACAAAATAGTGATCTTGACAGATATTCAATACATTTGTAAACAAAACAAAGTGTCATTGCCTGAAAAAAATACAGAGGTATCAACAGAAAAACAGAGGAAGCTCCTGAAAGAACTCAACTCACTATTAACTATATTTTATTTGCAGGCACAGAAACTGACTCAAGCTAATTATAAGCAAAGCCCTGATGTTATTATCTCTTCTCAGTTTGTGTGTGTGTGTGTGTGTGTGTGTGTGTGTAAAGTAGGAAATTTAGGCTGGAGAGGTAAGCAGAGAGTAGAGACTTAAAGTGCCTTTAAGGAGGAGGAGGAAATGGAGGGGGTTGAGGATTTCATTGTGTGATTTGAACACCACTGGTGTAGCTCAAACAAGGGAGGTAGCAAGCCATGCAGGCCTAGGGGAAGAGCATTTCCAGAAGAACAGCAGTTGCAAAGTTTTTGGGTTGGGAAGAAATGTATTTGCTTAAGGAAAAGCAAGGCCAGTGTTGTCAAAAACAGGGCACCAGTGGGGAAAATAGTAGAGTAGAACGACAGAGAATGGAAGAGAGGAAGTAGTCAGGGACCATATCACTGGGACCTTTTTATTTGGCAATAAATACAACTTGTACTCCTTAGGAGCATACTTCAGTGCAAACAACAGTAACTGTGTTCAAAATACTAAGCAACAATAAAAACATATAAAGAAAACATTTCATATTTTTACTATAGAAATAGAATAAAGGAGATAAGAATGCAATAGTCTGTACATTTATTTATACATAGAGTTCTCACATAAGATCAGAACACACACACACACACACACACACACACACACTTTATACACCTAAAAGTGGTTTAAGCTGACACTTTGCAAAGTGCATGGGCCCAAGAAAATTAACTGGAAAGGCCTAGTAATATATTCAAAGTGCAAACCAATCAATCAAGCATTGAATAAATAAATACAATCTACTTGTATTTGAATTTACACTCAAGAAATTACCTAAAATGGAGACAATAGGCTTACTCTAGTTTAGTCATCTGTAGTCCTTCCTCTTCCGTTCTGAGATGGATGCTAATACCTTGGTGATTACCACTTTCCAGGGTTCTGTGAAAGCTTAGAGCATTTAAATAAATTGTGGAGGGGGAAAAATAGTGGGGAGAGACAAAGAGGAGGAGAAAGGAAGAGGAAATGGAGAGATTTCTCCTGGCATAGGTATACAGCCAGGATCCCAGTTTCCTTGAATGGTGCACAGAGATTGCTAGGTAACTGTGCCAGAAGTGGAGAAAGTATGGCATTCAACTCCAGGAGGAGACTCAACTCCAGGAACACACAGAGGAAGCCAAGTGTGCTGATGTTCAGGAACCAATATTTAGAGGGCACCCTGCAGGTCTGTGAAAGAGCTCTTGGAGACCGCAAGAAAAAAGGTTTCCACAAGTATAATCACAGACTAGATAGCTGGATAGAGTAGAGGAAGGATAATAATTCTATGACGTGATAATTACACAAATAAATGAGACAATTCCTGCACATCAGACGGTGTCAAGAAAGACTGAAAATCAGTATTAGTTTGATAAAATGGGAAATTACCCACACAAAGAATTAGCTGTTAACTGCAATACATTCGTGTTCAAGGCAAGATAAGATACAAAACTGAAATCTTCACATGTTCAACTAGGGTAAGATACATGTAACTGGAAAAGGTAAGGAAAAGTTCTATAGAGGGTTTAATCACCCTGGACCCTCTGTATCCACTACATTTACTATTCTCACACAACTCCATTGTAGCTTAAGGGTAAGAGAACTAAATTTAGCCCAATTCAGAAACTGAACAGATTCCCTGTGTTTGATCCTTTTCAGTTAAAACTATGGGTCCAGTACAAATCAAACTGGATGTCAAGGCTTTTTCACTTGGGAATCTTAACTTGCTTTACTTTTGTGACTGAGACAGATATGGCTACTTCACTGTGACTAAAGGCTAGCCAAATGGGAAAGGGGATGGAATGAATCAAATTCCCCTTTTGATCACTCAACAGGAGGTCCACAGGAACCATGCCTCATTCTATTAACTATCTCTGCTTCCCCAACTGCAGTCAATGATAACACAGGGGCTGCTTGATGCTTGCAGGGGCCTCTCACCAAACACAGGCATTTAAATGGTTGGCTTCCTTGAGATGTCCCTGGGCTAGGTAAAGACACTCTGAGACAGTGTTCCTTCTGCCTTGGCTCCATGCCTGGAGGGAATGCATACCTCTTCCTCCAATGGGACAAGAAGCCACAGCTCTCGACTGACTAAATCCCATGTCTGGTCCCAACTCACATCATAGCTTCTCCATCAACTTCTCCACACCAGGCTTTTGGAGCCAGGTTATCGTAGATCAGCACAACAGAGGCACTTCGGAGAGTTCAGCAGCACAAGGGAACATACAATAACAAAGCCATTCCAATCTGGCTATATAGTTAATATTGAGATAGTCAAGGCATGAAAACAGTTGAAAATTACGTTGCTAAAACACTCTACAGATTATACGTATAGCAGAGCTTTCAAACTTACAAATAACATGAAATACCAAAATAGGCTGTTACTTTTCCTTTCGCCACCTCTCTCGTTCTCTCTCTCTCTCTCACGCACACACGCACACATACTTTTTAGTGCTAAGACAACTGTATGAAAAAGAGGTAACATATTTTTAAATAACATCTCAATATTCAAACAAAACTATACTTCATGTATTTAAAACAAAAACACATAAATTACACATTGGTTTCTCTGTATTTATTATTGAATAATGCTATAGTTGAATTTTTTGTTTTTAATGGAGTTTATAACTTTGAAATACTTGCTTCAGACTTACTTAAAGTAGACTTAACCGGGTTTTTTTGACCTCCTACTTTTAGATTTGGGGGGTGATGGTTCATAATCAGATGCGTTCACAGTAATGGATGCTACTTCCACCAATCCTGGTTGAAGGGGTTCCAGTGATACCTGAATAACAACTTTTGTTTTAGGAGGTAATCCTTCTAGCTGCTTAGGCTTCTTAAACATTTGATGACACTGGGTCTTGTGCTCCCTTTTCTCTTTACAAGTTAAAAATTGTAGCCGACATTTGGAACACTGGTGAAAACGCTTTGCCCAGTGCTGTCTATAATGACATATGTATAGTGCTTCAGTTTTAAAAATTTGGAGACAAAAGGGGCAAAGTAAGTTCTTAGTGTTACCATGGTATGCTCTGAAATGTGCATCCACATCTGCAAAGAATGATGATCTGTAACTGCAAACCTGGCATACATAGGGCATTTCACCAGGCTTATGATTATCTTTCATGTGCTGTAAGAGAATCTGATCTGCCTCAAAGGACAATTCACAGATTTTACAGACTGTGCAGGGCTCCTGGGAAGTGTGGACACTTTCAATATGACACTGCAGCTGGAAGGGCGTAGGAAACTGGCGGTGGCAGTGCTGGCAGGTGGTGTGGTATTTCCAGCTGTCACCTCTCAGCCTCTCAAGTTCCAAATGGTGCTTCATGTGATTCATAAACTCAACATTTTTTAGAACCTTCAAGCAGCTGTGGCATTTAAAGGCTGTGTGAGTTTTTGGTTCTGGCTGCCCATCTCCTATATGCTGTCCATAGTAGAAGTCACGAAGTAACACAATCAGATTGCCTTCTGTGGGATCAGCAAACTTATTTTGACTTGATACACTTGGAAAGTCAGTTTTTGTCAATACATTTCCCCCTACAGGACTTACAGGCTTGCAATGAACATTGTCCTTTGGAAAAGCTGTTGGACAAGGTTCTCCACTCTGAACATGGCTTAATGAGTTATGAACACTGTCTGGTGTGCTTTGCTGAGTAGTCACTGTATGAAAAGTACCTGAAAGGGACAAAGCTAAAGAATGTTCTCCTATAACTCCATCACTGAGTGTAGACCTTTTGGGACTTGTGCTATTTGTTTCAGAAGTGGAAAGTCGCTTTGATACACGAGGACTTTTATCCATATCTCCTGCAGAAACTGCTGTTTCTACTGGATGCTGCAATGAACTTGTGAAGGTAATCAAAGGAGAACATAACTCTGAAAAGCTATTAGGCATTATTTGTGGTGAAATATTTTTAGAATCTGCTTTGGACAAAGGCTCAATAATAATAGGACTATCTGTTGATCTTGATTCAGAGACAGAAAGTGGCAAGACAGTCTTTGCTTCTGATGTAGGAGTCACATGACTAACAGGCTGTAATTTCTGAGCATTATCTTTCCTGAAGTGACCATACCTATTTCTCCTTGAACAAGAACCTGGGGTAACTCTGTTCAGTATGTTTGAAATGACTGGTTTTGAATTTGAGGTCATCCCAACAAAGATCACATCATCATCCTCATGTACATGTTCCACTCCAACCAAGATGAGTTCAGCATCTTCATCATTTACTAGTTTGGTTTCTCCCTCGCTTTTCTGTGGTTCTGGCTCTTGTTTTTCTTCACATGACATCCATGGTGGTTCCATATTTTAAATACTTTTTTGTTCTTGGAGGGTGTGACCACAAGTCCCAGTGCTTCCTTTAAATAAACTGCCACCTAGGTATAAATATACTACATATTAGTTAAGTACAGAAAAATGTGCTATTTGGTTATCTCCAAAACTCTATGGTAGTTATAAACACCCTTATCTTACAAATAAAGATACTGAGCATCAAAGAGACTAAATGAAAGATGAATAACCTATGACTACAAGTCTACATGACTCAAGAATAATAGCTTTGTTCCATGTTGATTTTAATCTCTTCTAATTAAAAAAAAAAAAAGAAAGAAAAAGAAAAAACAGAATACCACCACTGATCATTAGGAGAAATCACATGTAAAGCACGAGTATTTTTACAACTGCACTATTGTACAGTGTTTAGAAACATGGACTTTGGAGTCAAAGAAGATTAAGCTGGAATTCTAAGTTAATCACACACCAGCTGCATCTTTTTGGGCAAATTTATAACTTTTAAATGTGTTTCCGCACCTTAAAGACAAACATGCTTATTTCTTAGACTTAAGGTTAAGCTCTTTTTAAAAAGCGTCAGCTATTTAATGGCATCTTGTTTTGTAGTAAAATTGGAAAAAAAGTTATCTTAAATGCACATTACAACTGATTCACACATACTAATTTCATAAATGTTAATACAGAAAATAGGTAGCAAATTCAAATATAAAGTATCTATACACAGTTAACAAACAGCATAATTCAATGTCAAGCACTTAACACAGGCCTAGAAAATTGAGAATGAACTCTCTTGATAATCTCACCCCCAAAGCCACACTTATACATCCTAAATTTCTCCCTCTAATCCTGACTAAACTTAAATCCAACAATGCTTCATCCTTCATTCCACATTTCTCTTCCCCACATATCAGGCAAAGTCATGACAGTATTTCTCTAATACCAATATCAGACAGAGACATCAAACACACACACACACACACACACACACAACGGATATTCTGTATGAATACAGATGCAAGAGTCCTCAACAAAATACTTGCAAACAAAACCTAACAACATATAAAAAAGATTATATACCATGATCACGTGGGATTTATGGAGGTATGCAAAGTTGGTTCATTATATGAAAGTCAATCGACATTATGCCATTTTAACACAATAAAGGACAAAAAACACATCTGCCTGCAGAAAAAGCATTTCCCTGAATCTAGCACCTTTTCATAATAGGGGTTAAAGTAAACCACTTAATAACTAAGAACAGAAGAGAACTTTCTCAAAGGGTACCTATAAACGACCCACAGCTAAATCATACTTAATAATGAAACACTGAAAGCTTTCCCTATAAGATTGGGAACAACATAAGGAAGTCTATTCCACACTTTGGTTCAATATTATACTGGCAGTTCTATAACCAGAGCAATCAGGTAAGAAAAAGGAATTGTTGTTGTTGCTTAAAACAAACAAACAAACAAAAAAACAGCCTTCAGAATGGAAAGGAAAAAGTCAAAGTATATTGGAGATACCATACTTTTATATATAGAAAATCCCAAAGAAACCACAGGTATTAGAATTAATAAAAAGCTTGAAGAATATAAGATAAATATTTTAAAAGTCAATCACATTTCTATACAGTAGCAACAAATGTTCTGAAAATGAAGTCAAGTAAACACTTGACTCTACATTAGCATTAAAAATAATACTTAGGATGTCAGAAAGAGAAAGACAAATATCATATGGTATCACTTACATGTGGACTATAAACTATAACACAAATGAACTTATCTGTGAAACAGAAACAGACTCACAGACATAGTGAGCAGACTATGTGATTACCAAGAGAGGAAGGGTGGGAGAGGCATAGACTGGGAGCTGGTGACTAGCAGATGCAAACTATAATGTTAATATATAGAATAGATAAAAAAAGATCCTACTGTGTAGCACAAGGAACTATATTCATAATTTGTGATAAACAGTAATGGGAAAGGATATGAAAAAAATTGTTCGTGCATGTGTGTGTGTTTACATATGAAGGAAAGGAAAGGTAAAAGGAAGGAAAGGAAAGGAAAACTCTTGGCAAGTATGTACAGAAACTGGACCTTGTGTGTTATGGATAGATTTTAAAATGGTGCAACTGCTACAGAAAACAGTCTAAAGCCTCCTCAAAAAATTAAAAATAGAACTACCACATGATTCATCAATTCCACTTCTGAATATAAATTCAAAAGAAGTTAACATGGGGTCTTGAGATATTTGCATAGCCATGCTCAAAGCAGCACTAATCACAACAACTAAGAGGTGGAAGCATCTAAACATCTATCAAATGTGATACATACATATAATGGAACATTATTAAGCCATATAAAGGAAATTCTGCCCCAAGCTACAACTTCATGATCACTTAAGACATCAAGCCAAAGGAAATAAGCCAGTCATAAAAAAGACAAAAGTGTATGTTTCCACTTATATGAAACATCTAATATAGTCAAGCAATAGAAAGGAACAAAGTGGAATGATGGAGTCCAGGGTCCATGGAAACAGGGAAGAAAAGAGGAGTTGTTGTTTAATGGGACAGGTGATGGGTACAGAGTTTCAATTTTGCAAGATGAAAAGGTGTAGAGATCTATTTCATAGCAATGTGATAAGGAATTCCATGATATTTCAGAGGTTAGGACTCCAAACTTTCCTATCAGGGGCCTGGGTATGATTCTCAACCAGGAAACTGTCATTTAAGCTGCATAGAACAGCTAAAAAAATGACAACAACAACAACAAAACAACACTGTGACTCTGTGTGTGTGTGTGTGTGTGTGTGTGTGTGTGTGTGTGTACTTGTGTGAGTTGCTCAGTCGTGTATGACTCATTGTGTCCCCATGGACTGTAGCCCACCAGGCTCCTTTGTCGATGGGATTCTCCAGGCAAGAATACTGGAGTGGGCTGCCATTTCTTTCTCCAAAAAGGCTGATGAAATTGTGTGATATACTTAGCATGTAAAAATGGTTAAAATGGTAAAAATTTAAGTTAGATGTTTGGTTTTTTTACAACAATTAAAAAAAAAATCTAACAACCAGGAAAATAATTTGAATGGACTTTTCACCAAATATGATATGCAAATGGCCAACAATCACAAAAAATACTGCTTAACATGATTGAAAGTGAAAGAAAGTGAAGTCACTCAGTCATGTCTGACTCTTTGCGACCCCATGGATGGTAGCCTATAACGCTCCTCCATCCATGGGATTTTCCAGGCAAGAATGCTGGAGTGGATTGTCATTTCCTTCTCCAGAGGATCTTCCCAACCCAGGAATCGAACCCAGGTCTCCTGCATTGCAGGCAGACATCTTACCTTCTGAGCCACCAAGGAAGCCCGTAACAAAATGTAAATCAGTCTCAGTGAGATACTACTTCACACCTATTAGGTTGCTGCTGCTGCTAAGTCGCTTCAGTCCTGTCTGACTCTGTGCGACCCCATAGACGGCAGCCCACCAGGCTCCCCTGTCCCTGGGATTCTCCAGGTAAGAACACTTGAGTGGGTTGTCATTTCCTTCTCCAATGCATGAAAGTGAAAAGTGAAAGTGAAGTCGCTCAGCCATGTCTGACTCTTAGTGACCCCATGGACTGTAGCCCACCAGGCTACTCCATCCATGGGATTTTCCAGGCAAGAGTACTGGAGTGGGGTGCCATTGCCTTCTCCTACCATTAGGTTGGCTGTAATCAAAAAGAGGAATAATAACAAGTGCTGCAGAGGATGTGGAGAAAAGGAATCTTCATATATTGTTGATGTAATTGCTGTAAAATAGTACAATCACTTTGGAAAAGTGTTTTGTCAGTACCTCAAAAATTAATATAGAGTAGCCATATGATCCAGAAATTTCACTCTTTTGTATATATCCATAAAAAATGAAAATGTTGAGTCCATGCAAAAACAGTGTTCACAGCAACATTATTCACAATAGCCACAAAGAATACACCATCCAAATATTATCCATTAGTTGATGAATGGATAAATAAATGGTGGTATATGCTCACAATGGACTACAGGTAAGCCACATACCATATTGTTATACCATATTCAGCCATAAAAAAAAATGTGCTGCTATACAGCCAAGAAATGGATGAATCTTGAAAATACACAAACTAGGGGACTTTCCTGGAGATCCAGTGTTTAAGACTCTGCACAGGTTCCATCCCTGGGCTAGGAACTAAGATCCCACATGCCACATAGCTAGATAAATAAATATTTGAAAAGAAAACATGGCATCTGAATAAAGCCAGACACAAAGGTCACACATTGTATCTGGAAGAACTGTACATAGAAGAGAAGCAGGAAAGACAAGCATTCTATAATCCAAATGAAACATTTTTTTTTTCCCAGGGAGGAGGAAATGAACTGCTCTAATAAAGGCTGCCAATAAATTAAATAAAATAACAACCTCAGGCTCTACTACAAAGCCACAATCATCAAGACAATATGGTACTGGCACAGAGACAGAAATATAGATCAATGGAAAAAAAACCAGAAAGCCCAGAGGTAAACCCACACACCTATGGACACCTTATCTTTGACAAAGGAGGCAAGAATATACAATGGAGAAAAGACAATCTCTTTAACAAGTGGTGCTGGAAAACTTGTCAATCACTTGTAAAAGAATGAAAGCAGAACACTTTTTGGAGAAGGCAATGGCACCTGACTCCAGTACTCTTGCCTGGAAAATACCATGGACAGAGGAGCCTGGAAGGCTGCAGTTCATGGGGTCGCTAAGGGTCAGCCATGACTGAGTGATTTCACTTTCACTTTTCACTTTCATGCACTGGAGAAGAAAATGGCAACCAACTCCAGTGTTCTTGCCTCGAGAATCCCAGGGCCTGTGGAGCTTGGTGGGCTGTCGTCTATGGGGTCGCACAGAGTCGGACACGACTGAAGTGACTTAGCAGCAGTAGCAGAACACTTTTTAACACCATACACAAAAATAAACTCAAAATGGATTAAAGATCTAAACATAAGACCAGAAATTATAAAACTCCTAGAGGAGAACATAGGCAAAACACTCGCTGACATACATCACAGCAGGATTCTCTATGACCCACATCCCAGAATATTGGAAGTCAAAGCAAAAATAAACAAATGGGACCTAATTAAACTTAAAAGCTTCAGCACAACAAAGGAAACTATAAGCAAGGTGAAAAGGCAGCCCTCAGAATGGGAGAAAATAATAGCACATGAAGAAACTGACAAACAGCTAATCTCAAAAATATACAAGCAACTCCTGCAGCTCAATTCCAGAAAAATAAACATCCCAATCAAAAAATGGGCCAAAGAACTAAATATACATTTCTCCAAAGAAGACATACAGATGGCTAACAAACACATGAAAAAATGCTCAACAATCACTCATTATCAGAGAAATGCAAATCAAAATCCACAATGAGGTACCATGTTATGCCAGTCAGAATGACTGCAATTCAAAAGTCTACAAGCAATACATGCTGGAGAGGGTGTGGAGAAAAGGGAACCCTCCTACACTATTGATGGGAATGCAAATTAATACAGCCACTATGGAGAACAGTGTGGAGATTCCTTAAAAAAAATAAGAAAAAAAAAAACCTGGAAATAGAACTGCCATACAACCCAGTGATCCCACTGCTGGGCACACACACTGAGGAAACCAGAATTGAAAGAGACATGTGTACCCCAATGTTCATCGCAGCACTGTTTCTAATAGCCAGGACATGGAAGCAGCCTAGATGACCATCAGCAGATGAATGAATCAGAAAGCCATGGTACGTATAAACAATGGAGTATTACTCAGCCATTTAAAAGAATACATTTGAATCAGTTCTAATGAGGTGAATTAAACTGGAGCCTATTATAAAGACTGAAGTAAGCCAGAAAGAAAAACACCAATACAGTATACTAACACATATATATGGAATTTAGAATGATGTAACAACAACACTGTATGCAAGACAGCAAAAGAGACACAGATGTATAGTGTTTTGGACTGTGTGGGAGAGGGAGGGGAGAATGATTTGGGAGAATGGCATTAAAACATGTATAATATCATATTCGAAATGAATCACCAGTCCAGGTTGAATGCAGGATACAGGAGGCTTGGGGCTGCTGCACTGGGATGACCCAGAGGAATGGTATGGGGTGGGAGGTGGGAGGAGGGTTCAGGATGGGGAATACGTGTACACCCATGATGGGTTCATGTTGATATGGCAAAACCAATACAATATTGTAAATTTAAAATAATAATAATAATAATAAAAATTTTTTAAAATAAAAAAAAATAAAAATTGACCACTGAGTTAAACATTTGGAATTCACTGGTGACCTTGACAAGAGTGGATTTAAAGGAAAATGAGAGAAATGGAGATAAAAAATTCTACAAACAACTCTGCAGAAGTCCATAATAAGAAAACATAAAATAAAAAAAAGCAGAAGCAGGATGTGTCACAAAAGACAAATTTTTAATGAGAGGTGACATTATAGTCAGTCTGTTTGCTGATGGGAACCGTCCAGAGAAACAGAAAACTTAATCCAGGACAAAGAAGAGACTTGCTAGAATATCACTGAATAAACAAGAATTGAGTAGAAAATGGCAACCCACACCAGTACTCTTGCCTGGAAAATCCCATGGACGGAGGAGCCTGGTAGGCCACAGTCCTGGGGTTTTCGAAGAGTCAGACAGGGCTAAGAGACTTCACTTTCACTTTTCACTCTCAGGAATTGGAGAAGGAAATGCCAACCCACTCCAGTGTTCTTGCCTGGAGAATCCCAGGGCTGGGGGACCCTGGTGGGCTGCTGTCTATGGGATTGCACAGAGTCAGACATGACTGAAGTGACTTAGCAGCAGAAGCAGCAGCACACAAGAAGTGAACACAAGCCAAATAATTTGCTCACAGTAACAAGACTGAGATCATATGCAGAAAGGCTGTCATGGTGGATTACTGGGTATGGTCACCAGCCTTCAAGATGACCCTGTGAATCACATGTCCTGATATTCCCACCCCTATGTAGTTCTCTCTCAAACTATCACAGGGTTGACCTGTGAGACTAAGCAAATACAGAAGTGAAGATGTGTAACGTCTGAAAAAAGACTGCACTTTATCATGGGTGCAAGTTCTTTCCTGAATCACTCATTCTGGGAAAAGACAGCAGCCTCCACACGAGCAGCCCCTTGGAGAGGCCCACAGAAGGAGGAACTGAGGCCTCATGAGTACAGCCAAGTGAGAGAACTTACATTCAATAAGCCAAGTTTTCAGAGGTTGCCAAACCAGATAAAAGCTTGACTACCACCTCAGGAGGGACCCTGAGGCTAAACTACCCAACTGGATTCTAGACCAATAGATATCAAGTGTAAGTTTTTTCAAACTATTCAATTTTGAGATAATATGTACAACACAAACAGTTCGAGGTATAATATCATTCACATCATACTTACACACAGAAGAGTTCTCCTATAAATATGGTAAAACTTAAAAAACACAAAACAAACCAAAACACCTAAAAACAGGAGTTGCCTGGCAGTCCAGTGGTTTGATTAGGACTCAGCCCTCTCACTGCCAGGATCCTGTGTTCGATCCCTGGTTGGGGAACTAATATCCTATGAAGCCACATGTTGTGACCAAAACCAAACATGCTGTCAAGTTCAAAGCTGTACCAGCAATAGATAACTATGCAACAGAGCTGTAGGCACAAGTTGCTGGGCATAAAGCTACCTATCATCTTTTTTACTGGCATGAAATGAACTCAGATGCTCCCCCACCCCCATCCAGTGGAGTTCAATTACTTAATGAAATGAAGCTCTTACAGGTGCAAAAATGAGCAAGTAATCCCATGTAAACATGTTAAATCACAACACATTTTCTTTGAATGAACCACTTTATTCATTTGGCCGTGCTGCTTGGCTTGTGGGGTCCCAGTTCCCTGACCAGAAGTTAAATCCAGACCACTGCAGTGAAAGCCAAGAATCCTAATCTCCAGGCCACAAGGGAATTCCCATACCTTCATTACTTTGCTTTTGTAGCTAAAACCTTAGGATATGTGCATTGCTCCATTTTAGCCTCACCAAGTGGTAGGAGTCAGCTCTACACAGCTTAAAACCCATGGTGCTCTTACTTTTTTTTTCTTTCAAGAATGCAGGAGAAAGCAAGCCAGTAGCCTCCCTGCCTGCTTTTAATGTTTCAACTCAGAGA